>NW_017728913.1:20400817-20490447 GCF_001723895.1 Crocodylus porosus | reverse complement strand
TGTAGCCTATCGCCATGCTCACCCGTAGGGGCCTGCCCCTAGGCCCCCTTCGCCTTTGCCCCTCCTTCAGGGAACATATTAAAAAAAAAAAAAAAAGGAACAGTAAACCCTCCGAGACTTTCCTACAGCCTTGCTCCTTGAGGGGAACCTGCACCCTTCCCCTATGTCCCTTCATCCAAGGTAACTAAATACTCAACTAAAAAAATACGGGGCAACCCAACACTTCCTGTTCCCTTTCTATCATTCTCTGGGCTTTAACTATGTGAGCTACTTTCTTCCTGACCCGTCACCTTCAGTAGACCCTCTCGTCAGCTATCAATCCAGTTGGGGTCCAGTGGTGATACCCACCCTAACTGTAAACTCCCTCCAGCTTGCCTGGGGTCTTCTTCCCCCTGACATGGCTTCCTCCATGCCCCGTCATCCCCACACTCCCACCTGGGGTCAGCTCTGTCTCCGGGTGCCGCTCCAGCAATGCTTCTGGCCGGCATGCCCGCTGCTCCTTTGCTGTCCCATGAGGGCTCCCGCTGGGGTGCGCCACCCGGTCCTGTCAGCATCTGTCCCTGCTTTCCTGGCTCCACAGGTCCCGCAGGGGGAGTCCCTTCTGTTGCCGGCATTGACTGCAACTCCTTCCCCGTACCATCCGCCCCCTCTGTGGCATCGGCTGCCATTTTTATCCCTGCCAGCCGGTGTCTGATGCTGACATCACCGGCCAGCTGTAATTGAATAAAAAGGCGGCTGATGAGCCATGCAGGCTCTTCCTTCCACCCCTCGCATACCGTGCCCTGAGCTGCCAGTAAGCATCTCCCATTACTTCATCTCCTGGGACACACTTACTCTGGATTCTTTTAAGAAATGTTTGGACACTTATCTTGCTGGGATCCTTTGACCCTAAGCTGACTTCCTGCCCTTAGATGATCTTCCGAGGTCCCTTCCAGTCCTAATGTCATGAAATCTATTAAATAAAGCAGCCCCACCACTATTTTCAAGTGTGGGATTCTGAATACATGAGAAGTTGCAGGGACTTTAGTTACAGTGCCTCTCAGTGCTGCTCTAATTAAAGGACCCCTATCCCTGGAGCATATGTAAAAATGCTCATGGATGACAAAAAAGCCATAAAAAAAAAAAGAGTTCATATTTATTGGAAGATGGAGACTCCCAATTAACCAGAGACAAAAGAAATCTTTATTCATAGATATTGCTATATGAGAATGTAGCATCAGTGAGGAATCCAGTCCAGAAGTTTTCCCTAACTATAGGTTGAACTAAGCCCTCATGGGTATAGACACTTAACCAAAGCAGACTGCAGTGTTCAGAATGCTTTTCTCTGCCACTATGTTAATCACTGTCTTGTTTGGATTCAGGTTATACTGTTTGATATCAGCATAGTAATGAAAAAAAAAACAATGGGTCATATGGAGGACAGTGTTATGATAGTTTTTGGTAAAGAATGTAAAATGCAGATACCCGAGTCCTGATTATCAGGTCATTTACTTAGAAGCTGCATGTAAACACTGAATAGGATCAGAGATGGAACTAATTCTTGTAGAACTTCACAAGTGAGAAGTCTAATAGTGCCTGTGTGGTTCCCCATCACAACTTTTCAGGTAAATCATTGCAGAAAGGATCCAAATAATTTTAATGGATTACCCTTAACTCATGTTCTCTCATGTGAAATAGAAATATCCTGTGTTTACTAGGGTCAACTATCGTAGAGATTTCTGCCCTTTCCTTATGAGTAGGCCTGTAACAGAGCACAGAGTGTGCTCTGTTACTCCTACGGGTGAGGGCAGCAACAAAGCAGACTGCACCTGGCTATTCTCCCCAGTTAGGCCTAATCACCTGATAGGGAATGGAGCCCAGATATTCACTATAAGAGCAGGTCCCTGAACAACAATGCCAGCAGTCTGCTGCCAGCAACTGAGAGAACACCACCCAGCTGGAACTGCTCCTCATGACAACTTGGAGGTCCAGTGGCAGTCTCCAGGAAATGCCACACCTGTGCCTCCCCAGTGAAGGGCGAGTACAGGGTGCCAGAAAGCCTCAGCACCCACTGCCTTGAGAGTGACCCCATGGAAAGCGAAGGCTAGGGCAGCACACCCCAAAAGGACAAAACAAGGGCCCAGACTGACCGTGAGTTCTGAGACAATGTCCCGGCCAGTTGAAGAGGCCAGAGACAGCACCCAGACTCACGGTGAAATCTGAGACTGCATTAAGGGAGCCAGGAATGAGGCTCCAGGGGGTGGGGCCCTGACCCTATGAGGAGCTATGCTAGAACCTCCTGGGGTGAAGGGATAAAGGGATTATAGCCCAGTGTAGGGTAGGGGATAAGGCCCAGTGTAGGGTAGGGGATGGGGCTTGGAGCCTGGTGTTGAGAATGGGCTTGGCCAGTGCTAGAGCACAGGGGCTATGAAATCCAGTGGTGAGTGAGAATCCCATGTGAGACTCTGGAGCTCAGGTCCCAGTGTGAGGCACTGGAGGAACATGGATGCCATCTGCAAGGCATGGGACATGGTATAAGGGAATGTTCAGAGCCATGTACATAGGCCCTTGGGATCAGGGCAAGTAAACGGGTAACGTCCTGCCTGACTGACACCTCTTAAATCTTTATCATCAGGGCATGACAGGTGAGGTAGGCAGGTGGTTTGCCCTGAAGCAAATGGATGGGCCTACGTTTAGACCGGCCATGGGACGCCCACTTGTTACAAGATCCATCACCACAGAAACCTACAATTTACAACCATGCCATCCAAGCACAATAGCTGATCTCTTCAGCTGCACACTGGCTAACTTAACCAGAAAATGAATTGAAACTCAGAGAAGAATCCTATAGAAAGCAGAAACTTGGTCATAGTACTAGGGAAGAGTAGAGAACTATCACATGGGCATGCAGGGAAAAAATTAAGAAAGCCTAGGCACAATTTGAGATGCAGCTAAAAAGGGACATAAAAGACTATTTAAAAAATTCTGTAAGTATATAAAAAGTAAGAAAAACAACAGACAAACTATAGGATACTTACAGGATGTAGAAGAAAATCTTGTTATATAGATGATGCAGAGAAGGCTGAAATATTTAAGGACTCTAGTTACATCTTCACAAACAGGAGCAGCTACCAGATGATGTGTGCTATTGGCAGAAAAGGTAGGAAAGGAGACAAATAGTACAAGAACAAGTTAGGGGTTATTTAGAGAAACTAGATGCTTTCAAATCAGCATGGCTGAGTGAAAAATCAGCCTAGGGTACTGAAGGAACTGGCTGATGTAGTTTTGAAGCCGTTAGCTATCCTCTTTGAGGACTCCTGGAAATCAAGTGAGGTTCTAGATGATTGGAAAAGGGCAAATACATCTTTAAGAAACAACAATCCAGAAAAATACAGGCCAGTCAGCCTGATCTTAATACCTGAACAAACCACAGAGGAGGTCCTCAAGGAATTCATTGTGAAGCACCTAGAGGTAAACAAAGTGATCAAGAACAACCAGGATGAATTCACCAAGAGCAAGTCATGCTTGACCAACTTAATTTACTCATATGATAAGGTGACAGGCATTGTGAAAGACGGAAGAGCTTGATTTTAGCAAGGCTTTTAACGAGGCTCTCTCTTATAACATTCTCATTAACAAGTTAAGGAAATACAGACTTGCTGAAAATACAGTAAGGTGGATACGTTAACTGGTTGGATCAACAAATAGTCATCAATGGCTTAAATTCTAGTTGGGAGGAGGTAGCGGGGGGGTTCCCAGGGGTCTGTCCTGGGTCCAGTATTGTTCAACATGTTTGTTAATGATTTGGATGATGAGATTGAGTGCATATATACCAAATTTGTGAAGAATGCCAAGTTGGGTAGAGTTTCAGACACTCTGGAGGGAAGAGTTAGGATCCAGAATTACTTAGTCTGGAAAAATAGTCTGCAGTCTATCAGATGAGAGTCAACAAGAAGGGCAAAATCTTTCACTTTGGAAGGAATAATAGCACACACAAATACAAACTAGGGAATGACTGGGTAGGTTACAGTACTGCAGAGAAGGACCTGAGCATTACAGTGGACCGTAAGCTGAATACAACCTACAAAATGCCTTTGTTGCAAAAAAGCCAAGAGCATACTGGGTTGTATCAACAGGAATATCACTTACAAATGAAGGGAAAGGATTGATGCACTGGTGAAGTATGGAGTACTATGTCCAGTTTTGGGCCTTACACTTCAAGATGGATCTGATCAGTTTGGAAGAAGACCAACATAGAACAAGAAAAAAATCATTAGGGGCCTGGGAAGAAAGACTTATGAGGAAAGGCTGAAATAATGGGGGTGTGAAGGAGCGAGACAGAATGTACAGCATGGAGGGCCAACAGGGCTGCAGGTGCAGCCCAGAAAGGAAGGAAAATACCCACCCAATTTCCAGAGCAGCATCTCGCTCAGGATTGGCAGAGGGAGGCCGCTTAAAGCTATTTCCATCCCCAGAGAGGGGCACAGGGGTGTCAGTTCCCAGCAGGCCACAGGGAGAGAGGAGTGGCTGAGTGTCTCAGTAGGTAGAAACTGCAGAGCGTGCCTGAAGAACACTGCGGGAGTGACCCTGAGGCAGGTGGAGGCCTGCAAATGAGTGGCTAGGGGGAATCTCCAGAGCGGAGGCGCAGCTGAGGATCTGGAGCAAGGGAGTTCACAAGGCCAGAGTGAATCTCCAGAGTGGAGTTTTTCCAGCAGAGGATCCAGGGGAGGGCCTGAAGGGAAAAAAATCTACAGTCACAGGTAGAGCCTTCCTGCACAGGGAAGGAGACCCTGAAAGACTGTGAATGTTCATAGGGGTACAGAGCAGGCTCACACAGCAGAGAATGGACTAAGGGATTTGTTTTGGGAACAATGCCAGAGCCTGACAAGAAGGCTGAGAAGCATCTGGGGGGGAGGAGGGGCGTCTCTGTGATTTCTTTTGCTGTCTTTTTTTTTTAGCATAGGCCAAGACTGGCCCCTGGAAGGGTATACCCAAAAGAGGCACTAAGACACCCTGGGGTGCAGAGAAGCTTACAACAGGCAGCACTGTAACCTGGCTGCGAAAGAACATTGTAAGACACCATCTGGAGAGGTTAGGCTGGGGTAAAGGGGAGATTTGGAGCCCCACCGAAGACACAGGGATCAAGACCAGGCAGGATCACTGTGGGCATTGCCTCCCGGGAATACAAAGGTCAAAGTCATAGCAGGAAAGAAAAACATAAGATCCATTTCCTGGTAGACCTGGTGATCCAGAGCCAAGATCTACCCTGTTGCTACCTGTAGGCAAACGAGCACAGGGCAGTACTAGCAAGCCCTATAATACCTACAGACATCATAGGGGGTTACTTAGTCTGGAGAAGGGGGTCTGAAGGGCAATTATAGAGAGTATGGAGATGCATTTTTCTCCTTGGCTCCATGGGACAGGACTAAGAGCAACTGCCTCAAGCTTCAGCAGAGAAAATTTAGGTTGGAGATTAGGAGGACCTTTCTGACAATGGGGGTGGGCCGGCATTGGAACACCCTACCTAGAGAAGTTGTGGAATTTCCATCCTCAGAAGTTTTCAAGAGCAGGTTAGACAGACACTTGGACAGGATAGTTTAGTCAAGGATGATGCTGCCTTGAGCAGACTCTGGTCTAGATGACTTCATGAGGTCCTTTCCAGCCCTACTGTCAGTCTTATTATTCCATGAAAATTAGTGTTAAAGTAGGTGGCACTCTCCTACATGTTGTCTTTGGTCTCCGGCTCACTTCTTGCTTTTCTGTCTTGGCAGTTCAACATACTGATTCCACATCATCCAGTACTTTTATTAGTCTATTTCTTTATTTGCACATCAAGGAAATAAACTAAGCTATTTACAGAGAGGAAGAAAAGTAAAACAACGTTGTGTCGAACCCAAATAGCACGGTCAGTAACAGACAAACTAACCAGTATCACTTTTTTTGTTTGTTTGTTTTTTATTTTTTAGACTATCTCTCAAATTTTTTGCTTATAAAAACTGCACTTTGTGCTTCATGTGTTGGACCATAATCACAACTTTATTTGCACAAGTGCTCCCAATAAAACTCTTAAGTCTATATTCACAATAGCAGCCAATAAATTAACAACACACCAAAAGTTTTTGTGATTTCTATAGTGCATTAGGGCTATAAACTTAGCTTTAAGCAGCTTATGCCAATGCAGATATGGGAAAGAAAACAGGCATAAGACATTATGATCAAACATTGAAAAAGAACTGCCAGCGACTAGCACATCCCAGTGTGTCTGCATGTGTGGGTAAGGGTAACAGAGAGGCACCATCAAAGCTAGTTTGTCTCATTTAGGCAGAACACACAGTTACTCGCTAAAAGTCACTCCAGATGGGATTCCATAATGGGAAAACCTGGATTGACACAATACTTAGATACTCAAATGAAATGAATTTGCAGTCAAAAAAGGAAAAGCTTCTCAAAGGGGAAAGTTCAACATACTGATGCACTTGAGGTTAAAAGTAACATTGAAATCAAACTCTTAAGAGTTCAGTCATCATAATACATCCTGTTGGTTTCCCACTTCTGATCATACAATGTACTGTAGGAAGTGGGATTGAATTGGATGGTGAGCTACGCATTTTTTCCCATTTATTGTGGCTTTGGTAAAATATGGCAGGAATCACGAAATAAGGTTCCTTCTCAGAGAATTGTTATTAGTATACTAGGATTAAGAATCACACATCGAACACTCCTGGTATTTCTGCAGAAAAAAAGTATACTGAAGTAGTACCATAAAGTGTTACATGGGATAGCCTAATAGTCTGGCCAAGCTGGTTTTTGGTCTGGGTCTCTTTCTCCCACCTAATCTGTGTCACTAATATTAATTTAAAACAGACTCATGAGTACTTACCATGTAAAGCAGGAACACATGCAAGATACTTCAAAAAGCTCCACTCAACAATCCAATATTTATTTTAATCAGTTCAACACTGATATATAGAGATCAATGGCAAAGTTATGGATGTTGTTGAAGGAATACCAAAATGTTCTTTTCTGCTACAGTCTGAATCCCCATTAGTAAACATTAATTGCAACAAACCTCATCGTCTTCCCCCATCTTTCTCCCTACGGAGCAATACGCATTTTTTTAAAAGCTCTCATTTAAAAAGTAATATGTTGATAACATGTTCCTCATAGAAGGCTATTAGAATAATATAATTAGCTTAAGTCATCTAAGATTGGAACATGCTACAAATATTTATATTGATGGCAGCTGGCATATATAGCAATATATTACAGAGAGTGAGTCTGTGTATTTGTACTGTCTCCCTCTCCCTCAAAATTTCTAAACACCAAATTCTGCAATCCCATCACATCAGTTGAACTGTAACAAGAAACAGGAAAGGGGTCAGGACACAGGTAGGATTGAGACAGAAAGAGGACTTGCCAGCTCACAGATATTCTATTTTCTCTGCAAGAAGATCTACATCAACCACAGGCTTATGGTGAGCCTGGAAAAGCTTCTGCAAAGCTGTGGGGCTAGTCAGTAGCCCATCAGAAACAATTCCTTCCTCCTTCTACATCTGGATGTTCAAGTTAAACACATAGCAATCGACTTTATCCTTAACACTGAAATTCTTAGAACAGTAAATTTTGAAGAATCCCTGGACAAATTCCTATATTTTCAGATGGCAAATTACATCTATTCATACACACAAGTTTACTCAAAAAGAACAAAAAAGAGGGGAAAAAACAAAGAGAAAGAAGGTTTTTTACACAACTGCAACAAGTTGTGTAAAAAGGCTTCACCTACAGATACAAAACTAACTGTCAGAAACCAAATGCTAAATGTAAAATCTGTTAGAAGGGAGATTATTATTTTCTCTTTTAGTTTCATTTACTTTTTTTGGTTTCTTTCCTTTGAGAACATGGGAGCTCCATTGCTCTCATGCCCCTTGTGAGTTTACTATCCAATTACCTATCATCACCTACCAGTGATTCACACCCTGAAGTTAGATTTAGTGGTTTAAAAATTCACTTCCAGCATAGTTCAAATGAAACAGGTCAAAGGGACACATCACTGGTAATTCTGAGTGCACAGATGTTTAAGAGAGACAAGTTTAGATCTCAGTTTGGCAATACTGTAGCATTTATACTCACAACAGAATTTAGCCTGTTGAGCAACAAGTATCCATGACAAATTCAATTTCAGCAGTTTGTTCTGTACCACTTAAATCAATGCAACTGTTATTTTAAACCCCCTCAGAATTTACTTTGGAGGAAAAAAACCACAGAACATTAGCTTATTAGTCCCTGCAGACTATTACTTGAGACATATTTGAAAGGTGGAATAATACAAAGCACTTAGACTGTTTTTCCACGTCAAAGTGTTTAACAAAGTTTAATTAAGAACACATAGGACCCCTGTAGCATTGTCAGAGTTGTGTGCTATTTCCATTTTTATAAGGAGAACTAAGGCAGAAAAGTTAAATGATTTACCTAAAGTCAACAAAGGATTTGTGTCAGGTTCAGGATTCAAACTGAAAAACGTTAACTGTTAGAAACAGAAATTACTCCCAGTGTGATAGCACCCAATTTCCTCATAAAGAGACATAAGGAAGGGGTCATATTGTGTTGACTGACGGGTACAGTACAGGCATATAAACCTTATAGTTATCTCCCAGCCTTTTATTTATGAGAATACCTAGCACTAAGAAAGACAATCTGGACATAGAAGCACAGACTTAGGACTCTAAGGACTGAGCCTTAGCTCCAAACTTTACCAAATATTTATTCCGTGACTGTGGGTTAGTCCTTGGCCCTCAGATTATTCACTTATAAAACTGGGCCAGGTACAGACATTACATTTTTACTTGTATAAGTGATTGGAAACTGGTCTATGCCCATAACAGAATAGAAGCTTGGCACACAGACTGGTTTAAAAATGGCAGAACTCAGTTTAAGATTTCCCCCCACCACCACCAAAGGGTGAATGCGAGTTATCCAGTGTAAACTATGCTGCTTACAGAAAAAAAATCACATAATTTAGAGCAATTCCACCTTGGACTTTTAGAATGTTTATACCTAGCCTGGGATGCAGTATGTGCCTACGTCAGAGAGGTGTTTCAAGATTAAATTAATCAGTGCTTGGGAAGAAGCTTGAGATCTTTTTCTGTAATGTTATAATGAGTTAAAAACATTTAGGAAGCAATTTAATAAGACTTAGAAAACTTAGTCAAAGAGAGAGAGCCAAGTATCTACAACTGAAAGCAATGGAAAATGGCCCTGCCAAAACAGCATGTAGACACTATAATAAATAGTCTTTCCGAAACCTAACATTTTCATCAAGAATGAAAGATTCTTAAATTTAAAAAAAAAAATCAAAGTTACTATTTATTCTGCATATTAAAATGATCTGGGTTAATATAGGAGATCTGCTATTACCTTGGCTTTCTCTAATTAAAAACATGTTACTATGCCATTCACATGGCAGGTTAAAAAGACTGCCACTTTATTTCACAAAATTTATTCCAAACAGCTTTAAAAAAGGACTTGGCCAGACATTAATGACAAATGGAAAACCCTGTAACTTGCTACAAAAATTACTTCTGAATGTTCTGGTTTTTGATCCATTCTGCTTCCCAGAAGCTGTCTACACGGGACGCTGGCTATGCAGTCATTACTGCTCAGTCATTTTGTACTTATATAAACAAGCATGAACAACTACTAAAGGACAGTACAGTAACCAGAGTTACTGTGCAGTCATGCTGAGGAACAGCTTTTTGTGACACTGACTGCACAGTAGCATTGTGTCATACTTCCTGCCATGTGATGCTACTGCATAGTAGTCACGGGCTACTGTGCAGTTAGCGTCTCGTGTAGAATGCTTAAAATTTTACCATCAATTCCAATAGAAAAAACACAAACACAACTAAGAGTATAAATGAGAAAAATGGGCTATTACATCTCTCTCTTTTTAGTTCCCTTCCAATGAAACTTAAAGTTGCAGACTTCAGACTCACCCCACTTTCTGAAAAGCATGTGGCCATAGGCATCCTGAGGTTGGACCTTGCCTGCCAGCCTCAGGTACTTGGCCCATTCCTTTAGAGTGGGGAAGTCCACCACTGGCCAGGCTGTCCTGGATGTTTGTGGGGGTCATCCGGGTTGACCAGGTCATTTGAGTGACAGACCCTGAGGGTGGTGGTGGCAGGGTTTAGGGCCCTTGAATTCCACAACTGTGTTGGGATGCTCATTAGGACACACATCACCATCCTCTGCCCCTCCTCCCCCTGCGGAGAGTGGCAGTACATCGACTGGTATGGTGCCCACTTGGTGCTTGAAGTGGTCATAGAGCATCATGGCCACTTCATCGACATTTACACTGGGTGGGTTGTAAGCACCCATGACACCCTTGTGCTGTACTTTCACCACTTTCAGGAGTGATGGAGGTAAGGATCTTGGCCCCAAGAATCCATGACCAGATCATTAGGGATGTTGCCATCCCACCAATGATCATGGCAGATGCTGTAAACCTGCTCCTCCCCTGGCTGATGCGCCCTTTTTGGGGCACCTGGATGCTCAGCAGCAGCACTACAAAAGAGCCCTTGTCTGCTGCCGATGCACCATTGAACAGACATTTGGCTGGGGGAAAGGGTGCTGGTGGAGCCGTGACAGCTGCCTAGAGGCAGTGCTGCACCACACACACCACATCATAACAAGTGTCTGTCCTTCATAATGTGTGCGAGTCCTGGGGAAAGGTCTTTGAGTCCCAGTGGATGGAAGAGGCTCATGGTATATCATGACACATCCAGTGACAGCAGCAGCAGAGCCAGCCAGCCATTGTCACAGGTGAGGACCACCCCCTCCAACGGTGGAACATGGGACCAGAGTGTGTAAGGCCATCACCGCCCATCTGCAGACCTACCCCCTGAATAGGGCACCAGCCTTCTCACCATCTGCACCAGGCCACCTGCTCCAGGGGCCTCCATCCCTGCCCACTGCCAGGATGGCAACAACTTAGGCTGTGTGGCTGTTGTGAAGGAAAAATCAGTGCTATTCCCCTTCCTTCTCCCCAAAACTTCCCCAATACCAACAGGACAATTTTGCAATAGTATCCCACACAAGACCCTCCACAACCACACCACAATTTACCTAGTCCCCCCTGTGCACAAACCTATTCAAATCCAGAAATACACTGCAAGTATTTACACATTAACCAGAGGGAAGAGAGAGGATCCTTAGGGGTGGAGGAAATGCCAGGAAAAGAGGCACAAGGAAGAGGGAATCGGGGTTGGTGTTCCCTCAGCCTGGAGCCTTACCTTGGCTCTGAATGCCACCACCCTCAACATGGCCAGGACCCCAGCTACTCTGGGGAGGGGGGCTGGTGCTCCTCCTCAGACATAGACACTGTAGTTAGGCCCAGGACTGGGAAGGAGGAAGGCAGGAGTGGTGCCTCTCAATGGCCACTGAGCCACTAGCCAGGCAAAATGTTTTCAGCTGAGCCATCTTCCTGGTGGTGGGGGTGCAGGTTGGCCAGGGGAGCTAGGCACCTGTGCTGGGGTTGGTGCAGGCTGGAGCACAGTGGCAAGAGTGGCTGGGGCAGGGATGGTAGTCAGGAGCTGCTGCAACACCCTGCACTCCTCCTGAATGGCAGTGTTAATGAAGGCCTGCAGTTGCCTCAGCTCCTTATAGCTGCTTCAGAACAGCTGTTTCTTCTCCTTTATCCCTGTCACCAGCTGCTGCAGTGCCATTGTCCTGGTCCACACCTTCTACAGAACAAGGGCCTCGTCACGATGGGAGCAGCAGAACTTGGCCAGGACCTTCTGGCAGTACTCCTGGACCTCCCAAAGGAGCACCTACTGTATCTGGAGCGGCTCCTTCTGGATGCTCCTGGCATAGGTGGCACATCCAGATGGCCTCTGGGGTACCTGAGAGTGAGTGGGTGGCTAACAGGCCCTGGATGGAGGCCTTTTCTCTGGCAGATGGGCTGTCTGTAGAGAGAGAAAATGGAGGGTCATCTTCAGCTACAGCAACATGGCATGGGGCAAGAACAGGCCTCAGCAAGGGTCCCCAGGAAGTAGCTTCACTCTCAGCCCAGAGCCAGGCAGACAGTCCCCAAGCCTTCTGGCTTGTGGAGCCATGAGCTTGGCAAGGACTGCAGCCAACCTGGGGTCTGCTCATCCCCTCCTACTGCGTGTCCAGGTGGTCACTGCCCAAAGGTGCCCCCACCTTGCTCATGGCCTCCACAGGGACCCACCTGGATGGACCCTCCTGGGGACAAGCATCACAGCTGGCCCAGCCTGCAGAGCCCAGCATCTACTAGGATAGATGCATTGTTCCACAACCCTCAGGCCCTCAGCCACCAGCTCCAGCAGATGCAGAGCTGTAGCCTGATGGCCATGGGGCTTTGGCAATGCCACCCGCCCCACGCCTTCATAACCAGGACCAGCTTCTTCCAGCTGGGAGTTCTGGCCAGGGAGAAGGCTGTCCTGCCACTGCTAGGAAGGGGACCCCTGTATGGCAGACAAGTGGAGGCCAGAAGAAGAGGGAGGAAGGTGGCAGAAATGGACTTGGGGTGCACAGAGGGCACAAGAAGAAGTGGCCCAGGGGAGAAAGGAGGGGAAGGTAGATGGTGGGGAGAGGCTCCCAATTCCCCACAGCCTGTGTGGCACTTACCGAGCTGTGGTGACTGGCAGTCACTGTGGCCAAGAAACTTCAGTTCCTGGGCCCTGTGTTGGGTGGGAGGAGCCAGAGCCAGATGTTGCCTCAGATGGGGCTGAGGTCTGGCAGTGAGGCTACCAGGGTGTTGCCTTCACCAACATGTGTGACACCCCAACCCATTTCTCATGCTCCTCCCTACTCCCACTGGTGTCACACAGGAGCCAGTGGCCTAGCCATCCAGCGTAACCTCAGGCCTGGCTGTGGCATGAGTCTCTCCTGGCCATTGCTCCTGATAGCAATCCCAGTAGCAAATTTTGACCCTGCACTCCAAATTAACAGCACACCAAACATTTTAACATGCGAGGTGTGCAGTTTGTGACACCGCTATGAGGTATGTGCCACCACAAACCACATGCACCTGCATGTGTAGATGCAGCGCCATGGTAACATGTGGTGGATGTTGTATAATTTTCCCAAGAGATATTGCAGCCTATAGTGGTTGTCTCTTGGGGTTGCCTTTTTTAGAAAACTTATGGAAAGTTAGTCATATGAGTGTTTCCTTCCATATATAACAGAAAGGTAAAGGTGACCGGTCATGTTTTTAACTATTTGTTAAATACAGTTTCATCTTTTGGTTTGCTTGGTAATTCCAAATATTTTATTTTATATTATCATTATTAATCATAATTATTATGATTAATTATAATAATATAAAATAATATCATTATTGTATTATTATTAATCCTTATATATATATGATTAATAATAATGTTTGGAGTAAACTCAAAACTCGTAAGTTTGGGGTTTTGGGAAATTGAACAAAAAATCAAATTTAGGTTTCAACTAAAGAAGAAAAATGCAAAGTGCACTTTGAAACAAAATTCAGATGGGGACTTAACACACCATTCACAAAAACAAAGCAGAGGAGCAGACAATGGTGCTGGTGGCAGCATTCTTCTTCCCAGATGCTCAGGCACTAACTTCAAAATGCAGATGTGTGGGCTAAAGTACCCCCTTGACCTGACTTAGAGAACAGACATGAACTACACTTGCCCACCTCTCCAGTAAATTCCCTAAGCAGCTGCTTATAAGGTGCTTTGGTTGGGTCATTGTCTCCTATTGAAGCTGATTGAGTTTGTCTAAATAACCATTCATTAAGCCAGAGAGAAAATTACCATGTAGACTAGTGTTCGTGACACTTCCCTTGGTAGAAGGAGAATTGGATCCTGGTCCTAGCAACTCTAAGAATGACAGAGCCAGTAGAATATCACATGGGTAGTGCATTTGCCTCTGATTCTGGAGTAAATTTCCTGTTTTAAATCAGGCAGATATGACATTTGACATCAGGCCTCCTCTATCCTGATTTAAGTCCCTAACCACTGGACTCTCATGCAAGAGAGTTACTGGTTTTGTGAAGTTCTTCTTGCAACATTTCCAAGTTTTCTGGCCCTCCCCTGCCACTACCCTATTTTTATATTTTGGGTAAAACTATTCACCAAAAATTACCCAAATTCTTAGAGAGGTTTGGTTGTCTTGGAACTGCATTTTTTGGCAAACACATTTTACTCAGTTTTAGCAAGTGGCATGATATAGACATGGGCATATAGTCAAATATAAATACAGCTTATGAGTGAAATGTGTCCTTGTTTTACAGAAGCAAGTGCATGTTAGTAATGAAAGGGTGGTTCTGTACATGAGGCTTCAAAATCCTAAGCTTCCACTGTGGATATTGGAGTTTCAATATGACTACAAGTTTTTGTTCCTCTCAGAGGAAGGAATTAGAAGTAGTTTTATTCTTTAAAGATGCAAATATTTAATTTTTGCCCTGCCATGAAGTTTTGTCAGATTTGTTTCCAGAGCTGAAAATGCATATTGCTTAAAAGAAACGTAAGTGTATCTGAGCATTGCCCTTCACCAATTTTTGTGGGTTGACATTTAAACATGCCAAACTTTTCTGGAAATTAATTTCTAAAAGATATTAATTAGCATGTATCTTATTTCCCAGAAGGTTAATATAAGCAGAAAATTGCAAATATATTCATTTAAATATTGTTCTTAAAAAGAATAATATTTCCAAACACAGCAAAAGAATATTAAGAAACACAGTACAAGCCAAAGAGGGTCTCATCCAGTCAAAACTCAGTTGTGGCCTATAACCAATAAAAACTTCTTGAGATGTGCTTCTATAATGGCTACTTTATAGTCTAAAGAACAAATCTCTCCTACAGCTCAACAATTAATTATCCCACATTATTCTTCCCTCAGCATGAATGTTATGATCAACCAAGTATGGACATCAAACTCTTGGAAACAAATGCTTGTATAAAGTTAAACTGAAATACAAACTGTCTGTGGTGGTTTGGTATCCCACAAGACAAAAGGCAAGATTACAAATACGAAACTGCAATGACAAAATATTTTTCTTCTTTGAATTTCCAATCTTGAGAAAGAATGAAAAAAAATGAACTTCCACTGATTTAAAGAAAACTTAAACCACTCAACACCTTGCAAGATTGCTCTCCACTGCTGTTCACACAGTGCTCATTTATAATATATGAAATATAAATGTTAAGCTACATAAACATCTTACAACATCACTAAAAGCACAAATATACAAAAGGAGAAAAAATTTAAGCTAAATGCTCTTCAAATATTTATATTTATGTTAATATATTCACCTACTTAGGTGAATGTAACAGGGGGCCTGCTCAGGGCCGATCTACCAATGCCCCCACCCACCTGTTTCTGGGCCAATGCCCACCTTCTCTCCTGCCATGCCTTGATGTTAATTAATTAATTGTTGTTAATTAAGTGGAAGGCTGCCCATTTCCTTGCCCCGATGCCAGGGGGTGCTATCTGTGGCTCCATACCTCCCCTACACTGCAGCCCATGCCTCGCAGATGGCATCCACTGATGTTACTCTCACAGGCCCCACACTGGGCCCTAGAATCATCCAGTTTAGACCCCAACTGCATCCCTCCACTCAGGCGGCTTACCCCACCCTCATTCAGGGCTGCTTAGCTCCCTGAACCAGTTCCCCTCTCGGGTGTGGTCCCCCTCCGGGACCTTTGGCCACACAGGCTCTGGCCTCACCTCCAAGGTCAGTCGGAAACCCCAGGTCCTTCCTAGCTCTGGGCATCCCTCACCGTGGGTCCCTAGCCCTTTTGACCAATTTGGTCTTGGCCCCAGCCCAGGTCGGTCAAGGGTACTCTACAATCAGGCCTCCAAGCCTCTAGCCCCACTCTCTCTTGTGGGTCTGCCTTCTGGCCCCTACTAGCGGTTAACCCACCTGGTTGTGGGGGCTGGGGTTAAGGTGCCCCGACCCGCATTTCCTGGGGGCTCCCACACCACTGAGAGCCCCACCAGGCCACCCACTCCTGGCCCACTCTTGGCAAGGTGCAGTTTTAGGTCATGCCCAGGACCATGAGCCTCCTGACCATCCCCTACAGCTCCTCCCTTACCTCCAGGATGTTCCAAGAAGCCTCACAGCCAGGCGATATTGCTGCCTCCCTGCCAGCAGCAAAATGCCCTGCTTATATAGGCAGCTCTGAATCTAAAATGGCTGGCTTAATCAGGCCAAAGGTTAGGTGACAATTTCTTTCTACAAGGCATGGAAAATCATTGTAAAGAAGAAGATCCATGAAAGCAAGTAAATAAGCTCAGTGAAGAGCTACCAAAGAAACAAAGGAAAGGGGTTCAAATCAAATGCCATCCTGTACTCTAAAGGTTCCCCCAGATTGGGATTGAGCTCAGGACATTTATTCATGGAATTAACACCTATAATACCTGTTTTTTCCCTTCAATTCAGCCCTAAAACAAGGTCTCACAGTTCCTCTCCCATTTATCCAATAGCTACTTTGTTCACCTCCCGGATGAATTTGGGCAGACTAATTAGCCCACCTAAAGCACCACACAAATAGGACCACAATATATCTTATATGGGGGATGGCATATGTGAAGCTGAATGGAGTTTTTGAAAGTGCAGCTGGTTGGCAAACATTGTTTGACCTGAAACAAAATATTTGGTTTAATTTCAGGAGATATTTTCCATGCCTTTTCAATTTAGGTCAATTTTCCATTTCAATTTAGGTCAGTTTTTAAGGAGAAAAAATGTCATTTTGAAAATAAAAGTTTTGGTTTCAAATATTTCAGTATTTCTTAAATGATCTCAAATTGAATGTTTTGACTTTTTGTCCATTTCTTCTTTTTGGCTGAAAATATTTGCAAAATACAATCACATTCATGAACAATTTCAGTTCTTTTGAAATTATATTTTTGACAAATGTCCTATTCATTGAAAAAAGTTTTCCCATCTCTAGTTAAGATATTAGAATCTATGCCTGCAAATTTCACAGGTCCAAATTGTTTTATTTTGCAAACTGGACAAGAGGTCAACAATGTTCAAATGGTCAACAACAACAAAAAAATCAATAACTAAAACATGGCCACATCTATGAAAATATTCTGTCAATTTCACAAAACATAATGAAATAGCTTAATTTTAATTGAAGCATGTAAACCCCTATGGGTTTTATTAATACATTTGATTAACCAAATGGATAATTATTTTGGTTTAATTCAAGTAACCAAATTAATCAAATAGATAATTATAGAAATTCCCCAAATGACTAGTCAAAAGAGGGACCCTATCATAGTAGGAGACAGTCACTGCCTCAACTACATACGAGTTATCTGACTGAAGTGAAACCAAAGATTCCAGCAAGCTTTCAGCTGGAGAACAACATGGAAACAACAGCTGATGAGAATATGAAAAAATAAAGAATATTAGAAATAAAATTTACAGAAAAGGAACTAAATTAAAAATGCAAATACATTTTACTGGAAATGTTCACCAAGACTTACAGTTTTAAAAAAGGGGCTATCTATTGAAAGGGGTAGAATTCTGCCCTTTCTAAAGTCCATAGCAAAACTTCAGTTGACTTCATAGAAGCCACAATATCACTCAAGGTCCTGAGGGCAGCCTCCACTATTCTGCATATACTATAATGTGCAATTGTCATTTCCATGTTGGAAACCTTTTTGTAATGACTCACGGTACACCAAAACTAAAGTTTCATGCAACTTCACTACTGACAGTAAATGATTTGAACTTTTCCCAAACAAGAACTTTATCCTGAAAACAAACATTAACTTCTGACCTTTATAATTAATCACACTTTTAAACTCTGGTAGTGGAGACATGCTTAAGAATATATATTCCTTTCATCTCTGTATGGCAGTGTAAGATAGCTTTTCCTGCCTATGTTGGCAAGTTCTGACTCTCTTATATTTATGAGAAAGACTCTGAGTAGGCAACTTCTAGCACTCGTTCTCAGCATTATATTTCCTTCTCTACTGAAAATAAGGAAGTACATTACACAAGAAAACAACAAAAGATGAATAACTTATTGCCCTTTTGAGTAGCCCAATGTATTTACAAATCGACATCCTTGCTGACGCAGTAAAAAACACAAACTTTTCAAGACTGGTAATTTATCTTGCCTTGCTGGTCCAAAGCATTCTTTCTTTTAGATATTTGATTTATCTACAACTGGTAAAACTGCAAATATGAACACCTTTTCTCCATTAATCCATCTCTCATCCATAGGCAGAAAGGTAAACTTCACAATTAGACTTCCGATATTCAGTCTTTAGTTCATGGAAGCCAATCAATTGTGACATATCTAGTGATATAACTGAAAAGTTTCAGGTGTTATTTTATAAAGGGATACTGTCCAAAAATATGTTCAGAAATCTTAGCATTACTCCTTTCCTTCAGAGATAATTTTGTTTCTGTGTATGTTGAGAATATTATGGACATTTAAGGAAACTGAATTCTCTGCCTTTCTACGCTCTTTACATTTGTTCTTTAGCTTCCATTTTTTTCAGCAATGCTGCCTCCTGTTACTGGTGTTTAATGCTTTCTTGTAGCCTCAGCTTCTGGGAGCATAGAACTTGTGTGACAATCTGGGCTTTTGTATTAAAAAAGTGTTTCTATCACTTGTGAGTAAAGAAAAAATCTTCAGATTGTAATTATGAAAGGCTCAGATAACAAAAGTATCTAAATTCTTACTTTACCAAGATCCTAAAATAAAATAGGTCTGTTTCATGACTTTTTGGCAATTCTATTCTCTTTAGTATATGATGGAGCAAAATATACATGATAGCTGGTTTTTCTTCATGAAGAATATAACAAATCAAAAATGCATCTTTATTCTAAAGTGAAGGGAGTGTCCAAGGGGAGCAATATAGGGCACTGGGGGTGCATCTACACATGAGTTTTACTGTGCAGTAGACCAATTAGCTCTGCAGTAATGTCACCATCTACATGTGTGCCAGTATTAGGGTGCAGTAAATTAATTAACTCTATTGGAAAATAGTACTGTTGGGGACACAGTACTATCATATGGCTGAGAAATTTACTGCACTGAAATACATGTGAGAATGGTAACAGACACATGTAAATTCCACCCAGTCATCCCAGGCAGCCTACCAGCTAGCCACATGGCTCCTGGTAGGGTAGTGCATTTTGGGCACAGCTAGTGCATGTTGGGCACTCTCATGCCCCAGCCAGCTTTTCCACTGTCCTCTGATGCTATCCAGAGCCCAGAGTTAAGCCCCCCACACCCTGCCTCCTCCCCGCTTCTGCCCCCCATGAGCCTACTGCCAGCCCAGGTCTGCTCCACCCTGGCTCAAAGTGCTGCTGCCCCACACGCATGTGTAGACACTGCACCTGGAAGCAGCATAATTAAAGGGCTCTGGAGTTTGTCACATTACATTAATTTCACGTGTAGAAAATGGGTGTCCCCTGAAGTCCATTCCCAGTCCTGTCACTGACCCAATAATACTAAAGACATAATTCCCCCCACCCCCCACCCGAGCTTGCTCATCTGTGCATTGGATATCATATTTTCCCATTAAAATCTATAAGGTTGCTGTGAGTTTTAAATAACATTGTGTTTTAGAAATAGATCTTTAAATAAAACATGCTTCATAAATGTAAAGTATTATTCTTATGGGAATAGCTAGAAAAAGACAAAACAGTAATAAAGATTTCACAGGAATCATTTCAGCTTCATTTATTTCAACAATATATTTACTGGTTAAGGAACTGAAACTCCAAGGTGCGTTCATTTTATAGACTTTAAATTAGAGTGTAGCTTTCAAGTTGCAGACCTATGCACAACACTAACTTTCACTAAAATGAAATTATAGAGAATTTTGGATAAAGGAAAATAGGCACTTTCCTTTTAGAATCAGGTTTTTCAATTACTTTTGAGCAAAAATAAATCAAAAGCAAAATCCTCTTCTAAATAACCAAGTTTTTCTAACTAAATTCATGCTAATGAAACTATTGGAATCATTTTATATTTGCAGCGCAATCACAATCTGGAATTCCTTCAAGTAACTCATATAACAACATGAACAGGACCAAAACAAAGAGTTTACCAACAATAAGTGTGCACATATACAATAGCATGGCCTTTGTAATTACTGGTGAAGGTTATGTTGTTTTTTACTGTTCCAGAAGTGAGCAAGAAAGTAGCACAAGAGCATTTCCTTAGTTTACAGGCCTTGTTAAATCCTAAAACTTGCTCTAGTTAAGGAGAGGAAAAAGGGTAAAGGCAACAAAATTCTGATTAATTTTTCTAAGTGTGCCAAAATCCTACATATTCAGACAATAAAAGGAATAATAGCTAATCACAAAATTGAAATTCACTAATATAAAAGTAAAGGCTCCCATTATCAATGGGGAACAGCATGGGACAGATAGAGCTATATTGGCTCAGTTCTACAGTCTATCACCAAAATACTCATATTTGCATCTTTAAAAGATGTAATCTAACAATAGCCTATAGTTCACTTAGGAAACCCTTTGTTCCCTATCCAGCATATACCAGCCAATGCACACTCGGCTGTGTGCATGTTTGAATAAAATCTTCTTTTTATTCATGTATTCAAAAAGAAAATGAAAGGTTGCATTTACAGTTCTGATGCAAGTACCTACCACAAAGTTTCTGCTGTCTAACTCGCTGAAACAGTGCCCTAGAAACATTAACAAAAGCATTTCAAGAGACTCTTAGAAATGAAGAAAAACATGCCAATACTGAGTATTTCTTGTACAGATTGTTTTAGTATTAAAATGTAGAACAAATCCTTCTATAACAAAATTTCCCTTAGTGGTAGTTACCATTAAGCATACAAATAGGAGAGAGAGTCTTTTAATAGAAAAGTATCTTAGTGACTTTGAGGCTTATTTGCATGAGCATAACTGTTTCAGTGGAGTTGCTTCTAGTTACACTAACAGAAGTTAATCAGAATGTCAGAGTTAGTATTCCAGAAGAAATAATTCGTATTTTTAATTCATCATTTAAATTGAACACAACCAGAATATGGTCACAGTAGTAATACTGGGAGTCTCTTACAAAGGATTATGCATATTTTTTTCTTCAAAGATAGTTATGAATTCTAATTGTACATGTCATATTTTATCATGATCTCCAGCAGCATGAATGGAAAAAGCTACACATCTTCAACAGAATCACATGATAACCTATGCAGTCTCCACTGGTTTGCAAGTATGATTAGCTCCTAAATATTTCTTTTAGCAGGTTCATGCATCTTTTTCACTAATTAGTATTTTCCCAGGTTGGCTCATATTGGGTTTGTTTTGCTTTGCTTTGCTAACAAAAGCAACCCCATATTACTCCTCTATGTTCCATAATTGTTTCCCAATAGAAACATCTGATTTTCTTCCTATTATGGTAAGTTAAAATATTATTAAATTTACCGATATAAGAGGCCTAGGAAACTGGAGACAATAAGCTTCCATTAGTGTGGTAGACTTACAAGTAATGTGGACTTTTAGGTGTACCAGTGTAGGACAGATACTTGAGGCTTTAACTTTCTGGCTATTGAAAGAAGTTACACATAAACTAGTTCATTTAGTCAGAAACTGGTTTAAACTTGTAACAGAACAGAAATTCAGTGCACATAAACCAGTTCCAAAATGGCTGAAACTGGTTTAAGATAAACCTGGTTGAATACAGTATCAGACTTAACTGATTTGGGTCAAACCAGTTTATGAAACTTCTGCCCCAGCCCCCTTCCTGCTTCAAGTTACATCTGAGCCCCACAGCATGCTTTGCATCCCTGGGCTGGGTTCTCTGCCCCAGCAGAGAAGGGTTGGGGGGACAGGGGGAAAGAGAGGCAGAGACTGCCCCACTCAGGAAAACCTTGGCTGGGGTCTAAGCCCAGGGAGGGAGGTTAAATCCCCCTTCCCCCAAATACAGAGCTGCCCTGCTAACCCTACTGAAAGTTACTGCTAGCTGCAACTGTGGACTACAGATCCCAGAGCCACCTGGAAGCAGGAAGAGAAAGTGATGAGCAACCCTGCAGAGTCCTGCTGCTGTAATTCTGTACTGCAAATCCCAGAGTCCTTCAGGGCAGCAGGAAGAGGACGTGCCAAAAAGCAGTGCTCTAGCACTCCCCAGCTTCTGGCCTGAGCCACTGCAGGCACATGACTGCATTTCTTAAATCAAAGGTGAATGTGTCCAGTTGTTTCTCAGTCTAATCTTTACAGCTTAGACTAACCTGCAAAAACTGAATTGATTCAGCCTCAGGCTTTTTGACTGTTTGTACTTAGCCTCTAAGTCTTTTCCATCTTTCATTTCTAACATTTTTCTGGTTTCTCTAATTTATGGACTTGGGGCCAATATGCTAAACACTGATGACCCACAATCCTAATACATTCAAATGCCCTTTAGGAAACAGCTGCATTTCTAAGGTGTATTGTTTCACTCTTTGACACACTTATCAGGCAGCACGATAAGGTGGTTAGTTAATAGTGCCAGATAGACCCAGAGGGACTGATGCTCGATGAATACATGGTATTAAATTCATTTAAGCTGTAAGGAAACTAGTAAGTAGAAACTAATTATAGGCATGGTTTGCTTCTCTCCTCTGAATTAATACGTTTACCTGAGGTAAGCTGTACAGGTGCATTATCCAGGCAGTAACAAACACTGCAAGTAGTCTAAGTTCCAGGAGAACTCCATCTTGAATAAGATAGTGGAGGCTGACTAGCCAGAACTTACTGTGGAAGGAGCAAAGACTCCATAAAGCCTCTTCTAGACTTGAAAGATCAATTCAGCTTGATTATCAGGTTTAGATAGAGATCTGCTCCAGCCAGTTTAGCCTGGCAAAGGCCCAAGTTATCAGGGGCAAGGGGAAGAGAAATTTTATTCCATCTGGATAGAGGATTTTTCTAACTCTGGGGTTATTTCTCTTCAGCTGGCAACTGTATGGTTGTGAATTTGCTATGGGGATTTTTTAAATTACATGAATTTCAGTTGCTATTTGCACATATATATATATTCCTCTACATTTTATTATTCCAGAATCTTTTTTCTTCCTGGTATCCAAGTCTGCCACAGTGTGAATGCTGGGTGGCACTCAGGCCCCCTCTACATTTTACAGGTATTTTATAATTAACTAGTTAATTGCACAATTACCTGGAGACCTGGAGATTACATGTGCAAAGTAGCTGTCACATGATAAAATGTTCCAACCAGCTAGAAAGTTAGACCTTAAAATGTATACTAACTTGATAGCTGGTTGCTACTGAGTTTTAATTTTCATGTGTTACAGGGTCCCTCTGTAGCTGAGAGCCCAGTCAGCTAATGGTACTCCCGGGCTCCCAGTCATAGGGGTATATTGTGCCCCCAAGCCCTAGGGATATCAGATCCTGCAATCCCCAGGGTCTGGAGATTTCTGACATGCCTGAACCCAGAGGTTTGAACCATGATATTCTGTGAATCGCACATTAGAAACCATCACGCCTTTAGCATCATGTGTACAGAGGGCCTCAAACGTCAACCTTTTCCATTTTTATTGCTTGTTTGAATTTGGATTTTCTCTGGGGTCTGATAGTGGGTGTTTATACCAGTGATCTCCAAAGTGGGGTGTGCAAGACAATCCATTGCGTGCAGGAAGAAAATATTAGAACTTCTATTTATATAAATATACATATATTGGGGGTGCGTGCTCAAAAATTTTTTACTGATAGGGGTGTGTGATCAAAAAAGTTTGGAGACCACTGGTTTATACCATAGATGCAAATGATTCCCTACCCGGAAGGAGTTACTTGGTGTAGGTGTAAGACCTGTGGTAAGTAGAAGTCAAGACTAGGGAATTCTAATGGCTTCTTAAAATTCATTATTATTTTTTTATGGCCTATTTCATTCTGATCCAGTCATTCAAGATTCAAATGGGTAAAACTGCTGAAGAACCATTTTCATAGCTTTAACTTTGGGTTTGATTGTTTGGGAATGAATTAAACTAGTTTCCTCCCTCAGTTACTCTGACAAGCTAAATTGCTACTAATATAGCTTAGCAATCAGTTGTGTTAACTGAATTCTAGCCTTGGTCAAAAAAAAAAAATGTACAAACAACTAAATTTCTCCTCTCGGATGTAAACAATGAGGTTAAATGTATATGGAGAACTTTCTTTAATCATAATGAAGCAAAAGGTCAAAATCAAAGCAGCATTTCTGAAACTAAACCACATGAGTGAAGCAGCTTCTAGGCCACAGAAAATAAAATAATACCAAGCAAAAAGAAACCAGTGTCACAAGAAGGACAGAAGAAGTCATTTGACATTTTTTCATTATTCATGATTTTCTATAATTTATAACTGATAGACATGTGAATGATTGCATTCTTCCTTGCAAGCAATGATCAGTATAGTAGTAAATTTGATGTATTAATTATACAAGAAATGATGTTCCCCTGCCTTTAAAAAGTATTGGGGATCTTTGAAAACCACTATGGAAATGCAGGCATTAGTAATTTGGTGATGTGAAGCAAAGAGCAATGCTGTGTCAGGAACATGATCTGCTATGATAAAGTCCATATGTTGAAAAAGTGACGTAAAAAGGCAGAATATAAAGCAATGTGAACAAAGAAAGTAGGAATTGTATTAGATTCACTGGATTGTGTAAAGATACCAAGACACATGTTTTTCCTGTCATTTTGTCTTCTATCCTTGCTGGCCATTTCTGCAAAACACGTAATAGAATAAAAGGAGAGGGGGTCCACTATTCTACAGTCAGCAAATGAACCAGCCTTCACAATCAGATTGCATATCTACTCAGTGTTTTAAAAGTCTTTTATCTAGAGATGTATGAACACTATAAATATAACTTGAACAAAAGCCATGAGCTCATGTTTGTTGATTTCACCTTTCCTTTGTGTATAAATTCAATAATTTTGAGTACAGGAGTGTTCAAAGAAACCTAAAGTCTTGCAAACTCATTCATACACTGCAGTTATTTATTCAGCCAACTTGAAATCTCTGATTTGCCCCTTGCTTATGAAAATTTATTTTTGCTACCTCAATTAGATAAACAAATGTCACATGACATAACGTTAAGAAACGTATGATAACATTTTTATGCATATGAATTTACATCTGAGATCAAACAATGTGCCAACAATGCATATGGATTACTTTTGTCCTTTGTAAAAAAAGATTTTGTCTTGTGTGTCTAGTTTTTAGTTTGAGATTAGTAATGAAAATATAGCATTAATTTTAAGTTAAATTAATTTCTTGGCTTTTAAGTGCTTACATTATGTGAGCAGTGAGCAAAAAACCTCTTTGCTTTAGGAATGGTAGATTCTTACATTTTTTTGCATAATTTTTTTCTGCCGTGATGGCAAATCTTTTCTTTTCCTTTTTTCTTTCACTTATTTTCAGGTCACGTGTTAGGCCATTGAGTTAAAAATCATGGTTTCTGATGTGCCTAATCACTGCAGCACCGTCTCTGTCTCCCTCTCTATTGTTCTGTCTCTTGAATGTTGTAAGGAGGACTAAATTTGAGGGAGAACAATGGAAAAAAAGTCTGACTGTATGTACCTGTCACAGGGGCACTCTGGTGCCCTGTGACTATGATGAGAGAACAGGTGTTGGTCGCCACGGCAACCGCAGTGGGTCAGCTGACCAGAAGGGGGCTGGGCTTGGCCTTTATAAACAGCCCAGGCTGAAGCCTGGCTGGCAGTTCCCTTCTGGCAGCCTGAGGAGCCAGAGCCCTGCAGCCGAGTCGAGCAGAGCAGCCCAAGCACCTGAGTGGCTGCACCATGGTATGGGGTGAGAGAACCCTGACTGGAAGGTCTGGCAGGAAAGCTGGGTGGGCCTAGATTGTATGTTATAGCCAGGAGACTTATTGTTGTGTTACAGCCAATTGGCTTATGGTTCTGTTTAGTTATGGTTACACTGGAGGACTGGGTGAGGCTGTAGGGGTGGAGGAGGCCTCATTAGGAGCTCCCCAGTCCCAGTGCTGGAGAGGGCACTGCATTTTGGGGGTATCCTGACCCCAACACAGAGAGATAGTATCAGGAAAGTTCAGTAGGGCTCCACAGTGGTGGAGGCCCTGGTGCCAGCAGGGCACCATAGTTAGGGGCACACTGCCCCAACCCTGAGAAGGGGAACAGACAATTTTGGAGGGGCCAGGCACAGCTAAGGCCACCTGAGCCCCAATTGCGAAGAGCACTAGCATGGACACCAGCCAGACGCCCGGAGGGTGTTCATGTTAAGACCCAGGAGGCATACGTGAATCGAAACCCAGGGCGAGGTGCTGTTATAAAGACGAGCCCGGTGAGGGCGAGTGCGTGGTCAGAAAGCCTGGGGAGGATGAGTGAGTGGAGAGACAGGACCCCGGGGGGCACCATCTGTATGCGGAGGAGCCCCAGGGAGGGGCAAGCATATTGAGAGGGGCAGACTTATTGAGCAGGCCCGAGAGGGCTAACAAGCCTAGGGGCGCCAGTCAGGGTGCCGGTTGCATGACAAGCCTAGGGGTGCCACATTCAGGGTGCCAGTTGCATGACAAGCCCAGGGCGCCAGTCAGGGCACAGAAAGCCCAGGGGCGCCAGTTGCGTGACAAGCCCAGGGGCGCCGGTTGCGTGACAAGCCCAGGGGCGCCAGTCTGGGCGCCGGTTGCGTGACAAGCCTAGGGGCGCCAGTCTGGGCGCAGGAAGGAAACTGACCAGACAACGTCCGGTACATCGGCGAGGCTTGGGGCGTGCTACAGGGGTGGTTAGAGGCACGCATAGCCCATAAGGCTGGGGTGCACCCGTCACTCCATATAGAACAGGGGACAGGATTAGCATAGCACTGTGTCCAAGAGGACAAAGGGCAGCCTCCTTTATAAAATTTAGATAACATCAAAGACGTGGCAGGTGAGAAAAAGGGTGCTGAATTGCCTACTTGGCACGGTAGGGGGCGTGAGGGAGGTCACAGCTGCTCCTAGGTCCCCGCGCCGTGACAGTACCAGAGAGGGGTCATCAGGCACCAATTCCCATCTATGAAATACAGCTCCTGTCTGAATGAGAGAACAAATGACATTTTAATTATGCTGTTCTTTCTTTAGTAATTGATTTAATGTTTGTTCTACACATATTTATCCAGTGGCATGAGAATTCTGATCCCGTTTCAAGCATCCTGAATTTGTAGTTCAAGTGCACAGTTGGCTGCCTGCTTCACATGCAAGGTTCTGAACAGTCTGAGATTCACCTCTGGCAACTATACTCACTGATATTTTAAACTTCTATTATGACCTTAAGAGCCATTAACACACTTTTAAAATTCCATTTCCAGGATACGGAATTCTAAATATTTTGCTCCATTGTTAACCGTATTCTAATGTTCACTGCTCAGAAACCTACGATTACATAAGACTTGCAATATTTGTTTTACAGTAAATCCGGTCTTGTGCTAGTAAATTAAAATGACTCGTTGTCCACAGTAATCGTATTCCTGGGGAAATTTGATACTTGATTAACCAACTTGTTCCGACTGTATGATATGCTCAATCATGAGATTTATGAGGCTTGCCAGCATACAAAAAAACTGGCATGTGGCAGTCTGATAGGTGAAGGGCTTATGCTGAGCCTCAGGCAACAAAAACAGTAAGAGAAACCAATCAGTCTAAGATTTATTCAAGTGTTCATGGTAACAAATCAGAACTGCATGCATCTCTTGGGCAGGTAATTAAGGTGGGAAAAGTTAGCTAGTGGGCAAAGCCAAGGATCCGGTTTTAAAAGGCTAAACTTCATTTTTGCCAAATAAGAACATGGTATTTAAGCTTTCCCTGTTCAATTTGGTTTGTACCTAAACAATATGAATATGAGATGTTGTAAATATCCCTTTTAATTTTTGAGGTACTTAACAATAGCATTCAAAATTTCTAGTTGTTCCTTTCACCACTTACAGCAACTAAGAATGGAGTAAGGCAGTAAAAGGAATAAAAGCAAAGACAGCCCAGCTACAGCCTGGTCTCTTGCCCAATGACATGGGTGGAAAGGTTCCCATGAATTTAAACAAAGTGTTTTAGGAAAACATCATATCTGCCGTTGGCTATGTTTAGGCACATCTAATGACTGCTAGAGATCATTATGAAACAAAATACTTCATTGAAAGGAAGCTGGCTTATGGAACAACTGATTTATGATTAAAAGAATCTTCTTGATAAATAAACAGCTCAATCTAAATGTTCAGCATTTGTTTTTAAATCACTAAATTAACAGGTTAATCATCTACACTATAGGAAACTAGGAGCAGGTATCTGAAGTCTTGTTGGAATGGTACTACTATCCAGCCTGTTAATAACTGTATTTGCCTATAAAGGTGACAAGTCATTCAGCATCTTTCTTGGGTTTTTTTCAAGTTTACGTCTGAATTTTGCAAGAAATAAACATACAGAAAATAGTAGTTTGCTTGCATTGTGATGTATTTCCCAGTATTGTCTTGGGGACCATAACTTGATACCTAATTGGCCATGACATTATTTATCACAGTGGTTTAGGTGTACTGTGGGTAAACAAAGATCTAGTAGCAGCGTGAAAACATAACTATAGACACACAAATTTAAACAGGCTTAAATTTAATGTGCATTAAATTAATGAGGATTAAGCAGGTTTTGGCAGGTGTCTACATATGGTGGAACTTGGGACTAACTTTAGTAACATGTAGACATGGGCCCCTAATGTAGCTTAAAATTGGGTTAATCCATATTAAATGACCATGTGTAGACATACCCAGTATCTCTAAATTCAGTCTTAGGGTTAGATTATCCTCTAATGCTGATGCTAATCGTTAAAATCACCCCATTGTAAAATAAGTATGAAAGAAAGTTTGGGTGATAAGGAAGCCCAAATATACACATGAACTAATAGAGCTCAATATTAACATCAACTGAGCACAACAGAGAACTTAAGTGTTGCAGTTCAAATGCTATGCTCCTTTTCTCAGGTGCAATTTCAGTTTCAAGTATTCCATTAATGAGATTGACAGAAGAGTGAGACCCACTATGTTCAAAGTGACAGATATATCATATCACTGTGACATTCAGAGACCAAGGAGATGACTATGAAAGGCATCAATTCTGCAATGATTGTGTTCAATGCAACATATATCTATATAGTTATATGTTGCATTGAACACAATCATTGCAGTGTGTATATATATATATATATATAAAGAGACAGAGAGAAGTGTATGTGTATGAACGGCATTTCATTCAAGTCATGGAAAAATGTGGATTTTGGTGTTACTTTTTTAAAAAATCAGAAAATGTCGGGGGCAGGGCATTGATTGGAGAAAACCAGGATCTCTGTTAATGAGGTTACCCATGTATTAAAAGTTAAATCTTTTTGGATCCAGGCCATAGCATCTGTCCAATGGAACTGTTCAGTAACTGCACTACTTGAAATACAATTTTCTGTAAAATTGTGAATGAGCTTTCAGTGCAGAATGACACCTACAGGAAGTATCCTGACTGATCTAACTAAAAAGGGACAGGAGGACTGAGTCACATCAAGCAAAATTTCATGAGAGTTTTATGATTAACCACTGTACCCACCTGAAAATAAAACTCCAGAAGCAGTATGAGATTGAGAACCTCTTAGGTAATGTCTGCACTACAGGCACTAAAGTGATTGCAGTGTAATCTAGAATTAGGTTTCAACTAGCTAGCTTGCTTTTTAGCAAGATAAACTAGTCCACATTTTTTTCTGTGTTCTCATAACCTGCTACCTACATAATTTAGGTTTCTATACATACACTGAAGTCGCTGACTGCTAGGATTCAATATATACATATTCTTAGTGTCAAACTCGTATTTTAGTATCAATCATTTAGCATGAAAGGGCTATTTGGCCCATTCCTAATGCATCACAGGTAAGCATTTTTATTAAATTATATTATGTACTCGATAATAGTTCCCTCTCATGTCTTTTGCAATTAACTTTTCCTGAATTGTTTTATTTTGTGCCAAAAGACCATTCAGATCAGATACAATAAAGGGGCCTTCTTTCAAAGCTTAAGTTCAATAACGTCAAAATTTGTTATCTTCAATTTTCACAGATATGATAACATCTTACATGTAAGCAAGAACCTTCTGTGTTAAATAATTTGGTGTATTAGACAAAACTATATATTTTAAGATACTTAAAACAGGCGAGCTTTAGTTGAATCCCATTGAATCCATGCCATAAATAAAATCAGTTAACAGATGTATTAAGCCATCTAGATGTCATTTAATTCCATTTCCGATGGTAGCATAAATAGGGAAGGACTGTCATCCCAGGCATTGACTCAGGAAGGAAGGGGCTCGGGAAAGGGGGCAGAAAAATATCAGCTACCACTGCAGCCACATAATGGTAGTGGCAGCCAGAAGTCGCCATTGACCCCCACCCCACCCCGGCCCCATGCATCCCACTGCCCTAGACATCCAGCTGTTTTATGTCTCTGGTTTTAGAAGTATTAGGCAGAGCTGTGTAACTCAGGAAATTGTATTCAAAACCTCCTTCTGGACTATGCTTTTTTTTCCTGTTAATATTATCACTCATTCCCTACAAGAAAGGGAGAGAATTCGAAGATATAAAGTAATATTTTCATCTACCACCCTACCATCAGGGTGGTGCACGACAACCCAACAATTTTAGGGCAGATAGTGCAAAATACCTGTTCAATTCACACTGCAGAACAATTTTAAGTAAGCAGAATTTAGTTACCCACACAGGAATTTTCCCAGCAACTTTTTATAAGAAGTGCTAAAGCTCCACAAGTTTGACAACTGTTCCAACAAAAAGGCATGCTTCTAGTACCATACTGAGTTTAATGCTGATTTAAAAGTGTTTTTAATGAATACATGCCATCATTTCCTATAGCGCCTTGATATTTTTAGGATTTCCTATCCAGTACTGACCTAGCTCAAGCCTATTTAGCATATGACATCCTGTAAGTGAAACCAGCCTGGAACCTCACCCCACTTTCAACCTTGACTAGGTAATGGAAACCACACAGAGAGCAGATACAGGTTCTTTTAGTCTTCTTTGACTCAGATTAGACAGCTACTTGGAATCTGATATCTACCTTTGTTCTACTACAGTCTTTATATAGGACAAAAAGAGCAGAGTTGCCAGTGCCTCAGATAACATTAAACAGCAACATTAAAAAGTTAAAACAGATTCATCACTTTAGACTTCCTATTACTTTCAGGAAGAAAGAAGTGAGCTCAAACTGGATCAAAGATGTGACTGAAGAGCACAGAGTTTTAGTCTACATTCAGCTTTTTTAGTCTACAATTACTTTTATATTTGCTCACCAATTACTTTTTGCTTAAGCCAGAGAAAATAAGCAGGGTCATTAAACACTACTTATTTTCTCAATACATTCTTCAAGGCCAAGCCTATTAAGTTTTTAGCAAGTACAGAACATCCAGAAAGTAACTAGCACAAATTATGCCAGGCAAAACATGGTAACAGCTCAGGCTTCTTTCCTGAATAAGTTATTTTCCAAACTATTCTTTCTAAGAATGTCTTATAATTGAAAAGAAGGATGCCCTTACCATAGGGAGCTTGCAATCTGACCTAAGGGTTTTAAACAATAAGAAGAGAGTGTTGCCACTAAGTGCTTATTCTGAAGTTGTGTTAAGTCTAGATACAGACCCTGAAGATAAATAGCTCAAATTTAGAAACCAAACTGCTAAGCGATAAGAATCAAACATCAAGTATGCTTTGGTACAGTCACCACATCTGTTTTCCTCTTCATGATGGTACCAGTTCATTGTCATGATAATATGTGCACAAATGAATTTCTTTACATCAAAACCTTTCCCACATGAACTAAAGTGGTGTCTGAAAGGTCTGATATACAAGTACATGCCCTAAAACAACAGCATGAAAACTAGAGAAGGCCGTGGAATTCTCACTGACATGCTTCAGATGATAAAATAACTTCATGTCACAGATTTATATTAAGTTCACAGACTTCCGCCATCAGTATTATACTTATTTATAATGCTTCTGTAATTTAACCAGAACTAACGCAGTCATAAATGACAACTGAAACGAAACGATGTTTGGCTCAGTTAAATAAGTACATTTCTTCCTGGTGAGAAAAACGTCTTAACTTTTTAATGTACAGTTTCCTATGTAAAGCAAAACAATTTTTCACTCATACTTGGAACCTGCTAGTCTCCTTTGTATATGGCAGGCAGTCAAAAGACAGTGTGAGGGGAATCATGGTCTACTCCTATTTGTTAAATAAAATAGTAAAGAAACACGTTGCTTTGTGTGAATCAAATAGAACAGCCATCAAAAGCCAAATTAAAAAGCAAGCCATCAACTAGATGCTACTTCACTACATGGAATACAGGGGAGGTTTGTTGACCATAGTACTTCTTATCTCTGTTTAAATGAATGGAACAAAGAAACAAAACCATTAAGAAAATGGCACATAGCAAAGGGAACACATTTCTATCCTAAACGCTACCTGAATGGAATGCTAAAACTGAGAAAATCTCAGAAGAGTCAAGAAATCCAGAGAGAAAAGTTGCTTCATGCTAATTCCTCTTATATTTCCCTCCCCTTCATTAGCTCTCCATTCATCTCAGTCCTTTTCAAAAAGTAAGAGGAGAGAAAAGGTAGAGTAGAGACTCTACATTTTACACAAAATTATGGAGAGTTCTATCTTTTTCTGTAGGTTGAACACTACTCACCATATGATAACAACTCTGAATGTGCATGTTTCCACTTTGACACCTGTTTGTGAAAAGCTCCTAGCCAAAATAAAGAGTGAATGAATGTGTCCATCCCAAGAAAAAGAAATAAAATGATTCTGAAAAGTGGAATTTTTTGCAGACCAGAAAAGAAGGGCAGTAGCCAAGCAAACATCAGGTGATGGATTTTTCTACACTTAGCTTATTATCATACCGTGCAAGACCATGCAAGCCAGTGGACAAGAGGAAAAGTTGAGGGGGTGGAAGTTCAGAAACCAAATAAAAATATCACCTTGATTTTTTGAAACTGAAAAAAACCCATAGTAATTTATGTATAGAAATATTTTTCATTTCAGTATTTCTCATAGAAAAAACAAAACGTATACAACTTCTCACTCCCCTCCTTTCAAGACAGCAAACACAAAAAAATTCAGTCACCTCTAATATGAGGCAAGACTTTGAGGCCAGAAAAAAAAATGGAGAGAATAAGAAAGGCAAACATTTATTGTCTTCAGTGACAAGGCACGTCATTACTGGAACATGGCTTTTTGTGACCTAAAAAAAATGAATTGTGGCCTTTCTGAACACAAAGAATAAAACACAGGATTGAAAAATACCGTAACTGGTTAAAACAAAACCCTTGCCCTAAATACTGTCAGCTTTCAGTGGTCAAAATCAAAATCTGTAGGAGGAACTACTATAGAGAATTGTTCCATCTTTGTGATCTCCATTTATTTGTATTTACCAGTCTCTTGCTTCTGAGACTTTAGTTGTAGCTTTCTTTGTAGGGGGTACAATTTTTTTGTCTGTGTTTGCACAGGTTGTAGCACAATGGACTCCTAGTCCATAATTAATAGCATGTCTACATTAACAAAAGACTATGCTAATGAGGACCACAGTGAAGCACAGCATACCTACTCCCTACACTCTATCCCAAAAACAGCCCTGCATGCACAGAAATAAGCAGGCCCAACACACTGAAAGGTGGCTCTATTATATCTGTTACATGGTGCTGTTTGTGTGCAGTAACATCACACCTTAATATGATCTGGAAGCAGTTTAGCCATGCTCTAAGACATACTCGGTGCCACTACACTATAAATTAATAAAGTATCATTACAACCCAGACAAGGTTCAGAACCAGGATTTTGATTCTGTCCGTAAGGTATTAATATCTAAGTAAAGAGCCTCACTGCACATGTTAAAATACCAATAACTGTAAAGGCTTCTTCCCTCCCCTCAAGAAAACCTCTAGTTAATGCACTTGGATCACATTCAGTTCTAATTACTTTCAAAGTCTGGATTTTAAAAGCAAAGCTTTCTTGTGCTGCATATGTGCCAAGAAAGTCTGATCGTCTCAAGACTGTCTACGACTTTGTACCCTAACTACTACAATATTACAAAGCAATTTGATGCTAGGAGAGAGTCAATCTCTACTCTGCCCTGAGGCTTTAAAATGTCCAAATTGAGCAAAATATGGCAGAATGGCACAAAACAATAAAATGGAGCTGTCTGTACTGAAAACCAATGGTATGAGATTTGTTTTGGGGGCATTTATACAACTGCTAAAAGGAACAAAGTAGAATCTTCTTCAAACAAAGCTGTGCATCAGGACCTTGCTTTGACAAAGTAAATTCACCGCTGCTTTTGACCATTTCTATTCTTAGTAGTATTTGGCAAACTTGTCAAATACAGTGATGAGTTTGGAAATTCAGAGGTCATTACAACCATCACCTCAGTGGAGACTGCCAATGTAGTTATCACTACCATCACTGCACACTGGGATTTACCATTGCAGTTTCGCAGTTGCTTTTTTTCCCCCTGGAAAATAAGCAGTCCTGGCAGCCAAAGCAAAAAGATGGCATTGCCATTTCCATGTCTGTTTCCCAAAATCTGAATCTAAGGCTCCTGTATGTTCCCAACACCTGAAATATTAATGCACTTCTATGATATACCTTCTATTTTCCTTTTTTTTTTTGTCCAGTAAGCCTCTGATTTAATCAGCCAGTCCAAATCTATCCTTGCAAAACTTGTCTGTAACCACTTCGGTGAGCTAAGTCATACCAGACAGCCCAATCCACAATGAAAAGCTTATTTCCCACCAACCAGCAGAGACAATGTAGCTCAACATTTAGTAAGGTAAGAGTCTCAGAGTGGTTAATTTGGTAACAGGTACCTTTGTCCTGTCCTTCAGCTATCTGAACAAAATCCCAGAAAGAAAAAGGAACTTTAACAGCAAAAACTAAAATGGCTACCACTTAAAATGGCCTTTTCTACACCTGTTCCCCACCAACCACAGCATTTGATACACTAGGAGAGATCATCAAGCAAGATGGTTCCTTCTAAAAACTGTACAAATACAGTGGGTGCATCTACATGAGACAGTTACTTTGCAGTAGCCTAATAACACTGCACAGTAGCAAACCAGTCAAAAAACATGCTAATACAATACTGTGCCGTTCTTAGGCTACTGCACAGTAAGTATCACAAAAACTCCATACACTGGCACTACTGCACAGTAAAGGTAATTACTGTCCATTCAGTTAGTACTTCATTAAGAAAGTACTATACTAAATACTATACTAAATGCGCAGAAACTACGCGGCATTAATGAACATGTAGAATGAAAGTTAGTATGAAATTAAGACATTGCTCGTCTGAATAGTTGCTTGGTCTTTTGAGTTTAACTATTGTATTTTCTCCTCACATTATATGTATTTAATAACTGTATTGCTTGATGATGATGACACACAACTAGCAGACCTAGGACCCTAGCAACAAGATCTTACATAATCCTCAACAGAGAAGGAACCTATTTTAGCCTCAAAATTGAACTGAAAAATTAGACTTGTCATGAAAGTTCTAGCATTCATATCTATAAGCAATATCAGGAACACAATGCTATGACAAGAATACTACTGTGTATGTTCATGGTAGCCTACTACATAATGGCAAATCCTTTGTACAGATAGAGAAGTTACTTACCAGTAAGCATAGTTCTTCAGAGTCATCTCTATATTCAGCTGTCTATACACCTTTTGAGGGCTTTCTGGTTAGGAGAAGGAACTGATATCGTGAAAGGTGTTTCCTTTATAGAGAGTATGATGATGCTGTGACCTTTTTGTGAGATGTCTAATGTATTCCATACAAATATTACTCTTCAAGTCAGCTCTGAAGCTTTATACCAGGTGCACAACATCAAAGGCAAATTAAACAAAAGCCCTCAAAATGGAAACAAGTCTTCCATAAAGAGCTCACATCCCAAGTGTTTACTGGCACATAATTAATATAAACAGGGTTTAAACAAGCAAGCTCCAACAGGCTCCAGATTTTATAATCTGGAGTCTCAAAATTGAGTCATTTTTTAAAAAACCTTTCATGATCATCAGTAGGAGTAACTTTATGATTTTGGGTCATTATTCGTTTCCATATCCTTTGTTTAAATGGAAGAGAAGTCAGGCTGCTTTCAAGTACAATGGCTACAGTTTCCTCTGAGGAATTGATAACTGGAAGTAGAGCTGTCTTTAATTCCAGTAGGGTTGAAACAGAGTTTTGCCCACTTACAATGGCAATCCCATTATGGATGGCCATCATAACTGTACAAGGAAGGACACTGAGAGATGCACTAGGCAAATATCTAGACATGGAAAAGAAAGGAAGAAGGTAAAATAATGTGATGCAAGGAGACAGAGGGAAGGAAATGGAAAGGTTGGAATAAGAGACTGAGGAAACTGGTTGGATGGACATAATAGTTAAAGGGGAAAAGGACCAAGAGGAAAGGAGGGTAGGATAACAGGATTTTCCTTTTTGGAACAGTAATATCTTACCTAATAGTATAAAGGTTGCTAGTTGTAAATGCATACATAACCCTGATGTGAATGAGTTAAGTCATAAACTTTAAGTTAGACACATGCTTAATTGCCCTCTTGAAACAGAACCATAGTTAATCACCTCACTGGCTAGAAAGTATGACATAGGCTAGGGATAGACATTACACATAAACAAGTTTAAGTTACTGGACACTGATTTAAACCTGTAACAGAACAAATTTTCAGTGTGCATAAGCCGGTTTCAAAATGGCCCAAACTGGTTCAAGACAGACTTGGATGGAGGGGTGCAGTATCAGTCTCAACTGATTTAGGTTAAACCAGTCTATCGAATTACTTACCCCGTCCCCCCCGACTCAAGTCACCTCACTGTCTTCCAGCATCCCATGATCCTTTGCATGCCCACGCTGTCTGCTCCATGGAGCCAGGGCTGTCACATTGCTGAGGCCACAAAGCCTCTGCTCCCCAGCCCTGTATCCTGCCTGCACCTGCCAGTGATAGGGAAGCAGGCAAGGGAGTGGAGGCCCCCCACCATGCAGGCTCCCCACCCAGCTGTGCTTGCTTGGGTCTGGGGGGGAGGGGTAAGGCCAGGCCTTGGGATGCTGGCTTCTGCTCTCCAGCCCCTGGTGCTGCCTGGCTCAGCTGACAGCCTGCATGGATCTCAGCCCTGCCTGGCAGGGCAGAGGTAAGGGTGGGAGGCTGAAGGCTCCCCACAGCTGTGCTTGCTCAGATCTGTTCACCCCACAAAGGTGAGCATGCAGTCTGTTCACTCCCAGTTCAGTCTACACAGTGAAACCTGGGTAGATTGAATTGGTTCCACCTCAGGCTTTTTGAATGTCTGGACTTAGCCATAATGCTTCACTCTTGCTTCTCCTTAAAACCTGTTCACCAAACTAATTGCATAACCATTTTTAAACCATTTTATTGTTCCTCAAAGAATCAGTACTTTGACACTGCTGTAAAAACACTGCAGTTCTTGCTTTGATTAAGGCTTTTCTTAGAAAATGTAAGACAGACTTAAACACACATCAGAAGGTTTTCAATAATAGAGGTTAAATTCCTCCATTATCCCTTTCCTAAACTATAATGTATTATTAAACACTTAAGATACTGCTGAGAGAATATATTGTATTAATGGCATTACTGGGAAAAAGTTCTACAGGTTTCTTCAGGATAATTTATTCTATGCTGGGCCAATTGGAAAGCTTTTCAAAGACTATCAATATCATTAGCTCTTTTCTTTTGAAGCAAAAGCAAGGACATTGGATGCATATTGATCTAGTGTTATTCCAAGACTGGACAAGATTTAGAATTTATTGGACGCTTTTGTGCACCCAAGAAAATACTCATAAGTTTCTTATCCAAACTTTGATGGCAATTCAAGTATGGACTTCTCATCAGCAAAATTCTATTGCTTTCTTGGTATTATCCAGTTATCTGGGTGCAAACAGGGAAAGAAAAAATACAAAGAGGAGAGTGTAATATTAACATAATTTTATTCATAATTATGTATAGAACCCTCATGCATATTCATATGCACCGATTTTTAATTGCCCCCCATTAAATTATTGAAATAATTAGAATTACTGAAATAATTAGAATTACAATTTGCATGTGAAAACACTACACTTACCTTCCATTCTAAACATGCAATTATATTGGGTCGACTCATTCAAATTCCCATGAATAGAAATTATCCATATGCATGTTAGCAGCAGTCAATAAAGAGAAATTATTAATTGCTCATCGGCATGATTATTAAACTTTAAGCACCTAGATGACACATATGGAGGTGTCCAATTGCAGTTTTGGCACTTACAAAGTTTTGGATTCTGATTCACTATGGGGTGAAACAAAATAGCTCTGCACATATGTGACTGAAGGAAGAAAAATGAGATTTCCTATGATATAGCCCAAGACCAGGTACAGACTTCACATTTTTACTGGTATAAGTGATCAGAAACCAGTCTATACTCAGAACAGAAGTTCAACACACAAAATTGGTCTATACCCATAATGGAACAACAGTTCAGCACACACAGACTGGTTTAAAAATGGAAAAAACTGGTCTAAGATTTGTCCCCCACCACCAAAGGGTGAATGTGTTCTGTTCACTACCGATCTAAACTATATTGCTAACAGGAAACCACTTAACTTAGATTGATTCTTCCTCAGGATTTTTGAATATCTGTATCTAGTCTAACACTACAGTCTTGGGCAGAAGTCCCAGAGGGCTTTGAACCTTCATGTGCTGGTTCCTGGTAAGATGTCCTAATCGCCAGGCCACAGGTTTATCACTGTCCAAGACCTTCTTTAGCTCTTCTCCAGATGCTCAGCCATTGTGTCTTATCCTTGCATCGAACACTTTGAAAGCAGTGTGGAAATTTCTGCCCCACTGGGAGCAAGCACCCAGGACCCATTCTCATCTAGGCACTATCCATTTTACCTAGCTACACACTTTCACACTTTCCTACCTCCACATATTATACTCTCTCAGCTGCCCAGTGAGACAGATTCAAAAGGATGGGTGAACAGGGATGCCTGCTACACTGTTAACACGCTTTGCAGAGATGCAGATTCAAACTCCCCCTGAGGGACAGGTGCCTAGAACTTGGATCTCCCATTCTCCAGTCATGTGTGCTAACCACTAGGATGTTGGATTAAAACATAAATCATTTATCTTCACTGTACCCCTGGTATCTAATACTCAGTAGCTGTGGCTTTTGGCTCAGGTAAAATTTCAGAACTTGCCTTGCTTTACATTCGCTTCTTACATTGCATACTTGCTCAGCCAGATTGCAGCCCTACTGCATGCATGCAGTACTTGCACAACTGCTCACTCAGTATATGAAATAGTATTTAGCTTTTTGCATTTGAAATTTTCAAATGACTTGATCAATTTAAGTCAGCATCATCATTTCCCTTTTGTAGCAGGGGGGGAATGAATGGGCAAAGAAGTCACACATCCAAAGTACTAGTTCCCCAATATGAGTGAGAGCAGTGCAGAATCAGGGCCCCAGTTCACATAAGAAAATATGATATTAGCATAGTCAATCAGATGGGCTCATGAGTGACTAAGTTTTGTAAGGTGCTGTACCTGCTTTCTCTCATTTAGCAGTGTTTAATGAAATGGAAAGTTTAATTTTAAGCACATACATAGTCCTAGCGATATCATCTGAACCATATTTATCTTTCAAGTTAAGCATGAAATGTCAAAGCTTTGCAAGATCCAGACCATGCACACAGCAGCATTGAGTCCAGACAGCAGACACAAAAGGCACATTGAAAATTTGATCTAAAACATGGATGTGACTCTGAGCCACACAAGTGTGCATGTAAAAAAGGTTGAAGTTCAGTTATATATTGTGAAAACTAGTCAACCTTTAACTGCTCACACTTAGATAATCATGCCCATTCTAAATATTGTTACTTTTCAGATGTGCTGCTGAGTATGGCTGCAGCATTAATTTATCCTTTCAGTTATCCCAAGGGTAAGCTTTTCCCCTTTCTTAAATCTGCTATCCATCAGAAATTCAGAAGATGTGATTCGTTTCATATACAGCAAAAAACTCATGTGTAAGATTTTGGAGGAGCTTCAGAACTGGCAAGCAACTTAGTACAGCTTTAACTGATTTACGCATTTTGTTGAACATGTCAAAACAACGAAGGTCTGAATCCTTCAGGCCATTTCGAGGAGAGCATTAGGGAAATACATGGAGACTGTTATTCTATGGAATCTGTGGCTAAGTGAGACTTTAATAACTAGATCATAACTTCCCTTAGGCCAAACTCTTTCCAAATTGTCAGCTTAGTAACCCTACAGATTCATCCATTTTGCATGCATAAAGCCCCTGTAGGCATAGAGAAAAGATGTGATCTGAAGCCCACTGACTTCATTGCACTTTGGATAAGGCAGCTGAAAATGTAGCAAACCCAATTAAGGTTGCCAAGCTAAAAAAAGTTAGCTCAAAGGGGTTATAGTTTAAATTTCTCAAAGTAGTTAGGACAATGGTCAATTTGGTCCCTATATGACACATTACACTTGCTCTACTGTGGTTCAGTAACTGTATAGAGCCTCAATAACTCTTAAATAGTAATAAAAATGTATAATGTTTATATGCTGCCACCCATAAGCATAGCACATGCAAGGCAAGTATGAAGAAGTGGTGAAAACATGGCTCCACTTAAGTCTTGGGCATCTTTCATTTCAATGGGTCCAAATTTTACCTAAGGTCCCTGGGTTTTTTCCTCATAACAAAAGGATTGCAGACACAATGTTGTGGAAGACCAAGTGAAAGGGATGAAGTCCTCTTGTTGGGGGTGAGAGGCTCTGTTCCTCAGACAGAAACAGAGGCAAAAGCTGGTAGTATATATTACTCATGATTTACATTCCAATAAAAATGTTCAAAACTGTTGATCCTGGATCAGGAGTTGGAAAAATATGGCCCACAGGCCGAATCCAGCCTGCCAGGCACTTTCATCCAGCCCACAGCACCCACCAACAAATTGTACCCCTCCCAGCCCTTACACCCAGGATGGGAACAAAGCACCCATGTACACACACCCCACCAACATACTGTATTGTGCCCTGTTCCCAGCCTCATGGGCAGAAGGGCTTGGCCCAGCCAGTCCAACAGCAGCTTTCAGGTGGGGCTGCTGCTACCACTGCTACAGCTGCCCCTGGGACTTACTCTGCTTCCCCAATATCCCACTTGCTCTGGACACCAGGTAGGGATGCAGCAGGGGTGAGGGAGGAGCATGGGGTTGGGGCTGGCAGCAGTGCAGAGTCTGTGCCCAGTGGGGCGGTGGCAGCGCAGAGCTCGGGTGGGCAGAGTGCGAGTGTGAGAGAGAGTGGGGGAGGTTTGGGCACCCCTCCCCACACTCCACAGACTACAAGCAGCCCAAGCAGGCAGCAGTGGCAGCAGCAGCAGCAGCACCAGCAGGTGGGGGCACTCAGGGCACTCATGCTTGACACAGGTGCTGTTGGTCAGCGATGCGCAGCTTTTGCCAGCGCTACATATCGTGGCAAGGAGTGCAGCCCTCACTGGGCCTCCTCTATTGCCGGCACTCCCTGCTATGCATGCACAACCCCTGCATTCGTGTGGCATGGGAGGGAAGCCCCACACCCTGAAGCTGTCTGCCTTCCCCACCCTCTGCATTGCAGGTCCCCAGACTCTGCCAGAATTGGGAGGGGGCCCAGCCCCTGCTTCCCCATGGAGTCCTGGGATTTCCACGGTATGGAGCAGCAAAGGCAGCCGGCTCCAGTGCGTGGGGCTTCCTGCCCATAGCATGTGCAAGTGCGGGGGCTGCACATGCACAGTGAGGAGTGCTGGTGATAGAGATGGCATGGCCAGACTGTGCTCCTCACCATGATGTGCAGAGCTTTCTGGAGCTGTGCACTGCCAGATGCCAATACCTGCGCCAGACAAGAGCACCCTGAGCACCCCCCACCTGCTACTTCTGCGCCATACCAGGAATGTGAGGGAGTCCCCACAACCACCCTCCGCTCTCCCTCACACCCCACAAATGTCACACACCCAGCCCCTGCCCCCACAAACCCCCATATATACACCCCCAATATGTCCTCCCACACAACCACACCCCTTCACAAACCCATCACACACATCCCCCACACGCCACCATACACACACACATATATCCACACCACATACAACCCCACACCCCACCATACACACACACCCCATACCCCGTGCACTCCACCATACACATACACCCACAACCACCCTCCCACCTAATATACAAGGCCAAGAATTTATTTCTGAGCTATTATGCAATCACCTCTATATACAGCACACAAACACAAATCATGACAAAAATACTTTTTGTAACAAAGTAGGTCTTTGACTTTTAGTGTATGATTTGGCTGTTTCTGGTTCTAAGATGGCAACCCCACCCCCAAAGGAGTATTTCCAGGAGTCAAGGGGGGGGACTTCCAGTGGCAAAGGTCAAGGGTTAGGGGCAGGACTTCTAGTCCCATGGTAACCAGGGGGTGGGACAACTGTCAAGGAACACGGCTACCCATGCCACCCTTGAAAGCTCACTGAACCTCATTAAATGGCCCTCCACCCAAAATAATTGCTCCCCATCCTAAATTAAATTAATGAATTCCTTAAGTTATATATTAAATATATCAAAAGTTATACATTAAATGCCATTTGGCCATCAGAAACAATTGAATTGAGTTTTTACATGTGTGTGATAAGATATGAATACATATAGCATTACATATTGCGAATTTAATATTCTTACTAAGAAAGAGATTTAAAAATATATAAACCCAGTTCACTATGCATAACAGATACTTATTGCCTCCCAGCTGCAAATGCAAAGTCCTTTAAAGGTAATAGGAACCTTTTGGGTAGGTACAGACATGCAAAAAGCCAAGGCAGAATTGATTTAAGCTACACAGTTTTCTTTAAGCAGTGTAGTTTAGATCTGTAAACATATATTCATCCTTTGGTGGGGGGACGGGAAGGGAAAGGAATCTTAGACCGGGTTTTACCATTTTTAAACCAGTCTGTGTGTGCTGAACTTCTGTGCTGTTATGGGTATAGACTGGTTTCCAATCATTTACACAGGTAAAAGTGTAATGTCTGTACCTGTCCTTTATTAGTTCAGCAGGCTTCGGATTATAGGATTTTGTGCCCTTGGACATACTATGTCTGAATATCTCCTTATCCAAGAACAAACCAAAGTAGATTAACTAGATTACGTGAACTGGGTCAAAAATAGTTCCTGATGTTATGGAACTAAAACAACATGACAAATGTGGTCTTATAAATGACTATTCCCTGAACCATAGTACGTGTAATTAGTAAAATCATTCACTTCGGTATGCTGTATGGGGATAAAAAGTATTTCATAAACAGTAATGCACTACAACAGATATGTTGTCAATTAAATAATGTTATCTTTCTTGCTGACCAAGTGACTTTATGAGGACTATTCAACAGATAAGCAGAAAATGTATTATGAATACAATCTTGATTAACTTAAAGCAAATACATGAATTGTCAGAGAGGCATTATTTAGGCCTAGGAATAGAAAAGAAAATAGAAACAAGCAGAAAGAAAAATAGATGACAAAATGTTTGCATGGATTGTTAGGCTTTTGGATATGCCAATATGCTGTTGCTTCCTTATTCAGCACGATGTGCTTGAGTGGTCTGCTAGTAGTTCTGTTAAAAAAAAACCCACAATAAATAACAATTAAGAATATATTTTTGAAGGACAATCACAGGATATTTCCTAGGGTTTAAGATTAGATGAATGAATTGATGGCTATATGCCTGAGACCATTAAAGTCCAGCAGGAGTGAACCACAGCAAATGCTCTGGGACAAGATTGTTGTATTTTATTATGTTGCCAACATATTATTGTTAACTAAAATGTTTTTAAATGCCTTGATTTTTGCCATTTCTCTGACTTCTGATGCAAAAGAAAGGTCACTGTGACACATGCACTGCCACATGTTTGCTCTTCAAGGCATGACTAGAGTATAAATGTTCATTTGATTCCCCTATCACAGTCTACTATTTGTTTGGCAGTACAGACTTCTGCTTATATTTAATAATAAATAAATAAACAAAACTGCCTGTGAAAGCCTCACAGCTGGCCCTTCACACATCCAAAATGCCAACAACCATTTTGCATTTCATTTACACTTAAGTGAGAAAAATCCAGATGTTTGGGTCACTCTGTAATTTTTAATTTTAGAAATATGGTTTTAATCAGACTTTATTAAAGAAAGACTCAAATTACTAGTATAAACACCAACTTTAAATTTCAAAACATATCTGGGAAAAGGGTAAAATTGGCTTTGCTAAAGTTTTCCATAGAACTGACACCCCTGAAAACATTTCTATTACCAACCCAAGCAGTTTGCAAAGCAAAAACCAGTACGTTGCTGATCTATTTCAGCCAAAAGTTTGCACCTTGAGCATTTTTTTTCCAGAAAAAATGCTTTGCAGACCCATAAACTGAACAATGTTATCATGCTTTGAAATGCAAAGTCAACCTAATTACTAACTTACTCCAAAAAAAGGTTATACAGGTCCTATTAAGGTTACTAGGACCTGGCTTGAAAGTTTCTATTCTTTTATATCTTTCATCAAACACGTTGATGAGCTTTCACATTTGCTTATTTTCAAAACCTTCTTTGCAGTCCTTCAGTTCCCTCTCCATGGGATCTGAAATCTAAGTTAATTAGAAGCCTGACAGGTACAACAATTGTGTTTGATCTTCACCCTTCTAACATAATATCCAATATCCCTTTGAAAACATATTGTCCTAAAGACCTCTTCACTCCCCCCTGCTAATTCATTCATAATCACCACTAAATGTTCTGCTACACAAATTATCCTAGTCATGAGAGATCATGTCAAGAACATGGAATAATTTTGGATGAGACACCCACTATGTTGGCAGCTGGTATAAGACTATACAGTTGTGTATATGGTGATACTTCTGATTAGGTTTTGGGAGGTTTTGCAGAACCCCCAGCACGTGAACATATGCATAGAGAGGAAGCAGGCACACAGAGGAACAAGAGGAAGAAAAGCAGGGACCCTTTTGAAATCAAAGCATAAACAGGAAGGAAATAGGAAAGTGAGACAAGATACAAGAGTAAATGGAGACAACAAAAGAGAAGAGAAAAGAGAAGAAAGAAGACAGGTAATCAGAAACCATTAAGGCAGGCAGAGATATCATGTACCAGCTTTGGAAGAGCTGATTCAAGCAGAAGCCAGCAGAAGTGGCCTGAATCATCTGATGGCATGATGAAAAGGAACGTAAAAGACAAATTAGGGGAAGGGGGACAAAAGGATATGAATCATAGTATTTGGATGTAAACTGGCTTAAGAGTTCTGGGACAGAGCAACTTTCCAAACTGGTTTCAAGAGCATCTGAGGAACTTTGAAAAATACAACTTATCACAACAATACAGAAGTCTACACACTGGTCAAGCTGCATTCAGATGGAGAAGTGAGATTAGGACGTAAGTGTGGACACAATGGTCCTAATTTAGGGTGAGCAACATGTGGCCTGCAGGCCAGTTCCTGCCCTTGGAGCCATTGGATCCAGTCTGCAAAGTCAGGGGGGGTTGTCTCCACTGTGGCCAGGTGGCAGAGAGAAGCAACAGCAGCAGTGGCTGGGTTCGAGGCACCAGCTTGCTTACAGACATGAGTTGGGTTGATTTGTCCTCCTGCTGTGAAACCTTGCTGGCTGCTGCTTATGGAAGATCAAACACAGTGGGATATGTTCATTCTCTGATCCGTCATATGCCATACCTCGATATGCCTCTTATTTCTCTAACCATTATGCAGGAAGCATGGATTTAGCCAGCTGAAGGCCAATATGTCACTTAAACTGCCTTTGCCTGACTGAACCACCTGCCCCTTTGTTTCTCAGGAATTGTGCTGTTCCTTATTCTCCACTTGCAGCCATAATGGATATTGAAAGAATGAGCATTCAGAAGGAAGGCAGGCAAAAACAAATGAGAAAGGTGACCATTCAAAATGTTGAAAAACAAAGGAAACATGCAAGTTGGTGCACAACAGAGCATGGCATGCATGTGTATACAACAAAAAATGCAAAAAAAAAGTCCCAATTTGTCCATTCACACCAGGGGTTGAACTGGTCACAGATTGGGTGTGCACTTAAAGTCTTCACACTTCTAGAAGGTCACACTTAATTCATACTGCATACAATGGATCCACAAATCATTTCCTTAAAAGCGCTCATAACTTTGAGTATCCTTGTATTTTTTCACTTGTTTCTCATGTGCCATGGAAGCTTCCAGCAGTTCTGAGACTGTCTTTAGCACAGTCACCCAATCACTGTAGTTTGCAAAATGTTTAATTGATATTGGCCTTAGTGCTTTGAAGGTCATCCAACCACTTATGCAGAGTATCTGCATTCTGATTAATCAGACAAGAGAGCCACAGTAGCAAGATAGGAGCAGCAGGAAGAAGTACTGTGTGGGTGGCACTGTACCAACCCTAACTCCTGACACAGCAGCAGCTTCAGACCAGGCTAAGTCCTTTGCAGGACTGCTTTGCTTTTTTTTTTTTTTTTTTTTTTTTTTTACTTTCATGACACAATAAAAGTTTAAAGTTTAAAAATAAGGGGACATGGGTAGGAAGGGAGAATGGAGAATAAAGGAGAAGGAACATATGTGCAGCATTTGCAAGCAGATGGGAAAAATCAAGTCAGGATCAATATTCAGAAGACAAAGAACAGCAAAATAAACTGGAGCTCTCCTTGCTCCTGTGTGCTGACAAGATTTTCCCATGTGGCTCCCTTCCAGGCACCTGCCATTGTAAACCTGCTCTTTGCAGAGTACAAGTTCCCCAGTTGAACTGTGCAAACTGACAAGCAAGAGCCTGTGAATTTCAGACCAAAACCAAATTTGCAAGAAAGCAGTAAATAAGGGAGAAGATTAAGTGGCTGGAGGTAAGCATCTATGGCCCCAGCCTTGAAAAACATTAAGACAGGTAACAATAGAAATGTTTGTGGGATGCAGAGCTTTTGCAAGTATTAGCAAAGTTTCAGACATGCCTCGCGAGGCATCTGTTTTAATCCAATTTAGAAATTGGGGAAATTAAATCACAGTCAAGTGAAGTGAGGTAGGAATCCGAACCCAGAGCCCTTTTGTACAAGTCCACACCCTGTAAATTATGTAATACTTATTTTAGCAACATAGACAAAAAATTAACTATTTACATAACCGGGGAAATAAAGGGGAAATAAAAGTTATAAAAAGTTATTTATAGAAGTTATAAATAAAAGTTATAGAAAATTGATAAAGACTTTCAGTCTTCTTACTTCAGGAGAAAAAATGATCACCAGTTATGGGCACCCTAGGGTTTTCCATTGACTGCTGTCACAGAAAGATTCTTTATAGGCACTATTGATCTATTCATTAAACTGACTTTCACCTTTTCTTTTTATTCTACCCACATTCACGTTACACCAGTTTCCATTGTTTAGATTTGGTTTTCAGCTCTCAGGAAAAACATGGTCAAGGCTGCTTGCATCAGCTTTTCTTAGTCAGACACTCACCCATGAGATTGTTGTAGAAGATATTACTTGTACAAAATGCTTTCAAGGTAGTCGGGATTAAAGGCAACAGCAGAATCATCTCAATTCTTCCACTCTAAAAAAGAATCTATTTCATATAAACAGAAAACAATCTAGAGGGTAACTTTTTCTTTGTCTTCTTTTTTTCTTTAAAAAAAATGTATCCTGAGACTCTGATGATGCTTACTTGCTTAATATATATATTAAGGGCCTATATATACATATAGGACAGCTCTAGTACTGGTCATCATAGAAGCAGTTTCCATAGCAACTGTAACCATGCCATTTGAATAACAGATTGTCTGAAGTACTTTTGAAGTACTCACTGTATGCTATGTATTATCAAAGTTACCATGTCAAAAGGCATGTCAAATTGAATGTTCCTAGTGACCTCTAGGATATGGGCACCTGCTTATGGGAATGATGTAAAAAAGTCATCCTGAGGAAATGTGAAATGCCACCTCACCACAAGCATGCTCTATTGCAGCAGTTCTTAACCAGGGATCTGCAATCCCTTGGGCAAGGGCTGCCTTGGCCCCCCCAGAGCTGAGGTGAGTCCTGAGGAAGGGGCCAGTTCACCCTGTCCAGCCCCACAGCCTGCATCTTGCAGTCGGCACTGTGGGCAAGTGGGCAGCCAGGCAGGCGCAGCCCTGCGGTGCCGCTGCTCAGGTGAGTGGGGCCCTGAGACCCGCCTGCTGCACCCGGAGCCATGGAAGCAAGGTTGGTGAGCTGGGCAGTTATGGCACAGGTGGGTGATGAAGTTTTATAGCATGCTAGGGGGACCTCAGGAAGAAACAAGTTGAGAACCCCTGCTCTACTGCATGGTCAAATGGTTTGAAGAGCACAGTGACTCCCATTGAGGCAGAAGGGCAACTTGCACTGAATGAAATTGAAAATATCATTTAGCAATGCACTGGAAACCTTACACAGGAATCCAAAAACTATGAACAGGGGCCACAATTACAAAGAGATTTAAGGAAATAAGAATACCTGTGATGGATCTATGGTGGTAAGATTATTGAAGCAAATAAATTCTTAGGGACTGATTACCAGATGCAACGTCTACTATAGTTCTCCCATTTCAGGCTCTGTTGCACATCATTTAGGTACCTGGGGGACAATTCATCTTGCTGCTACATACCTTTGGTGAAATTTGTCCCTTTATCCAGTGAATTAATTAGGATATACTATCTGCACTTAGATATTATCTTAAGAGAATTATTCATGTTCCTGAGTCTTCAAACACTTTTGCTACCACCCCAGTCACTCCCGCAGGCTTGCATGGAAAACAAAAGGATCAATGAATATTCACTATACTTTAATTATAAAGTATTGAGCTGAAGGTGTTTTGTTTTAACTGACACCAGATACAATTTGTTAGTTTTAAGATATCAAATTTCTATAAAAATAAACAGTTGGCAGTATTAGACACCACTAGCATTAGACACCATTTTCTTTTTTTCTAATAAAAAGGCAGTCCTACAATGGGTAGGGATAATCCAGTGAATTAATTACTAGGATATCCTATCTCCACCTAGATATCATCTTAAGGGAATTATTCATATTCCTGAGTCATGTTCCTTATGATGGAAGAATGCACCCAGAAGCACAAGTCCAAGACCTGCTCTGCACTCATGACCAAAGCTGCCCCAGTTGATCCCAACTGTAAATGGGCACCTGGTCACTCATGTCAAAGGTAGCAGAATGTGATGCTAGCCATATCACTGCCTCATGTATCATTAGTTAAGGAACTGGTATGCCATAACCATGCTATCCCAATCTGCCATTATGTTCAGATGTACCTTCTTTCCTATGAGGAGATAAGTGCTCCAATATCTACTGTGCAGTCAGCATCTTGCAAGAAAAACGTACATCAAGGACTGGACCCTTACAGTCCCATGCAGGAACTATCAAAGTAGCAACTGCATGGTAGATACCTCCACCAGAATATTTCCACCAAGCTTTTGCAGAGCTCTGGTGGTTTTCTGTGGAGTTTACTTCGTATCCATGACACCAGTTGCAATGTCTATGACTGGTATCAAGGAGGTACTCCACATGCTCCTGCCCCACAACCAATCAGAGAGACCTGTGGAGATGGATCATGCATCTGTAAACCATTATATGACACTCACAAATCTAATTTCCTGACCTCCTTCCCATATACAGTGTAAACAAACCATTTCAGTTTCTATGGTACTTCCACAGCCGATGAAATGGAGTTTAAATTTTCCGCAGGGGAGAAAGCATTTAAATGAAAATTTAAAACCCCTCAAAATACCCACTCAGATATATCAAATGCATTGATAAAACTGGCCTGCTGATTACATTTTAACAGTTTTATTTTATATTTGTGCTTGGACTTCAGTACTCCCTGTAAAAAGAAGAACAAGTGTGGCAATCAGTTTTCCTATGTGACAAGGCAAAGCAGACGAAATGGAAAAGCATATAACAAAAATGCAGTGTTTCCAATAATCGCTAGGAAACTAAAAGTGTCAATATTGAGTCTAATAGCATCTTTGAGAAGCTCCTTTGAGAAGTAGCACTATTATGGAAGGACCCAGAGCATCTGCTTACAGAATAAAAAAAAACTTTACAAACTCTCATCTGAGGGAAAAATGTCATATTGACTTCTTCAAAGGTCATCCCTACAGAGCTTGTTATTAACTGACAGCTTTCTAAAAATAATACAACAGCTAGTATCACTATCAGACATTTCATCTTTCTGAGACAGATAGAAAATAATCCTGATGTTAGTCCATCCTACTTCAAAATCCAAATTTACAATGTAGTTAGAGTTTCACAAAAAAAAAAAGGAAAGAAAGAAAGGAAAATAAAAACAAACATGAATCTGGCAGGCAATTTGTATTTGTCTACTAGCCAATTGCCCATCAGGAATGATGGAGGCAGGAGCATGGAAATGGAGCCCCGTGCCCCATCACCCCCATCCAGGCCCACTCCCCCTTTACCTCCTGCTGCTTGGGGCCTGGGCCCACTCCCCTCCTCCCTGCCTCAGTGGTGGGGGAAGGGGAGGAGTGGGCCCAGGCCTGATGCAGGGGAGGACCGGGCCTGAGGGTGGGGAGAAGCCAGCCCACTGAGGTAGGGAGAGCAGTGGGCCTGGGCCAACCCAGCAGTGGCAGGGGAACAGGAGGAGTGGGCTCACAGCCAACTGGGGTGGGAGGAGGGGTTGAGAAGGAGTGGGCTTGGGCCTGAGGGGGGAAGGAAGGAGGCTGCATTGGGTCGGGAGTGCTGTTCCCCCCCGCTGCCTCAGTGAGCCAGCTTCTCCCCCAGCTCAGGCTCAGTCCTCCTCCCCCCACCGCGTCAGGCCCAGGCCCACTCTTCCCCTCCCCCCACCACTGCCTCCACAGCATGCTCACTATTCCTCCAACCCACATCAGGCCCACTCCTCCCCCCACCGCTGCCCTGTCGTCCTGTGTTGGGCTCTGCAGCAGCGATGACAGAAGGGGGAGGGGCAGGTTAGGGCCAGAGCTGGTGGCCTTTCCCCTTCACAGCATCCTGATGCCACTCCCCACCCCCATGCCACCAATGCCATCACCTGCAAGGAGTATGGGGGGGGGGCAAGGCCAGCTCTGGTGGTCTCACGCCCCCTGCTTCATCGTTACCACCTGCAGGGAGTAGGGCCTTGCCCCCTCTGGTCCGTCCACTCCATTGCCCCCACCTCCAGGGAGCAGGGTGGGGGGCATGAGGCCAGCTGTGCTGCCAGCTCCACCACACCCCCAGCTCCTGTTCAAATGCTTGTTCGCACTCTGATTGGCTGTTTGTCAGCCAATCAGAGTGCAAATAAGGTGTTACAGACAAACAGACTTAGGTTTTTATAATATTAGAATATGTTCATTCTGCACAGGTACAGACCATTGTACTAGGTCACCTTCCTTCTAACTATAATAGTGGACATTTGTGACTATTAACAAAGTTGATTTCAGCTGAGCTGCTAAGTTTCTCTTCTTTTTTGATTGCACTGATTATCTAAATTTAACCAAATTCAAAACATAAAATATTAAGGAAATAGTAATGGTCTTTTATGCCATATGTTTTCTCTTTGCTACCTGCAGTATATTTAATTCTAGTTCTAGTTTAACCTACACAAGGAGCATTCCTTGTATGCTTTCCTCCCAAACTATTTTGGAGTTGAGAAAATTAGCATTATGAAATTTATGAGATAAGAATAATTTTCTATAAAGTGTGGACACACAGGAGGGGTTTCCAAATGCTGTCCCACAGGAAAACTGCATTGATCAGCTCCCCAAACACAGATTCAATAATCATCATCCCTCCTCAAACTATCTCTTGAATACTCCAGCCCCAACATCTCCTTTTTAGACACTGTGATAAATACCTAGAATGGTAAAATACAAACAACAATATACAACAAAATGAGAGATCTTTCCAGAACCACCCATCCTAGCCTTTAAACAAGCTCTGAACCTTGCTAACCTCATCACCAGAACCAAACTTCTAAGGCCCAAACCACATCAAATTGATCCAGACCATGCCAGGATAAGAAATGTAAGACCTGCCAACAGAACCATCACCATCTCTTTGATCTTATACCTTCACCTCCAGAAATGTAATATATCTCATTCAGTGCATCAAATGCCATGATGGAAAATATTTAGGAGAAACCAAACAACAACTGCATACCAGAATGAATGCACACCGGAAACATATCAAAGACAAGAATACCCAACTACCTGTGGTGCATACTTTTCACTAGATAACGAATGGAATTATCTCCAGTCTCTCAGTTCTAATCCTGAAAGGGAATTTACAAAATACCCTTCATAGATGAGCATACGAACTTCACTTCATAGAACTACTGGATACAAAATATCATGGACTAAATATAGACATTGGAAGTATGGCACTGTCTGCTATCTGAGAACCTCAGGTATCCTCTCTACAGTTGACTAGCTATATTCTTTCACAAGATCAACATCCCACCTTCCTCCCACCCCCAGCTACTGTCTACCATGCATTTGCATTTCACAGATCTGCATTTTTTAATATTGGTTTCTAATCTACCTAGGAGAGCACCTAAACTAACAGAAGACTCTCTCCAACTCTTGAAGAAAGCTTGTGCCCAAAAGCTTGCAAAAAATTTTTTTTCCAATTATTTAGTTAGTCTAATAAAAGATATCACATTTACCCAAAGAACTGTGTCAAGCTTTAAAAACAAAATTTTAGGTTGTCTCTTTTGAACTTGTAGGCCCTATTACATAGGGAGATGGCTATATTACACAAGGCAGCTATTTCACAGAAAATAAGCTCTTTTATATCAGTGCTCAGAGGATTAGGCATGGATTCATTAAAAGGCCTTTTCTTAAACCTGCACTTGCTAGAAATAAAGTTGGAAAAATAATTCTAATGACGAAGGGCACACTGCCCACACCCTCACATAGAAAACATGGGATCCTAAACATAGTTTCCATGGAATCAGTGAAACCTACTGATGTAGGAAATAAAACTAAGTTCCAAAAAATAAAGTCATCTCACCCAAGATCATCATAGGCTTAACAAATGCCAAAGAATATGAGGAGGTGATGAACACACGATTCTAAGAAGTCCTGAGTAAGGATATTGTATCAAGTGATAAGACTGCTAGTAAGATTGAAATGCAATATTTAAGATTGCACAGGCTCTTCATTCCCATGAATCGCAGAAGAGTTTATTTGTTATCGGTGATAACAGCTTTACTCTTGGAGAGAAGAGAGAGATACAGGAAGCATATGCTCCAGGCTGTTTCTGAGGATGTTGCCAGAAAATGGTGTAACATTTTGAACATGGTGACCTGAACCTCCAGGCCATAGCTGCATGTGAAAGGAAAATTAAACAAATGGGACTGTATTGGAAGGGAAAAAAGGAAAATATAATCAATATAATGTCAATATAGAGTAGCTTTTTTTTTGCTGCCAAATTCAGCATTTTCTTCCCCTGGCCTCCAAGAACATGAATTTTGGCAGCAGAAAAGTGAGATGAAAGTCCATGTGCCCCCAACCTCAAACCAGCAGCAGTAAACTCCACTGTTGCCAGCTATGATTCCCAGAACACTTTGCAATCCATGGCATTGCAAGACAGGAGTGGAGGGAAGGGTGAGATATGGATGCATTTTTTCCATTCTATGACTCAGATCTTTAAGGTAGTATGTACATAGTTCCCAGTTAAATGAGACACAAATTACTTGCGACACAGTATTTACCATATGCCCCCTTTTTCCTTGCTCTGTGTTCCTATGAGTCTTTTTGGTTTTGGTTGAAGTCAAGAGCTAAGGGTTCTCCTACCACTTGTGGAGAATGTCTATGTTTATTTTACAGTTAAACTTTGGCATCTCACCTCCATTCTGCCCAAACAGTGAATGAGAACTTTTTTTAAGTCAAGGTTCCTAAAAACAGATGAATTTTGATTTCCAAATATTAAGCATTTTCTTTCTTGCTCAGATGTAAATGATTTTTCTTTCACTCCATATCAACTATGAGCAAAATTTTTAAAAATACGTATAAGAGAGCTTGAAAGATTCTAAATTGTAAGATAAAAAGAACTTTAACAAGTTATGCAAGTTACCAAGGATATTTATTTCACTTGATGCACTCTGTGCAGAACTGCAACCAAAATTCTCATTCATCTGTTTTTTCCATACAACTTATTTGATTACCAGTCAAAAGTCATATCCTGTGCAAATCAAATAAAAAATTACTTTGTTTATTCCCAGCCAGTTGAAATTTCTGGTTGGTCACCCAGAGCAGGTACAGACATAATACTTTTATTGGTATAAGTGATCAGAAATCGATCTATACCTGTAACAGAACAGAAATTCAGCACATAAAACCAGACTATACCTATAACAGAACACAAGTCTGGCCCACATACCACATAGACTGGTTTAAAAATGGCACAACCTGGTCTAAGTTTTGCTCCCCTACCAAAGTGGGGGGGGGCGGAATCTGTGTTCTCTTCACTACTAATCTAAAAAACACCGCTTACAGAAAACTGCATAACTTAGGTCAATTCCACCTCCAGCTTTTTAATGTCTACGTCCAGCCACAGTCTTCTTCATGGAAAGGAAGGTTTTCTATACACAAATACGTCAAGCACAAATAACTGAATAAAACCATAAATAGTACTGATAAGGTATTTAGTGATAAGAAACTCTATGCTGGGCATTTCTATACAAGATGTTTACTATGGAGCCATTAATTAGCTCCATTATAAAGTCTCCACATCTACACGTGAGGCCCTATTTGGTCACATTAAACTAATAAACACTCCTGTAAGTTAGTACTTGTAAATACAAGTACTAATCTGTGGCAACGTTATTTACTGCACAGGAATGCACATGTAGACCCTGACAGGTCTGGCTGAGGCACAAGGTTGCTTCAGTGCTGGGGCTGCCAGTTGGCTAGCCCCATTCTGAAGCACCTTCGTGCCCCAGCAAGCCCCTTCACAGTACATTGAGCCTGGTCAGAGCAGGCCCCGGGCTGACAAGCTAACCCCCGGGGCCCCCTGCCAGCCAGGTCTGCTCTGAGCTGGCTCAATGTGCTGCTGTCCTGGGCACATATGTAAACACAGCACCCTAGAGGAATAAACTCCAGTGCAATGTGCACTGGAGTTTATTTCTTTGCATTAACTGCGTGTGTAGATGCACCCGATGAGTCCTTAATTTACTTAGTATGTCAGAAAAAATAGAATTTAATTTTTTCTTAACTACTCTGAGCCATGAATAACTTTTCAGTCAGTACTAAGAGTGTAGGAGGATACAACAACAAAATAGTCCGGAGACTGAAATATAAAACATGATTAAACATATGTAACTGCAATACCCATATGATTTATTATAGAATCATAATATCATAGAAAATTAGGCTTGGAAAAGAACCCAGCAGATCATCTAGTCCAACCCCCTGCTTAAAGCAGAACCTTCCCCAACTAGATCATTCTTCAGGGCTTTGTCGAGCCAGGCCTTAAAAACCTCCAAAGATGAAGATTCCACTATCTATCTAGGTAACCCATTCCAGTGCTTCACCAACTTCCTAGTGAGAAAGATTTTCCTAATATCCAAGCTAAATTTCCTTTGCTGCAACTTGAGACCATTGCTCCATGTTCAGTCATTTGCCATCACTAACAACAGTTTAGCTCCATCCTCTTTGGAACCCCACTTCAGGTAGCTGAAGGCTGCTATCAAATCCACCTTAGTCTTCTCTTCTGAAGACTAAATAAGCCCAGTTCCCTCAGCCTATCCTAATAAGTCATGTGCTCCAACCCCCTAACCCTAATCATATTTGTTGCCCTTCGCAGGACTCTGTCCAATTTGTCCACATCCTTTCTGTAGTGGAGGGTCCAAAACTGGACACAGTACTCCAGATGTGGCCTCACCAGTGCAGAATAGAAGGGAATAATTACTTTCCTCAATCTGCTGGCAATGCTTCTACTAATACAGCCAAGGATGCTTTTAGCCTTCTTGGCAACAGGGGCATACTGTTAGCACATATTCAACTTACTGTCCACTGTAACCCCCAGGTCCTTTTCTGCAGAGCTGCTGCTTAGCCAGTTGGTAGGATTCTTCCATCCTAAATACAGGACTTTGCATTTGTCCTTATTGAACTTTATGAGATTTCTTATAGCCCAACCCTCCAATTTCTCTAAGTCACTCTGAATCCTAGTCCTACTCTCAAGCATTTCTACTACTCCCCCCAAGCTTGGTGTCATCTGCAAGCCTATCTTCTATACTGTTAATGAAAATATTGAACAACACCAGCCCCAGGACCAAACCCTGGGGCACTCCACTTTTTAAAATTTAAATTTTCCCTTCTTCATGTATAATAGGCCATTAACTAGTAAACGCTGTTGGCTTTTTTTAATTAGCTGCTTTATATTTTAATTCCATTAAATTCAATAGAGGCCTTGCCATTGATTGAAGTGGATTTTGGATCAGCTCTTAAGCAAATTCGTTTTCTGTCATCAGACTTCATTGTGTTGCAATTTCAGTTTCAAAACTCTCCTGTTGCTTATAACCCTTCTTGCTCTGACTTCATGCCTTTCTCCAACCTTTTTTTCCTCCAACTCCCTTTTCTAGTGACTTTTTTTTCTAATAGAGGTTAGACCTATCTCTTAATAGCTGCCGAAACTCATTTTCCAGGACAGTTCTGCTTCTCTAGTGAAAGGTCCCTATACCTCCTAAGAAATTATCCTGGAATATCTGTTTAAACTACATTTCCATATAATAAATATAAGTTACACTTTAAATCCTCTTTATGCTCCCAGCACATAAAGAAACAAATAACAGTCTGCTATTATGGATACAGTGGCTGGCCTAGAACTATAGGTACTATTCCTGATTGTATACAGTGGCCTGATAGGTGATCTAGATATGGAATCACCTCTCTGCACATCAGTTTGTCCATTTATAAAATGTGGATGATAAGACTTACTTCCATTATTAAGCTCCTTGAGATCTACAGATTAAAAGCAGTATGTAAGAATTAGTCAGAATTATTATTATCAGTGTAAAAATCAGGACAAATCAATTTTAAATTAAGAACAACTCTGATTACAGGACTCAGGTCAGACCAGAAGGAATGAATACCTAAGAATAAATTCTGACATTATGATTCCCTATAAATCTTTTTACAGTAAGGCAAGAGTTACTGCAGTTGCTTCAACCTAAGAAGGATTAAGATGAGTATACACCAATTGTTTTCTTAGGATATTGCCCAAGAAAAAAAATTAAGCATTTTGATAGTTTATCCTTAAGCAAGAAATTCTGGATTAAATAGTGTTTTTCAAAGGTTAAATGCAAAGTACAAAAGCACAGTTATGCATTCATTTTTAGGCTATCTCTGATCTCTCAATGGTGTTCAACCTTTGCTACAAAAGCAAGCTTTGTCAATTTTTTTTAAATTATTGTTTTTCTCTCCTCAGGGAAATTCATCTGATACCTTCTTATGGGTGACTGAATACAGTCCATACTATGACATCACTAATAGTAGTGGTGGAACCTCTCATATTCATGATGTTACTTTCTGATTAACAGGTCCCCTTTAAAGAAGGGGGAAAAACAATGCATAAAAAGAGATTATCTGAAACATTTTGGTGTTGAATGCTGTAACAGGATGCACTGACACTTACCTGTTCTGCCCATAGGGAGGTTACCCTTGCAGGTTGCTTGCTTGGTTGGACCCCAGATTGCAGCAGATGAGAGTTGGATGAGAAAAAACACCTAGGGGAGAACTATGATGCCTGGTTCCATGTTTCACACGTTTCTATGTCAGGACTTCATTGGTCCAGGAAAATTCTGGGAGGGAAAAAAACATGCAGGGCCGGAGTGTATGTGCGTATGCATGTGTGTGTGTGTGCACACGTGTGTGTGTGTGTGCATTGCGGGGGAGGTGGGGGGGTCAAGAACAAGGGGAACAGGCAGGTCTGAGTAAGGGACGACTGCAAAGAGTTACACGGAGTCAGGGACGAAAGCCTCCGAGGAGCAGAGAGCCAAGGCACATGGCAGAGGGTGTAGGCAGAGGCAAACCCAGAGCTGCCATGCAGTACTGAGGAGAGTAGAAACAGGGAGGATGCACAAAGTAGTGTACCAAGGCATGTGGTAAGCCAAAAGCCACAGTATATTTTTCCCTATTTTTTTTCTGTTCTTCCTCATGTTTCTTGCAGAGTTTATTAAGCACCTTAATTGATGAGCAGCCCAGATCAACTGCTTTCACATCCATACAGAGGAGTGGACTTTAGTTTTCAACTGAAGTTCATGAGTTAATGGATTTTGGTTATTTGATTTAGATAAGACTTTCCTCTTCTCAGTGAATATTCATAGATCAGTAATTGATTTTTCTTGGACTAAGATGCTGAGCCCCACAAATCCTTAGTTTCTAAACTGAGGTGTAATAAATGACTGAGTGATACCCTTTCAGGAGTGGTAGTTAGCTGATGGTTAATGGATCTTGCTGAGTGGCCACAGACCCTTATGTGGTGGGATGAGGTAATAGGTTCTCCACCGTGAATAGGCCACCATATTGACTGAGCTTAATTGATAAACTGAGAATTGCGGGTCTCTACCAGGGACAAGATGCTGATGTTGGTAATTGACTGAATGTCAAAGTAAGAAAGCAAGGTGATACCACTAGACAACATAACAGGTTTAGCCATTGACACTTTGGGAGGAAAGGGCAGGGTGTAGGGGTGGAAGAGCCCTGTAAAATCACCTGTCTAGGTTGAAAATAGTCCACCTTCTTCTGCATGATTTTCACCCTTCCATTTCTACATGTATATCAAGACGTGGCAAGTGAGACTGGGGGAGAGTGCAGAGAGTAAACCCTTACACCAGACAAGTTGATATGAGTGAACAGAACCCTCTCAACAATGCCAACAAATCCTGATGACTCAGCACAGAAATATCAAATTCAGTTTCATTTTTTGATATTCAATTCATCTGTAAGTTTTAGCTTCACTAAATGTGTTTTATATTTTCACTAATAAAAAAGGATAGAGTTTATGTTCAGACCGCAGTTTCTTTGTGCTGAATTCTGCTCCTGCTGAAGCCAACTGGAGTTTCACCACAGACTGAAACAGGAGATTAATGGTGCTGTAAATCAACCTTGTCTGAAACATAACCCAGCATTTTCAAAAATATCCCCTTGATTTTTTTTCAGCCTTTTCTGTAACATCTTTACTAGAATGTAAATCAAAAGAGTTCTTTTTGTTGTTTTTAAATGGTATGTTTTCCCGAGGAAAAAAAATACCAGTAATTTAACATGAGAGTTTATAAGAACATCATTGACATAAAAAAGACGTATAGACACGTTTTTCTTTGGAACACAAGACTAAGGTGGTCTTCAGTATTCTCTGATTTTCCCACTGTATGTGGAGTGACTCATTCAGACTTTGGCAGTGTTCACTATTTTCCTGCTGTTTGAAAAAAAAGAAAGAAAAGTGAGTCTAGAGGGGCCAATACAGACTGGCTCCATCTGTGCTTCCTCACTGACTCCTAAGCTGTCAGAATGTCAAGGACAGCCAACACTCCTGATGTTCCAATATCACCCTTTATGGCCCATTGTTTCCCTAAACTTCATTATTGTTTTAGGCTGTCATATAAAGTAGGCATTATATGCATGGTTCTACTTTAGGTCACAGTAATGCCGTAGTAGTAGAATGTCTATTAAATGTACTGCAAGGTGTGTTTTGTTAATATACCTATAAACTGCATTTAAAAGATTTTTTTTAAAGCCATCCTTTCACCTTGCTAGCAGTAGGCTTTAAATATCACCTTACTGTTACACCCTAAATAAGTAAAGCTCATGCTGTCACTCTTACCACAGTCAAAGAATATCTTTGAAAATAAATCACATTTAATATCTGAAGTTCAAAGGCATTCAAGGCTGCTGCCATACTTTTGTAGGATTCTGCTTGAGTAGTTCCATGTGCAGGAACCAACCAAAGCAAAGAAATTTGTAGAATTATTTAATGCTTTATTGTCTAATTACAATTCTCACTGACAGGCCATGGACAGACAGACATTACACATAACCATTACACATAAACCAGTTTAAACCTGTAACAGAACAGAAGTTCAGTGCACATAAACTGGTTTCAAAATGACCAAAACTAGTTTAAGATAGACCTGAATAAATGTAGTATCAAACTTAACTGATTTAGGTTAAATCAGTCTCTTGAACTTCTGTCTCATATCCCGTCCTGACTCAAGTTAACTCACAGGTCCCCAGCATCCCAGGTTGCTTTGCACCTCCCATTCAAGCCCCCCCTCCTCCCCAGGGCTAGCATTGGCCCAAACTGTCTGCTCTGGCCAAACCTTCCTGTCTGTGCCTGTCAGCCCAATATGCCTCAGTGAGGGCTCCCCAATCCTGGGCAGGGTTCCCTGATCCCTGCCACTAGTACAGAAGGAATATTCCCCCTTTCATCCTGAAGCATGATCCGGTGATGGCTTAGCACTGCCCAAGCAGATGTGGGAAGAAACAGTCCCTCCATCCTGGGATGAGCTGGAGTGGTGGGAAGGGGGCATTCCCCTTCTGCATTGACAGTAGGGCTTGAGGAACACTCTCAGGGGTGAGGAATCAAACGGGCTGATGTGGGGCACCGGCTCATCCCTGGGCTAGAGACACTGTCCCTCCTCCCCCTCCCCCTGTGAGGGGCACAACAAGTGGTTGAGGTGTATGTACTGGGTAGCCCATCAGGGATGAGCCTTACTTGGCTGCATTTGGATGCTTTTGACAGGCTGAGGTGTGGTCTAGTGCCCCCTGGCTTCCAATCCTGGACCACTGCAGTCATCTAGCCAGATTCAAAAGTGAATGTCAGTTCACTTCATTATCAGTTCAATTTACACAGCTTAGAGAAACCTCCAAAGTTTGAAACAATTCAGCCTCAGGCTTTTTCATTGTCTGTACTTAGCCACAGTTCTCAGTAATTTGTATATTGTGTGGTTAGTAAAAAAAGCCATACTTTCATTAGGGAACACAGATCCACTTATCCAGTGTAAAGAATTGCATAACCTAAAAAACAACTGTACAGATATGAGTCAGTAATTATACATGCATCCCTTTGATTTTATTGACTCAGTTTGACTTGAGTATCACTGAGGCTATTGATGTTTTTTGAATGAAGCAGTTCCAGATAACATATAATTTATAATGCCTATGGAGAAAATGACATGCAGTTATTTCTAAAGTTTAAGGATTTTTAAATAAATATAGAGAATATTATAAAGGAAGATTAAAAAAAGACCACTATCTATAGCCTGGCATAAGATAAATGGCGAACATATTTTTTTTAAGAATATAATTGTGCATTTCCAAAATTACAGTTTTGTGAATTGTTCTTCAGATTTTGCAGCAATTATCCAACTTCCTTATTATACTAGGTTTTTACAGAGGTATCTTTGCAAGTTACTAGGGCACAGAGCAAGACAGTAATCTAGGCTCATTACCCAAGGTTCTCTGCAGCTGTGGAGCACTTGGTATGCCTATTTCATTTTTTCCTTTCAATATATGTCCAATAAAAATATATACATGAATTTATAAGACATTACATTCAAAATCAGAACAATAATATTAAAATCTTTTCCTTAGATACTCACAGGAAGCCATCAATAATAGCCTGTAGGCTCATTTTGAAGAACTATTAAAGGAGGCCACAATTTGACTGAGGGTGAAAAAAATTATTCACTGCACCTGGTCTAGATATAGGTGGTTTACTTTAAGGTAGAGCAGGTGCATGCAACAGTTTGTGCTTTTAGAAACAGCATTAGCCACTTCTGGCCCACACAGGGAAACTGGTGCAAGTAACTCAGGGTGGGGTGATCTGCATGGGGGAGTTGTCCTGTTGGGGGGGACCAAAAATAGCCCAAGGGAGTTAGGATTAGTTCATCCCAGCCCCAGGGCTGTGCAACTGAGCTCTCCCAGCCTTTGGCTGCACTGCAAATGTGTGCAGACATGTCTGACATCAGGTTAATCCTTTCTTAGATTGGATTAACCCAATCTCAATCTAAGTTAGTGACCCTACTCAGGTGAAATAACTTAAATTAGGTACACCATTTTTTGCCTGATTCAACTCCTCTGAACACCTGCACTTTACATTTAGATCAGCCTAATGCAGTTTAAAGTGGTTTGCAACTGCTTAAAACCGGTCAAAACCCGTTCTAACCGCTTCCTGAAGCTGTTTCAACCAGTTTAGATCAGCCTAATGCAGTTATGTGCCATGAAAATCTGTCATTGATTTCAGAAGGGTTAGAAATAGGCCTGATCTAAATCAGAGTAAGCCATTTCTGCAGAGAGCTCAAAATGCAATTGGCTGGCAACCGGTTCACATGGGGAAGCAACATTGCTTTTCTATGGATTTCTTTTTGTTTCTAGTTGTCTCTTGCAAACACCTCAGTCCCTTCTGTCCACAACCATTTCTTGCCCAATTGTATGAAAAAGAGATACGAGTACAACTTTCAACACTGTGCCAAAGAGCTAGATTACTTTCACAGGAGACACTTTTGCCATTAGATATAAAGTGTCAAGATAAAAATCACCAGCAGTGTTCTCATTTAGCATTAGGGCTATGTGCAATTTCACTGGCTGTTTCAATTCAACACTGTTTTGATTCATTTCGAGCTTGAAACAGCAAAATCTAATTCACTCTAAACAGCCTCAAAACAAAATGAGGCAGCCAGCAGCCAGGTGGTGGGAGACAGGAGAGAACCATGGCTGCGGTCCCAGCAGCAGCCAGGAGCACAGCCCTGGCTCTCCCCGCCTCCTGTGGCTGAGCTGCAGGAAGCCAAATCACAGCACAGGGGAAGCGCTGCAATTGGGTTGGGCAAGGGAATTAAGCCTGATCACTCAGTTCCCCTCCCCAGCCCTGGGGAAGAGAACTCAGCCCAGCTGAACTGACTTCCCATCCCCAGCACTACGATCAAGCTGGGGAAGGGAAGAAAGCGCAGCTGGGATGACTTCCCATCCCCAGTCCGATCCTAGCACTGGGGATGGGAACTGAGCCCAGTTGGGCTGAGTTCCTTTCCCCAGCCTGATCTAGTGCTGGGGAGGGGAACTGAGCAATCGGTCTCAGTTCCCTTCCCCAGCTCCCCGGTCCCAGGAAGCAGCACCCAGCTTCCCTCCCTCATCTGGCAGGAAGATCAGGGGCCCACAGCCCCAGAAGGACTGGCACAGCCCCCACAGGTTTGCATGTCCCCATCTGCCTGCCAGATGTGTGAAGCCGTTTCAAGCTTCCCCATTACAGCAAATGGGCGAAATGTTGAAACAGCGCCGAAACAGCCTTCCTATTTTGACAAAGCAAAACAGAACAGCTGTTTTGAAAGAAAGTGAAATTCAAAATGAAACACCATTCCATCAAAACCTTCACATTCAAGTCAAAACAGAATAGTGCCATTTCGCACGGTCCTATTTAGCATGCTTGATTTTGTAGTCAGACATGCAATTCTGATGAAGATTTAACTTGCATGAGCTACCTATGTACACAGATATGGCAAGCACATAAAAGCCTCAAAACTTTGTTTGAACAGAAAAGGCTAATAGGAAATTGTTACATTTAAAGTGAAGATAGAACATTTATTAATGATATTCTTAAGAAGACTTACCATTGACTTTTTGTACTATTGACTCAGAGTGATTAAATTAAAATAACGGAGTGAAATTGTTTGAAAACACTCTGTGTGATTACCAAACAAAATTCCCAATGACCCTTCACCGGTTATAATTCACATTGGATTATTGTTTTTATTAAGAGCACATGCAAGCGAAAGCCAGTTTTGAAGAACAAATAATGGACTGCGGTAACTCATTTTCATTTTCAGACATTTTTATTTCCAGACACTAACTACGTGAACTACTTGTAGTATGGGGATATTTAGGGCCCTATGCTCTGCTCTGATTTGATGTACAAGGAACAAATGCAGTAAATGAGAGAAGAAAAAGCTATGGAACTTGCAGAAGTAGAGAGTAGATGGAGCCAGGAAATTCCTTTGTATTTACACTGTATATGCAGAGATAAGATCTGGGAAGGGGGAGCCAGTGTGCCCATAAATCTGTTGTTCCCCTCAAATTGTTGTTCTTACCTCATATCATTTAATGGGACAGTCTCCTCACACTTATTCTCCTGCATTTATGAAGGTACAAATAAAAGGTAATAAAGCTACCTCCTATTATTTGTACATGTGAATGAAACACTTTACATGCTAATTTATATATGCCTTGATCTCCCTGCTTTTGTGTTATATTTACTCATATTGCATCATGTAAAAAGACGTTGATCTCCATGGTGGGGATCATTTGTTTGTTATGTGCTCACTCAATGGGGCCCAATCCCCTGAACAGAACTTCTCATAACTTCCTCAAGAAATTTGGAAAAAACCAACAACTTGTTTTTCATTTTTTAACTAGGAAAAATGCCATTGGTATGATTTTAGAAAATAATATGAATTGAGAGAGAGAAAGAAATGACCCTTTATAGACTGTTAATGCAAAAATCACTTCAACATGCATGTTGCACCTCTGAACCACAAAGACCCACATGTAGAATATAACTGATCGAAGCATAACTAGAAAAACAGTGCCTGAGAGTAGGGGAAGCTGGGGAGTTGCCAGGGGCTAGAATGGTGAAGAAGTGGGGGAGGGGGGATGACGGGGTTAGTCTTACCCATCCCAGGGATTGAAAGTCTGCAGTTGCTGGTGCTGTTGCTGTGTGGATTCCCTGGAGAAGGGAACTTTGATGGTTCATATTGGCACCTGGGGCTAGTTCCCTATTCACCCACTCTTAGCTACACTATTATTTTTGTGTCTAAAATGAGAGAGACAAAAATTATGCTGGTAAATTGAACTGTTGTGCACTTCATTCCCTTACTATAAGCACCTTTCCAACACCTTTTTTCGTATACTATGTAAGTGTCCAATACATCACATTATCTAGATCAGGCACTATAGGCTGGATGAAAGGCATAGGCCTGGTCCATGGGCTACATCAGACCTGCAGACTGGCACACAGGGTCAAATGTGTGGGGCTGGCCCAGTGAGGGTGCCACATGCAGCAAGTGCCCTAGACAGCCATGCACGCCGCATACAGTACACTCCAGACTAGCTCCATATACCACAGGCAGCATGCAAAGCCTGTGGCAGAGCCAGGGCATGCCATGTTCAGTACTCAAGCCAGCCCAGAGCATGTAGTCTGAGCATTCAAACCAAGACCCATGGGCAATATCGGGGGGCCACATGATAGGTCTGCAGTCTGGATCTAGCCCATGGGTCATATCTAGATCAGGGGTGTCAAAGATACTACACTAGAATTAAAGTTAACGCGATGTTGTTCATCTCTGAATATCAACCACGATTCAGGAATTCAGAGAGGAAATACTTAATGACCATATGAAAAGGAAGCTTGTGAAGCAATGAGACACAGATGGCCAGAATTCAAGCCTGAAACACCACAGGAGTCAAACAGTACTCAGGCTGAGATGGGTTTTATCTGCATACTGGTCTGCTCTGCAAAGGACAAAAGAGCAATTGTGCCTATGACAGAGAAAAAGGAAATGTTAGAATGGCTAAGTACAGCAGTTTTAGGAATGGAGATATGCCAGGAGAAGGTTCAAAATGTGTTTCTCTTGCCAATAGGGAGCAAGAAGATTAAAATCTATGGATTAAAACATGCAATCTATCAGGAGTTAAAAATGAAAATCAACAAAGTATGGTAGTCAAAGTAGATTGGGGTCCAAGAGAAATCAATATGATATTTGGTATTTTATGCATACCATTGGTACTATTTTAATATTCTTTCTAAGTTGCCAAACTCAATACAATTCACCTTTTGCATGTTCTGTTCAATCTACCATATTTTCCAAGTAGAATGAGGGTTTTGTGAAGGAGGCACTGGACTGAGCCTTACAAACACGAGGGTTTTTTTCCAAGCTCTGCTACAGAAATGCTGTGTGACACTCAGCTAGTCACTGAAGCTCTCTATGGTCAGTGCCCCTTATGTACAACACGAAACAATATTTCTAATCTCCTGCCCTCTATTGTGTCATTCATGTCTTGAATACAGATAATGTTAGTGTCTATATGCAAGTACAGCATCAACTTGTATTCAGTTGAGACTTTTCAGGGTAAGTTTATTCCAGTCCTAGGGCGCTTCTGAGAAGACCACCTAGACTTCTGGCCATGCTTACCAGCTCCCAGTCCACATGCCAAACCCAGAAATGAATAAGAGTGCCCTGAGGAGACAAACAGATCCCTATCACTCACAAGCATCCTAGCAACAGAGACCTTGAAGCAACAGGTAGGAAACACCTTGAGCAATGCATTGCCTATTTTCTGTGTCTAGGGCATTCAGAGCAGGGGGTCAGGGGTCATGGGTCATGATTCTTGGGAGTGCTGCAAAAACAGCAAAATACTACACAATTCCAATAATATGAAGTATTATTGTAGGCACATCCTTGCTGGTTCTTTAAGAGGCAGAAAGAGAAATTAGTTTAAATAGTAAAAGAATGCAACAATAATGACATTAGGAGTCTACAAAATTGGCTCATATTGAGGTACACCCATTTTTTCCACACGATTCCCACCACAGCACTTTTAAAGAGTATTGTGAATTCTGGTGCAACATATTTGATCTTATGGTGCAGAGGAACTATTCATCTTCAATGAGACACTACAGAATATAGAAGTCAAAACCAATTCTGTCTTTTCAACAGTATACTGAAAGGTCATGTCATTAAAAGATCTCTTGAAATCAATGCTGAGCAAGTTTTCCCAGCCCTAAAACTTGAACACTATGGTTTATTAAAGTACAATTTCTGCTGCTTTAGAAGGAAAGATATTGTCCTTTGATGTCATTCTGTGTTATTGTACTCTGCTTTTAAACTATGATCAGCGAAATAAGGTCTGAAGCAGGCACAGCAGAACTGGTGTATTTACTTAGAAACAGAGAAGTAGAGACAATATGAAGTGTATGAACAAGCACTTTTGAGTCGTGGTCTGTTACAACTACCATCAGCACATTTTCAAATGTATTCCTGAACAATGGAAGATGTTACATTGTCACAAGTTATCTACACAGGATATGGCAAGAAGTACCTATATCAAATAAACACTGGCCTGACATTTATTTAAAAATTACTTTTTCTTCCTCTACTAGACAGAGGAGAAAACTATCATAGTGCCAAATAGATAGGCATCTACAGCCAAGACATCTATAAAAAGAGGGTGCCATTGTAAAGAATTTTAATTACAGTGCTAGTCTCTTTGTTAAATGAGACAAAAGCCTTCAAAACTTCCTTGTCATTTCTGTCTAGAAATTATCCCATAGACAAAGATCTACAACAAGCAGTTCAAAATTATGACTGCATGTATAGGTCTCTGAAATTCATTGCTTTCTCTATTGCAGTCAAGCAGTTTTTACCATTTCAATTCAAATTTAGGTCCAGTGTAATGTAGAAGTTGAAGATTATTAAGATTTCATGGAATCCTTTAAGTTAAGCTCCACTCTTCTCTATAAAAAGAAATTGAACACAAGCAGTAATGAAACATGAAGTCAATCCTCTAATCCATATTTGATTAGAGAAAACGTCTTGTAATACTTTTAGTCATCAGTCTGAGCCTTCGAAAGCCAACCTACCCAATGCAGGGAAGGATGGGGGGAATTATAAAGCCTTTAAATATCAAAATACTTCTGCCTAAATCAATGGGGAGTGAATATATTTTAGGATCTAACACAAGGGCTAAGTCAAAGCACAGTGAAATCTATAACTTAGAATCAGGCCTATCCTGGTCAAGCCACCAAACCAGACAGTTCATTCTTATGGCCAATGAATAATAAGCAGCCTGAAACCTTTCTTCTCAGCTTTTTATCCCGTCAACAGACCAATATTCCCCAAAACATTTCTGTCTGATGCTCCAGAAGAGTGGTCCCTCACAGTTTAGGGATCTCCCAGGAAAGTGGAAGCTGGAACCTTGTGACCTCTGGCAGCAAGCAGAAATCTTCATTTCCACCTGCCACAGTTCATCTGGAGAATGGATACAGAGCCTTAGGAAAAGAGGAAGAGGTTTCCATTGGTACTATGGCATGCTTGGAATAACAGAGACTTGCTGGGATAGCTTGCAGGACTGGAGCATGTGATGGATGCATATAAACTGTTTGGGAAGGACAGGCAGGGAAAAGAGGAGTTGTTCCACTTTATTTAAAAGAGCCATATGATTGCTTGGAGCTCCAGAATGAAACTGGATAGGCCTCTCAAAAGTATCTGGGTTAGGGTCAGAGGAGAGAGCAATGGGGGCAATGTCACGGTGGGGGTCTGCTACAGACCACCAGACCAGGAGGAAGTGGTGGATAAAGCTTTCTTCAAACAGCTAGCAGAAGTTTTCCCAAACACAGGCCTCTCTGTCGTATATATATAACACTGTGAAAAATAACATATCTGTATTTATAGCAACCTGCTGAGATGTTTACTAACAGGTTAACTACTTTGCAGGCTCCCTTCCACATCCCCTCAGGAAGAAGCTTCAGGTAACCAGCAGGACCAATGACTGAACTTTCTCTTTGGCCTATTTTCAGCCTCAGGTGCACTCATCAGATGAGTTTGGCAAGTGAAAGATGTCTCAGCATGTGGACTGAGAAACAAAAGGGCCTACCTAAATTTGAAACCACAGACTCCCTAAAGCTCAGGGGAGAAAGGAGTCTCTTAAAGGAAAAAGACTATGTTTGTCCCCAATGTTGGGATGTGTGCGATAAGAGAGGCCTACCAAGGCTGTTGAGTAAGTCCAAAGGTCTTGTTACACTTTGCACTTGGAGCTGCTCGTGTTGATTGGTGTTAGCGCTAGCTCATGTTTGGAGCAGTCATACCGTAAGTCTAAAAACCTTCTCTGACTGTCCCTTGCACAGCTGTGACTTGCCATTAGAGGGCTGGCAAGCAGGGGCCTGACTGGAAGCTACATCTGTGAGTTGCCACTATACAACTAGTGAGCCAGGACAGGCTTCTACCCTGTTCTAGGTTGGGGTGTAGGAGATGTGGGTTAAGGCGTTGGGAACATGAAGCTGGGAGGCAGAGAGTTCATGGGATGAGGATGGGTAATGAAATTGGAAGTGGAAAGGAAATAGTGTTGGGGGGAGGGTGGTGAAATGAAGGGAGTCAAAAGTTTAAAAAAAATAAAGAGGAAGCAAAGACAGATCTCATGCTTTAATAAATTGGGATTTGAAGTATGGGGGGTGCTGGTTGTAGTTCCTGGGGTGGCTGGAAGGTGGGAACTGTGCTTTTGGTGGAACTACTTCCTGCCCCAGGAAGGAAGCCCCAGCTCATGATCTAGCCCCAGATCTAGTCGCCTACCTTGTTTCCTTCCCACCTCCTTTAGACTCCTCTCCTGGACCCAACCATACCCTGTAACCTGGCTAGCTTGCATGTGCTCTGCAGGCTGTTTGCGCAGGGTTGCAGCCCTGGGGTAGGAAGATCAGATCCCTGGGAGTGGGAAGGGGATTTGGCTTGGTGCCAGAACCATCCCCAAGGCAGTAGAGTTCAGGGGGTGGGAAGTTTGTCCACAAAGAACAGGAGGGTAGAGGAGGGGACGCTGTATCCTGGGATGCTGGAGGACTGCAACTTGGGTGGGTCACCTGTGAGGAGTAGCCACACATTAACTGGGTAGCACAGATCAGAGATAAACCTGCCTTGGACTGGTATAACTTTAAGCCACCTAATATGTACTTAAAGCTAGTTTCAGGTGTTAATGTGTGAACAATCCAGGGGTTAACAGTTCCAAGAATGACCTAAAACTAAAGTGTAACAAGGCCCTCATACATTTAGTTCTTCTGTGCCACAGGCTTATCTAAGTATCTCCCTGTCAGCTGCATGGTTGGGACGTACTTAGATTTTTGAATGCCATGCAGCTGGTCCAATAAAAGATATCACCCCAAAAAATCCTTGCCTCTATTATATTTCCTGGACCATCATGGCTGCAACATAACCCTTTAGTCTGTCTAGTTTTTTAACCAGTTCCTCCCCTTTTCCTGTGGAAGATATAGATAGCTATAGAGGATAGATATAGATACAGATTAAAACTCAAGGGACAAAGACGAAGGCATTCATTAATCCAGGATACAGTCAACAGGGTTTGCTTGCACATTATTACTTTGATAAAACACTGTATTTGGCTACTAGAAATCTGTCCTATCCTTGGGATTCTCTGTTATCGTCTCTTCAGCAAACATAGCCAGCTCAAGCTCTGACACCCATTATATTTAGACTAAGATATTTTTATTATTATTTTTCTCTTCTACTATATTTCTTGTCTTGGAGCAAGATCCTAGTCATCACCACCCACTAAAAACAACTATTTTGAAATCCGTACCTGATGTTCAGCAGGGTGACAAAATGAGGAATCCAGCCAAGATGAGATAAGAAGTTTACATGAGGAAGTTTGTATCAGTGGGTGGTCACTTCCTACAAAAATCAGGCATCAGCCATTACATGAACTATCATTTTAATTTTAAATGAAAATATAATTGTCCAAAAATGTTTTGATTCAGGCTTATGGCTAGTCATCTCTCATGCTGTCATTTCTAGGCTTGCGCTCTCAGCATTTTTTTAAGAAGAGGAAATGTCACTACATTTGTGATTATATCACTGAGATTTTGATAAGAGAAATACATTGGCACATCTTGAAAATCCTCAGAAAGTTCATTGTCTGAGTGGCTTCAGCTCTTGAACAAAACATCAGATATTTTGCCCCAAACTCCACTGATCAAATTATGAAGTTTACTCTGCCAAGCCTTTCCATGAAAATCAATTAATACTTTTTAGTGTACAGATCAAGCTTTAGTATAGTCTTTAAACACTGGCATCCATATTTTTTATTATTCTCTGAGATATGGCTCAGATGCTGAAAATGTCCTGAAGGCAGATTCACTAACATGCAATAACACTTCTGTCAGAGCAAAATTTTGAGTATATGCTGCCAACACAGAAGAGCTGGACTGACGTGCGCGGTTTGACTCTGAGTGGAAAGTTCCAAGGCTCACCCAGCCCTTGCCCCCTGGGCGACCTGCGGACCTGTCAATCATTGTTGACCTACTTTCCCCACAGAGGCATGCTCAGATTGTGTCAGCTTCTGACTGAGAGCATGCTCAGTCAGAACCTGACATGAGGTAATCTGACTAGAAATTTCTCTGCGGAGAGGGTTCTGATTGGCTACCAAATTCATATAAAAGTTCAGTGAACCCCTCCCTCGGGGGGAGATCGCGTTAGCTGAGGACAGAGGCTGCTGCTGCAGGGACTGTCTCTCAGTCAGGCTTTAGGGCCTATAGATCTCCTCCTTCGCCTCCTTCGCTTGGCATTTCGTATTACTTACTGTATTTCGGCTTTGACTCCGCTCACCTGGCTTCCGACTTACCTTGGCACTGACTACAGACTACGATTCCGGATCATCCCTTTCAGACTTTGTTTGCCATCTCGGCTCGACTCACCTGGTTTCGACTTCAGCTTCCGACATCACCTCTTCTCACCGTTGTCCTGCGGGACTGGCGTCACGCGACTCACCGTATACATCAAGTTACAGTTTTCGTTTTATTGTTTGTATTCCCCATTAATGAGCTGTTGACGAGCCCTGGGACTAGGTCTTCGGACTGAACCTCATGGGCCAACAGACCCCTTCGTTGTTTATTGTTGTAACTGTAACTGAAGACATCGCTGCCTATGCCTGAAGCGTAAGTTAAAATAAATCCATCTTCATTTCAATCCGCTCTGGGTCTATGCCAATAATCCCACATGTCCGTATCTGATTGCCACCCTGGCCCAACGATCCATTCAGTTCGGTTTTCCCCGACAACTTCTAGACAAGTTATTCTAAACTACAAATTAGATAGATCTGCATGTTCATTAATGTTCCCTAAATACTGTGCATTTAGTTTAGTACTTGCTTAATAAAGTACTAACTAAACGCCCAGTAACTAGAGTTACTCCACAGTAGCGTCCACACACACTTATTTTGTGATGTTTACTGCGCATTAGCCTAATAAACACTGTGCAGTAGGCTATCAGCATGGTTTTTAAGCACCACACTACTGCATAGTATTATTAAGCTAATGCATAGTAAGCATCTTAGTAGATGAACCCACTTTGAATCACAAGTCAAAGCCCTCCCAACCCTAATGGCTCATAGATGTAGTACATTTAGGGCAAGCAAGTTCCTGGAGGCAATGAGACACAAAAAAGTTACATCCTTGAATAAACTCTGGATACGCAGCAGGAATTGTGGGAAATCAACAAGGTTTCACTCAGCTGTAGAAGTATTAGCATTGCAATGCAAATAATTATGCAAGATACATCAATACCTGTTATTTCCTTCCAGACAGCTTTCAGCCTCTTCTTAAAAAGCACTTAAAGAAGGAAAATACGCTGACAAATATTCAGAGAAGAGGCGGGACTTTCAAATAATGTTACCAAGGGGTTAATTTGCAGCACTCAGGCTATCACATAGCTGCCCCTCCTGTCATTTCTCCAGCTGCAGCAGTAGCCGGGATATCTGGGCTCCTCCTCCATCCCCCAAGCTTCCACTTGCTATGTCCATCCAAGGGAGTGGGGCAGTGTGATACAGCAAAGCCTGCAGGGATAGGAGAGCCCATGGTCCAGGGTATCCATACATTACAGTGCAGCAGGGAAGCCTGTAGACATGGAGCTGTTGATGACAATGATGTACCCTCATTTATGGGGCAGCAAAGAGTAGCCGTATGGGATTCAGTGGGGAGGGTGCACATAGACATATGGTGCAGCAGAGGGGGAAGCAGCCCAGAGTGCCATGGATCATGCTGACACAGCCCACACAGGGTGCCGCCCATGGTAGCTTAGAGGTAGACAGCCCTGGTTTAAAGCTTTATAGACAAAAATAAATCTGATCAGTTGGGCTATAAGTTTATTAATAATAAGTTATCATGTTCAATTTCCTACTTTTAACAAGCCTAAACTTTTCCAGCATTATTGCGTTGCTTTCCAAGTTCCTCCCCTCCAACTGAATATTTTGCCCCCTCATACTCTGTACTCTTTTTATCTTTCTTTCCTGGGTTGCCTGGTAATTACATCTCTGATTCTATCTGTTAAAAGTTACTGGGAGCTTTGTCATTGACTTCACTGAACCCAGGAGCAAACCCACTGCCATGAATCTTCTAAGTAAGCCACAACAACTTTTTGCTTCTTTTTCTTTCTAGCTATCCCCCCATTCCTTTTTACTTATGTTTTCTGTCTGTTACTTCATCCACTTTCTGTTCATACTATTCTATAGGTCTGTCTTCACCAGTGATGTGGCTCGAGTTCTATAGCTGGAATTAGCAGGAGAGTGTGAACTTACTTTGTAGAACTGTTACTTTCCATGCTGTCAAAATTATGTCACTGAATCACAGAATAGGAGCCCAAAATGGCATTCAATTCTTCTCCGTGCCTCTTGATCTGAATTTAGCTTTAAGTCGCACTTGGAAAATTATCATTTGGTAATTTTTTTTTCTAAAGGCGCTCAACCTGAGGGTTAAATCTTTGCTATTTGTTAAAGTCAGGCTTTCCCCTTCTCAGTGAACATAACAATTTTACATTATTTCTGCCAAAACGTTTCCATATAAAAACACTAGCAGTTCTTTATCCCTGTGCCAAATCTTATCATGGATTTCCAATCTTCACAATTTTAATTAAAATTGTCTCTGCTAGAAGCAGCTATTTAAGCACAGAAGTAATTGAAATGATCTTAGAAAAATGGATAGTTCCAGATGTGGAATAGTCACCAAGCATGAATGTGAAGACATCTGTTTTGAAAAATCTTTGTTGAAAATATAAAATATTGATTAAACAGGAAGCAGCCATTAACTGGTCATTGAATCAAAACTTGCTGCTCTGTTTCTTTTGTCCATACTGTCATTTGTTCATGTCTTTCATTTGTTGTGGAAATGTAATCTGCTACCTTATCTCCAAATGCACCGTAGGGCACATAATAGCTGAAAGAGCATCCTTTATTTGGCTTACTGTGACCTTCACTCTATTAGCAGTGATACATTGTTCAGTGATCTAATTAATGGATACTCTAGGTGTTGTAAACATTTTGATGTTTGCTATAAACTACTCCGTGATTTTTGCAATATATTACTATGATTTCTACTATAATTTGTTCTATTGAATTCAGTTTTGTGCCTCTGCAGCTTTTAACCTTCATACATTCCCATGGGGTAATTTCCTACCCCGGATGCATATTTTGTGTAGAGTATCTTAAAGATAATTAATTATATATATATATATATATATTTTTAGGACATTGTCAAAAACCCTTTGTCACACCCAAATCTCTCTCTGCTCTCTTTTCTCATGGCAAAATTCCACCTCTACCGCCCCTTTCATAACATACAAGCTAGTTTACCCTGCCTTTGTTGGAAGTGAGGACAAGAAGCAAAAGGACAGCAGAGAAGGACTATAACATCATATTGCAATTCAGCGTGCATTATGGAGTCCCCTTCAACAATAAGGGCTTGACACCCACCATGCCCCTTTTACCTGCTCTTAATAAGCCTCTGTATGTGTGGTTTCCAAACAGCAGCCACCCACATTTGGCTTGCCTGCAAAGGGTGGATGCTGGTCTCTGGCTTCTCTGCCCAGGAGGACAGGTACTACCTGCGCTGCCATAGGGCAGGACAGAATTGCTTCTGTGACAGCATAGGTGGACAGGCTTGTCTTTGATTGTTATTTATATGCATTCAACAGTAATCAATTTTTTCTTTTTTTCTGCAGTCCAGGATGGGAAGGCAGTGCATATGCAGTGCTGAAGCCTGTCTTGCACAGGTAACTAGGAATGACAGCAACACATCCACTAGTGAAACCTTATCCCAAGGCAGCAAGGATGCTGACTTTGTTCCAGACATGGGAAATTGTTCAGAGCAAGAAGACCATGTGTCTATGGAAGCTTCTTCCAGCTCAGATGAGGAGGAGTTGGTGCCACAAGCAGAAGTGATGCCAACACTTTCAGTGGGAAAGGGAAGAGGACCGGCCTGGGGCCACTGTGGAAGATCAATGAGAGCTACAGCAGGACATGGAGCAGAACCGCTGCCACCACCCCCAGAAAACATTGCAGATGATGACACCTTTAGAGGAAGGAATGGCTGAATATGGGGAAAAAGTCCACAGCTGATACATCATTGGAAAACAGCCAAGGACATAGTCCATGAAAGTGCTGGGCCAACAAGAGAAAGTAATAAAGACAGTGGTAGAAATGTTCTACCTGTTTCTCTCACAAGATATCCTGACTGTTATCATAAAAGAAACAAACAGAGAGGCAGAAAGAAGATTCATGGAGTGGAATGATAGTCATCCTGAAAAAAGAAAGGAGTTGAAAAAGGTGGACGAAACTGAGCTGAAAGCCTACATTGGCCTCCTACTGCTGAGTGGTCTATACCATGGTGGTCACGAAGCACTGGAAGCGGAGGCAACCCAAGCAGGGTACGGGTCTTGGGGCAAATCAGCCCATGTGGGGCCCCACCCCCACAGGCCCTGGACCTGAAGAAGCTGCTGCCACTATCAGCAGTGACAGCAGGTGGGGGTAGTGAGCAGCTGGACATGGAGCCGCCGCTCTGCCCAGCTCTTTGCCACCGCTGCTCCTCTGGCTCCACAGGGCCCCAAAGCACAAGGCCTGGGGCGGTCACCCTGATTCACCTCCACCCCCCAGGGACAGCCCTGACTGGAGGAGTTGTAGGAGCAACATACTGGGTATGCTTGCTTCTATGCCACCATGAGTTTAAAACAATTCTGTTAAATCACCAGCTACCTGAGATCTGAAAACAAGTTGACACGTGAAGAAAGGAGAGCTGTGGACAAGCTTGCTGCCTTCAGAGATATTTGGACACAATTTGTGGAGCAGTTCAGGAAATAGTATATTCCAGGAATATACCTAATGGTTGATGAGCAGCTCATTGTGTTCAGGGGTCGCTGTCTCTTCAGCAAGTATATGCCCAGCAAGCCTGCCAAATATGGCTTGAAAATTTGGTGGTGCTGTAACATCATTCCCCCTGTCTGGAGACATCTACCTGCACAAGCAACCAGAAGCTCCATGCTGAGGTAATCTTGGTACCCAGGTCATTGAAAAACTGGTTCATCCCTGGTACAAGACAGGAAGGAATATTTTGGGTGACAATTTCTTCACAAGTAGTGACCTATCAGAAAGACTCCTGCAGCAGGACTTGACCTATGTGGGTACAATTCAGAAAAAAGTCTGATATCCCAAATGAAATGCAAGCAAATTAAAGGGAAACTTTTTCATCCATTTTTGCTTTTGATTCAGGAACTCATCCTAGTTTCCTATGTTCCAAAGAAGTCCAAAGTCGTGCTGTTGCTGTCAAGTATGCACCATGACCTGTCAGTGGGTGGAGAACAAAGAAAGCCAGAGATCATCTATGACTACAATAAAAACAAGGGTGGGGTGGATAACCTTGACCAGTTAGTCCATATGACCACCTAAAGATGGAAAATCAACAGGTAGTCAATGACGTTATTTTTCAATATGCTGGATGTAGCTGCTATTGCCAGCCTCATCATTTGGCTAGGCCACAACGCACACTGGAAGCAAAGATCACATTTAAGAAGATAGCAGGGGGTTTTGCAGGAGCTTGGAGGGGAGTTGATCAATGGACAAATAAAACAAAGAATGATGGATATACATAATCTGTCTAAGTCCGTCAAGTCTGGTATGACTGCCCTAAATTACAAGTTGCCACACCGCAGCCCAGTAGAACCTTCTGCAAGCATGAGTGGACATTGTGCTTTTTGTCCATGGACAGATGACCGCAAAACCCAGAAATAATCCAAAGATTGTAAGCGATTTGCTTGTGTCCACCACAGTACATCACTGCTGCTTTGTGAGGAATACAATATTTAGTTAACACACTTAGGAAATGTATTTGGAAGTAATTGTTAGTTTGAAAACAGCGTGAACTGTAGACTTAGCCAATTGTTCATTCATGTTTTGAAACTCTTTAAAAAGTTTAAATTTTGTTCATAGTTCTTAGTTAAATAATATTTTGGGTTCAAGTCATCATAAATACTCTTTCAAACAATCTGTATGTTAATAAATAGTTTTTGGTACATTTATACTGTTATCACTGGTTTCATTTGGTTCATGTGGGTGGGGTAACAAGTTACCCCATGAGACCAACAACATTGAATTGAGATAACAAGTTACCCCATAAGAACAATGATGGTTACGGTTTCATGAGAATGGATGAAGGTTAAGATGCAAGATTCTCTTTTTTACTTTTCCTGTAGTTCTCTTGGGTAACAAATCTAAAGTAGTATATGTAGAGTTGGATATACATTATCTACAGTGCAGCTTTGGATAAAATGCTGCCTGATTTTTGCTGTAAGATAAGTGGTTATTTAAAAAGGTAGTATAGAGTAGGATATTTCCCTATAATACCTTTGAAACTGGGCACTTATTCTTTCGCTACATTCTCCTGGATATAAAACTCAGACGTAATGAACAAAGCTATAAGGGAAAAACAAAGCAGACACTGTAGGAAAATGGTAATCAAGTCCAGTCTCCTGCGGTTGCACCAGCAACCACATCATGCAATTCTTTTTCATAAAATGTTCAAGAACCATCTTACAACTAGCTAAGGTTTTTTGCCCTCCCCGCTTCTACTGAAAAGCTGTTCCAGAACATCACTCCTCTGATAGTTATGAGACTTTTTTTTTTAATTTCTAGCCTAAATGCATGTACGGATAGTTGATATCTATTTGTTCTTGTGTCAGCTTTACCTGAAATAACTCCTCACCTTCCTGGCTGTTTACCCCACAATGTATTTATAAGGAAGAATCATATCCTTTGTTTTGTTATGTGAAGAAAGCCAATCTCTTTTAGGATAGATGCTCTACTCCTTGATCAACCTAGTAGCCTTGAGCACTATTTTTCTCCATTTTTTAAGTATTGGCACTACTGCTGTTTTCCAGCTATAGATCTCAACTGCATAGATGTATTAAAAACCCCTCCTACTAGACTTGTGATGCTAGGTGTTCTTTGGTAAGAACATTAAATGGTCCCCCATGTGAAGGTTTGGCTAGGGCATGGGAGGCCGGGCCTGTGGGTAGGCCCCTGGGGAGCAACTGGGGGGGGTCAGCAAGGCAGGTTACTGGAGTGTCAGGTCAGTGTCTGGCTTGGAGAGACTGAGGACATGCGGACCCAGTTCCTGGAAAGCAGAGAGGGAAAATCTGAGAGACCTTTTCTGAGAAGCAAGCCAAGATCAGGAACTAGGGGTCAGAGAGCCCCCTAGTTCCAGGGGAGATTCAAAGCCAGGGTCAAGAAAAGCCAAAGCTGAGCCAGGAGAACCAGACAGAACAGTGGACGTGAGGCTCGCTGGAACAGACTGAGACTGTTCGGTGAGGCTGCAGGCATTCTTCAGAGGGGTGAGTTGCATCTCCAGCAGCCAATCTGGTTGCAGGGAATTGGGGCAGTCACATAAGCCAGAAATCAAGGGTAGGTGTGATAACTGAAGTGCTTGGCCCAGCTGAGCATGCTTCATCAGAAGCCTTGACACCCCATATCTGAAATCCTTGAGCAATATTGAGTTTTTCTTACACTTCAGATATGATCATTTCCATTTCCATAATACCATTCTCTCTCTCCTTAGCTGTCCTGTACATGCCTTTCCCTATCTAATAGCACTAGTCATTTGATTAAAGATATGCACCTGCTCAAGTACCTTGCTGAACTGGTATATTATTACATGCAGAACAGAAGATTCTTTTGCAGATGCTCAGATTTGAATTCTGACACTGCACTATGTAGAAAGCAGGGTAGAGATGCAACTTATAGACTAACTGAATCAGAGATGTGTATGCTTTCATCCAATGTTATGAAAAGAGGACAATCCCTACTTGAAAGAATGAGGAAACACAGATCTGAAAGATAGTCCAAAGGCCTGTGTCAGAACACTTTAACCTTTGTGGAGAGTCCATTGCTGACCTCAAAACACCAAAACTTTGAAAGCCAGCTTAAACACAAAATTACAAAACAAGAAATCATCCACAGACTGGATTGTGTTAAGTATGGTCTGAACAGGGACTACAGATCCTTATCCTGTTACCTAGATTAGCTTTTTGTGGTCCCTTTGTCCCTATTGCTTCTTTGTTTCTCTCAACACTGCCTCCCTTCTCCATTCCTCCCCCCCCCCCACCCATGTCAACCTCCTCTCTTCCTCCCTTACTTCTCTGCCTTGTGTATTCAACTCTCCCTCTATCTGATAGTCTGCTCTGTGCATGTCCTTTCATAACATCTTATAAAGTGAGCTCTTGCTCACAAAGGCTTATGCACCTCTGTTACAGTCTATAAGGTCAACATCACTCTACCTTACCTTTCACCTAACACACCTAACTCTCTATTCTGAATGTCGTTTTTTTCTGTACATCTTCTGATATTTCATAAAATAGTAATTTATTAGTATATAATACTCTAAGCATTTATTTACTTGACACTATTTTTGTTATTGACTATGACAGTCTGTTTATGCCATGGAGTTGCTGCTTTTATAGCTATGTTGGCAGAACCCCCTAGTGAAGATAGAGAAGATGTTGACAGAAAAGACTTTACTGCCAGTTCTTACACCACCTCCTCAAACTACATAAGCCAAGCCAACAACAACCGTCTCCTTCAGTATAACTGCATACACACCATAGGTTTTATCACTATATATTAGTTAACAGATGTGATCTTTTCACATCTCAGTTCAACATAGATATTCAGACTACATTTTGAGGTGTAGAACTGGCCTGATGCTCCATTATGAATGATGCCGAGTGGCAGACACTTTAGATGTAACAGAATGACCAGGCAGATCTTTGCTGCATCAGCTGCAAGTCTATTCCATCCATTCAGCACTCTGTAAAACTGTACCTATTTAAAATGTTCTTGCAGATGTTCACTCTTAAAATCAAGGTCCCAACTATTGTAATGGAATTCACTGTAGAAACAGTAGACTGGGGCAAACTAATAGCCAAGCAGTAAAATAAGACAAAAGCCAGGGTTACAGTAATGCCATTTACTTTAGTATAAACTGCAGCTGCATAAGACCCATGTTGCACACTGATGTAATTACAAAAGTGTGAATTGGTTTTGTGTAGACAGGACATAAATACCCTAATAAATTAATTAGTATGATTATGTAAACAGTTCCACAGTAAATGTGCATAGATAAGGCAATACATTTGAATGATTGGTAGTGCAAATGCTTCAGCAAGATCAAAAGCCTGAGAATGCTACAAGCTTGCTAATCACCAGTCCTGGCAATGCAATTAACCACCCTCTGTAAATGCTCTGTCAGCCTTCTTTGTTGGATATTTTCCACTTCTTTATGTTCTAAATCATTTTGAGTTCAATGCAGCCTAATCAGATACAGGCCCCTGAAGCACAAGAAGCATGAGGCTGGTAAACAACAATACACTCTCTTCGATATAGGCAATTTTGCACTCTCTTAGATATAGGCAATTTTGCCCAAGGGCTCAGTGAGAGTTTTCTAATCCCAGCTTCACACTGCTACACATTTTCATGTCTCTTATTGTGGTGCTAGCGAGGTGTTTCAAGCAACTTTTGAGCAGAATTCCTTGATGCTGTAGCATTCCTTATGTTCATAATGACATAAACAGTAATGTTCTAAGGGACACAGCATTTCATAATGGCATGCGCCTCTTCTCACCCAGCTCAGCTCTTCCCTTCCAATACCCTCATGCTCTTGTCCTCATCTGTCGTTCCTCCCTAACTCCTTTCTCCATGCTTCCATGTTTCTAATTTCTCCTCTCTTCTATCAGACACTCTGAGGAAGGGTACCTGATGCCCAAAAGCTTGTCCAACCTTTCTCCCAACTATACAGTTGGTCCAATGGAAGACACCACAAAAAGCCATGCCTTTTGATATTTCTTTGACGATCACAACTACAACAGTACTTCAACCCTACTGTCAGACAATCCTCATACTTTCCTCCCTCTCCCCACTCCTCCTCTCTCTCTCTACTCCAAAAGTCCCTTTAGTAAAAGAATTAAGCTACTTGCTTGGTCTGCCTGTACCTTTCATGAAGCAACCATCTTTAGCTTCACTTTGCTACATTACAAAATCTTTACCTATTTTCTTCTTTTACCAGCCCAGATATCCTATCCTTTAGGTGAAACCACCTCTGTTTAGACCCATTTTTACTTCTCCTCCTACAGAGGCCTTCCAGTGAAGCAATCATTTGAATACAATATTACTTATGAGTCATAATGTACTTTACAATAATTTACAGCTTCTTTCTAAATCAAACGACTACAAAAATGTCCAATGGTCAGCTAAGTGTCACATTTTCAGGTCTGAAGATGCAGGTTAAGGAATTTTGTAAAGTGCTTTTCTCCATTGAAAAGCTGCCCCTAAAGCCATAGCCAGCAAGCTTGAAAAATGAAACAATTAAAAAAAAAATCCAATCAGAAACAATATTTTAAATTTTATTTTTTCATACTCATTGTTCCAAAGCAGCTGATTTTAATGAGTGATAAGATACACCAATGATGATCCATTGTAGCCTACCATATATTCTATGGTGTCAGTGATATCATTCTAATAGACAGATACTTCAACCTTTAATAGCCATTATTCTCAAGGGTCCTATTAGCCTAACTGTGACGTGAAGCCAAAAGGTAGAATTACTCACAGGCAGAAGGCTGAAAGATTTCCAGATACTCCTTTTAATTTACAAATCAAACTTCTCAGGATTTTTAACGGAGAAAATGGTTATTATTACCAAATAAAAAAGGCAGAGAGGGACTGAAGGGGGGTGGGTAAGAGACAGAAGCAGTTGTATACTAATGTCCTAAATAAAAATGTTCAGGGTTTTTGAGACAGAATGGTTATTTCACTCCTAAATCACATTATTACCCTAAAAAAAAAAAAAAGTATCAGTATACAAATGCTTCTCTCTCTCTTCTCTCCCCTCCCCGCCGTTTTGCTCCCTCTCTGTCTCTTTTTCTTTGGCAATATTTTAAATGGCTTCTTTGTTTTTTAAACTTTTAGGAGGGCCTTTGCAGATCCCTTTTCCACCAAGTTGTCTGTTGTTAGGTTGGCCAAGGTTTGCACAAATCCCACAATTGGCACACTCTTCTCTAGGAAACAATAAAAGCAGATGCACAAAGGGGCTGAAGTGGAGATTTTAACTGTTTGAAAGGAAAAATCTGAAATCATTTGGCCAGATACAAGGTGATTTTAACCAGGATTGGTTTACATAAATATTTAGGTTTTTACCACTTTTACACATATAGTTTAAGCTTTAAAGGGAAAGGAAAATCTTTTAATACACAAACCCACCTTTTTAAGACAAATAAACACTCTACCTAGAGCATTACAGGCTAATAAAATCCAAACTGACTTCTTTGGTTCCAAAGAAGTTACTTCAAATATACACCAGTGCGCCCAGTATCCTATTCCACTATGTGTCTAATTTAAAGAAGAACAGAAAAAAGCAAGCCACAAGAGACATGTTGCTCTGTTTCACATAATGATTTGGAATAGCAGAGTAATGAGAACAAAAATTCAGACAGAAATCATAGGGGAGTAACAGGATGCGATTTCTGCAGAGGCTTGTAACTGTAGCATAGCCCCAAGCTGTCTTGAATTCCACTGCAAAACAACTAGATGTTTTATAATTCCAACCATCCAGAACTAAATAGAAGTTTCTGGATGTGTCTACACATGCAATAAACTCCAGAGCAGTTTGAGCTGGAGTAAACAATTACCAGGTGCAGCATCTTCACATGCAGCCAAGACAGCAGCAAATTTTATGCCTTGCTCTGTCCCAGGTTCTGGGTAGCAGCGTCAGGAAACAGAGGGGCTGGCTGGGGCACAAGGGTGCTGAAAGTGTGAAGCCATGTGACTAGAAGTCTGGCCCCTACTGGCTGGGCTAACCAGGAGTAATATATGCCTGTGTTCAGCATCTACCCTTGCATTTAATTACAGTTAATTATTCCACCATAGGATAGTAGTGTCCCTGAATACCATCTTACAGCAGTGTTAATTAGTTTACTGTGATCTAATACTGTTGCATGTGTAGATGGCAACATTTTACTCTGCAGGTAATTGGTCTACTATTCAGTAAAGTGCACATGTAGCTACAGCCACTATTTCTAATTTGTGTTGGTGTAATTGTAGTCAAAGAGGAACATATGCATTCATGTTTTGGTTCTGCTCCGCAAGTCAACCCTTTTTTTTTTGGAGGAAAATCAATGTAGCACAAGAACAAATTTTTCCACCCCCATACAATTATGCATGGAATCTCCTTTGGAAAGTTTCTCAATAAGAACCAATGAAAATTATTTACATTAAATTGTCGCCCCTATGCTGAAGCCAAACTTAGTACTTTTCTCTCCTTTAGCTAACCTTTGTTAACACAAAATGATAAAAGATCATCTACTTTTTTGTCAACATTTGTAATTACAATCTCTCTTAAAAGCACAATCTTCCTATTTTAAATGATCTCTATTCTTGTTACTATATCATACTTTGTGCCATCAAGCAAACAAGGTTGCACATGCTTAGTTTTCTTACTGAAGACAAAGTTTTATTTTTTAACATTAAAAAAATATTTTAAAGGTCAGTAGCACCAAAGTGAAAATGAAACCAAGTTATGCCCAGAATTATGTGGAAAAATATCTCTCTAATCAGGCTGGAAAAGGCAAACACATTTTAATAAACCTTTAAAAAATCCTCTTTTTCCCCCCCATCAACTTTTTTGGTTTGTCGACAGCAAGACACAAGAAAAACATCACAAATACCAAAAATCTCATTACAGTCAATCTTTGGTATTTATGGTGTTGCAAATGGTTGTGTTCTAGGATGCTTTCAGCAGATCAGAAAACTCTAAAGTGATTTCGGTGAACTTCACCTGAGACCATACTCTGTAGTTAGTGGGAGCATTTAGCATATTTTACCAGCTTAATTCAATTTCCATTTTGTCTTTTTGTTTTAAAAAAATAAAGTTAACCATATTGCAATGCAGTGCACAGGGAGATACAGTATGGTATTTTTGCAAGATATTAACATGACAGATACATAGGCAAGCTTCTAGGAAAATTGGAGAAGTATCAATAATATTTAACAGCATTTAAGTTAGGTCCTGCCAAAAGATGCGAGGAATTAGGAAGTAAATACCAGACTTTGAACAATACTAATAATAGGTTGGTAGCAAAGCTGAGACATTAGAGTCAGGGAGAGCAGCATGTCAGAAGTAGCCTGTGTACACAGCAGGGGTGTGCAAAACCAGGAGTATTCAATTCAGATTTAGCCAGAACTGGGGACAGTGACTTGATCTGTTGATTCGGGTCACTGTCCCGATTTGATTTGGCTGAATCCAAATCTGAAGATTCAATGCTGATTTGAAGAATCAGTGATTCAATCACAGACACAGCTTTAAATGTTTTCTCTACATACCTCGAAGTACCAGGCGTGGCTCATGAATGCTGCGATGGTGGGGCGGATAGACCATCTCACAGGAGCACAGGGGCCCACGTGCTCGGCAGTGGACCCAAAAGTGGACTGGGAGTATTTACAGTCCACTTCCGGCTCTGCCACCGAGGATGTGCCTCTGATTGATATTATGTCAACTGTTGATTAGATATCTGAATATGTGTCCTGGTGCAAATATGACACTTTGGCATGTGGGATAATTGACAATGTTTATACAGGTACGAAGAGATGTCTATGATTCTGTGAACCATTGAATGGAATGGGTATATTGCAGAGCCAACAGGATAAGGCTGTGTAAATCCCGTAGAATCCATGTTTGTGTGCGCTGGCTGAACCAAAGGCTGTGGACCTTTGTACATACTCACTGGTAAATTAATTAAATTGACCCATGCCAGTTTGCAATAGGGATTCATGTTCCTCTAGAATTTAGCTGCTATAATCAACAGTAAGAGCATGGCCTTACCTTGAGTTGAAATTAGTAAAGAAGTATGGGTCAGTAAGTTTTCATTATACTAGGAATCAACAAGCAATAACAATGGTTCAGATAGGTCTGTCAGCAGATTTAGTTACTGGGATCCAAAGCTACGCAAGATATTATAAACAGCTTCCATCTGTTCAGGTACATTCTTGAAGAAACAAATGTCCTGTTGATCCCACATGACAGACAAACTACAGAAATAAGGAGTCATCCCATTTCCTCCCACAGCCACACCAAGACTTGAAAGAAGAAAATAAGTCTAAATTCTTTTCTAGGCTCCTATAAGTCAAGCTGATATATAAGCTCCTGGTTCCTGTGAATAAGTTACATACAGAAGCCAATAGGGAGGAAGGAAGAAGTAGCTAAAATAAGCAGCTGGATGGACAGGACGGAAATAATAAACAGTGAAAGAGACTTCTCTGGTGAGAAAATACTGGAAGAATTAATCTGAGACAGAAAAAGTGAACACTTGGAAAGAAAAGCTAAAGTTGCAAAGTGGAATAGGATGCATAAGGGTGCACTTTTTAAAGTTTGGGGGAATTAGTGCCTGCCTCATGTTACACTATTACTTTATACCTGCAGCAAAATAAAACAGTGACTTTTCTTTTTCCTTTACTGAAAGCAAGTTCAAAATTCAAAGTACTATTTCTCTGAGTAAAGAGAGATTTATATATAGATCATGGAGTAAAAATGTTCCACATGGAAATAATATGCACTGAAACAAAAGAATATGAGAAGTCCATATTCTGTGTATACATCTTATGATTTAAAAATGTATATTTTTTAGCTCGTAATATAAGATCTGCCTTGACTGATACATTTTAATTTGACAAACCTCTTTTCAATACTGGGACAATAACCAATGACTCAGCTGTAAACAGTTTTTTGTATAATGTCACTTACAGCAAATATTGTTAAAACCAGAAAAAACAGGCATCAAAGAACTTCTAAATGTATTATAAAGTAATCTTTTTTTCCCTCTCAAATACTTGTTATAACATTCAGTCAATTGAGCATCGCAGTTATCTGAACAGTGTAATAGGCGAGGCATGAATTGTGCTTCATACCAGCTTTTTGTCGTGAGATCAGGGCCAAATCCTCAAAACTACCACGAAGCCTGAGAAAAAGAGGGGCAGACCTAAAGTATCCAGGACACATAACAACTTTCTATGTCCAAATGTACTATGCTATTAAGAAGACCTGAACTCATTGGTAAAGAGGAAATGAAAAGGGAACATCTGTGATGTATAAAAGATTCTAAAGGGAATACACAGGAAGGATGTTACAAAACGATTTGAGTTAGTGTCAAATAGCAATAAGGGAATAAAAACTAAAAGGACTTGAAGCTGGAATTCTGCCTGCCAATATAATTGAATATATGGAATGAGCTTTTGAAAGCTACAATAGGAATTATTAGAGTGGAAACAGGTCTAGAAGGATCAACCAGCTTGTTAGATAGTCCTGAAAAGAATCAATCAAATTGGACCACGTTAACGATTGCATAAAAAACTGGAGTTGCATTGGTATGGATTTATCCTATGCTATAGAGCACTCTGAAAGTACTAGCTAGAATCTACCTGAAAGAGAATTTGTGGCCATTGTTGAAGTCAGTAGTAATTTCTTTGTGGAGGTATTATATTGCCATCTAGTGAACACAATGTATATTGTTAAAGTTTAGGATTTATATGTGTGTTGGTGTATGTAAATAAGAGCTGAATGCCCAATAACCTGCAGACTTCAGTGCACTTTTATCTTAACAACCACGTTGATTGAGACATTATTTCTTCCAGCTGTTCAGTTCCACTTATCTCAAACTCTTCTGAGATATATACATGCAATGTAATAAATGGCCTTTTAAAGCTAAGTTTCATGCTGACCAAAAGAGAAGTTAACCTTTGAATTTTATGGCACCCAGATAGATAGATCTGTATATCTATATCTATATTGATATAACGCTTGGTCACCTTTTTCAGGAACTGAAATTCCTTCTTATAAAGATGCGGTACAAAGACATAAGTAAGCATGGTCTCAGTCCTGGAGAACCAACTGAATTTGAAACAGGACCAAGGGCATGCAATTTTATTGTTTACAATTATTTTTCTAAATGGTCCAGGCTGGAGTCATCTGCATACCCGAGTGAAAATCTCAACTTTTCCCTAGATGTAAATAGATCTTTAATTTTCATGATTGCAGAGAAAAATTACTTTTGTGTACCCTAAAAGCTCAAAGAAAGGGAAAATAAATAAATAAATAAATAGGGTATTTTTTTTATATATGTGTGTGTGTGTGTGTAATATCATGGTTTAAGTCAATTTTATGATTTTGAGGGTCTTGACTCATGGTCTTCTTAACATTAAGCATTTTGTGAATGTGGCAAACAATAAAGGGAAGGTGAAGATCGAGCAGTCAGCTGATGGAAGATTCTGTGAATTCCATTTTTAGATGCCTAATGACCAAAGCCACTCTAGACAAGTGATTATAGCATTATTCCAAACTGTGGGTCACCTGGACTGAACTCCCTCTGCTGCCTGGGGTGATCTGAACAATCTCCCACCTTCCAAGAGGCTAGTGGTTATGTCTCTAAGGCGAGTGATTATGTCACTTACCTGGCTTCTAGTTCTTTTTTCCACATGCATTTAAATACGTTATAAAAAAAATGCAACAGCTTCAACAGGGGAGTGAGAAAACCCCACTCAGCTTCATATAGTGGGGTGGCTAGAGAAATCTCTTGACACTTTATAACCTGCCTAATATCTGACTCCCCAGGTACCTCTCCACTATTTACCAGCTACATTCACTCCCTTCCTCCTCTCCCCCCAGCCTGTCTCTCACCCACTGATGCCTCAATTTACATTTTCACTGATTGCCATCCTTGCATACATACCAGCCTCTGGCCTCTTACTATTCATTCCATCCAAAAAGAGCACACACCAACTGCAGATGCTCCCTCAGCCTGACGAAGGGCATTTGTACCTGAAAGCTTGCAAAGAAGAATTTTTCCAACTATTTGAGATGGTCTAATAAAAGATCTCATATTTCCCCAGACAACCTTGTCTGAAGTGATTTATGTGTTTAAATATCTTGCTGAATCAATTCATGGGGGGAAAAAAACAAATATTTACCATTACTAATGAAACAAAGGGCCTTGCAAATGGTTAGTTGGTTAAATACAATAACTGCGTGTTTTAGGGAAATGAATCCAGACACTGAGGGAAAAGTATAACTGCAAATAGTGACAATTAGTGCAAATTTGTCCTATTTTTTGCTAAAAGAAAAATGTGCAGTTTCCTAGAAAGACAGTTAATCCAAACCATACAGACTATGTGTAAATTAGGGCTTGGTAAGCAGGTGTTTTTAAATTGTAAACAAAGGGATCATATGAAGTCATAATAAAATGCTGAAATAACTAGCAGTATGGAAATTTCAGAATCGTTTGCATAACAACTCTGTAGCAGCTTATAAAATGACCTGCATTTTTCAGGATTAAAAGTCTCCCCTTTTTTAGAACTTAGAAATAACTGTTTATAAAGATATAATTACATATATTTTCTATGACTTACAACATACAGGTGACTGTTGCAGAACTGTATCAACAAGATAAGAATTGTGACTCTCGCACACATTGCAAATTGTAGTAGTATTAGTATTAGCAGGGTAGGAACTGTTTAATGTTTTGAGACAAAATATGAAATGAAAATAGGCTCTAAGCACATATTCATGGGGCCACTTCCAGGCCCCAATACTCTCCTTCACCGGAGTGAAAAAAGCATATTCTCAGCCTATACATGCATATCTGCACTTGACAGAACCATCTAATTTTTATTTTATGTGGAAAAATATGTGCTACAAGAACATGCATATCAGTTATCACCTACATAGCTTTTCATGGTGAAAATATACTGACATTCCTTTGTTCATACATTTGTCCCACACATAAATAGGTCAATTTCAGAAGGAAAGCGCTATTTACTGCGATCCACTATATGAAAGATAACATTTCCAGAGAATCCAGCAGATAGAGAAATGGGCCCTTAACTGGAAAAGCAGTCTTACATTGAAATAGAACAATCTTCACCTATTTAAAAATTACCTTTACCTTTATAAAAAAAAATCTATAGTGTTCTAATTTCTAGTCCTAAAAGCAACATCTTGGTCTATGCTTCTTCAGCATTTTACATATTTACTATATTGTATCTCCTTTATTAAGGAAACTACAAACTATTTGAGGCAAAACAGGATTGTAGTTAAGAAAGCCCAAGAGTATAAGTGTTACTGTGGCAGGGTAACTTCTGATAACCAGATGTAGCTCTTCCAAACATTTCAGGTATGTGGCTTTTTCACAACATGGCACATTAGACCAAGTATGCACGAATAAGAGGAAACAGGTATCATAGAATCATAGAATCCATGAGTCGGAAGGGACCTAGACAGATCATCGAGTCCGACCCCCTGCCATGGGCAGGAAGGAGCACTGGGGGTGGCAGGGGTCATAAGACCCCAGCCAGGGGCCTATCCAGTCTCCTCTTGAAGATTTCCAGGGAAGGTGAGAGCACCACCTCTCTGGGAAGCCT
>NW_017728913.1:20384660-20400452 GCF_001723895.1 Crocodylus porosus | reverse complement strand
GCTTCGTCGCATTGGCGACTCATATTCATCCTGGAGTCAATCATGACTCCAAGATCCCTCTCTGCCTCTGTGCTGCCAAGAGTAACTGTGAGTGAAGGATGAAGTATCAGTGTGCGCCAAATTTCCATCACTAATAATATCAGAAAATAGGGATGGGGTATCATGGGAAAGAAAAATGGTAACACAAAAATCACTTCTTACATTCTGTTACGGCATTGTTAATCCAGAGTAATTTTACTGAAGTTAAGAGATCTAACTGAGTGCAATTTCGATGGGTGCTTAATTGAGACAAAAGGGTGAGATCTTGTGACAAGCTGAGTCTTACTTTTATTTTATTTTTACTTCTAAAAATTGAAAACATAAATCTGAAGAACCTGAATATATCAAAGAGGTTATGGTAAACTCAAAAACTGGTATTTGATGACTCTATCCTATATTAAGGCATTTGTCAAATACTGTGATGTTAGCAGTTACTGCTAAAACCACCATATTAGCACTTCTCATTTGTACAAGTACTCCTCACTTAACGTTGTCCCAGTTAATGTTCTTTCATTATTTTATTGCTGATCTATTAGACAGCATACTTGTTTAAAGTTGGACAATGTTTGGTAATAACATTGTTTGGCTGCCACCTGCTAGTAGGTAACCACTGTGATGTAACTGGATGCACTTAACATTGTTTCGCTTAAAGTCACATTTTTCAAAAATGTAACTACAACACTAAGCGAGGAGTAACTGTCCTGGGATCCTCCTCCCTTCTGTGAAATGAGGAAGTTTCTATCTTCTGACTGGCTCTTACACTAACTTCCAGACCCCCCTGCAAGACAGTGTGGCGGGCCAGTAGGGGCTACTCCTGTACGGAGCCATCTGCCTCACTGTGCCCTACCACTGTGCTCTAAGTGCTTCCCCTGGGGTGCCTCACATCTGGCTGACCCCTTTCCTGGAGCACATTCACAAGCCTAAGGTAACCACCGCCACCACTCGGGGTCTGGTCATTGCATGGGCCTTGTGCCCACTAGGGTACACATGCCCTGTAGACCTTGTGATTTTTGGGTGCTTCTATTAACAGGAAGTATTCACCATCAGCCTCTCAGGTGGGAGGAGAGTAAAATAGCCGAGCCCACCTTAGTAGGACCCTTCCCTCTTAAACCCAGTGAGGCATGCTAAAACAGATAGATTTATTGATTAAAGACAGATGGGAAGGGGAAGGAATACCAATAGCAAAATATAGAAAGAAAACCAGCTTGAGCAAATCTGAGTGGCTTGTCTGCCTTTACAATTAACTAAATTCCTAGTTAGGTTTCTGGTAAGTTACTCACTTCCAGATCCTGAGTATGAGAGAGGACTTCTGAAGTCCAGGCTGCTCAGTGTGTGTCTTAAAATGTCTTCCCCTTTCTTCCTGGAAGGGACCTCTTAAATAGCTCTTCTGACCTCACCTCTAGCTCCAATCAAGGCCAGGTGTTTTTTTATGCCAACCAATAAATTTGAAAAGCAGCACACCTTGACCTAGGCTCAAGCCCCTGCCCCCAGGTCATGAGGCTAGGTCTACTCCCTCTTATCTGAAGTCAGTCATGTAGACAACAAGTTCATAACTGGGGTGATAGACCTGCTGGGGGAGAGCAGACTACCCCCAAAAAGAAGGAGGAGGCTGGAAGGGGATTCTTTCACAGAGGGGTAAAGAATTTCTCTAATTCTCCCCAAACTCACACCTAGGTGTAAAGGTAAGAAAAATATAGAACCTGGTTCTGTCACTTCTTGGGTGAACAAATCTAAAGTAACCTGTAGACTTCCCTGTAAAACCTGGACTTCCCTGTATTAGCAGCACCTTCTTCTCCAGTGAGGAAAGTAAATATGACTTCTATGCTTTGTGCTAAACTCACTGATGTTGGTTTGTGTTCGAGACACTGAAAGATGATTGATGGATTCAGGTATCTCAAGGGACTTCAGGCTAGCTCATGAATCCCAAATGAGCTTATTCACAGATTCATAGATGTTAGGGTCAGAAAGGACCTCAATAGATCATCGAGTTCGACCCCCTGCATAGGCAGGAAAGAGTGCTGGGTTCAGATGACCCCGGTCAGATGCGATCTAACCTCTTCTTGAAGACCCCCAGGGTAGAGGAGAGCACCACCTCCCTTGGGAGCTCATTCCAGATTTTGGCCACTCTAACTGTGAAGAAGTTCTTCCTAATATCCAGTCTAAATCTGTTCACTGCTAGCTTATGGCCATTATTTCTTGTAACTCCCAGGGGCGCCTTGGTGAGTAGAGCCTCACCAATTCCCTTCTGTGCCCCCATGATGAATATATAGGCAGCCACAAGGCAGCCTCTTGTGGAGGCTGAAGAGGTCCAGGTGTCCTAGTCTCTCCTCATAGGGCTTGGCCTGCAAGCTCTTAACCACATGAGTGGCCCTTTGCTGGACCCTCTCTAGGTTATCCACATCCCTCTTAAAGTGTGGTGTCCAAAACTGGATGCAGTATTCCAACTGCGGTCTGACCAGTGCCTGATAGAGGGGAAGTATCACCTCCTTGGTTCTGTTTGTCATGCATCTGCTGATGCATGATAAAGTGGCGTTAGCTTTGCTGATGACTTCATCACACTGATGTCTCATGTTCATCTTGGAGTCCACTAGGACTCCTAGATCCCTTTCCACTTCCATGCTGTCGAGCAGGTCATTTTCTAGGCAGTAGGTGTGTTGGATATTTTTCCTCCCTAGGTGCAGCACTTTGCATTTCTCCTTGTTAAATCACATTCTATTGTTTTCTGCCCATTTGTCCAACCTGTCCAGGTCTGCCTGTAGTTGTTCCCTGTCCACTTCTCCCCACAGTTTTGTATCACCCACAAACTTGGACAGAGTACACTTCACTCCCTTGTCCAAGTCACTGATGAAAACGCCGAAAAGTATCGGTCCAAGGACCGAGCTCTGCGGGACCCCACTGCCCACATCCTTCCAGGTCAATACCGACCCGTCCACCACCACTCTCTGGGTATGACCCTCTAGCCAATTTGCCACCAACGAACTGTGTAATCATCCAAGTCACAGCTTCTTAATTTGTTCACCAGTATGAGGTGGGATACCTTATCAAAGGCCTTCCTGAGTCTAAGTAAATGATATCTACCCCTACTCCTACATCCAGGTGCTTTGTAACCTGGTCATAAAAAGAGACTAGATTAGTCAGGCATGATATACTTGCTACAAACCCATGCTGGTTTCCCCACAGCATAATTTTTCCTGCTGGGCCCTCACATACGTGAGTCTTAATAATCTTTTCAAAGACTTTACCAAGGATGGAGGTGAGACTGACTGGCCTCTAGTTGCCTGGATCCTCCTTCCTCCCATTCTTGGAAATACGGTGCAACTCTCCTAGGCCTAAGCAGTAGCAGCACTGTAGATAACTAGGGAATTTTACTAGTAAACACTTAGGCCCAAATCATATTTGCATAAGTAATTCTTAGGTGCTTAAGTGCTATCCTGCCACACCCTACATGAGTGCCCATAAAAACAACAACACAAAAATTGGGTAGATTCTTCTCCTTTCTACCTTCTGTGACTCAGCCTTAAGGCTAAGATGAAGGGGCATCATAACAATGGAAATGTTCATGTTAAATACAGGATTTGGATGTTAGGATATATCCATACTATTTAGCTATGGTGCATGTAGGCACACCCTACCACTCTACGTATCACTCCCTAAGCCAGATATAGTGTAGTATAGCAATGGGCACATTGGCTCTGCTTCTAGGAAAGAGCCAACTGGCATGTTCCTAGTGCCACACTAAGGTGGCTACACTGCTTCTAGTTCATGAAGTACAGAGAAGATATGTCAGTGCAGCACTTCCCAGTGCTACACAGATGCCTATGCAGATATTTTTACATGCCTATGTCCTTTCTTTACATGGCTTGTCTACACCTATGCAGTAGCAGGTCTCAGCACTAAGGCCTAGGCACAATGTTTATGTCCCACCCAGGCCCTGCTCCTTTACACCCACATGGTCCAAACCCAAAAGTACGTAAGTGAGACTACTCCAGGCTTGTTCTTTTATGCTTGTTCTCAGCCACTCTGGAGATTGAGGCAGGCCCAGAAAAGTGAACCTGGAGCAGCCTTACTCAGCACACTGCCAGATCTGTACCTTGCCTGCTGGTAGTGTATAGAAGGTATGAGAAGGGTGCACTCAGATCCACAAGGGTTGTCACCCACTGCCAGTATGGGGTGGACAAGTCTCAACCATATAAGCAGGATCTTCCTGAGCTGCACTTCAAGAGGCAGAGGCCCCTGCTACATGATGTATATTAGGCAATTAACTGGTTAACTAAGCAATAAAATTTAAACTGACCACACGTGCAAATTAAGAACAGCCACACATGCAAAGTAATTATCACACAAAAATAATGATGATTATCCAGCTATAAGGAGCCAACTAGCTATAAAATGTCATGCTTAAAACTGTGCAACCAACTCTATAACTGGTTTCTATCCAGCTTTAAATTAAATGCGTAGCAGGGCCCTAAATCTCTTTGTGTAAGTTAGCTATAAGCCTTTTCCCACTTGGCCTGTACATGCACTATTAAGAACAATGAAAGCTAAAACCATGTATGGAAACATCAGGCTCTCATTCAACATAACATTTATCTTTTTTTCCCATTTGAACAACTTTTAGCAGTGTATTTATAGAATTCTGAAATCACAGTTAAAAAAACGGCATATACACCTCAGGTACTAAAGCAACTAAAGAAACATCATTATTCTTCATGAGACTACGAAGGCACAAGACCTGGTCAGCAGACTGTAATACTTCTCTGTAAATGACTTTACCCTAATAAAAAGTTTTACAACTGTACAGTGCAATAAACTTTTTGTAAGGGACCAAGGGAAGAGAAGAGAAATGCCACATGGCTGTTGAATTTCACCCTGAGGGATATTTAGAGATCTGCACTATCAAATGACCATGCTACAGAACACCACAGTGGAAACCAGCATGTCCACTGTGTGCATGATACCCTACCAAAGCACAGAATATAGCTGCCTTTAGGGAAGCACCTGAAACAGAGCTTTTGGCATGCACTTACTTACCTCTGAGGCCAGCTATATTACATCCTTTAGGCTCACCAAGCACACAGAACAGACTTGCCATACTTCTTTGCACCACTCCCTAGGGCAGGCGTGGGCAAAATGCGGCCCAAAGAACAGATGTGGCCTGCCAGGCCAGAGCCCCTAAAAAATTTAGAAAATGAATACTTATCTGCCTCTGGCTGCCTGTCACACAGCTCTCAATGGCTTGCCAAAACTCAGTAAGCAGCCTTCTGCCCAAAATAATTGACCATCTCTGCCCTAGGGAGATCCTTTGATGATACCCTTACAGATTCTTGACAATAAAAAGGAGAATCCTCTTCAAAACAAGAGAGTTTCTAGCTTCCTTTGAGCAGTATTTTAAAGAGAAAGAGAACTGAGTTAATACAAGCAAGCCCTGTATAGGCCGGGCTGGGTGAGCTCCAGCAGAAGCAGCTCCAGAAGGAGGTCTCAGGTGGAGGTGGGCAGAATAAATATTTACACCTCTGTCAAAATTAAATGGGAGGGTTTGGGGAATACATAGCCACAGGCAGGAAGGAATGCATCTCCCTATATGCTAAAAGAAGATGAGTGGTCACTCATCTCTTCAAGGTTTGAGGAAGCAGCTGTTCTAAGCTACTATCTCCTTGGCTAATGCAGTGTGAGGTCCTCAGCTTTTTTTAGTTTTAACTACTGCCTGTAGTACAAAAGTGCTAAATAGATATGGTTCTGGTATAAAGAACCTCCTGGGTAGTGCAGAGGGAGAAGACAGCATGAGACCCGAGGTCTTAGCCAAAGGTAACTGGAGGAGCCAGTCATAGGAGTCCTAAATAACTTGCCACCTGCTAGAGTCCTCAGTGCTAGACATCCAGTACAGCGCATGGTGGCAGATGACTAAAACTGGGTTTAGAGAAACTGGGCCAGGATCCACAAAAGCTAGCCAGTAGGAAATGCCAAGGAGAGGGATTAGGTCTATAGTCACCTGTGATGTCTATTGTCACATTCCCACCCTGCCTACTCTGGAGTATATTACAGAAGAAAGCTTGGACCACCAAACTATTGGGTGCTCTAAATGTAGGCTTTCCTGCTGTAACTAATAAATTGTACATTAAGCCAGAAGCTTAACTCTAAGGCCTGAGGAGTAGGGCATTCTCCTGGGCTGTAGGAGAGTCAAGTCCAAATGCCTTCTTCAAATATTAAGAGGTGGGATTTGAAAATAGGTCCCCACAATCCTGGAGAGTAACCACCAGACTATGAAATGTAAAGACATGGATACCCTTAACAATCTCAGCTCAAATAGCTTTTGTGAGAGGTCAACTGCAGTTGGCATACTCTGAAATCCCCTGCTGAATAGAGTCCTTCAGGCAGGGACAGACCTTATTTGACAGTCACACTTCAAGAATCAGATGGGACACCATGCTAAGCAGCACCAGGACTTAAGTGGTTTTGCACATACCCAAAGCAAAAAGGTAGATTCCTAGGATATTTTACCAACAGATACCTAAGTGCCTATTAGGACTGTGCAAAGCTTCGGTCCCTGATTCAATCTGGTGGATATTTGGCCTGATTAAGTGGCCAAATCCCCAAATTCTAATCAAATCAGAGGACCCTTTCATCTCTCTAATTCAAATCAGAACCCTCCAAATCGATTCAGAGACATTTGGAAAGATTCAGTGATTCAGACATAGACACAGCTTTAGATGTTTTTTCTATATACCTCTAGGTAGCAGGCAGCTTAGGAATGCTGTGATGCTGGGGCTCCCCAACACACTCAGCAGCAGACCCAGAAGTGGACCAGAAGCACTTCCGGTCCACTTCTGGGTCCACCGAAGAGCACACTGTTCCCCCCCCCCCGTACCTCCCTGGCTCGGCAACTAGTGCCTCCTGGGTCTGGGGGGGACCTGAGTCTGGAGGGGCATGCGGGGGACAGCCCTGTGCACTCCCCGGAGACCCATAAGTGGACTGGAAATACTTCCAGTCCACTTCCGCTTTCGCCATTGAGCACGTGCCCCCTCTCCCCCTGCACTCCTGTGGGATGGTCCATCTGCCCCAGCATCACAGTGTTCACGAGCTGCACTGGTATCTCAAGGTATGTAGAAAAAACATTTAAAGCTGTGTCTATGTCTGAATCGCTGATTCTCTGAGTCAGCATCAGATCTTCAGATTTGGATTTGGCCAAATCGAATCAGGGACAGTGATCCAAATCAACGAATTGAATCACTGTCCCCGATTCAGGCTGAATCCAAATCAAATAGGGCCCTCTTCACACACCCCTAGTGCCTATAGAGGTAGGCAGCAGCTGAGTGGTTGTTCTGAGATTCTCAGGGGCACAAAAATATTGGACTTTGGTGCCTACTTTTAGGTATGCAAATCTCCTTGTGAATTAATGGCACATTTACTACTGAGTCTTAAGGACCCTGCTCTATAAAAAACGGAAAGTTTTTCAGACGAAAAGGCATGAGAACTATGGTTGTAAAAGTCAACTAATCCATATTCAATCCCTATGCTGTTATTCGGAATTTAAGTGGCATTTATTTCTTCTACTTTAATTCACTTTCAGAGTAGATTAAGCTAAACTCAGTCAGGGCCATAAGGGTTCTATAGACATGCAGGGAGCCTCCAACACACTGGAAATCTAATGCACCAGAGCAGACTCAATTAATCAAGCCTGCTGGAGCATGGAAATTGATGTGCTCCAGCTGCCTTCCATGTCACGTGTATTGGCATCCTTGCACGTCCCAGGGCTGAAAAAAATGGCAGTTGGGTAAAATATGTTTGATAAGCTTTAGTTCAAAGCACCCTGCCACCATTTTTTCAGTGCAGGGAATGCTGATACGTGTGACGCATAGGCACTTTTAATTAGTATGGCTCACTAATTAAAGCTCCCAGCACTGTGTCCCAGAGCACATATAAAAATGCCCATAATAGTTTCATGTGATTTAACACATTAGCTTTAAATCTTAGTTACTTTATCTTAGCTTTCCTGAGTGTCCCTGTGTAGACAAGTCCTAAATACTGCCATTGTATTATCTATTGGTATGGTAACGGTTGCTGTCAAGCCCAATAGAAAGGGTATAGGATGCTCACACTAGCTGTAAGAAAGCATTTAGGGAACCATTTAGCTTTAGAGAACCACTTTAGGGAACCATTCAGTAGAAACATATAAGGGCATAAAGATCCTCTGTAGGAGTGAAGATTTGTAAAATTTATCCTTTGTCTTGGCCCTGATATCTTTCTTCAAAGGCTCAGATTTTACATTTCTTACACCCTTATAAAATAAGATTTGCAAATTCCTATTTAATTTTAGGTTTCTGGATATATTTCAAGCCAAAAATGAGTTAAACATTTAACTCACTATCAATTAATTCAAACTAAGTCCCTTATCACATTACAATTTCTGAGCAACAAAACAAAACAGATGATCCATCTCCTAACCTACCTACTTTGTTATAAACCCTGAATATGTATATATTCAAAATTAAGGCTCTGCTCTAAAAAGTTCCTACTCTAAGAAGTTTGGTTTTGTTTCTTGACTGCCAGCCCTGCCCAGTCATACAAGAATCTGAAAAAGCCTCAGCTCTTTGTTTCTTGACAGGATAGCTGCAATGTCCTACATACATCATGAAGATGCATACCTGTGGAGCTGCAAAACTGATGGTTTGCAAGGCATGGGCGATTCTCCTAACGATGCTCTCTGTTGGTTCTTCCTCTTCCGTAACTTTAATGGGATTCTAAGTCAGTGTTGGTTTGGGGCATGTGTGTTATTCAGAGGTGATATAGAAACTTTTTGTTTGCTTGTTTTGAACAACATTAACTTTCTGATTACATTGCTGCATAGTGGTTGTCATTTCTTATTTATGGTGTTTTCATTCTGTACAGAACCACAGAAGAGTTGACCTAGATCCACAGCTGATAGAAATATAACTATAGCTGCACTGACTTCTGAAGAGCAATGTGTGTTTATAACAGCTGCAAGTCTTTAGCTATTGCTTTCAATGGCATATCAAAGAAATTCTCACATAAAAAAGAAAATACAGTCTAAAAAAATCTCCACATGGACTTTAAATTCATGGTGTCCATTATTGGAGTCTAAAGATCATGGAAAGTTCAAGTCCTCTGTAACTGAGAAGACAGGGTTTTTTTTAGTATGCTCAAAAGCAGTCATGCTTTTTTAAGTGCTGGACTGCAGTTCATGCAACATCCCATATTATTTTCCCCGCTAATTACCTGTAAGTGTTGATCCAGTTCTTAGTACCCCAAAAGAAAGAGCATTTCAAACTCCTGGGAGAGACTGCTCCTCTTATAGTAAAATGAAGGAGGCCATTTTAAAAGGCTGGTAACTACCCTTTCTCTTTTTGTATATACATGACCTTCCTATAGAGGAACTACATATTATTTCTAGTTCTGAATTTATTCAGCTTTACCTTCCAGCTATTAGGCCTTGTTTTGCTTTATTTGCTAAACTGAAATGCCGCCTTCTCCAGTTTACCAGGTTGAGAATTATTTCCTATTCATACAATGTAATAGGGAATAGTGGTAAACCTGGTAAACTTTGGAGCAAGTGTTTTAATTATAATCACTGGGTCTAACATTTGAAATCAACAAAAATATAATCATTCAAGGAAGTAAGTTAAAGAAAAATGAGATGGCCTTTTTCAGACCTGTCCATTGATGCATTCAGCAGTCTTCTCTCCTACATTGGGTAAAAAGATAAAACATAGGGAAATGTTTCTGGCGAAGATTGATGATGATATTAGAGCCTAAGACCTTTGAGAATTATTTTGCTATGAAGTGAAAAATTTCAGAAGTGCTTACGTGATTTAGAAGCATTAACCATTTTTAAAGAATTTAAGTCACTAAAGAGTGCACATTTCACTGAGTTTCAATAATAGACACTTTAGTAAATACTTGCTTGGTTCTCTGATTACTTTGGACAATTGTACTCAATGTTCTGATTTTCATCTGTGTATTACTGTCCGTGCAGTACTTGCATATTGTTTTGATCTTGTCTAGTAATGTCTCCAATTTAAAGTAAGATTATAAAATGAAAATAATTTCAAAGGTCCTCATGAAAATGTTTTCTAGTTTAGCTACTTTTCAGCTAAAAACTTCCACTATATCAAGTTCTATATTCCTGTGATAATGCTTGCATTAAATGTATAGATGAATTCATAATTAATATTGAATATTAAATATATTTAATTTTGGTGGGTTTTGTTTCAGGCAACCATGTAGCTAAAAACTGCTGCAATGTAAAATGCCAGAAACTTATGTAAAATTATAACTAACAGTACTGAATACTTGCTTTATTAATTTAGATTTATCTTGGCATCTTGTACTATAATCCAGTGTACAGGTAAGCAAATATTCACTAAGCTAATTCAGAAAGTCTTCCAAATTTTGCTTTCTTTCAGTTGAGAAAATGCTTTAAAGCTATGTCTAACTTTAAGACATTACAAAATGATCAGAAGATTGTGCAAATCCTGCAACTATGATGACATATTATCATTGCAATAAAAGGACATTTGATGCTACAGCTTGTAGTGTATATTTGTGTCAATGTGGAATGTGAAAGCAGAGAAGAGAGTCACTGTTTTCACTTGAGCAAGAATGCATCGTGTCCTGGTATGAGGTGGTTCAGCAGTAACTTCCCTCTTCATTCAGTTTTGCAATCTGCTGAAGAAGGCACAAGTATTTGGAAAATTCAAAACCAGTGCTTTATTATTCTTCCTATCTGGTCTCAGGTTGGGGATGAGAAACAGCCACATGCAGAAAGACTTAACAATACAAGCCAAATCAGAAGCTAGGACGCATTAATTTCTGCCTTTTCCAGACTACTATCACACCAGTCCACCAAAGCATTTTCCTAAATACTAGGCCTGTGCGAAAGTTCGATCGCTGATTCAATTCAGCAGAGATTCAGCCCAATTCAGCAGCCGAATCTCCAAATCCAGATTGAATCAGGAGACACTTTAATCTGTCTGAATCGAATTAGAACCCTCTGAATCGATTCGGAGAGATTCAGAAAGATTCAATGATTTGGACATGGACACAGCTTTAAATGTTTTTTCTACATACCTCAAGGTACCAGGCAACTTGTGAATGCTGAGATGCTGGGGTGGATGGAGCATCCCACAGGAGTGTGGAGGGGTCCCCAGTGCGCTTGGCAGTAGACCAGAAGCGCTTCTGGTCCACTTCCAGGTCCTCCAGAAAGTATGCAGGCTTGATGACTGGTGCCTCTTGGGTCTGCAGGGGCACCCAGGGTCCCCCCATGGCCAATTGCTGAGCTTGGGGGGCACTAGGGGGGTCCCCTTGCACTCCTGTGGGATACTCTATCCACCCCACCATCGCAGCATTCACTAACTGTGCCTGGTACCTCGAGGTATGTAGAAAAAATATTTAAAGCTGTGTCTATGGCCAAATCACTGATTCTCTGAATCAGCATTGAATCTTCAGATTCAGCCAAATTGAATTGGGACAGTGATCCGAATCAACAAATGGAATCACTGTTCCCAATTTGGGCCAAAGCCAAAGCCAAATCGAATACAGCCCGTTTCACGCACCCGTACCAATACTTAACTTCAAGAAAATGACCGGCCATTTTGATGTCAGTGCATGTTGCTTGATTGGGAGTCTGTGAGACTGTGGAAATTGCACAAAGCATAGTTCATAAGGTTCTCCCACCACCATCACCACCATACTAAACAACTCTCAGTCTTATGATTCTTACTAACACCTGTACAATTTTAGAGCTAGCTCCAAGGAAGGACTAGGGATGCCTAGACCCTGGAATATAATCCAGAACCCCATGTTGGTAACCTAGGCTTCTGACACAATGTATGGGGAGAGCTAGGTGCCTCAGAATAGGATCCAAAACAGACTTTTCCAGACTCTGTGCACTGAGCACATTGCTGCCTGAAACTCTCCAGTGGGAAATGCTGTGCCTGAAATCCTGCCTGTGTCTCACTCAAAGCTGCAAAACAGTGAATCCATCCTCCCAGGTTCCATAGCATGAGGTTTTATTCCAAAGCAGTGAGTAGGGACCTTGGTTCTTGTGGTTGTACTACTGATTTATTATATAGATTATTGCTTAGAGCTTTCGTCCAAGAAGTACAAAACTCTGGTTCAATGCTCTGCTCATTCACATCTCTCATCACCAAGGAAACTTTCCTAGCCACCAGGATATAGTCTCTTTGGAGGAAATATTTAAGATAAGAAATGGAAACAATCCTGGAAGTTGGCATTTCTGTCTCCCAGCTGAGTTTCTTCAGTTCTCAGCCACAGATTCATGCTCCACCCTGCGTGCTCTCCCTGATTTAATGAACCTTGAGTGTTTTCAGGCAGTGTCACAAGACAGGTAAAGAAATTCCCCCATTCAGCATAGTTCATAGCCTAGGCACTCTTCATGGAGGTGAATGATGTGGGTTTGAATATCCTAAGGCAGAGGAAGAAATTGGAAAATACTCTAACCAGAAGACTAATATGTAAGGGACGATTTGATCATTTTTTCTTCCTCTGTTTTACAAGTAAACCCACTCAGTTTCTGAAAAAAAGTTTTAGGTACACACCTTCAGGAAGCATTCAAGCTCCAGGTTCTTAACAACAAAAATCAGGCTCCTACAGTCCTTCACAGGGTGTTTGAGATTTAGGACCTAACCAAGGCCTCAACCTTTTTCTTACTGGCTAGCTCTAGCTCCTTACTGACTTTAGCTGGCTCCTGCTCAGTATGCTGATTGTTTTGGAACCACTTCCCTATGCACTATATAAGGATGAACCAAAACAGATCCAATCCAAAGGCCCAGAAATTAAGCATTGAAACACCTAACTTAGGCACTGAAATCCTGCATTTGGCCCTAAATTTGTCTGATTGAGCAAACTGAACACGTGCAAAGGCTCTGATTCAAGCTGCCTCTTAACTGCTTTCATCATATTCATTAATACCATATAACAAAATGATTTAAGGCATATTTCCCTTTGTGGTTTGCTGCACGTTTATGATAAATGCTGTATAGCACAAATGAATTCATCCTATCAACAGCCAGTGCCTGGTGTGGAGACATGGTTTCCCTGCTTCTTGGACTGTTTCTATATTTTATCCAATATACATTAAATGTCAAATATAAGAACAGTTCTGGGAGTAGGGACCTGAACACCAGTCTCCCAATCAAATGAGTGCATTAATTACTGGACTACAGCCATACTGCCTCTTGTTCTTACTCTCTGAACCAAGAATTCAATCATTAATCCTTTGCCTGTTATTGGCATTGCTTCAACAACAAGATGGAGAGTAGTTCCCTTTCATTCATCCAAACCAATCTATTGCAGCCCTCCTACAGCACTCAGCGGGCATGTCTACATGCGTGCATTTATTGCACAGTAACCAAAATTAACCACATCTACATGTGCATGCCCATACTGTGCAGTAAATATTGTGATGTATGCCAACTGATTCCTGTGCACTTACCCAGAGGCCTCCTTGCTGGGTCTGCCCAGCCACTAGGGGGCTGGCTTGAGCCCAGCCCCAGGCTCCTGGCTGGCTGCCTCTCCTGGCTTCAACTTGGGACTAAACTTAGTCCCAAGTGCTGGCAGCCAGCTTTGGCTTCAACTTGGGACTAAATTTAGTCCCACGGGCTAGCAGCCACGTAACTGGAGGCTAGAGCCCCCACACTGACCACAGGGACACATGGCAGGCTGCTTTGACCTGGGACCAAATTTAGTCCCAGATTGCACATGTAGACACTGACAATTCCCACTTACTGTGCAGTAAATTTAAGCTGGCATAAATGCAAATGTACACATGCACAGTGATTACTACACTCCCTTGAAAGTTGGGTGATCTGGGATTGAAGCCATCGAGGCCTAAAAGTGAACTGAGCCTGGATCTTCACCTTCTTAAAATAAAGTTCTGTCGAAAAGAAAGGGCTGTATTTTGTGGGAAAACTTATGCTGTCAGTGGGCACATCTACGTAAGTTGTTTACTGTGGAGTAGACTAATTAGCTCCACAGTAAAATGTCTCCATTTACACGTAGAGCTGTCAGACCAGAGTAAACTAATTAACTCTGCCATAAGTTAGTGCTACCCGATACAAATACTATCCTGGCCCAAACTACGCTGGAGTTTTATTTGGTCACATTAATTTCATGTGTGTCTTATGTGTACACTGAGCTTGCCTACTGAATCAGGCACCACAGATGACTTAGGTAAAAGGATATCCTTATCAGCTTTTGATAAGAGATGGCATCAAGGCACTCAGATTGGGACAGTGGGTAGGTAGATTTGCAGGTACAGGGGGAACCTTAAACTGGAAAAAGAACCTTAAACTGGATCTTAGTTGCCTCACATATTGATGACAGCTGGGGATTCTTGGATCATCACTTTGGACTTAGATGCCTCAATTATGCATAAATCCTTAATTGGATTTAGCCCATAGGGTTTAACGTTTATTTAATTAAGATTTCTGACTATAGTTCTTAAAAGACTTGTGGAAGGCATGTGTTGATAATGTCCAGTATGTGTTGGATATTTAAACCACAGAATACACTTCACAGGAAACCTGGCAGCAAAACTGGAACTTAGCCTGTAATTTCTTCTCTGTCCAAGTGTTCTGATTTTATTTGCATTTCATGACTAGCATGTAACTATTCCTTTTTTCTTTTTTATACTACTCATTAGGTCGCTCTATAGTATAAGACAGCAGCAAGGGGGGCCAGAGGCATGCCTTTTATTATTGTCCATTTCTTCTAATAAAATGGAGTCCACTGGGTAAAGGTTACATGTGCACGTCTCAAGGCTGAGTTCTACTAGGTAGCATCCACAGGCTCCTTGGATATGTTCGAGGGAGAGTGGACGCTGGCCTGTGTTCTCTGGTCAACGTCCCTCCTTTAAACCATCATTATCAAACTATGACCCTCACTCCCATCCTCCTATTTCATGTATTGTTCCCTTTAATCAGTAACTGCACACTTCACAGCTTCCCTTTGATTAAGAGAGGCTTATAGCTTCTGAGCAGGCCTGTGTAGTTACATCATCCCTGTGTCATTAATAGGCCTGTCAAGATGAGAGTGCCATTTTACTATCTGAGGTCTTTGTCTTCCAAAAGAAAACGAAACAACCCCAGGTTAGAAGATGTAGTCTGGTGGATGGTGCATGGGGTTTACAGCAGATAATCTTGTGTTCTAATCCCCATCCTCTGTAGCCTTATGAGGCTTCTTAAAATACAGCTGCATGGGGGTACAAGCCTCCGCCTGCTTCTGCTTATTGTTTGTACTGTGAATAGTATCATATTTTTATTTATCTGGGCTTTGGTACTTGACTGGAGATCTAAAGTACAAAATGATACTTCTGCTGTAATTCTGATCACCAAAGCTCTCACTAGTGCACCCATTTCTGGTATATCATGAAAAAACCATGGTGCAATTTCAGTCAGTAGAAGTTTTGACAGTGACTTCAGCGGGGCAGTGTCTCCCCCTAGTCTTTATGAGCTCCTCCTGAGGCAGTGCACTATCACAATGCCTCCAACTTGGGTGGGACCTTACCCTTGAGGCCCAGCCAAACCCTTAACTTTTCTGATCTGGTTTAAAAATGATACCTATCTGAGAGAGAAGGTGTAACAATAAACTAAAGTTTATAAAACCCAGAGGGTGGTAGTGGAAGGTTCTTCTCGACCTGGAAGGACGTGGGCAGTGGGGTTCCGCAGGGCTCGGTCCTCGGGCCCGCACTGTTCAACATCTTCATCAGTGACTTGG
>NW_017728913.1:20379665-20384649 GCF_001723895.1 Crocodylus porosus | reverse complement strand
TTGCCGGGGTCATCTGACCCCGGTGCTCTTTCCTGCCAAGGCAGGGGGTCGGACTAGATGATCTACCTAGGTCCCTTCCCACTCTAGCTACTATGAAACTATGAAACTACTATTAGGATCAATTAGGAGAAAACAACTGAGACAATAGGAGAGATTGGTTATACTCAAAAAACACTCCTCCCTATGGAACAGATTAGCTAAATTACTTGAGGGAAGGAGAGACAAAATGATTTTGTTCATCCTGTACAAAGTTATTGTTGTGCATAATTGTGTAATAACTGTGGATAGAATTTTACTGGAAAGTCTCATAGTGACCACAAGAAACAGTTATCCAGGTCTGCTCAACTTGCTCAGATTGACTGAGCGGTGATGCAATTAGCCAGGGGAAGACCTTGGTTATCGTCTCTGAAGAAATACACTGAGAAAGGAAAAATTCATTTGTGAAACAACTTTAAGGTTATAATATTTTTCATCTGCTATATAGAAAAAATGAAACAGATATTTATTGTTAGTGCAGCCTCGTGAGCTGTGGTAAACTGTGGCTGAGTTGCATCATGAGGGAACCAATCCCAGTGAAGTCAGTGGGAGTTTGTAAGAAGGCTTTAGATCAGGCTCTAAATGCAAAGAGATATTGTTTTGCACTGTTTTTCTAGGGCCCCAATTAGCTTGTAATATTTTATTTATAAAAAGCTCTAGAGAACATGCTTATTTTATAAGGCCAAACTGTTTCCGATACATTCCCAGGTGCCAAATTCACCAAATGTTTTCTATCCAAAGCCAAATTCTGCAGTTTCTCTGTCAACATCTACCAGGCACATTCAATGCAACAATCTGTGATATCTTAACACAAAACTAATACAATGGTGAGGAACACAGGACTACTATCCTCATTTACTCATAGTTAATTCTGGATATGAAACAGGGCTTATGTATGGATTGTTATAAAGGATATTGAAATACAGTATCTTGCAGACAAAGGGCATGGGCCAACATACATGTTAGCTGCTTTGAAGGGAAGAAGCAACTCTTCCTCAGGAGCTGTTAGCTGTTATAATCTATTACGTCCACCAGTTATCTAAATCACCTTAACTTTTACCCTGAACAAAGCAGAATTAAAAGTTACAGCAGTCCTGCTATGCTACAGAATCACGCGGACATGATTGCATCAGAAGAACGTATATCAGTATCCTCTGATTTCACTTCAATAGTTAGGTCTATCTATATGGAAAGCAAAGGAAAAGAGCTGGGGAGAGTTCAGTGCTGAAAGGCCTCCAACTCAGCTCTGATATCTCTGCTTGTAATTATTAGTCAAGGTAAACAGCTATGTTGCTGGTTCTTGTAATTCTACTGAAGTATATACAATTTGGTGTTTTTAAAACACTTAGCTCCTGGAGGCATAGGATTAAATCAGAACTTCAACTTTCATTCCCCCTAAAGTTAGTGTTAGCCCTAATGCTTCTAGAAAAACCTCAAAATCATGGAGTGCATCCTACATACTCAGAAGTCAGAAGGGAAAGGGGGAAAATAGTTTTGTGCCTTCTTTGTTTACTGCAGTCGATCAATGCTGAATTTGTGACCAAATTATTAACTATTTTATCAATAGTATTTAATAATAAGTATGAAATTAACCATAGAATTTGTCAGAGTGGGGTCTTCTAAGGTGCCTGGATTGGTGAGGCCAGAGAGCTGCCTCTCTAAATCTCATTGCACTAGGCAATAACCAGAAAGCTATTCTTGATGGTGCAAGCTCAGGTGCCAAAGACAATCAGGCTCAGAGTTGCTAGACCTTTTAATCTGTCCTTAAATGCCATTTCTGCAGACCCTTAAACTCTTATATCCCTCTTTTCTGTGTCCTTTCTACTTCAACAATATCTTTCTGGTTATAGGCATTTATATTAAATGTGAGAATTCAACACCTATTAGACACTCTAAAAAGATTTTGTGGGGAGCAGAGAGAGACCTGGCAGCTTCTCCCACATGAGTTACAGTTCTTGAGAGAAATATTGTGGGTTTTGTTTAATTTTCCATTCATCTTACTTGTCAGCTCAGAAAAGGTCTGGAATGGTCAATGCTGTTTTCCAGTTCATAAACAGCTGCTAGGACAGTGTCTATGTAAGGGGGAAAATATTACACAAAGATGATGTTTTTACTGAATTTATTGTATTTACTTCATCACTAGTACTAAAGGGAAAGCCCTGACCCCTGAGCCTGCAGTTATGAGGGGTGTGGTAGTACCACCCAGCTGCATAAACAGACAACCAATCCTGGGAACGTGAATGGAAGGAACAAGAGTGGAAGTATGAGGGAAGAGATTCATACGTATACACCCTCGCAGGACAACCCTGTATAGGTCCAGAGCATCTTGCTCCTACCCACGGGGCTAAAGAGGTTGCGTGGGAAAAAACGCAAGACACTGTGCAATGCATAAAGGATTCTGTTCTGGCACAATGTCCAGAGCTATGAATTTGGGAGATTGCTTCCTGTGAGACACATGTTGTAATCCCCCACTGGTTTGTATGTGTTAAAATAATTAATTGGCTCCTCACTATATTTGTATATAGCATCTTTCACTTGTATTGCCAAAAAAACCCACTGTGCACTGTAAAATATTCACACATCTTACATGTTAAACAGACCTGTATATTTATTGTACAATAGTACAACATGTGCCTTTTTAACCAAAGAACTCTGCATCACACAACATTTTAATCTTCCATTGCAACATACACAGACCTACAGCACAACTCTTTAACCAGAAAAGCTACATCATGAACTAGTTATTGAGAGTTCTGGTTATGCTGTTCTTAAGCAATTTTACTTACAGTAAGAACTGTGGCAGTGGTTCTGGTGTTGTAATATTTAATTACATAAACCTGCTTTAATACTACAATAGCAAGCCGACATCTAAAGGAAAACAAGACAATTGCTTATGGGAAATTACATTTCATTACAAATGCATGAAACAATAGACCTGATTATGACATTCAAGAAATACAAGCAAGGATCAGAAATCCATTATGAGGTTCAGTTTGATATAATGTCTGCAATAACTATGCCACAGAATCCACCACACAGGAAGACTGGATGCATGACAGGCATTGTGCCATATAATTGTATTATTTTCTGGCCTAAAGTTTACGGGGTTTTGTTTTCTGTACACTTCCCTTATTACAATAGCTTAAGTCTGAAAACAATTCTACACCTATTATGCCAAGTATGAGCAGTCTTTTGCTTAACTTATTTTGCAAACCATTTGTTTCGACTTTGCCCACCTCATTTGAACACAGGAGCAGAATTTCCATAAATATAAGTAAACATAAAAGTTGGGTTTGAATTTAACGTCTCCTAAATTTTCAATTACTATATAGTAGGTATAGGTGTGCATTTATGCATACCTTATATCTTTGCACACATTTGTGGGGGGCAGGGGGAGAGGAGTTATATTTTGTCACCAAAAGGCCGATGAGAGATGTGATTCTTTACATTTCCATCCTAAATATGATCCTAACTATGATTGGAGAGCTACCCAAATCCCAATTGCACAGATTTCATGGAAACTGGGTGTTCTCCACAAAATGTCGGGGGAGGGGAGATTGGGGGAACCTTACTAAAAATAAAATGCTGGCTCCCTAATGGCAGCCAGCAATCCTCCTGGCCACACAGTCTGGCATAAAAGAGACTGCCAGCATGAAGGAAAGCAGGCAAGATGGCTACTGCTTCTGCTTCTAGCCACTGATTGGCTGAGAGGGCTGCTTGCCATGCAGCCCTACCCCTTTCTCCACCAATCAGTGGCAAGGGGCAGGTTCTCCTGACAGAGGTCATCTCAGCCAATCAGTGGTGAGGAGCACAGTCATGTGAAGGACAGCCCTCTCCACCAATCAGCAGCAGGGGGCAGGGCCACTGGGGCCCCTCTACCAATCAGAGGTATGGGGGGAGGTCCTGCCACAATAAGCCCTCGAAAATGGCGGACAGCCCTGCAAAAATCGGCCTGCTGCTGCCTCAAGTTGAGTAAACCCCTAACTGTAGGTACTAAACATACCAGCATTTAACAAATCATTGCAACTTATATCCAGAAGTGTTCCCATAGCATTTGGAATAGAGTATCAACTGATCTGCATATTATGGAGTAAATTTTTATTCAGGACTATTCATTTTTATTACTTCTCACTTCAGTCCCTTGGGCATTTTAGAAGATCAAAGGCCACATTTGTTTTCAGAACTGCAAAAAGTCCAAGGATAGGATTTCTTAATTTCAAGCATCCAAAGCAGATTTTTTAATTGACTTAATTATATACAAAATTAGGCATGGTGGCCTGATCTAGAGTTGCTGAATTCCAACGACCTTCTGTTGACTGAATATAGGCCAGAGGTATCAAACACACAGCCTAAGGGCTGGATCTGGCCTGCAGAGCTTTATCATCTGGCCCCTAGTGCTGCCCTTGACTCCCATCAGACTCACACAGGGCACAGCATGTGGCCATGGAATGGGGCCAGTCCAGGCCCTGGCTGGACTACTCTTGGATGCATGCTGAAGAGGGTGCCTGCTCTAGGTGGTCCAGGACCTGTGGACCAGCCTCATGCCATTCATCCGTTTGATACCCCTGATGAGGGCCAATAACACTAGAGAAATCTTTGAGAAAAGATATAAAATATTCTAGTTCTTACATACTGTTGCTTATAGAAAAAGATCTCAAACACCTATTCACGAACAAATTGACACACAGCAAAAAAAGTTTATATTTTCAGACAGATCCTCAACTGGTATAAACTAAGCAAGCATAGCTCCTTTGATTTCTGTGTATTTATGTCAAAATTATATCATCTATGGTTAAGGTAGTCTATATGGATATTGTCATTTCTGGCATTTCACTGTTCCAGGTCCAAATAATCAAACAAAATGCTTTAGTTTAAAAAACTGAACAACTAGATTTTCAAAAAAGAAACTATATATATGTATGTATGTAAGTATGTATGTATATGCATA
>NW_017728913.1:20359195-20379565 GCF_001723895.1 Crocodylus porosus | reverse complement strand
TATATTTTAGCTTAGAAAATTTTAGCATGTCAATTACTTACCTCTGTAATTCCAAGGTTCAGGTTAAAACAATAGCAGAAGAAACAAGAGTTTAAAAGACAATTAATTCCTGCCTGGAGAGAGTGTATAATTAGATTGTGTTTACATTCTCAGCATATGTCCAACCCATTTCCAGCTGAAAGTTCAGCTATCTTTCAATGAGTGTTTGAGATTGTTACCGCTTATCCTATTCACAACGAAATCTTTAGACATTCTTCCATAAGTAGGCACCTAGTCAGCACACACATCACTTGAAACACTGAACATTTTTCTCACTGAAACACACCGCAAACACAAGAAGCATGTTAACAAAATGCACATGTTTCAACAGTTCTTCTTTGTCCATTCATAATTTTTAATTTGGTTAATAAGTGTCCAAAACATCCCAAATTCTGTGCTTCAGGATCATTAACAGATGAAGGAATAAACTTGTATCATTCCCTGTAATTAATCTTAGATCCTCTTAAACAAGTTTTTTCCACTCACTAGCATAAAACCATATACGTATGTTTTTTATACACTTAAATAGCTCCAACAGCAGAGACATACAACATTTTATATTCTAGTTTACTTCTTGTCAAACATTACTTACAACACCAAACTGTTATAATATCCTTTTTCAATGACATTCATTAGCTAATTCAATACAGAATGGTCATTTCCTTATAAGTACTACCAAATATTTTTGGCGATATTTGGAACTTAACTATATATATTTTTTTATAATCAAGAGTTAACCTACACACTCTGAATTTGTAAATGACAAACAGAAAATTTTATTTCCATTTAGGCTGCTGAGGTGCTCCCTCATTTTGTCTGCACCATATACGTAGGAAAGTGAATTTTCTATAATAATATGAAAGAAAATTAATAACTTATTTGTCTAACTAGTAGCCTGTTTGTTGCTTTTTTAAAATCAGGTTATTAATCCAAAGACTGCTGAAAAACCTCTAAGTATTGTGAATTGCACAAAATCTAAAGTATAGGGACTGTCCACAGTACAGTATACTAAGTCAACATGTCATAGATTAAAAGGTGTAATTTCAAAGCTTCATTTAAAAATTTAATGTTTCTGACATCATCTTCCACCACTCCATCAACTCTTCTTTTTCTTCTTCTTTTCTCTCAGACAATGATTCCAATTCAAAATCAACCTAGGTGAGAGAAACAATGAATGAGAGATTTTTTTTAAATATATGCATCTGTGAATTGCACACCAGGAAAGGGACTCTCAAACTTCCTGAAAGGCATTATTAAGTAATTACTTGGATCTGAGAGGATGTATTCTCAGTGGGGGAACTGAATCCATTAAGAGCAAAAGGAAAAAGAAATAATAGAGGTTGTACTCTCATATTCGTCTGAGGTTTGCAAAGACCCTCAAGGATTAGGAGTCCGATTTTTAAACAGAATTATGACACCCAACATTGCAGTTGAGTATCTAATGGCATTTTCAAAAGTGTCATTGGGAATAAGATAGTTGTTTGAGTACTGATCCAACTATAATTCAAAATCTCGCCCTAGGTAACTGGAAATTCAGCAGTAAGTAAGGAAATGTATTACCATTGTGACTGTCTCCACTACATAACTATGCATAGAATAAAACCACTAGATCAAAATTTTGCCTGTGGTTCACTGCATGGCAAAGCAAAACGTGTGCTACATTTTACCACCAGTGTGGTTTACTGAGTTTTCTGACATAAGACAACTGATGTTAGATATTATGTTTTATAGGACAACCTAGTAAATGTATCAGCAGTTAACTGAGTGCTGTTTTAATCATCCAGAAATAATTCTGAAGTGGGGCAGGAGTCTAAATGGATTTATGCAAGGGATGAATTGGTATTATTCTTCCTTTTAAGGGTGCAGAAGGTCAAAAGAAGACTGATGCACTGAAATACCACCGAAGTCCTATATGGACTGCTACTAGAGTTCTGGTCCTTGTCTTTCTCATAAAGGTATAGGTAAATCTACACTCTAACTGAATATTTAATGTCTAATTTAGATTAGAAGTCTATGGATGTGTTTACCCATGTCACTATGGCAATGTTGTTATTGTGTCATGATTTAGTACTTCCTTTTGCACAGGACACAGTTATTTGTAGTGGCACAGCGAAGTAACTGCTGGTCATGTGTAGACACCCACAGATGTTAGGTCACTGTAGTGCATTGCTACAGCAATGTAATGTCACATGTAGATGTGCCCTTATGTTCTTATTGAAGTGCCATACTGGGTCAAACCACTGGTCCATCTAGCCAGTATCCTGGGACAGTGACAAAAGTGGATGCTATTATACAGGGGCTGCATCTATGTGTCACTTAATGTGACTTGATAAACTCCAGAGCACTTTGAGCCGGAGTAAACTGCTCCTGGGAATAGCGTCTACATGTGCACCCAAGACAGCAGCACTTTGAGTCAGGGCAGAGCTGGCCTGGACTGACAGTACCCTCAGGGGGTCAGCCCCTGGCTTAAGGTGGCAGCAACAGGGCTGGCTGGGGCATGAGAGTGCTGAACATGCAGAGCTATGTGCCTAGGTGGCAGCCAGGAGTCTGGCCCCTACCCAGTCATGCTCTAGATGTGCGTTTCAGTGCAGTTTATTACTTTGTCAAAGGACAGTACTGTCAGAGATAGTACCATCCTATGATCGAGTTAATTAGTTTTCTGTGCCCTAATACCAGCACATGTGTAGACTGTGATGCTTTACTAAGGAGCTAATTAGTCAACTCTGCAGTAGAGCACACATGTAAATGCATACCAAGGAAGAGCATCTAGGATAATCTAACCCCTATTCAATACCCTCCCTGGCATCCATCATTTATTGGGTTAAAGATGGCAGAGGAAACATTTCCAACCATTTTGTTCAGTAGTTATTAACAGGCCTATCATCTATGCATTTATCCAGTCCTTTCTGAAACCTGGCTATGCTATCTGCCTCCCCCCACTCCTGTGGTAATGAATTCCACAAGTTAACTACACAATGTATAAAAAAACCCACTTGCTCCTATTAGTTTTAAGCCCATAACCTAATTTTAGTGGGTGCCCCTTAGTTCCTAGATATGGTGAACAATAGTTCACCATTCAGTTGTTCCATACCCTTTATGATTTTATAGACTTCCATCATATCTCCCCTCAGCCTTCTCCTTTCCAAACTAAAAAGTCCTAGCTTTTTTAGTCTTTCCTGATATGGCAAGTGCTGCAGGCCCTTGATCATTTTGGTCGCCTTTCTCTGTACCTTTTCTAATTCTACTACATCCTTTTGATATGTGGGAACCAGAACTATACACAACACTCCAGATGTAGGTGCATGATGGATTTGTATAATGGCATGATGATGTTCTCCTTTTTGGTTTTCAATTTCCTACTTACTTATGCCCAACATTTTATTGGCTTTTCTGGTGGCTGCTGTACATTGAGCTCACACTTTTAGAAAACTATCTACAATAACTCCACAGTCTCTTACCTGAGTTATAATAGCTAAAACCCAGCACTGGTTCAAAATCAAAATTTTAACTGTTTTTCATTCACATGCTCTTCATTCTCAGAGAGAGATTCAACAATCTTATCCAAACAGGTACTTGAGTACATGTATTTTCTTTCTTAGCAAGCTCAGTACCTCCAGATTTCAAACAAAACCAGTAGTGAAAGAAAAAAGATTTTCAAATGAGGCTGTTTTTGCTTGGTCACAACCAATGAGTACTGGAAAATACCAGTAAGAGTGCTTGTTCTGAATAGTCTATTTTTCTAAATTAGAAAGGCTGAAAAAAATTTACTGTATATAGCATAAGAACAAATAACAGGTAGGCTTTTTTTAAAGTTAGACTTGATAGTTTTATGCAACATTTAGAAATGTACATATATAGGGCATTTATACACATGCTCCAGGAGTTGGGGAGGCACTTTAATTAGAGAGGCTCCAAGAGCCACTCTAATTAAAACATACAACGCAACTTGTGTATCAGCGTCCCTGCACTTAAAAGTGGTGACTGGAGCACTTTAACTAAAGCTCATTTGACCAACTTTAGTTAAAGTGCCCCTGTCACCATTTTTCAATGTATGGACAGTAATACACAAGACACTGGCACCTGCTGTAGCAAGGTAAATACCATGCTCCAGCAGACTTGATTAATTGAATCTACTTCAACACACTGTAATTACAGTGTGTCAGAGCAGCTTTGCTGCTCTTATGTAGATGACCATAGAGTCTGAAGAAAGAATAATGGAGTACATATGTTATAAATAAGACAAACCAACCAATAAATGAATGCTTACCCCAATGGCAGGACTAAAGGGAACAGCCACTTTTTTAGTTATTGCTAGATAGCCTGGTGCTGAGGCTGTGAGTTTGTAATTTCCAGGCACAAGCAATCTCCAGTAATCCCCATCTTTGGCTAAAGAGAAAGAAAAAGAAAGAAAATACATAAAATTAATTCTCATGAGCTAAAAAAAGTTACCATGTATATATCAACTTTGTATATCTATTGATCCTTTCATTTGTTTGTTTGAAGTGTATTTCTGTGGATCTGAAAATATTCCAGAGAAACTTTAGATAAACAGAGAGTACAATATTGGCTTGCCTATCTTCAACAAGTTTGTACTCTTAAGTTGTACTGAACCTTTCTTCAACGAGCTTGAAGAAGCTCTTTTATAGAAGAACGCAACCCTCTCTTGTGTTAGAGGGTTGAAAGTATAGTGGAAAAAAGACAATGTTCAAGTTTTAAAAGTATGCTGTTATCCATAGTGCAGCTCCTTCAAATCAGTTTTCAGTTTGATGTCCAGTATGGGTTTTGATTTCCCCGAACTTTCTCAAATTTGGGGTTCAAGTGCAAATATACTGGATTTTCTCCGCTGAAGATATTATAGAGGTGATAATTAAAGGAGTCAGCAACACATTAGCTACATAAAATATTTTGAAAATATAATCCCAAAGTAGATTTCAATACCCAATTATGCAACAGCTTGTGGAGTTTTTTATTTAACTAAAAGAATTCATCAAGGGTTGAACCAATGTCGTCTGAAGCTAAAAAAAAAGTTTGAATGACCGCAGTAATATTGACTCAGACTTTAAATATGGTTTCAAATTTATTTACAAGAGAGAAATATTTTCCATATATTGTGACAAATATAAACCAGCCTTTCATTATTAGAGCAGGGGCGTTGGACAGAATAATCTTTTGATGTCCCTTCTAGCCCTTAATTTCTATGATTCTATTAATAACTTGTCTTCAAATATAGAATGGGGACTCCTTTCCATGTCATTATTATCATCTTTAGGTTGAGAAAATCTGTTTGGTATATAAGGTTTGCACAGGTAATTCCCATCAGCATCAGCCTGAGTTATGGAAATATATCCCCATTCATATAGATTTGAATATTCTAGAGGGGAGAGAGAAGTATTGTGTCAACACACTGACCGGTAAACAGAGATAGGGGCTAGGTTACTGTAATGGAACCTTTTCCCACTCACAGTAAACCAGTAACCAGTGAACCAGTAAAAAACCCATGATCCCAATGATATACATCCTCCTCTTCGTTACAGCTCCTTTATATTAGTGAATAAAAAATAAGGTCCAGTGAATACAATAATGTCATATTTCTTCAGCATTTAATGTTATTAAATTGCATTTCTTACAGAAATCTTCATACCTACCTGACAAGAAAAACTTATGATAATACTCTGCCACACTGAAGGTTATTCACCGATGCCACTTAAGGCCACTAACATTGCTTACACCACTATTTCCTTGATCATCTCTTTTGCAACATATACTACATTTTAAAAAACTGCTGTGCACAGAGGGAAGTATTATTTAATTGCTCAGAAAAATAGTCTTAGAAAATGTCAGTGTAGTTGGAGTTGGTCAAAGTCCAGTTCAGAAATGCTCACTTAAAGAATTACTGACTTCAAGAGGTATCAAACTAATTGTCTTGTTTCAAATAAGAAAAATATGAGAGCAAAGATATTCTGTACAAAATTATAACGATAGTCAATTATATTACCTGGCACTATAACAGGACTGAACTTTAAGGCATACAGAAAGGAGCAGAACTGATGCTGAATATTCACCCTTTTTTTTTTAATGTCCTAATTTTAACTGCTTGTTTTTTCAATTTCTTAGTTTTATATTACTGTTACAGTCTTGCACATGCACAGCAATAAGGATATATGTAGATGGCTTAGATGCCCTTATCCCCATAGAAGTATGTTAGATAATATCAAACCTGGATCCATCACCATTGTAGCTCAGAAGATGAGAGATATTGATCTTGAAATATAGGATAATCCTCTCTCCCTCAGCACGTCTGTCCTCCTCTTGATCCTTGGCACCTGTCTTCCTGGGCTCTATCTTTCATGCCTTTTTCCATTCTTATATAAAGGAGAAAGCTACTGCTTGAGATACTGCCCACTTTTTTGGTCGGTAGCAATCCTACCCACTTTGTTATAGCATGAGCATAGCAAGGAAGGCCAGCTGAATGTACTGGCAAATCTTAAACAATGATGGAAAAATAACACATTGCCAGGGAAATGGACTCCACACAAGATAGCCCTGGATGTGTGGGACATTAATTATTATTAATTTAATTTGCACTTTGCATAAGAATATCATTTTAAAATTTAAAACTGTTAATATATAGGGAATACTTTACATGGCATCAACTAGAAATTTACCTCAAGGGTGACATACAGCAATGGTAGAAAGGTACCAGTGCTAGACAATCTTTATAAACAAATGAGGGAAAGAATACCAAAACATCAGGGAGACTTATCTAGGCAGAATGTCATTACCTAAATTAGAATGTGCCCAAGAGTATGCAATGTTAATACTCCTCCTCCAGCCAAAAGCTCATTGGGCTCTTTAATGATCACAAGGGACTAAAACTCCATTTTAAATTTCATCCTCAAGATAGTGCCAGTGGAAGGACACTGCTCCATAACAGTGTCTCTTCATACATTAGCTATGCAGGGGGTGTTTCTATACAAGATGCTATGTGGCTCATCACTATATGGCGACATAGTGTCGGGAGGCATGAACTGTGATGCCCATGCTACTGCCCGGTAGCAACAAGCCAACCCTGCACAGTAGGGTCAGAAATGACCCATACACTGCCAGGACTAAAGCAAGCACTAAATGACTGCTCAGTAACAACTGCACAGTCAGGCGCATGTGTAGACGTGCCCAGAGACTCAGGAGGAAGAGTGCCATCTACTGAGTTACCCAAAACAGCTTCATAACAGTGCCTTGATGAGGATTGTAAGACTGGATTGAACCAGTGATCCATCTAGTGCAGCCTTGCCTCCAACAGTGGCCAGAATCAGCCGCTTCAAAAGGAAAGGATGGCAGATGGCAAATATGGAATATCATGCCAGATGGAAATTTCCTTCCAAACCTCATGTCGCCTTCCATCTAGCAGCTTGACGTAGCATGCTTAGTTAATAATATTTAATAAGACCCAAGATAGTCTGATACCAGATTGCAAGGTGGAGAGATATAATGATATTTTCTAGCACCCTTTGTTGTTGTTTATTTCTTAATCATCTCAAGTGTGTCGCTTACCTGATGTAATGTCATGATTTATTCCCTCCACAGAAATCGTAGCATTCGCAATTGGATTACCCTGAAGATCTCTAACAAATCCCTTCACTCCCCGATGTATCTAGAAAAGCCAACAATGCATGGGAAATTAGATGTTTTCTAAAGAAAAAAAGACAGCTGTTCAGGTCAGCAACATATCAAATACTGCATGATCCCAATCCCAACGCTACATGCTGAAAATAACTTAACAAGGATAATTTCTAAATATCAATGAAATATTACCCAGTGACTGAGCCAAGAGACTTCAGCTGTTGATGTGACTAATTCATCTGTGCTATGCAGCATTAACATAAGTATGCAGCAAACCATGAAGGGAAATATGCACTCACTTGAATCCTTTTATTATTATGTATTAATGAACATGATGAAAGCAGTTGGGAGGCAGCCCAAACAAGAGCTTTTGCACATGTTTATTTTTCTCAACTACATAAATTTAGGGCCAAATAAAGAACACCAGTGCTTAAAAGTGAGGTGCTGCAGCATCTAACTTTTGGGCCCCTAGAGAGGAATCCAGAAGTCTGCTTTGATACCTCCATTGACAGTAAAAAAAAGGGGAGCTACATGCCTGAGAATGGAGCCTGAATACTGAGCAGGGAATTGGCTAATATTAATACAGCCAGTGCACAGCTACATAGAGCTAGCCAGTGGCAATGCACAGGGGTGTAAGGGGGTCCACATGCACCCCCTAAGAGTGCCAGTGTACCTCCTGACCAGCCGCGCTTGCCAGATAGGTGACGGAAGTGGGGGGCAGGCAGGAGCACCAGTGCCCACCCCCCTTGCAAGTAGTGGCCAGGGAGTGGAGCACTGTGGCGCTCCCGAAGCAGCTGCAGCTACCGGTCACAGCAATTGGCTGTCTTGTGATTGGCTGCAGGGGTACCGCTCCACTGTTAGCAAGATTGGCCATGGGGGGACATGCCCCCCCCAACTAAGGCAGCACCAATCACCCATTAAGCTATCTGACCACTAGGAAAAGGCTGAGGACTTGGGTGAATTAGCCTCTCCTGGCAACTTGCAAATGGCTACAGGAACATGTTGGTTCACCTGGGCTATGGACAGAAAATACACATAAACCAGTATAAGTGATTGGTAATTGGTTCGATTCCGTAACTCAACAGAAGTTCAGTGCACATAAACCACTAACACTGGTGGTTTCTGAGTGGTCAAAACTGGTTTAAGATAAGTCTGGATGGATGTGATATCAGACTTACCTGATTTAGGTTAAATCAATTCATTGAATGTCTGTCCCAGATCCCCTCAAGACACAAGTTAACTCACAGTCCCCCAACATCCCAGAATACTTTGCACCTCTCCTGCAAACTGCCCCTGCCTTGCAGAGTGGGCAGGATAGACTTGGCTCAAGCTGGCTGCTCCAGCTGAACAGGGAGACATGCTCTAGTGCCCTCCAGCTTCTGGCCTGGGCCACTGCAATTATGTAGCTGCATTTCCAGAATCAAAAGTAAATGTCTGTTCACTTGCTTATTGGTTCAATCTACGCAGCTTAGACTAAGGGCACAGAAAGAAGTGACAATTTTTGCCTGATCTAGATCCTGAAAGCACTCTACAGCCATGACCAAACAGAAGAGTATGGCTGAAAAGGGCCTGCTTCCATGAAAATCTGAACCTTCATTACATAAGAGTTCAAATGAAGACATTTCAAAACATAGCATCTTCAGTAACTTGTGTCTACCTGCCTCCCAGCCTCAGAGCTGCTTTCAGAATGGGAAGGGGGAAAGGGAGCAGAAGGAGCTTGGTCTGGGATTTTTTCAGTGATCACTTCACCCCACTCACTCCACCCTCCAGCTATGGCTGGGGAACACCTAGAATGAGTTCCCTCCACTCCCTTCCCCCCCTCCCATTCTGAAAACAGTGCCCAGGTTGGGAGGGAGGAGGGGAAACCGGCTGCAGCCAGCAGCAAGATTCTCCAACCCCCTCCCTTCAATCCCTCTGGACCCAACAGTGAACTTCTGTTTGAGCCGGGGAATCGTTGCAACTAAGAACACTTCCTGCAAAGTGTTTTGACTTACAGCAGAGAGCTGCTCTTCTGTCTATGCCCTAATTTGTGAAGATTGAATCAATTCAGCCTCAGGCTTTTTGGCTATCTGTACTTAGCCTTGAGATCCATAACTTATTACCCTCTCTTATATATGTGTGTATATATATGTGCCTAGACACCATTCAAAGCACTGAGGGGAACTTACTTTTTTCTTTAAAACAGAAGAGAAAGATGACATAGTGAGACCTTTTATATAAGGACCAAGTAGTGAGAGCATTCACTCAGTGGTTAAGTCAGTAGGGAGTAGAGACCAAAACTCAAGATCCCTTACCCTAGACCAATTATATCCTAATCACTAGACAACAAAACTGCCTCTATCTGATGCAGTGAATCTTGAATTCTTTGCTGTACAGTGGCACAGCTTCAACAGGAGGTATGAAGAATGCCCCAATTAAGAGTAATCATCCAAAGGCATGCTTGTGGGAAATACAGGATCTACACACTTCAGGCCAAAGTAACAACCTAATCCAGGTTTCTTGCTTTGTGAATGAGCACTCTAGCCATTTTGTTCTTCTATAAGGAGAAATGTAGTACTATTACCACTTGTTTCACCTCTTCCTGCCATCTTTTAAAGTAAGGGCAACCACCACTGTATTTGGTAGGGAGCCCAATCATGTCAGCATGCTAGGCATACTCTGACAATACCTGTGAGACTAAGCTTCTCACAGGACTTAGGCAACAGAACACCTAGCTTCTGCACCCTAGTCAGGCTTAGCCATGACCTAGGTTGAGTTGATCAGCCCTGTCAAGTCTGGAGCAGTTCTGGACATGCACAAAGGCCCACTTCTAGGTGTCTGGAGAGCTATCAGTGAAACCAAGAGGAGCATCCAGGTTCAGACTGGCACTAACTGGGAGGCTTTAGAATTGTAATCCTGGACTATGCTCCTAAATTATCCCAAGTCTTACTTTAAATGTCTAAGTCTCTTACTGGATCTACCCCTTAAGTCTGGTATTGCAAAGAAGGAAGATTTTTATATAAAATGTAGGCAGCTTCAACTCCCACTTTCATCTACTCTTTTCCATTAGTTCCTCAGCCCCATGTAGGAGTAAATCCTTAATAATAATAATAAATCCTGCTTCCATTTACATAATGATAAAACTCACATTGACTTTGGTGATGGAGTAACCTCATTCAAAAATTGTGACCCAGATTGTCTGGTGCAGCGTAGACATTTTTGGACTGAACTATGTCTTTACAGTGTTACTGGACTTTTCTGTAATAACTCCAGATTGTCAGAAGACAATCTTATACACTAACTGAATCAGATATACATAAGATGATGCACAACAAAAGAAATATAACTGGCCAATGAAGAGAAGTCCTCCTGTGGTAAAGGGAACACATACCTACTTCCAGTTCTGATGGGTGTAGAGAACCAAGTGGCACTATAACTCTCCTACTTTCCATTCACATCCAACATCCACTTTTTTGGTCACTATCGGTACTTATAACTTATGTCTAATTTATATAGTTGGTCACAGAGCAGGTAAAAAGAACAGCAAAGCAGATCTACAACTTCTCTAGCAGAGGTACAACTACTAGGGTCTGTGCCATGGATAGCAGTAGTGGCAACAGGAGGCAGGCTGGGCTGGCTATGGCAGTGGCTGGACCAACAGCAGCAGCAGCAGCAGCAGCAGCCACCACCATTTTTGCACATGCTCTAAGTGGGTGCCCGGGGCTGATGTCCCAGTTGCCCACCTCTTCTTAAGCTGCTGGATAGAACTGTGCACTCCTTTGCCATCACTGAGAATCTGGAGAGAGGTAGCTAGCAATGCAAATCTTAAGTCAGGCAAAAACAAGGGTAGAAATACACCTTATAGACTAATTGAATCAGATAAGCATCAGTTTTGGTGAGCAATAACTCACTCATGATGTGCATCAGCATATGCATCTCTGATTCAGTTGGTCTGTAAGGCGCATCTCTACCCTGGCTTCTGACAATCTGGAGTCACTGCAGAAAAGGCCAGCAGAAGGGTAAAGTATGAGAACAACTGAGCTTCAGTGATCAAGCTTGAAACTCCACAGCAGCAAGGGAAGATGGCAATTCAAGACCAAGACATATCTACAGCCAGGAAGGCTCCATGACAGACTACATTCCAGTGAGTTTTGAACAATTAAGTCTCGTGCAGAGTAATGTGCAGAGTTCCCAGACAGTCAGTGGGATCCTGTAGCAATGGGGAAAAATCCTAAAATACAAATACCTTGCTGCTTCATTACACACAAAATGTATATACAGATTCAGATGAATTTTATTCACTGCAAATATTTTATCTGGCAAACGTCAGCATTTTTCCTTATGTAAATTATTCTACAATAAATGTCTCTATTATACAAATCAGTTTTTTTGGTTAGTTATATCTCTGCTGTCATAACTCCAGGCATACATCTCTAAATGTTAATCATAAATATTAAAAAGCTTTAAATACAATATTCATAAACAGGCAAGGTTGTTTATTAGACCAACTAAATAGTTGGGGGAAAAGTTCTTTGCAAGCTTTCAGGCACAAACATTCTTCTTCAGGCACTGAGAAACTCTGCTGCTGTTTTGTATTCACAAAAAGATTTCAAAAGACTCTGAAGTCAAGACTGTTAGGACCTCTGGTCACTGCATGACCAGATCTGGCATGCAGGGTTAGGCTAGTACGCAGAATTGCTCCGGTGCCAAATCAGGCATGCAAGATCATTCTGTGCCTAAACTGAGCCCTCACTGGATCTTGCACACAGACTGACCCTGCGCAAGGGATTCAGTCTGTAAGCCAGCCCAGTACCACTCACCCAACCCACAAGGCCAGATAGGTTGGGCACCACTGATCTAAGGTATCTGCATTCAGGATTGTGGTTCAGGCTCACCTCTAAATTGGATTTTATGAATTTAAAATAAAGTTGTAATCATAATAGATGTGTCTAGAGTTAATGTCAGCAGCTTTGGCCGCCATAGCACCCTTATGCACATCTAGTCACAGAACTAGGATACAATAGTTACAGTCTTCCCTCCTCTTGTGAAGAACTTTGTTTCATCTGTATGAAACCATCAGCTGGGGTTTAACCCATAAGCAAATTATGAGTTAAATGGTGATTATAAATGAATCACAATTATGGTATATGATCGGATTAATACAGTGGACAGTTACCACTGTTTTTCCCTATCTGTCAAAAGAAAACATTAAGGCTAAGTACAGACAAACAAAAAAGGAGGGTAGTCAGTGGGGGAGTGGAGAAAGCCCCTGAGGTGTGCCCCTCTCCAGTGGTTCTGGGTGGGTCAGGGGGGCTAGGACAGGAGTGAAGACTTCCACTTTTCCTCATATCCGCTTCTCCTCTGCCCCCTAACCATGAACGATGCATGTCCCCGGAGTGGGGCGGGGGGCACGGTGACCACACGCAGGCAGTGGTGGTGGTGTTGGCATCGAGGGCATGACAGCAGCAAGCTCCCACAGGCAGCCAGAGCCGTGTCAGTGGTGGGGGTGAGCCGAGTAGGGAGCTCCTGAAGGTGGCCACAGCAGTATCAGTGGGGGGAGTGGCAGCAAGCACCAACCAGTGGTCAGCGACCACCCTCAGATGTTGCCAGCGTTGTCAGCAGCAAAGGGGAAGGGGGCAGCAATTAATGACCACCTGCAGGCACCACCAGGCAGCATTGATGGTGCTTTTCACAGGGGATGCACTGCCAAATCTTGAGGAGTGCACATGCACCCATATGCACCCCCCTATGCATCACAAATGCCCCTAACAGCTGGCACGGGGTGAGGCTAGGGAATGCAGTCACATCAGGGTAGTCAGAGGGAGCAGAGAAAGCCCCTGCAGCGTGCCCCCCCAGCAATTCTGGCAGGGTGAGGTGGGGAGCAGGGACCTTCACTCTCCTACCCCACTGCACGGCTTGGCTGACAGATGCAAGGCACAACACAAGGCTGGGGAATAGAAGCTTTTCTGCTTTGGCTCTGTGACAATCCAGGGGCAGATGAGCAAGGGCACAGGCCAAGGCTAGCCTGCGTGCCCTGCAAGACAAGGTTAGTGGGGTAGGTGGGTAGGTGTAAAGTATCCTGGGATACTGGGGGACTGTGAGGTAATGAGTCGGGAGGAGATCTGGCACAGAAGTTCAATAGATTGTTCTAACCTAAACTGAATAAATCTGATATTAAATCCATCAAGATCTATATTAAATCAGGTTCTGTCATTTTGGAACCCTAGCCTTAGAGTTTTACACGCTTCCTTTCTCCTACCTGCTCAATGTAATTGACAAGCGAGTTCTTGTTGTCCTCCCAGTATCTCTTCAGAGCTTCCTCTGGTGGGAATTTCTCACAGCTCAGTTCCACAGTGATTTCAAAGCAGTTGCTGCTGAGGTAATTGAAGTCCTGCATTCCTGCAATATCAGCAGAGGTGTGTTCAGAAGATTTGCATTGCTCTGAGTGCACAGTTTTCAAGAAAGAGGAATTCCTAGCAATGCAGAAATTTAGGGAAGTCTTCACTGAACACAATGGGACTGATTTCTCTTTCCCAACAGAAGAACTAAAGCAGTTAGTGCAGTTAAACCAAAACAAAAAGAAAAAAATAAAGCCAGACCCACAATTTTTCTTGAGAGGGGGAAGAAAGTTAGGGGGGAAAAGCCCTTGGAACACTGTATCTGAATGTTGGACCTCTGATGGGACATACTGACTATTGCATACTTGGCAGAAAGCACTTTTTGGGGGAAAAAAACGAAACTCAGAATAGTTTCTAGGTGTGACACAGTTATTGTTAAAGTAAAAGCTGACCATTATGTAACTTATAGTGAACAGCAGTTAATGATACTATGTGAATACTTATTTATATAAGTTAGTATACAGAATTATTTGCAATATGCAAAACATGAACCTCCTAGAGTTCTCATGCTAAAGCCTAATGTCTTTAGCATTGATAAGCCAAATGGCAACCTAAAAAAATTGGCACAACTTACCATGTCTGTGAAAAAATAGTAGCCTAATCATAGAGCAGCATGAGCTCCTTTGAACTATCTTTATGATAATACAAGAATCTTAATAGACTCACTTGATAAAGTGCCATTGCAAGACTCCTTGGTATACTGTGTTGTAAATGGTAATGGAAGTTAAACTAAAACTGAACAAGAACAGCAGGCATACAGCTTGTTAGTGATCCACTATTATTGCTCTTGTTCTTGACTATGGTCTCAAGCTAGCATTCATTTCTAGCAGTGGAGACTTCCAAGACATTTCTACCAGTAGACATCTTCCTGGGAATGTAGCACTATAGGGGGGTGTCCAGACAAACATGCACGTGTGGTTTGGGGTACAACAAGCCGCATGTGGAGAATTTCCAGTGTAGCACACAGTTGCACATTTGCAGCGCAATGCCAAAATTTGATACTGGGATGCCCTGTTAGCAAAAAAGCCACAAAAAGCAGTATGACAGTAGTGTGCGCCACCAGAAACAGAGCCTGGACATCCAGAGCCATGCTCTGTCTGCCAGCCAGGCTCCATGCAGCCAGATTGGTGCCACTGCTACCCCAGGAGGCCCCCTGGACCCTAGGTAAGGCTGCTGGGCCTGGCCTCCTCTACCCCACTTGAGACAATTTGGTGCATGCTAGAGTATGCCTTGGAGCGCAAAGCAGCAGCACAAATGTGTACTGCTGCTTTTTGTGCCCCTGGAAATGCACGCCTCTGCATATTAGGACATGCCCTAGGTGTTCAGTCTTCAGCTAAACCTCTCCCCTAGACTGTGTGCCTTCCCCAGACTAGGGTGATCCTGGCCTGGGGAAGACATGGGGAACAAGAATTTCTCCATTCCTCCCAGACCTCCAATGACTAGGCAGAGGGTGAGAAGATTTGTTAACTGCTCCAGTCCCCTCCTGGACTGGTTGAGAGGATGGGGGCAGTGGGGCAAGCCCCCCTACCAGCTCCAGTCTGGGGTCTCCCAATCTAGGGAGTGGGCAGCTGCTTCTCCATAGCAAGGAAAAGCAGCAGGCTGTGGGCACACAGCTCTTACAGTACTGTGTAAGGGGAGCTCCTCCATGTACAGCTCTAAGAGCTAGAAGCCTATAGCTGCACATCAGATGGGGAGAAGACTGTGGCAGTGAACCACATCATGACCAATTGGTCTGGAGACCAGGTGAGGAGAAGCCGGGCAATGGTGTACATGCCTTCTCCAGAATGGGGTGCCCTTAGTCTCAGGGAAACTAGAGAGGGTAAGGGCAATTCAGTTTCTCCATGGAAGAAGTCAGCCTTCAGGGAAGTGCTTCCCCTCCTACCTTCCCCACACCACAGTCATCTAATCTGGGAAAGGCATGGGAGAAGCTGTTTCTTGACTCTGAATCAGGGCAATGCCCTCAACTCCTGTCCCCAGCTGTAACAAGGATAGCAAACATGTCCCTTCCAGCTTCCATGGCAGCCTTAGGGTGCAGACAGAAGTGCAGCTCCCAGCTGTAACTCAAAACCTTTTCTGCAAAGCGTTCCAAGTTACAACGTTACCCCAGACCAAACAGAAGGGCTAGGGACAGACATTCAATAAGCTGGAGCCTTAACTGATTCAACCTTTGCAGGTTAGTCTAACATGCCTAGGTTAAACCAGTTTGTAACAGGACAAACATTCTCTCTGGACTGAGGAACTGCGAGCATATGCCTGCAATTGCTCAGGCCAGGGAGGGGTTTAATTCCCCCTCTCTCTCAACAGCAGGGACCCAAACTGCGTCTGCCGGGCATTCCCTCCTTGCTGCAGCAGCAGTGGGGCACCATGGCCCCTGAGGCAGAAGGGGGCAGGGAGGAGAGTTAGTCTCCCCTCTACCCCCACTGGCAGCCAGGTCAGCCCAACATCATCGCCACACTCGCACCCTGTGGGGAAACAGGCTCCTGCTGTCCTCTCCACTGGATGCTGGAGGGAGGAGAAATAACCCCGGCTCGGCCCCCCTCCCCCACGCCCAAGGCTGCTAGCCATGGCCCTGCCCCACTGCTACAGGGTTGGAGTCCCCTGCCACATCCTTTTCTCAGCCTTTGGGCTGGCTGAGGCTGGCAGGGGGTGTGGGGACAGAAGTCCGCAGCCAGGGTTGGCTCTGCCCCCAGATCTGGGAGCCATGCCCCACTCTCAACTGGCCCAGAGGATGAGAAGGGGACGTGGCAGGGGACTTCAGCTTCTCCTCTCCAGTCTTCCTCGCCTCCCCTCAGCTGACCCAGAGACAGAAGGGGACATGGCAATGGACTGCAGCCCTGCTTCCAGCTCGGGTGTGGGGGGAGCCAAGTCCCAGTACAGGCTCCTTGATGCTCCCAGTCAGCCCAAGGCTGAGAAAAGAAACTCTCTCCCCTTCCATGCAGAGGAGTCAGGCTGCTGGGCAGCCGCCCCTCCATCTGCACTTGGGACAGCGTCCGGAGGAATAAGCCTCCCTCCTGCCGGGAAGGGGCTGGCCCAAGCGCAGACTAAGAGTACCAGGGCAGAGGCCTGACTTCTCAGCACAAGATGGGAAAGAGTTCCTCTTCTCAGCCTTGGGGCTGAGGGGAAGGGGGAAGGAGGAGAGGAGAAGGAAGGAGAGAGAGGAGAAACTGAAGTCCCTTCCAATCTCCTTGTTCTGGTCTATTTTGCCCACTTGCGCAGGTCGAGTTCTTCATTTAATTTTCATTCAAATTAGGCAACTTCCTCCTCTATGCTGCCTGGGCTCAGCAGAACATTGCAGCCATTAAAAGGAAGACTTTCTGATGAGTTGCTCAGACACAACCCAGCCTGCAGCCCCCCACACCTACAATTGCAGAGAAAGTCCACAGCTTGAACGTAGCTAAAGCTTGAATATAAGACTCTTCGGAGATTTTACCTGCTAAAATCTAATAAATCACTACTGAGCATTTGTTTTTCCAAAGGTTATATCAGAGTTAATTGTTTAATTATTTATAAATTCATTTTTTTACATTAATTCCCTGAGTCATTATAACTTACGTATGTCTTAGAAGATTAAAATATTTTGCTTTTTTCATCAAAAGTATGCGAGAGTTTTTTTCTTTTCCACCAAATGGTGTAAAACTGTTTCTGGAGAATGGAAGTGCTGAACTATTCTGAGACTGCCAGTTATGATGGGTAAAAAAAACAAAACAAAAAACCAATATTATTATGAGGCATGCTGCCTACCTCCTCTCTTTTTTTATTGTATGTTTCAAGCTCAGAACATATGGAATTCCATGTTTGCCATCCAGCAGCTTTTAGGGGTTTTGCATCTACCATAGCAAATGTGTCCAGGAGATTACTCTGTACTCTGAGCCTTTTATGGATGATCTTGGAAGATCTTTTTTCTTTAAACTTTACAATTTTAGTCCATAATTTATCATCAAATACCTGATTTTAAAGGACCCATACTTGCTGATGCTTCTCAGAGAGTAACAGAATCTGTACTACACAGTGAAGTAGAACTAACCTCCAGGAACACTGTACCAAGCGCCACCATTGGTTGTTCCATCTACAAAGCTACTGTCATCGTCATTTTTACGACACGGTGGCCTGTTCGGATCAGACATGGCAGGGTTATAAGAGGAATAACTCCGAGCCAGGCTTTGAAAAATAGCATCATCAGGGCAGGAGCTGTATTCATGAGCACTTCCTAGAAAAAAAACAGAAGATGCATGGATTAGTATAGTAGTCAGACTGATTGGAACTATAGCTGAGATTAAAAACTTTAAGCACACAGACTTTGTCCAAAACTTTTCTATAAGGTGCCAGCTATAACTATACGCTGTGAAATTCATACATTTACTGCAACTGATTGTGGCTACTTATATCATTTCAATAATAATAATTCCCATTTCTATTAATATCAGTACTAGCATGGCATTAATTAATATCTTAACAACATTGTATGATAACTGACCAACTTATTCTGTAGCATTTGTTTAAGTGAAACTGCTCTGGTCTACAGATGCTCAGGCAAGAAAAACTACAATATAGTTATTTTGCCTTATTTTTATTTTCAGAACTGTATTTTTTTAAATATATCAGTCAAATCTTTAATAAAAAGAAAGTATTGTGTATTGCTTCACTTTACAGGACACAAACAGCATATGATTACTTATATACTTATGTCAACTGTCGTATATTTGATTACTTGTTAATCATCAACAAGTGGCAATATATTAAAAGGTAATTGCCAAACATAGTGTACTTTGATTCTATTACTTGTTGAGGATAAAAAAAGAGGCAAATGTCAGGGATATAAGCAATGTAATCCTGGATCCACAGGAATCAATGAACAAAGCCCTTTAATGTCAATAGAGTTAAAATTTCATGCAACCAATTTGTGGTATTATACCATTGTGATAGGTGTGTTTCTTCGGGGTCCGTCTACTGTTGACCTCACCCACCTGTTATGAGCCAACCGGCCGCCTTCTTACCTGCCATGCCTTGTTGTTAATTGCTTAATTTGAAGATGTTAATTAAGCAGGAGGCTGCCCATTTTACTGCCCCAATGCAAGGGGGCACTATCTGCGGCTCCTTTCCTCCCTTTACACTGCAGCCCAAGCCTCGCAGATGGTACTTACATCAGTTAGTCTGGGCCTTACTATATTCTGGCCCCCCTGTCCTCCCTGGGCTCTCCAAGGCCCTGCTTCGCTGGGTGCCTCACTGGGCATTCATCAATGCTGCCCCCCCTCCCTGGGCTTCTCACTGCCCCCTCTCCAGGGCTTCTCACTGCCAATACTGCCCCCCTTGGCTCTAGGGCTCCTCTCGCTTGGGTGGCAGTAGCTGTACCTGGCCCCAACTCTCCTCCTCGGGGTCTCGAACCCCCATCTGGCTCAGGCAACCTCAGCCTTACCTGGCCTCCAACTCTACACCCATTCTCTGCACGTGGCTGGGGTCAGGGCCCCCCAGATGCTGTGCCCTTGCAGGCGCCGGGGTCCCCATGCTACCATGGGCCCCCAATGAGGCCTCCTCCAACCCCTAATAGCCTCACCCAAACCACCGGTTGTAAACAGTAACAGAAAATTCGAGTCCCTAGGCCATAACATAAATCTCTGTCATAGAGCTCCTTCCCCTTCAGCTGCCAGCAGGGAACTGCCTGCCTGGCCTCAGCCTGGGAGTTATATGGGAGCCAGGCCCTGCCCCTTCCAGTCAGCTGACTCCTACCAGTTACCCTGGCAACCCACTGCTGGGCTCCTTACTTATTGCTCCACAAGTGTACCTCATTGCCCTACTACAACCACGTAGGAAGTCACTGGGCTTCTAGGTCTACAGTTTCTATTACATCTTTACTTATAGGTATCCAAAGCCTGGCATTCCCTTTTGAGAAAGGAGATCCTGTTGGAGGGACCATTTCAGGCTTTTTCCAATGAATCCATTACAGATTTTCACTAAAATTATAGTGCAAACAGTGGACATTTTATGCATCTGATTTTCCACTGCATTATACTAGTTTTGCCATGAATTTCCACTGAAATCACCCCCTCTATTACAAAAAAATGAGTTCAAAGTTACATTGTAATTATATCTGGGAAAAACTAAAGGAAATTAATGGGTCATTACTATATAATTACATGATATTTACCAATTGAATTATAGGTACCCACGTAAGGAGAGACAACACATGGGGAGGAAGAACCGGCACCACACTTACAGGTTGGGGAACTCCCCTCTTGCCAGCACGGAGACGGAAAAGGATCTTGGAGTCCACGATGAACATGGGCCGGCAGTGTGGGGAGGCAGTCAAGAAGGCCAACCGTACCCTGTCATGCATCCA
>NW_017728913.1:20332482-20358945 GCF_001723895.1 Crocodylus porosus | reverse complement strand
GAAGTGGTGCAGGCTCCAAGCCTGGGGATTTTTAAAAGGAAGTTAGATGAGCACCTTGCCGGGGTCATCTGACCCCGGTGCTCTTTCCTGCTCAGGCAGGGGGTCGGACTAGATGATCTACCTAGGTCCCTTCCGACTCTAGCTACTATGAAACTATGAAACTACATGCAATTTGTATCTTTTGATATATCAATGTACATAACACATACCACTACGAGTCTCATCATATGGATAGTTTGCAACAAGGTCTCCTCCATGGAGATTGGCTGAGAGAACAAAGGGAATATCCATAATCCAGTGAATGATGCCCTTTGTTTCAGGAGCAAGCTATAATTAAAAAAAAAAAAAGTAATTTGCATCAATTCTCTCTTGATAGTCAATGTAATAACATATTCAGCTGTCTGACAACTTACGCACATATTACATGCTTTTTTCTGAATTCATCTGTGATCCAATCCATTTAAGTTAATAGGAATCTTTCATTGGCTTTACTGGGAGCCAGATCACTGCATAGTCATCAGTCTGAAGTAACTCCATTGACTTCAATGGATTTTACACTGATGTGAAACATAATACATTTACATCACAACCAGAGCACATATTACTGCATGTTTGTATTTGACTTTGCCCTACTCCATTTGGGATGGGAAATATAATGGGAAAAATGAAAAAAAAAAAGAAAATAAACATTGATTTCAATAGCACTCACTGCACTCTGTACACTGGACGTTGTCTATACCAAAGTAAAATCACAACTGCAGAGTTTGTAATCACTTTTCATCAACAGATTTTAAAAGCCATTTTCTGGCCCCAAAAAGGTGAATGCCACCACATTAGCAGCAGCTCCCGAACAAATTCTGCAAGCAAATATCACATGGAGGCAGGATCCCTCCAGAGATTTTAAATAATATACAGTTAGGTATTACATTATCTGTTAAACACAAATTAGGTGCATGCATAGCCAAGAATGCAATTAACTTCAATATGAAGTGAATTCTGGTAGCGTTGAAGAATTGGCAGCATGCAGAATGCACTTAAAGTCAACTTATCAAAAAGAGAGATACAGGAGACATAGATATCAAAAAGGACTCCGTGGCCTCTTCCCTTGGAAAAAGATCAAGCTTGGAGTTAAAAAATCATCTGTGGGTTATCAGATGTGGACACGCCACTCAAGAAAAGAAATCCAACAACAAAAGATCAGTAACATCCAAACAAAAGAAATTATGGTGCACTAAAACCAAGAAATTTAAAACCAGAAGATAGAAACACAATAATATAAATGTAAATGTAAACTAGAAGATGGAAACAAAATAATGTAAATGCTGACCATATCTTGATTTATTTAAGAACATAAGGCTTCTGGATGTAAGAGCTTGCAAGAAGTTTCCCTTAAAAACCCCCCAAAAGATGAGCTAGGCATTCTAATGATTTGGTAGAAAGTACCTTAGGATTCTGGTCCACAGCCTTCTTCATGTTTTTCATTAGGTGATTGTTTGGACCACCTTCTCGCTCATTAATATAGACTATTCTATCTAGGTCAGGGAAATTTCTGTTCAGGTCTATTCCTTGAGCATTACTTCGACCAACAAACCAGTCTTTAAGTTCACCAGGCTGCAAGGAAAAGCAAAAAGAAATGATAAAGGGAAACGAGTTCTTAAATCATCAGCAGAGAGAGTTGCATGTGGATCATTTAACAGTACAAGCTTCATGGAGACAGCATAAAATTCATGGCACTGTTGTGTCATTGGTCCTAAGGAGCAGAATTCCAGAAGACTGAAGGAATTCTGACTCTGCCAGATTATAGTTGGAGCTCTGTGGGAGCAAAAGCAGCAACTATAGCTCTGATATCCAGGAATGGCCAGCCTATATCCACTGGTGAAGTGAAGCAAAGGTAACTAAAGTAGACTAAAAGTCACAAAGATCCACTTTATGGCCCTTTCATGGGCCCTTAGTGTTAAACAGGAATCGGACTCTTCATCTTTCTTTCTTCAGCAACCTTTTATTATTTACCTCAATGTTATCACTGACATGCTAAAGCAGTAAGGGGCAGCTTTTTTGGCAGGTGTGCCACTAATTAAGTCCACAGCCTCCCCTTCTCTTCCTGATATGCTGCTTTGCTTTCTACTCCCTGCCTTGTGGTCCCTGACCGACCTTCTCTGCTTTCTGCTCCCTGCCCTACACGCCATTTCGCTTCCTGCTCTCTACCCAGGCTGTCATGTGCACACATGCAGTTTGGTTGGTTAGCCCAAAATGAGGGTGGGGGCATTATGCAGAAATATTATTGACATTTCAGTCAACTGAAATTCAATAACATTTCAATAACAGTTTTTGAATAACCAACCCTTTGTTTTTGACCAGCTCTGTAAAGTCCTTGTGTGGCATTTTGAATATGCCCTCTTTTGAACACATTTTTTCTTCTGTCTAAATCAGATGTCCTGGAAAATCAGTCTTCAAATATGAAGACACAAAGTGCACGTTAAGGTGAACAGCGTGCTGTGTTACAGTCCCAGTGCATTATTGGTATTAGGAATTCTACTACACTTGTTAGTCCGTATGCAAAAAGAAAATCATGTCAAAACTCAAGGACTGAACTGCTCATATAGACAAAACAGACTATTTTAAGGTGTCTATTTAAAGCCTGGAAAAGATGGAGGCCTGGCTGTTTAAAAGTACCCATTTTTACTGATGCTTCATTGCAACAGATGAGATCAGCTGGCATCCTCCTCTCATTTAAAGTCCATAGATTAGAACGTCTGTGGGTGGGAAGCAAAGTAATTTTATCAGAGAGGGCCTGATTATGGAATTCTCTAATTGGTACAACAGCATGCACAGCTGTCCTTCACAGCACATTGTAAACCATGCATTTAATGTAGATTTTGCCAATGGGCATGAGAATCTGAGTGGGTATATTCAGATAAAATCTCAAAGCCACTCATCCACTGAAACTCAGCCTAGCAAAGACATTGAAATTACTGCTCCAATCAAGTAATAATCACCTCATATTTTCTGTAGGTGACATTAGAAAATTCTATTTAATTTTATTCTCCAAAAACAATTTTCCAGACACATAGGTGCCAGAAATACCACTTACACTGTCATTTTATTACCTGGCCAGTCTGGAAGTTCAATCACTGTACCTTGCATTTAAAATTTATTGGCTAAAATAGATGGAGACCAGCGGATATGTTTCAGACTCACGTGGAGCAAGGGATTAGGGTAGAATCTTTTCCCTTTTCTGAGGGGCGTCCATTGCATTGAGCCACAAAGCCTCTGGCTAGTTCTCTTCTTCCTGGCTCCCCATTAGGGGTGTGAAAAACAGGCCATATTCAACTTGGATTCAGATTTGGCCTGAATTGGGGACAGTGATTTGATTTGTTGATTTGGATCACTGGCCCCGATTTAATTCAGCTAAATCCAAATCTGAAGATTTGATGCTGATTCGGAGAACAGCTATTCAGCCATAGACACAGATTTAAATGGTTTTTTTACACATACCTCGAGGTACCAGGAATTCTGTGAAGCTGGGATGGATGGAGCATCCCACAGGAGTGTGGGCCCCACCTCCATACCCTCTCCATGTGCTCAGCAGTGAACCTGGAAGTGGACTGGAAGTACTTCTGGTCCACTTCCAGGTCCACTGCCGATCGCGCTGGGGGCCCCCTGCATCCCCCCCCCAGCACAGTGATTGACTGTGGAGGGAACCCAGGTGCCCCCCCCAGACCCAGGAGGCACCAATCAGCAAGCCAAGGGGGAACAGGGGGCCCACCAGCATGCTCCCCAGCAAATCCAGAAGTGCTTCAGGTCTACTGTCAAGCTCACTGGGGAGCCCCCTGTGCTCCTGTGGGACGCTCCATCTGCACTACCATCACAGCATTCATGAGCTGCCTGGTACCTTGAGGTATGAAAAAAAAACATTCAAAGCTGTGTCTATGTCCAAATCGCCGAATCTCACTGAATCAATTTGGAAGGTTCTGATTCAATTCAGAGAGATTAAAGGGTCTCCTGATTTGATTTGGATTTGGAGATTCAGCCACTGAATTGGGCCGAATCTCTGCCGAATCAAATCAGGGATCAAAGCTTAGCACAGCCCTACTCCTCAGATCTTCCTCTCTCAGCTGAATCTAGCTTCAAAAAGGAGGCCTGGACAATGTCTAGCCTGCAACTTGGTGGCTAAAGCAATACTGAGAAGTCATAGAGATGCAGATTCAAACCTGCTGTAAGCAAGGAGGACGGGTATAATGAGCAGGAATTGTATCCTGGGCAAAAAGCGTAAGTTCTCCATGAAGCTGACCAGTGATAATTGCTCTTTGGTGATTATTGTGATGACTTCTTATTGTGATGTTACCTAGTGAACAAGTCAAAGCAAAGTTTCTCTTTTCTTTTAATTTCTTTTTAATTTTTGTATCAACCCCTCCACAGTAGCATTATACCACTAAAATAAAATATATACGCTATTATGTAAAAATAGTGACGCGTTTTGAAGTTACAGGTGGGAAACTTTCTTTCCTATTTAAACCAGTGCTGTCAAACAATAACCTTAATAGGACTATGACAGAAGGCAGGGTAGAGAAGCACCTTATAGACAAACTGAATCTGAGATGCATAATCTTTCATGAGCAAAAGCTGACTTCATCAGATGCTATGAAAAGGCATGCAGAGAGCAAGCTATCAGAGAGAAAGCAGGCTATCTAGTCTTTGAACTGTAAGAAACACTGCCGTTATTATGGAAACTGTTGTTCCCTGTTTGCTGCCACTAGAGGGAGATGTAATATCAAAAATATTTTACAGACAAAATTAAAAGCCATGAGTAGTTCATATCCATGAGAATCAGTTTAATAAGATTGATAAGGAACTGAGACATGCTTATTTTATATAATTTCACTTAACTAATCTCAAAATTAGTAAGACTTGTAGTACATAATGGAAATATTTTATTGATGACCTAAATTGAGGTTTTTGATACAGGTTTTTTTATACCAGAAATCGTACTGTTCATTAAAGGTGCAGCCATAGTAAAATTGTTTGGGCATTTTGCATGAAATATTTTTTTCATGGGAAAATGCCGTTCTGTCAGAATCTTTTCTAAGGAAGTGTTAGTCTTGTAAAAAATTGTTAGACTTTTTAAACTTTCCAAATTGTGGAAATATTTTTTGACACAGCCAAAACACAAAAATCCATTCTTCTTGCTCAAAATGGACTTCTGTTTCCAAAAATTTAAACAAAAAAAATGAAAATAGTTAAAAGGCCAAAATGAAAAATAAAATACATTTAAAAACTGAAACAATAAGCTCTGATTGACTCAAACTGTTTTTTTATTTTCTCAGTACACAAAGATTTTGAATGTTATCTCATTCAGGAAATTAGGTGCATTTTTCCAAAGGGCAAGAAAAACATTTCTTACCTACCTTTACCTAGCAATGACCATCACAAGAACCCCAGCCCCACAATATATAGGCTCTGTTCCTTATTATGCATATATTGATGAGCAATTGATCTACTAATCTAAGTTACTGTAGAGTCATTTCTGTCTAAATGTATGTTCAGATGAAGCTTCTTTAGAGTATATGATACCCACCATTTTAATTTAGAGTTGCCATGGTTAGACACAAAGCCTATATGAGGGATTTCTGCTGGAAATAAAATACGCTGCTGGGTATAATTCTTAGAACTTATGTTTCCAAAGAGAATGCCCATAAATTCAACTTCCCCTTTCTAATTTTCCAATATTTCACTTAAATTGGCTATTTGTGAAAACATCTTGAGCACAGAACTTGTTTGGCAGAGTTTTTGTTGTAAGGGAGGAGCAGGAACCCATACTATAGGGTACAAATAGAGTAAAACAGTTTAAAAATTAAAATTCATATTTGTAAAACTGTACTATTTGCCTATGTATATCATTCAACTTATTAAAGGTACTGTATCACTAAACATGTAGTTAAATTGCACTTTCCAATGTCATTGCAGAACTGATAAATTAATAAGGGTCTCAGACTGATCTACCATTCTTCTCATATACATTTCCTTACGAACCTGGGATGCAGCCTTCTCAAACCCATCAGGATTCAAGGATGGCATGATGTGGATACGCGTACTGTGGATCAAGTTGATAATAGTCTCATTTCCTTTCTGGTATTCATTACACAGGTACTGAGCCAAGAAGATGAGCAGCTCCCTTCCAACAGCTTCATTCCCATGCATATTCCCAACATATTTAAATTCAGGCTCCCCTGCAACACAAAAAGGAACATCCCTTATACACGTGCATAGAATATTCTTCAAAGTCCATGGATGAACAAGGTGTGGGTCAGGTTAGGTAAGTGTTAACTACAAATATAGCGTGCTATTTTCCTGTAGCTAGCCAAAGACCGCACATTTAATCCTGAAGTCTTAAATTGTAGACTTCTCTTAGAACAGTAGATTTAAATGATCAGAGGCTGAAAACTAATTAAACAGAAATCTTTACTCAGTAATCGTTCTAAGCGCTAAGAAAAGACACCAGATTTGAATGAAGTATGTCAATGTAATACAGAATCTTAACATAAACATTATGTTACTCTTCATTTAAACTGGTAAAACAGAAATCTGAATATGACCCATAGAAACCGTGCTTATGATGGTTTTAAAAAAGTGTGTCTAAAAAGCATTTTAAATTCCTGAAATTCACTATATGCTAAGAGTAGTCATACCCTATGGACAGTTATTTTAATTTTACAATATTTTTTTCAATACAACTCTCAATAAATAGCTACTGCTCCTAGTGAGTTGTAATACTCCAGTATTTGGTTCAGAGTGTAAAGAATGAGTGCACTATGACTGGTAAAATATAGGGTAAATATTTCATTAAATGCAAGAACAATAGTATTTTCCTAACAGTGTTTGCTAGTCAATATCTCAGCATCTCTTGACACATAAGGAATGTACAGGAGTCGCCTTAGAGCCCAAGATACATGAATAATTTATATTCATTTATTATATTTTTTAACAGGAGCATCTTGGATCCTAGGCCTGCAAACACTGGCGATGCGTAGGGGGTGCACACGGGTGCACATGCACCCTCTGAGATCGGACATGCATCCCCTGGAAGCACCAGCTGCAAAGCCGTAAGCGTACTTCCAGTTTTGCCTCTGGCTCAGCTATCAGCCACTGGGGTACCCCCCGGTTGGTGATCAGCCACTGGGGTACACCATCCTTCCCCGTCAGTGATCTGGTGCCCCCCAGACTTGGTAGACACCAGTCACCCATGCCTGCAAACTTTTAGGCATATGTTTAAAAACTAACTCCCCGCCCTTGCAATTCTTATTAGTAAAATACATTTCAGGATAGGGGCATTTTCATCTTTATTCAACTCAGTAATGGGGACTAATTTTTTATTCTGCTATAACTGTTCTAATTGATCAAAAGTTCACCTAATGGTATGCTCTGAATACCTGATTTAGGGTCTACTCATGGGACTAAATACTTCTCAAGATAAATGGTTTCACAAGCAAGGCCTAGGAATTACTAAAAGAAGGCACAGTGGTATCCTTTTATGACTCTGGACTGTGCTTAATCTTAATCCATCAACAGCATGTTAGCAAGCATGGAGCTATTTATACCATGACCTCTTGCATATCAGATAAGACATTTCTGTGTATACAAATTGTTCCTTGAGATTTCTTGTCACACATGCTTAAATTTGAAGAACGGTCTAAGGGGTTTTGCTTCTAAATGAAGATGCTTCATTTTATTCAAAATATCCAATGTGAATCCCCATCACCCCTCCCCACACGCACATTGACCCCTTCCCCCAGTTAGCTGTTTTGCTTTATAACCTCCTCATAAGATCGTTTAGTCAATAATAAGGCTGGCAGTTTTACTCCAGCAAAACTACAGAAGTCAAATTCTCATCTGGTGTAAATCATCTCAAACTGGGCGTAAAAGGCTAGGGACAAACATTCAAAAAGCCTGAGCCTGAACTGATTCAATCTTTGCAGGTTAGTCTAACGTGCATAGGCTGAATCACTTTGTAATCATACAGACATCCCCTCCAGACTGAAAAGCTCAGGCTAGAAGCTGGGGGGCACTAAAGCAGCCTTCTCTTCCTTTTCACAGGACTGATCTGAAGGGTGCTCTGATTAGGGAACCCTGCTCTTCATAACAGAGTATTTATCAGCTCTGTTATCAGCATTTAGCACACCATCAAAAAACAAAGTGTTGCTCATTAGTTCAAGCTCTCCTTAAACAGCTTTTTCCAAAGGAAGGAATGCAGGGACACTACCAGCTGAGCTGTTGATTACCTCCAAAAATCCCGAAGCGGACACTGTCCTATCTGCTTTACACAGCATTAGTTAGCATACCACATGCTGGCTATGGTCCCTGCTGTGGGAGAGAGGAGGAAGGGATCTCTGCTTAAGCAGCAAGTGGTGAGGAGGGAGAAGGCGGGCATGGGGAAGCCAGCAGACCCTGCTGTGCCTGCAAGTTTCTGCCAGAGCTCCAGTCAGTGAGCAGAAGGGAGGGGCCAGCCCTGCCAAGCCCAGAGGGGATGCTGGGGGAGTCTGATTTAACTTAAATCAGCAAGCGGTTTGGGACAGACATTGCATAAACTGGTTTGACCCAAGTCAGGTAAGTCTGATACTGCATTCAACCAGGTTTATTTCAAAAAGGTTTCAGCCATTTTCAAACTGTTTTATGTACACTGAATGTCTGTTTTGTTACAGTTTTCAGCTAGTTTCTTATCACTTAAACCAGTTTGTGTGTAATGTCTGTCCCTAGCCAAGGAGAACAGAATCACTGAATAAAACTGCAGGTGACTTGCAAAGCCAGAAATAGAAACCAGCTGCTCCATTTCCTAGTTCTGTAACTTTAAATACCAGCATGACTTCCTTCTCCAGTTTATCACAGAATCATAGAAAATTAGGGTTGCAAGGGACCTCAGGAGGTCATCTAGTCCAACCCCCTGCTCAAAGCAAGACTATCCCCAACTATATCATGCTAGCCAAGGCTTTGTCTAGCCAGGTGTTAAAAACCTCCAAGGTTGGAGAGTCCACAGTTTCTCTGGGTAACCTATTACAGTGCTTTACCAAGTCATACAAGTCTTGTAAGTCATACAAGTCATTCAAGTCTTGTTTACTCCAGGGTATGTGTATCCAGAGAAACAGAAAAAACAAAATGGCTATCAAGTCTCCTAACCACTTAAGCACCAAGAAGGCTGACAGTGGCATCAAAGTAAACATGCATAGCAATTATGGTGAATGATGATTTACTAGAACACTGGCTGCACTCATAATTGCTCCATTTCAGAAAGGAAACTACAATGGATTTCATGGAAATCTCTCATGGAACATCACACATAGGAGGAGAGATTGAAGAAATGAGGAGTATTTACCTTAGAAAGCACCTTATACAGAAGAAAGACTGGGAATAAATTTTCCCCATACCTTAATGAGAACAAGGGGACATTCACAGAGATATACTAAGATCAGTCAGAGAGACAATTTTTAATTGATCTAATTAATGCTCTATTAATTCCACATAATGCTAGCTTGTTTTTTAATTAAAGTATTATGGGATACTAAGTCAAATGCTTAGATAAATGCAAGTGTACCCTGTCACCACAACTGCCTTTATCAATAAGATTTCTCATACTATTAAACTAAGCTATTGTCCTTTTTATTTGGCAGGGAAGAGTAGGGAATAAGATCTAATTTCTATGAAACCGTATGGCTGGTATCAATTACACATTTATTAGCAAAGACTTAGAGGCTAAAGTTCCAAATTCACCATTCAGTTATTTTAGATTTGCATCAAGCTAGGTACTCTGTATTGTCTTGGTTACCCCTTTTGCTTTTTTTAACACTGGATTTCATTTGCAGCCTTCCAATCCATTAGAATTTACGCATTTTTTAAAAGATTTTTTTTACATTCCCATTAATTGTTCAGATAGATCCCTCTCTAGTGACTTTAAGGTTTTTAGGTAGAAATTACTGGGGCCCATTGATCCGAAAAAAAGGTGCTTAATTTAAAAAGGTGCTGCTTCAAAGCCTCTCTTTTAAAAAAATACATCTTTAACTTCCTATTCCATCCAACACATCAGAACAGATGGATCCCACTGCTTTACTTATGAGCTTTAATATCTGTTGACTATTTCTTCATCACCATTCAGTCTATTTAGACCTCAGTTACCTAAAGATGTTTTATTCTTAATATTTTTCAAAAGATGCCTTATTATTTTATTTACCCAATTGACCATTGAAATGCATTGATTTTGTTAGCTTCCCTGATAAACTGCCTACGACGGAGTTTTGTAGCACCTGTTCCTTGTCTGTTAGTCCAATCTTTCTTCTTTTTTCTTCTCTTTTTCCAAGTTTTAATAGTGCTTTAACATCTTCTTTTACTTGGACAGAGAAACAGGGAATCTTTGTAATTTCCTTGAATAATTCCCAGTTTTCATTTACACTTCCTACTGCTTCTAGTTGTCAGGTGGCCTGGGTGCTCTGAGAAACAGCCGAGCCTTTTGATATCTCAGATTAGACAACCACAAATAGGTGCTTTGTTGATTCCCTGTGTCCTAAGATCCTTAAATGCATATTTTTGCATGCAATACAAAAATCAGAAATTCTATATATGTAGGGTGTAGGTTGTAGCCGCGTTGGTCTAAGGACATAGGCAGACAAGGTTCTTTGGGTGACTCTGATATTTTTTATTAAACCAACTGAAATAGTCAGAAAAAAATATTTAAGCAAGCTTTCGGGTTTTTGGGTCTTCGTCAAGCTGAGGAAGTTTCTGCAGTTGCTGTGGCCTCTTCCTAGATGGAATGAAAATGTGCTTTTCATTTCATCCAGGAAGAGCCCACACCAACTGCAGAAACTTCCTCAGCTTGACGAAGGGTTCTAAAACCCAGAAGCTTGCTTAAATGTTTTTTTTTCCAATTATTTAAGTTGGTCTAATAAAAAAATATCAGATTCACCCATAGAACCTTGTCTGCCTATATATGTATATAGTTTATATATAATATACACACTTTTGTGTGTGTGTGTGTGTGTGTGTGTGTGTACACATATGAACTATGTACATATCTTTCACAAAATAAATAATAAAGGGGGAAAGAAAAAAAGAGGCAGGAAGAGAGATGAACAGAAGAAGGAAAGGGAAATATGTAAGGATTATTTTAAGTACCAAAAATATTCTAAAAATTCCTGCTCCCAAACAACAATAAACTTTTCAAAAGGGTTAAGTCTGCTAAACATGGCTCTGTCCATAGATGTCAGCTGTGCCATCGCTTTCTCTTGGGAGGCATGACCCCTCCAACTGAAACAGCTCTTGGAGAGCTTTGTGTCAATCCTGAACTGTATACCAGAATCTGATAACTGATTAAGGGAGATGTGTCTGAAAATGTTTTAGCTGGCAAAATGGTCAATGTTATCTGATATTTACTTACTTGAACTGTGTCATCAGATATTTAGAGAAGGTTCAATGATGTCAGTAGATGATAGACTCAAGCTTTTTTCCACATAGGGCCATGCAAATACATAAATAAGGTTACTTCAAACTATAAGAAGTCATATGAAACCACTTCTAGCTGTTTTCATTTAATGGAAGCCTTTGTTTAAATAGGAAAAGATATAACCAAGAAATACAAAGTTCCAGTTTCCTAAAAATACAGAAGTATGGTGATTATCATATTCAAACTACATAATAACATTTCAAGGAGATAAGTGAGTAAAAAATTAATTTAACAAAATCTAAAAAGTGATAAATAACCCATGAAACTAAGTTAGTATTTTTTCATGCTTAAGTTCTTGCCTTAGTTCTTCAGAAATTCCGAAAAATGCCTTGTCCTTTTGTAATACCTTTTATCCATTTCAGTTAGGAGTGGTATTAAAGTGGTATTACTAGATCTGCAGGCAAAAAAGAGATAAGGACTAGCTACAGACATTCAAAAAGCCCAAGAAGGAAGTGGTCTAAGTTTTATGCTTTACTCTAAACGTCCCAGGTTCGGTTGGGAGCAAACAGAACACATTTTTGCTCTTGTGGGGAGATGGGCATGCAGGCTGCATGCATAGGCCAAGGTCAGCCAGTTGGGGGTACTCACATGGCTCCCAGCAGCCAGGCCATCCCCGATTGGCCAGCACGGTCCCCCACCTCAGCCTCACACCCTTCTAGCAACTGGCTGCTGCAGCAGCCAAGTAAGGCGGCAGCCTCCCCCAGATATACTGGCTTGGGGCAGGGAAGGACTGCACAGAGGGGGTCTCTGCCCCCACCTCCACCCTGCCACTGCCCAGCCACCCTGCTTCCTGCCTTACCATGCCATGGCCCTGGTCAGGGCCAGGCTGGACACAAACACACACACACCCTGCCTAGGAACATTGTATAAAGATAGGAAAATATAGAGCTACAGATGCTCCCTCCCCAGTCCACCCTTCCCTGCCCCCGCCCCACTCCCTGCCTACATGTGGCTGACAGCTCAGAGTAGCTGAATATGCGAGAGGTGGGAAGGAGAGAGCAGAGGGCTGCAAAGGCACCTGGGATATCAGCAAACTATGACTTATCTTGAGCCAGGAGAGAATCGGGTGCAGAAGTTTGACGGACCAAACCAGCACGCCATCATCTCTCATTGAGAAATAGCTTTCTATCCTTTACCATACCATTGACCACATCACCAGAACTAGCCAGAACTACCCTCTGGCAAAAAGAATGGGAAAAACTAGGTGACAAGCTGTTGAATGGAGCCAACGAGGAATTACCCCAGTGAAGAGTTAGCATCCAACTCCAATTATAAATGGCATACATGGTGGAGCCTGAACAGATTGAGAGTGGGTCGCAGCAGATGCAACTTTCTCATGAAAACATGGGACCACTAAACAACTGGCCAGTGTGTTTGTCAGGAGAAGCAAACCATGACACATCTCCTGAGATGTCCTGTAGCATCACAATGCTGCCCACAAGATTTGGCTACACCAACACCGGAAGCAGTGTCCTATGCAGAATATTGGGAGCAGACCATATAGAAAGGGTGGACTGGACACATGACGATGACAACTGACCAACTGAACAGATATCTTTGCTTAGTGTGCAGCTATTTCTCAATGAGAGATGACTGCGCTGGTTGATATCCATCTGATTCATGTACCTAGCAGTCATCTATCTGACTCTTGTACCTGCCAATGTTACCTGCTACTTTCCTTCTGCATGGGGGTGCTTCCCCAGGCAGGGAAGAGGGGTGGCTTTTAGGCAGCCTGTTTTAATTCTGCATGTATCATTTAGGGTAGTGTCAATATGTTTACTGTGACTTGAGTTGTACCTCAGGTGGTACAGGTATATTCAGCCTCAGCAAAACAAAGTGCTAAGGGAGTAGTGTGTAGGATAGATGTGTTCCTAACTTGGAATTTGTGAGCTTATGCAGAATGTTGTTTCGTGTGTTGACCTTGGCTTTCGTATTTAATATGTGCTCTTTGTATCTAAGTGTACAATCCAGTGTTACCCTTAAGTAAGCCAACTATTTCTGATGTTCGAACCCCTAGTCACCCCAAGTGACATCTAGGTGTCATTTCACATCACAGTTTCTCAGATGAAAAACACAGATTTGAGTTTTGCTACGGTTGGGTTTGAGATAATTGTTGAGGTAGTAATCTGACTTCTCATTCAGTGCCCTCTCCAGGATCTTCTGTGTCCCCAAAATTTTTCTGCTGTGCAATAATGCAGAGATCATCAGCATAGATGAAACACTGATATTCAGTAGGAAGTCCCTGATCACTAATGTAGGTGTTGAATAAAAGTGGGTTGAGCACGCTGCCTTGTGGTAAACCGTTCTTTTGGTAGCACCACCTACTTTTCTGGCTGTTTAGTTCTACATAGATGTTCCAAACACCAATCAGTCAGTTTATCATTATTAAAAAAGTTTTGATGAAGAGGAAATTCATACGTATGCCAAGTCTAAACATGTATTTAAGATAATTCATTTTCAAGTTCTCTTGACAAGCTTTATTCTTCAGCAGATGAAGGAATTTATGATTTCACTTGAACTACAGAAGTATCTGACAGGCAAAGTACTTCAAAAGTATTGGGACTAACATTTCATTCCTTATGCAGGGGATAAATGCATAGGAAAAAAAAGAAAAAATTCTAAATTGTATTTTAAATCCTATATCAGAGGTAAACAATTATTTTTGGGAATACACCATGCACTGCCCCAGGCTCAGGACTTGGTCCCACATGGAGTGCAGCAGGGGCAGTTGTTGCCAGGGCTGGATCCAATTAATTGGTGGGTGCCTGTCTGCAGAGTGGATCTAACAAGCTGGTGGCCCAGATCTGGCCCGCAGGCCATACTTTGCCTACTCCTGTCCTACACTATAGCAGCAGGAGACACATTCAAAACTATTCTTCTATCACTTTGCATTAATCAGAGTTGGGAGAATAAATCACCACTGTAGATTTCAGAGCCTCTTTTTTTCTTCATGTTTTCACCCACAGAATATCCTAGTTCCCAGTGTGATGAAAGGCCAGGCCAAGCAGGCCCGTGCTGCAGCTGTCAAAAGGTTAGGGCTGCCATTGTCAAAAGGTTTGGGTGGGGAATGGGTGGGGGAGAGGACCCCTCCCACCATAAGCCCCCCCCCCAACAGCTTGCTGGCTAGGATCGGGGGCGGGGGGGAGGGAGGGAGCCACTCCAGGTCTATGTGGCAAGAGGGCTCCCTCTGCTTTCAGCCCCAGTTCCTAGCACAATGAAAAGCCAGGCCAGGCAGCCCTGTGCTGCAGCTCCTAGGTGCAGCTGTCAAGGCTGGGGGAAGGGAGTCCTATGCCGAGTCCCTCTGAGAACCCAACCAGCAAGCTGCGGGTGAGTTTCATGGCAGGAGGGCTCCCTTCCCCTCCAACTCCGCACCAGCCACTGCGGATAGTTGCCAGCTGGCAGAGAGGTGGGGCTGCTCCAGCAGCTTCCTGGGAGGCATGTGGGAGTGCCCCCTACCTGCTGATCTTGGCCAGTGTAGGCAGGCACTGAGCCCCCTCCACCAACCGGCAAATGTCTGTTTGGTTCATTCCCCCTGTAACTTATAGCACTTTAAGTAAAGTACCGTACTTAGAGCACGTCCACCAGGGGCTTTTTGAATGTCTGTACTTAGCCTCAGTGACTAATGGCTTGTCTATATGGATATAAATACATGTAATCTTTGGAGCAGAGTCAGCTGCTTCAGATGTCTCCTGACACAGCTGTTTCACTTCACTGCCATCTACAGATGTTGCTGGGACCCCTGCCCTCCTGGAACTTTGGGGGCCCTGTTCTGTGGGACAACAACCTTGGATGTTGCACCCCAACTAAAGGCGTACCTCTGCAACCAGAAAAACCAAAGCACATGTATCATGCTGTCATGCTATAACTCCCAAGTCAAGGTACGTGTTGGGGAGTGGAAGCATAATACATGTGCCCAGGAAATCCCTTGCAGAGGGACTACAAGAACATGCAGGATTGGGCCTCTGAAGCCCTGACAGCACTTGCTTAGGGCTGATTGCTCTCTCACCATAGGAAACACACATCAGCCACAAAATGGCAGCACAAACTATTCTTAGATATGATCACAAATTTGGGTGCCTGTGGCACGCCAAAGGGCTATAACATCTATTCTCTTGGCTTTTTTCGCAACATAAAACTCTTTATGGTGCCACAAAAGCACATCTGTTTTCAGGCACATGTGTAAAATGCCTGGCCTAGCTACAGTAGAATTGATTGTTCCACCGCAGCTATGCTGCTGTAAGCCTCCCATGTGAACATTCTTGTATTATGGCTTTTACTCATAGCCAATGTAGTGCTCTTTGGAACACTTAACTGATTTTTCCTGCATAAACACATGTATGTATTCACTATTGTTTCTAGCAAATGTTATTCATCAGAATGTCTGCAGAAGGGTTTTTTAAGTGAAAAGTAGCCTTTTTGATCAATTACAGCAAGACAAAGTTACACTATTATAAAAAAAATGACTTTTAACAATCATCAACCTGTAAAGACCAATTAAGGAAAAATTGAATCAGAACATGAGCTTTCAGTTTTTGACCTCTGTTAGTACACAGTACTAGTACTAGTATACAGTGCCTAGGAAAGACTGAGAAACAAATTGTCATCTTCTTGAAACAGCCAATATTATTAGGGGTTCTCTTGTCTATGATTGGTCACTCAAGATAGGAGATGACCTAGTAAGAAACCTCTCTTTCATTCTTTCTGAAGTGCTAGACAATGTCATATGCCAATCGGAAAAAAAGTTTCTTCTTCCTATCTTCCCTATTAATATGTATTGCCACATTACAGCGTCAGGATTTTTATTTTTATCTTTTTTTAAAAAGAAGAAAAGGAAAAAATCACTAGCAATTGCTGTTGCACAATTTTTTGGTTCAAGTAAAGAGTCTTCCAAACAAGAACTCCCTACCTTTACAAGTGGGCTGACACTAAATCAAGAGAAAAAAACATATGCAGTAACAAAGGACTCTGATAAATTAGGTGAGCCTTCTCTTGTGGAGGCTGAACAGGTTCAGGTCCCGTAGCCTCTCCTCGTAGGGCTTGCCCTGCTGCCCCTTGATCTTGCAAGTGGCCCTCCTCTGGATTTTAAGGTACTGCTAAGCAACTTCTGCTGTACACCACTTCACTCTAGATTTCCAAGCCTTCCTATGATATATAATACTCATTTTTAACCTGTTCTTTAATTTCATAGCCTGCATTTTAAGTTATTCATCCATAAAACCAAAACTGCCTGGGCCTGGATGCTTTCCACATACTAAGTTTCCTGATCCAATCTGTCTCCTCTTTCATATCAGCTCAAGCATAGAAACCATTTATTAAATGGTCTCCAGCATCCTGGTAAACACTGAGACAGGAAAAGAAATGATAATTTAGAGTAAGCCAAGGAGATGAAGCCAGTTTGATGTAAAAACTAAGCAAATCAAGTCTGGTGTGCAAGAGGAAGAGATTAATCATATTACAGTTTCTTGACTCAAGAATAATATTGGGCCACCAAGCTGGGTAAATCCTTTGTCCTAATAGCAGAGGAGAAAAAGGTTGTTTTTTGGGTTTGTATCTGCATTTGGGACTGTCAGATAGAGAATACCAAATGGACCTTGATATTGATATTGGAAGCTGCAAACATAACAATGCAGCTATAAGCCACAAAATAGACTTTTAAAGGCAGATGAATTTCATTTCATTTAGCCTATATTCTGTAATAGCTTCAGAGGCTGCTTTGGGCCACATATCAAATGTACTCACTAACAGCCTGCTTGTTCCTTATATGGGCCAAACCATAAAGAAACGGTAACAGTCTCAGAAGTCCCTCTCAAAATTGCCAGTAGGGTTCATCTTGTGAGGAGCACTCAGGTTCTGAACTCAGAGAAGAAAGTAAGGCAGGGGAAATACCATGATGATGGTTTCTGTTCAGGTGGTTTTATTGACCTGGAAGGGGAGATTCTCTTCTTCTCAGCCTTGAATGACAGTGTAATTGAGGGTGAAGGCCAGGCTATTCAGCGTGAGGAGGTTGACCCCTGCGAGATTCTCTAATGCCTCCAAAGTGAGGAACTTGGCTATACAATGTATGGTGACGGGGGATTGCTCTTGGGCTTTCCCTCTGGCTTGCTCCTTCCACCTTCTGGTTAGGGCTAAGCAAAACTAGGGGACATCTGAACTCCGAGGCCTCCAGACTTGGGGCTTGCACAAAGGATGTCTACCATGGATTTGGGAGTATCTGAAACCCCAGGTTAAAGAGTCAGGGAGATGGCATACTTGCCAGTGGTAGTGACACACAGACTTGAATGATTGCGGTCTGCTCCATCTATAGAATTCAGAACTGATCTGGCTGATTTGGCCAAAGACATTAAAAAAAATAAAGAAAGAAGTCAGACATGGGGCAATGGTTGAAGTACCCAGACAAGGACAACCGAAGGTTCAGTTTCTGCCCTGAACAGGGCCTAAAGGGTAGGAAGTAACTTCAATATGAACAATCTGAAGTTTTTTAACTATACAGTAGCATAATGAACTCACTATATGACAATCCTGTTTCGTGCAACTTGATATAATATAACGTTCCCTGATTTTTACCCCCTTGATGCAGACAGGCAGAAAGGTTAGTTAAAAATAACAAGGCATATTCTTACAAAAGGATGAATAATAGCTATTTCCTACAATTATGTTCAGTCTGCCGCTATTAAATCAAGCACATCAAAGTACAAGCAACAGTGGGATCAGAAACCAAACAGCTATGCTCAGTGCAGTCAGATTATTTTTCTTCCTTTGAGCAACATTAAAAGCTCAGCAAATCCATCTTTATTTTGTGGTCTTTTCACCCCATTAAAATGTTGCTATCCCTTTTATGGTATTGGCAGTGAATCACAGAGGTTCACTCCTGCTGATGCATAAAGAAACAAGGTATATTGATGAAAATGAACATTTTCTTTTCTGTTATCTAGGGTAACATTATTGAACCAATTACATTTTACCATTGCCTTCACTGGCAGCAGGATCAGAAATTTGGGTTTGACTGACTACTACCTTGCATCTGATGTGGTCCTGTACAGAAGCATAACAGGCAACTTGGGCCTCAGCAGTGCATGGGGCAGCAATAGCCAAAAACTATTATTTTTCCATGCCCCTTTCCTTCCCTACTCCCAGTTTGTCGTGGGGGCTGCTGCCCTGGTCACCCTGCCCTGAGCTAAAATAGAGTCTACTCAGCCCTCTTCTCCAATCACCTGGCACTCCTGTGGTTATGTAACCTCCTCATCAGGGCTGGCCTACATCTGCTGGGTGTCCCGCTGCCTGCTCTGGCCTTTAAAGTGACAGGCAGCAAGGTGCTCTGTCACACTGCGAAAACAGTTTCTGCCTTAAAAGTAGTTGTACAACACTATGGGCATGTCTGACCCCTTTCATGCCACACGGAGGGGAGCCACCATAAGCATAGCCCACCCCGGCTGCAAATCCAGGAAATGGGTCATAAAGCCAACTTAAAGCAGCACTGAGTATGCATCCCCTCATTACTCTTAGGCCATCTGCCTTAAGTGTGCTTATTGGCATGTCTTCAGCTCTGCTCTAAGGCAGCCACATCACCTTATTTCCAAAATTTGGTATGTGCAGAACAGTAATGAGTGCCTGGGGTGTCTTTTCAGGTACAAGATGGTGGCAGTTTACTTGAGCCTGACAAACCTGCTTCTCCTGTCCCACTGGTGACAATGAGATGTTAAGAAGTCACAAAGGCTGTGCCCCCCAAAAATCAGTGGAACCAAGAATGCCATGGTACCCTTGCTTTCCAATTTGTAAATAATAGTTTATACGGGTGCAAATGAGAGTACCTGGTGTAAAGCAGTGGAAAATTGAGTCCAAAGTCTTTTTATGAGTCTGTAATAGGTAATGCATGACTGCATAAATGATTATTGTTCGATAGAAGAGCTGAAGATTTTTTTCATTGATAATGTCAGTTTATTGCCTAAGGCCCAATAATATCTGGGGCCAGAGAGGGGACTAGGGCATTAGGCAGTCAAATAATAAGTTATTTATTTGCACAAGTGGAGGGCAACAAAAATGGTTAGGAAGCTGTGGCATTTGACTAATGATAGAACTGGGTTTATTTAGTCTGCAGAAGAGAAGACTAAGGGGGGATTTAATAGTAGCCTTCAACTCCCTGAAAGATAGTTACAAAGAGGATGGAACTAAACTTCTGTCAGTGGTGGCAGATAACAGAACAAGGAGCAATGGTCTCAAGTTGCAGCAAGGGAAGCTTAGTTTAGATATTAGGGAAAACTTTCTCACTGGAGGGGGGTGGTGTAGACGAAACAGGGGCCCTAAATATCGAAGCAGTTGGTTTTTAAAAACACCGCTTCAATTTAGGGCCCTTTAAATGCCCGTGTCATGCACACACCCAAACATACTTGCCTCTCTGCTGCCACGGAGGGGAGGACAATCTGCTGGTAGGTGGACAGGTGGAGTAGTTCCTGGGCTCCAGGCGGGGGCTGGTGCTTCCCTCCACAGCAGCGGCAGCACCCCACGGTGGCACCTGCCTGCAGGCACCTGGCTTAGGCAGTCGCAGGGGGCATCACAGCCATGGAGGGAAGCATTGGGTCCCAATGCAGCTCCGGCAGGCAGGCAGGCTCCAGGGGGGGGAAAAAAATTGATCAGTCTCACCACTTTTCTTGGGCGGAGCCTGCCTTCCCAGGCTGCTGTCAGGCTGCGTGCATGGCCTTCCTGCAGAGCCCCTGAGCTGCACAGAGCCCAGTGCTTCACTCTGCGGTTGTAGGGCAGCAAAATAAAACTCCTCAGAGAAGTTTTAGTTTGCTGCACCCCAAGTCATTTAAGGCACATTATGCCACCAAATTACTGCGCTGGAATTACTGCACAATATGCCGCCAACGCGTGCAAACACCAACATCATTAAAGCAGTGCAAAAACATTTAACCGGCTTTAAAGTGTCATGCACACATGCCCCTCATTGCATCTACACACAGCCTATGAGGGTAGTAAAGAACTAGAGCCGGCTATCCAGAGAGGAATCTCCATCCTGGGAGTTTTTAAGACCCAGCTAAATAAAGCTGATCTAGTTGGGGGTTGTATTAGATGACGTCCTGACCCTAATTTTCTATAATTCTAAATGTTGTGACGTATCCTGGCAGCATTTCTAACCATAACTTTCTGACAAGAAGTCAACATTTTCCATGGAAAGCAGATATTTTTCATGAACTATTTAATTTAACAGAAAATCCAATTTCCCCACTGAAAAAGAGTTACAGACATTTTTACCAGTCATATTCAATAAAAATTTTCATAAAGTTTCTACAAATGTACTGAATAGCAAATCAGAAATGACCACTCTATGGATATAGCATTTTCTGTATTCCCTGCTCTCAAACAGCATCCAGATCTGCATATTTTATCAATGGGGTAACAGTGTCAGTAGATTACCTTTAAAAACAGAAACTGGATGAAGTGAAAAGCTGTGTGATTAATACAAATCTTGGGCAGGAAATGCATGACGAGCATAGAAGCAGATTTCATCAAAATCAACCCTGGTCTTTTTTGCTACTTTGCCTTTTTCTAAATTAGTAGCTAGGAAATGGAAAATGAGACAGGCCAATACTTTGAGTAGATACAAGAGAAGCATTAGGACCCCTTGCTCTTTAAATCAACTTTATTTACTATCCTTTCATGCTCTTCAACAGCTTTGCCAACTGCACCCTTGTCAGAACAGCAGATGAGAATATAGATGACGCATTTCTGGAGACTGTGTGGGTGGAAAATGTCAAACAGAACCAGGAGACAGAGAAGTGTAAGCTTATCTCAACTTTAATGCACAAACAAGCAGACACAGTGTGCAGATGGCCAAACAATCCCTGTAAGGAAAATCAAAAAGACGACAAAGCTGCCTGAACAATTTCTTCACAGAAAGGCCTAATTTAAAAAGCTGCAGAAATCCAATCTGGAAATGACAGCTTAAAGTCCAAGCAGAATTACCAAAGTACTGGTATAATGTTACAAACCCAAGTATATATGACACGCACACATGCATACACACATACCCAATCTTATTAGTTTTATTTAATACAAAAATTACCAAAAGGTTTGACAGGAACTCTGGACTCTTATTTTGCACTCTAGCAGCCTCTGAGGATACTCTAGGGAACCTGCAAGCAATGCTGAATTTATGTTAAGACTGATTTTAAGTATTGTGAAAAACAACCCTGGTAACTCTCATGATGGCTAGATGAAGTGAATCTTTCTCCTTAGCTGCTTTCTCCTTAGCTGCTTATCTTTCTCTGTACCTCTCCACTCTTCTCTCCCACCTCGCCTTCTATTCCATCTCTGCATTGTAGATAATATCGTGGGTGAAATCAAGACCCAGCGCTATCTATCAGCAGTAAAACTCTCAGTGACTTCAGTAGGGCCAAGATTTCATTTACTGTCAGGACAGATCCCACATGAGAAGGAGGATGTACTGAATGACCTTAAAGATCATCGCTGACTTGGCTGCCTTCTCAGTGTACTCCCCTTCATTTTTTTTTCTTTATCTATTACTAGCTCCACCCTCACAGTCATATTCTGTTCCCCATATTTTACTTCTCTCTGAGTATTAGGGAGCCAATGACCCACTTAGAGGCAGTGAATTAAATATCGTAGGACAACAGGAAAGTTTACAGAAAGAATTGCTTAGGTCAAGAAAGAGGAAAGTTGTGGTGCCTGGTTAAAATATGCATTTAATTAATTAATTTAACTCTTAAGCCAAAGCTACTAATTTGCTAAACAAAGAAAAAATTGTGGCACAAAGGAAACCCAAAGGTCACATTTTTTCTACCTACTATGGTTTGATATAAGTATATTTATGTAATATTGGTTTTGTGTAGCATGCACACAATGTCCTTGACTCTGCTACTTAGGCTTTAAGGTTATTTCAAGTTCATGAAAATATTTTTCCATATTATGCTGTTCACAAAGTACTTCTTATATATAAAGCACACTTTTACTCTTGACTGAAGAAATAGCATTTACAGATATTTAAAATCACATTAAAAAAACAAAATTGGCACACTTTGCAAACTAAATTCAAACCACATGATTCCAGTGAAGAAATAGGAAACAACCCAATAGTCACTGATCTTTATTAACCTGTTTATGCCATCTGATACAAGCAATTCATTTTAACTGTACAATGTTAAAGAAAATCCCTGTATGTCAGATGAAGCTATTGTTTCAGTAAATGATAAATTCAAAATGCTTAGATCATTTCATGATATATTGAAACTTTAGTTCTTGATGTGCCTTTTATTTTCCCCTTTTTCAAATGCATAACTTTCTCTTCCATCTCAAATTTAAGTTTTATAACAAAATTATAACGAGTGCCAAAAGCAAGTTTCAGGATTTTTTCCAGCTGCCTGCTAAGTCACTAAAGGAAAAGAAACTTAGCTGCAAAATAAGAAATAAAAAATAATCTAAAATAATGTCTTAAAATTTGAAAAGCACAGAAACTTTAAGGTTCAGGGTCTGAAGATTACCATACTGTGTATTATAACTATTAGTTAATGGAACAAAACAAACCTCAGGCAAAGAAATTAGTATAGATCTTGCATTCGTTTAGTAAAGAAAAAGTGCCTTTCAACTTTCTCCTTAGCCAAAAAAGAAAAAAAAAAAGAAAAGAAAGTACCCCCACTCCTTGAACTGACTCAACCCTTTTTTTTTCTAACTGCAAACTATTACAGGAAAATACTGTAAAACCACCCTTTTAAAAATAGATTTGTTAGTAACCAAAAGTGTAATTAAAATTATATTGAGTTTGCTTTATAGCTTCGTTGCCCTGAGTTCATTTTTAGACTCTGATACAGTAAAAACCCAAAGGACAGGAGCTTACATATTGAATTCAGTGGAATGCATTCATACGCTCAGTATTTTGCTAAATGGGAGTCTTGAGGCTTCATGCAAAGTCCATCACAGATAACAGGAACCTTTCCTCTAACTACAGTAAGCTCAAGACCTCATTCTGAAGATTTCTTTTTGGCTGAACTTTTCCATAAACAGTTTCTGTCCGATTTTGATTTTTTTAAGGCAAAGGTTGATTAAGATCTTTTTGCCAGTTTCTGACTTGTATGAGAGTAAACAAATACAGTTCCTACAGGATTTTGAGACTTTTTCTTTGAACATATATGACTCAGAAAATAGATGCATGTCCTGAGCTGAAATTTTCCAGGTTTCTTGCTCACACTGAGAAATAATTTCTGACCAATAACAGATGTATACAGGATTGAATGTATACAGATGCATCCAAGATTGAAAACTGGAATTTGTACATATGTGGTATGAAATTTAGTCATGTTACTATTTATAGGACTACGGAATTGAGTGAAAAAATGTCAGTACTAGTTACATAGGTATAGTTCTGTGTTGCTGTTTTACTACAGCCTTCTATAGTGGTGAACATTTTGGACTTAATTAGTTGTGGAAGTGTGACAGGAAAATCAATATGTAGAGATTAGCATAACACAATTGTTTTTCTTCCATTATTTAATAAAAAGATCATTAATTCATTCCAATCCATTAATTAATTCCATGATCATTAATTCATTCCAGCACCCCACTGACACTAACACATCCTTGGTGTTAAAGAAATTGCATATTACACAAAATTGGGATGCACCTTAATAAGTACACTTTCTCCATGGGTCCTACAAAGAGAGACAAAGTGATTTGCTCAAGGTCACACAGAGTATCAGTAAAGAGCATGGAATTAACCATGGGTCACCCTTCCTCCTCCTTCAACAATGGTAAGTTACATTTATTAATATATCTCATAGTAATGTTATGCTATTTTAAGCCTTCCAGAATTGGAAAATACCATATTTACTCAAATACAAGATGAGTATTCTGCCCCCCCAGTCAGCATGGGGGTAAAGCCCCTCATTTTATATATGCGTACAAGGAAACCTCACTGAATACATTGTTTATTAAACTGCGGCCAAAAGCGGCATATACTCAGTAACAGAAACCAATTTATGAAACTAACTAAATGTAACCAACACTCAGCATGACTATGAAACACACAGCTACAAGGATAGGTTAGTATAGCACATCTGAATAGAACAGATGACCATGCCCTTTATACACAGTCCCTTGCAGTGCTGACTCTTTTTCAAGTCATGGTGAGCCACTAAATTGAATACATTTTGACTTCTTCACTTTTGCAACTCAGATGCTCCTTTCTTTCCCATTTCCAATGATTTCTGTTTCTTCGCCAACCTTAAATGTCTGACAAACATCACTAAACAGGGACCCAAACAGTTCCTCCAAAATCCCTCTGTTGCCCGCTCTCTCAGCCTGTCACATGATTAGTATGGCCCTGCCCTCTATGGCAGCATCCAGATGTGTGTGGATGTTTGGTTCCCTGGGGACAACTAGTAGCAACACGCCTTGCATTGCCATTACATGTCTCCAGGGAATGCCCGTGCCACGCGTGCTCTGGCACATGGCAAGTTGTCCCGTACCCAGGTCGGGTAGAGGAGGCTGGGGCCTGCACTGGGCAGGCCCCAGCAGTCTTGCCTGGGGTCCTGGGGGCCTTCTGGGGCTGCAGCTGCATTGCTTCTGCCGCACAGAGCCCAGCCAACAGTGGAGTGCAACTCCAGCCATCCAGGCTCCAGCTTTGGGTGGCACACACTGATGCTGTATGTGCCACTCTGCCTTTTGTTCAGCAGGTTTTTTTGACCCCTGGATATCATACAGCTCCCTTGCAGAGCAAAAAACAATGGAATGTGTGGTATCTGGTGCCACAGATGTGCCACATACCACACAGCTGTGCTCATCTGGATGCGGCCTATGGGTTCATCCCTATGAGTGGGAACATGCGTTTCCTGGGGGATAAACATCAGCAGCACATATTTGTGCATCTGCTATTTTTCCCTGGGCATGATCTTGCACCTGCATTATGGTGTATGGCAAATTGCCCTGGGTGGGGTAGGAGAAGCTGGAACCAGGACCTGGGCTGGCCTCAGTAGCCTTATCTAGGGTTCTGGGGGCCTCCTAAGGCAGCAGCATTGCTAACCCAGCTGCTCAGAGCCTAGCTGGCAACCAAAGCATGGCTCTGGCTGGCCAGGCTCCCTTTCTGGTGATGTGCACTGCTGCTACATGTACCATGCAACTTTTTTTTTTGCAGTGTCTTTGTTTTACACCAGGATCATGCCCTATGAGGTGGAGCTGGACCAGATTCCCTGCATCCATCTGTGTATAAATTTTTGGAGGTTTCCAGGACTCATTGTCCTAGTCATGAGTAGGGAGCTAGTTAGTACATGGATCCTTTGGGGGGAGGGGGGGAGAGGGGGGAAGTATCTGGAGTACACATACATACTGAGCTGTGCTGAGCTATGAACCATGGCCTGAAAAGCTGTTGAGTCTGCTGGGGCACAGTCTGATAAACTATATTATAAATCATAAGCCTTTTGGCTTTGGACTAATATCATGCATAGCGTATACTATATATAAGCAGATACAAAAGTGCTGCTTAAAAGTTTGTTTATGGCATACCTGTGCTAAAACCTGCAGCAGTTTAAAAAACAGTAAACTGCACTGACTCTGCATGAACTAAATGTATGGGTACCTGTAATAATTGCTTATATGCAACTTTCTACAGGCATGTTTATTTCAAAGTCAGTGTTTTCATATTTTCTCCTCACTTCCATGTGTTCAGGGAGAACAGTTGTCTGACGGTAAGGGATGCGGTGGGAGGGATTGCAGGGGGAAGAAGCTAGCGGGGCAGGAGCCAAGGGGGCTACCTGATCCCTGGATTTATTTTCCCAGCTGTAGCAGTGGGAGGGGAACAAATTCAAGGCAAACCTCTAATAATTCAATTCTATGCCTGGAAAATTATAACAAATTTATAAACTTTCCATACACAGAATCTCATTATTGGGGGGTCACCTCATAGATTCATAGATGCTAGGGTCGGAAGGGACCTCAATAGATCATCGAGTCCGACCCCCTGCATAAGCAGGAAAGAG
>NW_017728913.1:20329773-20332471 GCF_001723895.1 Crocodylus porosus | reverse complement strand
GCTAGTTCATCCTGCTTGTTCCCCATGCTCCTAGCATTAGTATATAGGCACTTGAGCCCTGTGACTGGTGCTTTTGCTACCCCCTCGCTCCAAGTCCTAAAGGGCTTTTTGTCTCAAACCTTCCCGTTCCTTACCTGTGCCGTATTGCTGTCCACCCCCTGTCATGTTCAAGTAAATATGGTATACAATTTAAGGAGACAAAGCAGCCCTCGCAGCAGATGCCCAAAGAAGCTGTAACAGGCTGTAGGTTGGCAGCCTGGATCAATTAGCCAGCCAGTAGCAAGTCGTCCACCTAAGGGGCCTCAGCTGGCTCAGGCAATTAGCCAATAATGAAGGGAAGCTGACTGGCTGACCGGAAATAAAGAGGCAGGAACAGGAAGTGAGGGGAGGAAGACCCGGAGCGCTGGTGGTTGTGCAGAGACTGGGGACTCCTCAAAGGAAGAAGGAAGATTTCAGGGTGGAACTATCCTATGTCTGCGGGTGTTAACTCTGGATTATTGTATGTTTTCTCCTCAGCTCACTTCGAAACTTGTGTTGCTGAGCCCAGAGTGGGACTGTGTTGCTGGGACTAGGGTAAAGGCAGGGTTTTTTTGGATTACTGATATTTTTGGTTGCGCCCTATGGAGCATTAGAGCCTGTGCTGCTGAGCCCAAAGAAAGGCTGTGTTGCTGGGACTAGATTAAAGGAGTGGGTTAAAGGGTTCAAGGACTGATTTGTGCCTGGGGGAGCAAAGCTAACACAGACAGTGCTATACACCACAACAGAAGCCAATATACCTGCACCAGCAATGGGCATGCCCTGTGAGAGTCTCAGTATAAACTTTAGTCTCCTAAAGTACTGTATTGCACATAAACTAAATTTATCTCTGGTGTAAATCTCTAATATCCCTAAAGCAGTGCCAGAGTTGGCTCAATGACTATTTTACATTGCTGGTTATACAACTAATTATACTCCATGTTATTGAGGAAGCGATTTCTAACCCCAGAAATGTACCATGAGCTTAAACTAAATTTAAAACAAATAGCACAGATGTATCTGAGGATGGGATGGACACTTATGGGCTCATTCCCATTCTCTAAACACAAAGGAGTCATTTTTCTCCAGAAAAGTTTCTTCATTTTGGAACAACTTCATTTGGTCTGCTTCCCTCCTCCCCCGAGGAGTACAAGAGTTCATTTGGTTTGCTAGAGCCCGGCAGACTGCACAGTCCATTATTTTTAATCAGGCTCCTGGGGAAGGGCTGGTCTAAAAATTTGGTCTATTACTACCTGGTGGACAATTATTTTTGTTTTGAGGTGGGAAAGAATAATATAATAATATCATGCTAATGGATTTGAGGTTAGTATAAATCTAAATAAATTTTTCTTCCTTTATATCACATCAACGACTCCCAGTGATATTAATGAGTCTGAACAAAGTAAACCACTAAAGTCACTGTCTTATGGTGAGAACCTCAAGTATAGCTCTGATTTACACGGTTAAAATTAAAATTTGACATTTAATTTTAAATGTCAATAATGATATTGTTTAACAATGGGTTGTCATATACAATTGCTACAAAACAAAAGTTCAATGTAATGTCAACTCATGACCTCTTAATCAACTTTCATTTTTTTCTAAATTAAGCATTGTATTCTCCCTTACGCAGTTTTTATTGAACTTAACATCTATAGGTCAGATAGCTAGAGAATTTACAGAAGGAATTTGTTCTTCCAATATCCGATTGACTCCACTGCAGCAGCATTATGTTATTGAACACTGCTTTTACTCAAATAGAAGATGTTTCTGATTATAAGATGACCCCACAATAAACAGATTCTATATATATATAAACCATATAAATTTGTTATAATTTTCCAGGTATAGAATCTGATTATTAGAGATTTGCCTTAAATGTGTTCCTGTCCCACTGCTATGGAAGGGAATATAAATCTAAGGGATCAGGTAGCCCTTTGTCTTCTGCTTCCCCCCAACTTTTTCCCTGAGCAGCCCCTTTCCACTCTTCTTACTGTCAGACCCTGCTTTCCCTGAGCACTTGGTAGCAGGGAGAAAACTTGGAAATAACAACCTTAAAATTAAACATGGCTCAATTTGCATAGAGCACCCATATTCTCAGTTTATCCAGATTTGATGCATGTTACCTTTTATTGAAACTACTGCAAGTTTAGCACAAAATAAACAAATTTTTGAGCAGCACTCTGGGACCTACTTATGTATAGTACAAACTATGTATGATATTAGTCCAAAGCCAAAGGCTCATGATTTACCATACAGTTCACTAGGCCAGTTCCCACCAGAGTCATTTCAAGACACAGCGACACCACAACTCAACAGTGCTCAGTATGTGTGTATACTCCAGATACCTGCCACAAAGGATGTACAAATTAGTCCCCATTCATGACTGGAGCTAGGTGTTCTTGTCAAGAGTCCTGGGATGCTAGAAAAATGTATATGCAGCTAAGATGCAGCGTAAAGTGTTCAGCTTCACCTCATGGAAGGCAGGGGTACACTAATTATATCTTCCAGACTGAGGGGGGGGGGCTTCAAATGGATTCTGGGTGAACTGTATGTGATGTCATGACTCACCATGACTTGAAAAAGAGTTGGTGATGGTGGGGATTGCACTTAATAATCACTACCACATGTCTTATTCAGATAGATTTCATAGACATTAGGGCTGGAAGGACCTCGGGAGATC
>NW_017728913.1:20326073-20329673 GCF_001723895.1 Crocodylus porosus | reverse complement strand
ATCGAGTCCAGCCCCCTGCCCAAAGGGCAGGAAGTCAGCTGGGGTCATAGGATCCCAGCAAGATAAGCATCCAATTTACTCTTGAAATAGCCTGTACTAACCTACTACTGCAGTAGGTTCCCATCAGCATGTCTGCCTAATGTAGGCTACATACTTTATAGTCATGCTCAGTATCAGCTGGATTGAATCATCTTCATAGCTGGTTTCCATTGCTGAGCACATGCTGTTTTGGGCAGAGGTTTAATGATAGACCATGTATTTAGTAGGACTTCCCTGTATGCAATTACAAGATGAGGGGCTTTTTCCCCCATATGAATGGGGGAGGTGGGGCGGGGGGGCTCATCTTGAATTTAAGCAAATACAATATTCATTTTGAACATGTTTGAATAGCTACAAACATTTCATAATTGTCCCTCAGCAAGTTCCTCGCTTACAAAGACCGTAAGTTCAAGTCCCATCCCTTGCTTTGAATGCCATAAACATTTTGTAATTCCACATTCAAGAAGAACTTTATTGTCTGTCTTTTGCAATATAATCTTATCCTATTCACAGGATAGTTGTAAACGTCTTTTCAAGTATGCTTAAATATCTTCCAAAAGGTAATGTTTCTAATGCCAAAAGAAGCAATGTATGAATCAAATCTAAAAAAATAAATGACAGTCATACTTAAAAGGTCAGGTTGTTCTGATTATTTCCTTGGTACAATTTCTACAGGACTTTGGCAGAGATGAATACTTCACACTATCTGAAATTTTTAGATGATGCAGGTGTGTGAGCCACTCATCTGGTCCATGGGGCCAAAAGGTTGAGCACTTCTAATCTAAAGGGTGATGCTTTCTATGTTGTTTATTAGTATATTTATTACCACCACATATCACAGCCCTAGTCGTACAATACGGGAGTACAAGGAAACAAATGGGCATTAGTGGTCAGAGAGTGGTATAGTACACCAGAACAGCCTAACAATTATCAAGCTTTTTGTAAGCAGAGCTTGAAGGAAATTTAATGCAGGATAATTAGTTCTGTGGATGCTTCTGTTGTGCTTGGGACAAAGCACAAATGGCTTGTTTGAAACTTTAACAACAGGTGATAGAGACAGGTATCCTAAGTTAGCATTCTGATAGTGAATTTGAGAAGAAAGGTAGGATGAAGCCCCTGAAACGACCACAAGGGATCCTGAAAATAAAGACACTCAGCTTGTTTTTCATGCAATTAGAGAGGAGGAGTCAGCAGAAGGGTGCAAAAAAGAGGTCACTAGGTCAAAACAATGGACTAGGGTAGCATTTCCCAACCACTTGGGTACACCCCCTAGAGAAGTGCTAGGGTTACTAGAGGGGGGCACATACAGCAATCTGCAGTGTCTTTCTCCTCACTCCTTACCCAACTCCAGTGATTCTCATGCCCCTCTACTTCAGCTGCCACCACTGCTTCTCCCACCACTGATTCCCACCAGCAGGAAAAACAGCAGCAATTGTGGTGGGGGCTGAGGTAGGAAGCAAGAGAGTTCGTGACTTCATTACTGTGAGGCAAAAATATACAAATCTTTGGAAAACACTGGAATAAAGGAACAATCCTTGCAGCTGCTTTCTGAATGGACACTAGGGCTAGGGACACATATCTAAAAAGCGTGAGCCTGAACTGATTAAGTCTTTGCAGGTTGCTCTAACCTGGCTAGGCTAAATCAGTTTTGTAGCCAGACAGACAGCCCAGAAATGCAGGCACATGCCTGCAGTGGCTCAGGCTAGAAGCCAGGAGGTGCTAGAGCAGCCCTCCCTTCCCTGCCACAGTGCTAAGCAGAAGGTGGCCAGGCCCCAGCAGGATGCTGTGATTAGGGAGGGGTACGCCTCCTCCTGAACAGCCCAACAAGGAATATTTATCACCCCTAACTCAGTGTTTATCACCCCATTAAGAGAACAGAGGGGCATTATCAGCTATCTGTTGATTCTGCCTTTGTCCCATGTGCCACACCTCAGAGGTAGCCAGCATGTGGTCTGCTAGCTAATGTTGAGAAGTGTCTGTAGGGGATGGGGGAATGCCTGCCTAACAGAGAGTAGGGAAAGGAGTGGGGGAGCAGAAGCTAGGCAGATGCCTGCAGAAACTGCCAGTACTGCATCCTGGGAGCACAGGAGAAAGGCCAGCCCTGCTATGGAACAGAGAGCCCCATACAGCCCAGAGAGCATGCCGGGATGCTGGAGGAGTCTGATGTAATTTAAACAAGCAATGGGTCTGGAACAGACATTGCATAAACCAGGTAGAGCAAAATCAGTTAAGTCTGATACTACCTTCAAACAGATTTATCTCAAACTGTTTCAATTATTCTCAAACTGGTTTATGTGCACTGAACATCTGTTCTGTTACAGGTTTAAACCAGTTTCTGATCATTTAAACCGGTTTATGTGTAATATCTGTCCCTAACCTAGGATGCAATGCTAAGGTACCCAAGATGAAAAATGATGATAAACAGGATGAGGTTTCCCCCATCCACCCCCACCCCCAGCTGAATAGGCATATAGGAAAAGCTGTGTCATAGAATATTATTCAATAAAAGAATCTGTAAGATTTTAGATGCAACTTGGCCCAAGTCCTGGGTAGGATGGTGCCACTATCCATATTGATTAAGAAAGTAAGGGGGAGAGCTTGGAGGGAAGATTAAGAGGTCTGTTTTAGTCATGTGCTGAAAGCTAGACCTCTTTGAGAAGACACAAGTAAGGAAACCCAAGATTTTAATTCGGAGACGAGACATCCAGCATCTGGACCAGAGAAGTAGTCTTGCCAATTGTTGGCAGATGATAACTGAATTTCTATTTAAAGATATAAAGCTTTAGGGTGCATCCACATGAGCGCGCACATGCCTCTTGCCCTGCCTCAAACCCCTTTGAGGCAGGGCGACAGGCACACGTAGGAAAAAAAAAATCCAGGGGTCTAAAAAAAGTGAAGTATAAAAAAGTGGGGCAGGGCACAGCCAGTGCCCCAAGGCAACCAGAGGATAGGTCCTCCAAAGAGACGCTATGGCTGCCAGAGTGTCTCTATGGATGCCCCTCGCCCTGGTGCTGAAACACAGGGCTGGCCTGGCCACGTGTTTCAGCACCAGGGCTCCAGTGCCGGTGAGTAAGGGGTCGGGGGGGTAGAGGAGGGGGGAAAGGACTGTGGGGGGGACCCCTGATGGCCCTGCCCACTCCCCCCAAACTCCCTGACCCCTGTCGCAGCTGGCCCCTCCCCCCCCCCCACCCCCCCGAAACCCTGCCCTGTCTGGCCCCATCCTTCCAAACTCCCCCACCCCATACTTAAAACAAAAAACAAAAAACCCTGGCACTTACTGGCAGTTGAAGCTGTCATCTGGCTGACTGGGGCCCTGCCCACACAGTGTGGAGTAGGCTGACAGCCCCAGCGGCCCCAGCCCGGGCCCTCCTGCCCCTCTGCTGTCCTGTGCTGCCTGGAGGGCTCTGCCAGGAGGCCCCAGAACCACCCCCCATCCCTGCTTCTCAGATAAGCAGAAGCTTTTTTTCCCCATTTTTTTCTGTTCTTTTTCTGGGGGGAGTTAAGTGACGGTGCCTGGAGTTCTGGAGGTAGCCTTGGTGGCCTGGGGGTACAAGTTGGGAG
>NW_017728913.1:20317389-20326062 GCF_001723895.1 Crocodylus porosus | reverse complement strand
TGGCAGAGGGTAGATTCAGGCTAGATATCAGGAGGCGCTACTTCACGGTCAGGGCGGCTAGGATCTGGAACCAACTTCCAAGCAAAGTGGTGCTGGCTCCTACCTTGGGGGTCTTTAAGAGGAGGCTAGATGAACACCTTGCTGGGGTCATTTGACCCCAGTACTCTTTCCTGCCATGGCAGGGGGTTGGACTTGATCTGCTCAGGTCCCTTCCGACCCCACAAACTATGAAACTATGAAACTAGGACAGGGCAGCTTTTTATACTGCTGGGGATAGCACAGGTGCTGGCCCTGGACTCTAGTTCCCCCTGGCTGAAGATCTGGGAGGAGCCAAGCAGGGCTATTGTGCTCCAAGTGGCACAATTTGCTCCACAACAAAGCACATGTCCAAACACGTGTGCTGAGGCAAAAAGCCCCGGCTCAAATTTGCACCATTTCTATTTGAGCTGCTGCAAGTGCACATGCTTGCATGTGTGGCCATGCCCTTAGAGGGTGAAGGGATAGAGACCGTGGACAGAGCTCTGTGGAATCACGACCAAAAGATGGAGGGGGTGAGGAAGATCCTTCGAGGACACCCGAGGGAGTAATCAAACAGATAAGCAGAAGCCAACATCACAGAAGCCAACAGAACACTGTTTAAGAAGAAGAAGAATCTGGCCAAAGTAGTCAAAGGCTTGACAGGTCAAGGAACATGCAAACTCATTCTTACTAATGCTGACATTACACATGACTTCATAATGACCAAAGAGCAGCTACTGTGAAAGGTAAAATAACTAAGCTTAGCTACCAGCACATCCACTCTTAACTGTTTATCAGCTCATCTTGATAAATGGTTCAAATAAAAATAATAGTATTCTTATAAGTATTAATAATATGAATTATCTGTACTAAGGTAGCACTATAGGTGTCATTTGAAACATTGTGTTCAATGATGTACAAATGCAGAATAAGAAACAGCGCCTAAAGATTTTTCATTGTAAACAGATGAAACAGAGAAAGGAAGGCTGCTTGACTTGACTTTATATATTTTTTCACTCCTGTTCTACTAGTCTGTGCTTTGGGTCAGGAAAACTTTGTTACATGAAAAACAGAAAATGAAGGATTTATTTAAAACATATTTAGAAATAAGATACTAATACATTTAATGAAGAGAAACTAATATTTGCATTTTCTGCAGCAATATTTCAATAATGACTAAAGCAAATTGGATAGTTGTGGTTAACTCAAGAATGCAATTAAATATAAGAGAATGCTGAGAAATGCTCTCTCCAAGTTCACATAATAAGAATGTGGTATTTATGACTTTTCAACTGAGATGATGATCTCATGGGACAAATCCATCCCTTGAGAAACTTCACTGAGTTGAAACAGTTACAGGAGGGATGAACTGATTCACTGCAAGTCAAGCTCGTTTTACTTTGCAAATAGTTTATCCACAAAGTCTATGTTTAAGTTTTTTACAGAAATTCCTTTAAGAGCAACAATGGAAAATAGTTTTTACCACGAACTGCCTATGGTACCAGGCCAAGTGATGGGCCATATGTTTAGATAGGGATCCGAGGAAAGTATAAAAAGCAGGAATGTGGATACAAAAGAAAACCCAAATATAGAAAAGAAGATAAGTGTAAATGCATATCAAAGTGAACTGAATGGACAAGCCATGGGGCACACTGTAAAGCTCAAGCAAAATTTCACTGAGGCCTATGAAATCAGAGATGGGTTTCCTTTTGCATAAGGAAAATCAGCACAGTAATAAAGAGTATTTCTTGTTCATTTCTGTAATTAACATGAGATAAACTAGGTGACTACTGGGGGAGAACCATCTGGTTTACTATAACAGCATTCACATAACATTACTCCCCAGTTTGTAACTATCAGACTTGAAACAGCTCCCTAAAACATCAAGTTAAGTCTGTTATTTTGAACGGTTGAACACCAACTGTACTGCTAAGCAATTTTCTGTTTACTTTTTATGGGTTTTCACTACACCTGAGAACACTGATGGACATTGATGAAAGCAAGATAACTTGTGATGTTCCACTGATGTTTGCTTTTTTTGGCCTTTATAGTTAATAGGTAGTTATTTATTAGCTTAATGAATTCAGGCCCAGAGAGACCAATGCTGAACTGTCTCTGTTTTATGAGAAAGTAGAAAACTGTGTTAGCTTGACTAGTTTATTTTAGGATTTCTGATCTCTGGTTATTCCCATATAAGTCCACCTACACATCACTAGGTCAGTGATGTGAGAAAGCAAGTTATTTGCTCAACATAACACACCTAGAGAGTTGTTACTGTATACACTATATTGTAAGTAAATCAAACTAAACCAGAGAAATCTGTGTATTCATTGAGGACTTGCTGCACAAATTTGTATAAGCCCCAAGAAACTTTGCCTTGACTGCTGAAGAGAGAAATGAAAGCAAGCCAAGTTCTTCCCGGTGAATGAAAAATACAGAAAGAAAAGAAAATGAAGAAAGAAAAGCCACAGTAGGACACTGTGTCCACCCCTTAAAAAAGCAGAATTCTTTCTTAAAGCACTTCCAAATTATTTCTCCTGTATATTTTTAAATGACCAGCTGCAAAGCTCCTCTTTTTTTCCTTGGAGAACATTACACTGTGTAATACCCCTGCCGGTATTATCCTGCATTCTTTGACCAACCTAAACAATTCTTCTCACTCTACTACTTGTGTGTGTATCTCTTATTCTCATTTAGTTGTAATTTAGCTAACCCAAATACAAGCCCTTTAAATATATTTTTCTCTCTCTAATCCATTCTATCTTTCATTATCTTTTATGTGCCAAAGTGGCCAGATTTTATATGTTCGATTACTGCACCGCTACAAGAGACTGAAGAAATCTCACCATCCTTGCTGCCGGGATGGTAAGGACCCTGAATAACCAGTAATTTGATTTGATCCTTGCTGTTGATATGCTAACTGGAGCCACTCAAGATACAAAGCTAAACCTTTTCTGACTAGAGATCCCTGGAGATCTTCACTTGGAATGCTTTCAGGTGCTTTCAAGGGTGTCACAGGGTACCATGAAATGTTAACACTGTTAGCTTTGCAAACATGATCCACAAGATAAATTCAGAGATTTCAAATAGGAATCCATAGTTGTGGTCTTCCTGAGTTCTTTGCAACAGCAAAAATGTTCTATTACTTTTCTGCAGTCAAAAAAACAGTAAAAACTAACAGCTGGCATTTTTCAAGAGATGCCTCAAGGATAAAAAGGTTGAGAACCATTAGCCTACCCTGTGGTCTGGTAATTAAAGCAACTCAGTGTGAATAAGTATATCAGAATGTCGTCCTCTGCTTGTATCCTGTTCACTGCTACAAGTAGTTCCTGTGTTACAGCTCCACACTGCTCTGCAAGTCTGATTTATTATGAATCCGAACTCCAAGCATAATTCTCACTGATAAAAAGTCTGTTTCATATTATCATCTGTGTGCAATCCCTTCCTATTCTAATCAAGCATGCTGCCCTATTACACTATTATGATCATAACCTTTCAAAGAAATGCTGGGCTTGGTGCTTTTCCTTTCAGTTGACAAAAGTGTCTAAACCCTCTTACACAGAGAGAAAGCAGGAGGGACAGAAATAATGCTGTATAAAATGCTGTTGTTAGAGATTATTCCAGAGGGCCCACTCCTAGGCTACAAGCCTGAATATATAAGGAGTGAATATAAGCAAAGGAGCTAAACATAAAATTGTGATATTGCTTTGATGTTTTAATAATCTAAAATGCACACATAAAAAATGAGGTTCTGTAATGAGCTTAAAAGAAGTGCAGTCCTACCCAGAAGGAAGGTATGTTGAGTAGCTGTTAAAGTACCACTGTGGTCTCCTGATCCTGATTCTCTATAGGATGCAAAAGTTCATGGTGTAATTAAGTATTAGGACCTCCAGGTCACACTGTACAAAAGTCTTCGCCTGACTACTTACAAAGGTGTCACTATCCAAGACCAAACCATCATGCTAATAGTTCATTTTCAACAGTACTAAATATTAAGAGAAAAATGCAAAAATCCTAAAATCATGGATCTAATGATAATATGATGATGTTTAAATGCTATAATGAATTAAAGCCCACAAAAATAAATATCCCAATTCTTTACTGGTTTTTGTTACATGTCATAGTAGTCATATTTTTACTCTATGTAGAAAACTTTCTTTTATTTGTCTGTGGGTACATCTATACATATATATATTAATGCAAAGCAATAAACTCCAGTGCTTATCACACTGGAGTTTACTGCTCCAGGGCACCGTGCTTTCACGTATACCCAGGGACCCAGGAGGTCAGCCTTCCAGCTGGGGCTGCTCCTGCCAGGCTCAACAGGCTGCAGAGGGCCTGGCTAGAGCACAAGGGTGCTCCTGTATGGGGCTAGCTGGCAGGCAGCCCCTGCACTGAAGCACTCTCATGCCCCAGCCAGCTGGTAAAGCGTCTACACATGCATTGCTGTGCACAAAAAAACCCTCTGCAGCAGGACAGTACGTGTATTTACAAATACTAACCTGCTGTGGAGTTTATTAGTTTCCTGTCACCTAACAGACCTGCATGTGTAGACATCAAGACATTTACTGCTGAGCTTATTAGGCAATTCCACAGTAAACATCCCATGTTGACGCATCTAGTTTATGTTCATTTTGGTGGTTTGGTTTGTGCTTTGGTGGGCTTTTCTTTTTCTTATTTTGTGATTTCCTTCTTTTGCAGCTGACATGACTATAATTAAACATAAAATCTAAAGGAATAATAGGCATAAAGAGATACCTAACCAATTTCAGATGGCAACGCACCATAGAGTACAAACCCTATTAAGCTACTGATTTCACTATATAATACAGATGTTTCTTCTATAAATAATTGATTTGTAAAACAAACAGTGCAAGTTACTTCAGTTACTTTTTCATTTCAGAATAATAACATAATAAGACAGATTCCCCTCAAGACATGTTTTCTATGTTGAATATATCAACCCCTCCCCCCAACCCCGAGTCAAGCATACAAAAGGTATATTATGCAACAATAGCCTGCAGTATTTTGTGAACTCCATATTTTCCAGGTTGTTCCCATACTTAATTACCTTTTTTGCACAGAAACACTTTTGTGGCTATGTTCATGAAGGTGCATAGGAAAGCCATAACTATTTTGGAAGCTGAGACAGACCCAACCAGACCATGGATTCTCCCTGGGGTAGACTCTAGTCCCATTTCAATGTAGAAGGCAGTACTATATCACACTAAAGTTGCACCACATAAGAACAGTTAAATCAGGACCAGAGTCTTTTTCTTTCAGACACATAAGCATGCTTGGGTTTTTGATGGTATAAAAAAAGAAGATTTAATCACATATATTGCACAGTACAGTTGGTAATGTACCAAGAAATCATGGAAAATTTTAGGGAAGGTATGATAAGCAAGAGTGTGAAGTTCTCTAATGTACATAATTTATTTTAACTTAAAGATACCACCACCCCACTAGATCTGCACATCTGAGGGATGGATTATTCCTAGCTGTGCAGGAATTTAACAAACAATATTCACAGGACAATGAAGGGTGAGTCAATGAAGGGTGAATTCAACCATTCCTTGTACGTTATAGAAGCTGATGCTTTCTCTACAGTGCCCCTTTCACCTTGTTAAGCAGCAACTCACATCAGAGAGTGTGAACGAGGGTATTAAAAAAATGCATGTTGGTTCTTTAATGAATTAAGAATGTGGGATTATCACTCCAATTTACACACTGTTGTATTTAACATAAAAGGTGTTTCATCCATGCACCTCCCAGGACAAAACTGTACTTCCCACTTTTCAATTTATTTTCCTTTTTAGAAAATAAATAAATAAATAAATAGCTCCCAGTTTTAAAATGAGCTATAAAAGGGGCAATTAAACTAACATCTTAGGGGGTAGGAAAAATGATTGCTTTAACAAGGACCCTTTTCAAAGTAAAGAAAATATACTGAAATTGTCTAGAGTTGGATTATAATATTATGCGTGTTATCTAAATCATATTTTCCTCTGTTAAATCACTTTAAAAATACAGCAGTCACAACATTCCTATAGTCTTTACACCTCACTCATTTTTAGGAGTCCACAGTCAGGATTTCCTGAAAATAAAATGATGAAAAAGTGATATTCATTCTTAGCTTTGGGGAATCCTGATTTCCCCCCCTCCAGGCATAGGGCTCCCAGATGGTGCTCTGGACTTCCCAAGAGTAGATCCAACTACTCATAAGAAAATAACTGAGAGGAAAATTAAGATGGGAGTGAAGGAAGTGCTTTATGGAGGAACAAGAATATTAGCACAGGGTAATGGGTGTTGAGGGAGAAGAAATAGTAAATTCTATCATTCCTGAAGGTACAAATCACATTCATCTTTAAGGTTTGCAAGTGAACAAACACAATGGGATCCAAGAGCAAAGGGGCGGAGGAGGCAAGGAAGAATCTTGTGTTCTACAAGACCCAACAGTCAAGGGCAGGTAGGTGCAGCTCACTTCCTCCTGCTGCTGCTCAATCCAAGGTTTTCCCCAGGTCTGGTAATAGCTGACACTTCCACCGCCTTTACTTCTATATTGAAATGTTCTGCACTTGAGAAACAGATTCATAAGCCTGTGAAGCCAGTTTCAGAGCCTCTTGAAGTAGCACTGCCTCAGTATTATGTATTATATACACGGAAAAGAGAAAAAAAGGCAAAAAATACAGAATTAGGCACCCATCCAACATTCCCCAAATGCCCTAACCATAACCCAGTAATCAGCACCTCCACTGGTCCCTCAAGCACACTCTACAAGCACCACTAGTCTGATAACCATTTCTCTTGCCATCCGCATCAAGCCATGACACTAACTTTCTTCAAGAGATCCAGATATGTACTGGACTCCAACTAGAGAGAAGCACTTTTAACTACTGTTTTCAGGTCACAGAAAAAAAAAATTAAAAACAGTCCTAGCATAGGTTGTTGCCTATAAAAGCTGCTGTGTCTCTGAATCAGCTAGTCTCAAAGGTGCTTCCCTGCCCTATTATCTGTTTTCTCTGTATTTATAAAAAATTGTCATCTTCTTTCTATTCTTGGAGTATTCAGAATGGAAACTGGTATCCAGGTGTAGTCACACCACAGCCTCATTTTAAACTCTGTTATTTTGTTATTATTTTTCCAGATTTGAAGATATGCTCAGTTTGGCACAATTGCTGCAGGTCTGTGCTGGAATAGCCTGCACCCTGTAGCTCAGACCTAGGCATTTGGACCACCCTATTTAAAAATGTTTCTAATAACATGTATGCTTTTCAATACTTTACTAGCTCCATTTCTTAGGGTACATACAGCTGTTACATTAAGCATTACATAGATCTAAATGCCCAACTGTGCAGGCAAAAAAATGGCAGGCCTAATGTAAGTTAGTTCAACTGAAAAGGTTAACCCAATCTATTGAGTGCCTGTACATGTCTGAAGTGCAACCTCGGAGATGGAAATTTTTAGCCCCTTGAACCTCCCATCCCCAGAGGGACACCCTTCCACCCCCTATAGACCCACCGACCTTCCTCTAACTGCCTCTGCCCCCAAACCCACTACTCAACCAACCCATCCATACCCCCATCCATGGCTTGGGCATCTGCAAATGGCTGTATGTGCTGCTCCCGGTCTACATTCACTCAGCTTAAAGTAAGCTTGGCAAATGTAGACCAGGTGCAGTGAATGCTTGTATGCACCTTTAGAGAGCAACTGATAATATATAAGGAATTTAGTTTTAATGTATTTTTTCCACAAAGGAAATTTGTAAAGAAAAAATCAAATTGGTTTCTAGTGCACCAGAGACACATGTAAGATGTCTCTCTTAATAGTGTTCCATTTGCTCACATATTATTGATGATTAAATATATCCTCTTTTTATTTGATAGTGGAGCCCCCCATCAAGTGATAACACATACCACTATTAATCTCCCTGATAGAATGCCTAATGGAGTCCCAGGACTGCAAGCACTATGAGGATTGCTGAGGTATAATACATACGTCAGTAAAGGCATGAGCACTGCTTAAATTACACAGTGAAACATGATTTTTTGTTTAAGTGCTTTCCCTGCAGACCACCTGGCATGTAAAAAACAAGTTATATTCTCTTTGCCTCTTTATGTTTTCATATTACGTTCACCACCATGGCATCATCACTAGTAATAAAAATCTAGTAATCAAATTTCAGTGTTTAATTTTGTAGCTGCTCCCTAAGCAATATAAAACCCAGCCTACACCTTCCCAGCTGTGCTAAGAGCAAAAAGCAGTTTTTGTTGTATGCACATATATATAGTTTCATAGTTTCTAGGGTCGGAAGGGACCTGAGTAGATCATCTAGCCCGACCCCCCGCCATGGCAGGAAATAATACTGGGGTCAAATGACCCCAGTGAGATGTTCATCAAGCCTCCTCTTAAAAATCCCCAGGGTAGGAGCCAGGACCACCTCTCTTGGAAGTTGGCTCCAGATCCTAGCCGCCCTGACCGTGAAGTAGTGCCTCTTGATATCTAGCCTAAACCTGCCCTCTGCCAGCTTGTGACCGTTACTCCTGGTCACTCCTGGCAGTGCACAGGGGAACAGTGACTCCCCCAATGCCTGCTGATCCCCCCTGACTAGTTTATAACAGGCCACTAGATCCCCCCTCAGCCTTCTCTTGTGGA
>NW_017728913.1:20278768-20317204 GCF_001723895.1 Crocodylus porosus | reverse complement strand
GCCTCCGTGCTGACAAGAGGGGAGTTCCCCAACTGGTAGGTATGGTGCTGGTTGTTCCTCCCCAGGTGCATCACCTTCCACTTGTCTGTGTTGAATCCCATCCTATTCACATCCACCCACCCTTGTAGCCTGTCTAGGTCTGATTGAAGCCTGATGCTTCCTTCTAGTGTGCCAACATCCCCCCCCACATCTTAGTGTCATCAGCAAGTGTCATATGATTCAAGTATGCACAGGGAGCGTGTGCACTTGCTAAGAAGGTAACTGTTTTTTTCAAGTGATATTTTGGTACATCATCTTACTTTAAAGTTAAAGGTAACTGATTTCTTAAATGATGAGAAATGTTCCTTTAAACAGAGTGGGAGCAATTGAATTTCACTAACTGGGGCACATTCAAATGTCAAATTAATCAACACATTGTATACTTCACAATTTCATCCTCATTACAATTTAATAAAGAGTTTTTCCAGTGTCTTCCTTTTCTGGTTCATGCCAAAAAATTATAATGCTTAACAATCAACTGTAAACACTTCTTAATTCATTGTTTACAGCCCATGTCAGTGAACTGCAATTCCATGGGGTTTATCAGCAAAAACAGCTTATGAGTCTTGGTTCCACAGGAAATCCCACAGAGACAAGGCTTTGGAACTACAAATATGACTATATATTATGTGTTGAGCCATCAAATGCAATTTAGCACTTACAGGGCAAAATCAAAAGGATAGGACTTTCCTTCCAGTTCAGTAATGAAAGGAAAAAAATAGAGGAGAGGGGAGAACCCTGAACAATTATGAATAAAATTTCTACTAATGTCCAAAATTTTGATTTTCCTAAGAGGAAGCAAAACTCATAAGTGATAAATTTTGTACAATAAATTTAAATTACACCTATTTAGACTGACATACACTATGAAAAAATGTAAACAGTATTACAATGCAGTGACATTAATAAGTTACTGATGCTCTTAAATAGAATCTGAGAGATATTGTCCAGGAGTGGTATTACTAAGCCAAAGATAGTCTAGTCCTACCATCTCTAGCAATGATCGCATCAGTTCTCCCGAGGTAAACAGCAACAGAGCTGGACATTTTTTCATACCAGAGGGAATACCCAGGTATATCAAGGACTGAAGAGGTGTTGATTATTCAATAGATGGCATTAATCTCTGAGCCAATACTGTGTTGATAGAGGTCGTTTGTTTACTGAAGGTACCACCTTTCTGACGAGCTGGTGACCTGAGAAAAAGTGCCATAGCACTTTCCACAACAAAATGTTTATTAATTCCTGTTTTCTATCCAAATATTCTACCTGCCTGTTACAAGCATCCTAAACAATTTACAAACTATAAAGAGCTACTCAAATATACCCCCATTTTATAGAAAAGAAAACCAGAGCACAATGCACATCCATTGCAGAAGCCTAAATGCAGACTCCTCCTAAATTCCATTTTCAAAAGTGATTTAGGATTCTAAACCATTTATATTCCTTTAAAAATGCCATTCTGTAGTAAAGGGCAGAGAAGATCTTAATCAGGATAATGATAGAGACTTAAAATGTAGGAAAATTGTCTAACAGCAACTTTCTATTCAAGTAGGAGGAACCTCTTAAATTAAGAGATGGAAGACTTGTCTTTGGATCATTTAAAACAAATCTGGACTAAGTACAGTACTATCAACAGAACAGAATAACTCTGAGGGCATATCTGCAATGTAAATGAGATGGGGGCGACTGCAGCCTGGGTGGCTAGTTTGGGCAACCACAGCAGTGATGCATGGGTATCACATGAATCTGAGTATGTTCCCAGGATCCCCTGAGGATTCAACACCATATGCTGTCAACCACTCCACCACATCTTCACTGCTGTTGTTGCCTGAGCTAGCTAGATTAAAGCAGTGAAGGTAAACCAGCCCATGATATAATTACACCTTGGATTGTGGTATAAAAGCACTCACCATGGGATGAATTAGTGATTTAACAGATCTTTAGCCTTACTGCACAGACCTAATGAAATAAATAATTACAACTATTTCTGTCTTCAAGGGCTACATATATTCAAAGTCACAACTCTGATTTGCCTTATATTATTCAAGCCGTTTTCTGAATAAATTTGTCACTTGGATTTCCTCAGGAAAATAGCCATGCCAGTAATCATTCTGGGTATTACTCATTAGAACAAAGTTTGATTAAATATTAAAACCTCTAGCACTTTCAATTACAATAAAACCACCAACGTTCCTTCAGCAGCTTTAAAAAGTCACGTCTAGTCTAGGTAATTTTCAAGAGGGACAACGGAAGGACTAGTCCTCATCCTCTCATATTCCATTGAGACACCCCTCCCTAGAACGGTGTGTACTCGGCAAACACTTTCAGTTGCATTACAACTGTTCACATAGCAACACACTCATTCTCAGAAGAATTCTTTGGTTTCTTTTTAATCTACAGAGTCTTCCCAGATCTTAGAATATGTAGATTCTTTTATTTCCTTTCACTAATGGTTATAGAAAAATAATGTTGCTTAGTCAAGAAACATTCTATCCTGTTTGCCTATCTCCATTTATTCTCCCAGCATATGAGAAAGCTTTAGAAAATTACCTTTTGGTTTTATGTTCCCATTCTTTAAGGCCTCTTTTTAGTTTTGCACAATGTAGATATGCTTTCCCACTGGAAATTTCCATATGGCATACAAATGGCCAATTCTTTATTTTATTACAGTTTGTTTTGTAAAACGTAAAGCCTGTTGAGTGCATTTAGCATTCCCTTTCCAATTGCTCCCTCTCTCTCTGCCACCTTCCAATTGTTTTCTTTTTTATTTCTGCTTCACCCAGAGTCCACTGACATCAGAGAATGGATGCCCATTAACCCCATTATGATTTGAATCAGCTTCGCAGTCCCTGTGCAAATAAAACTGTATTATTAAGAAGGCAATTTTAAACACAAGTATCATTATGCCCCTTTAGAAATCTATGGTGTATCCACACCTGGAATATTGTGCCTAGTTTTGGTCCTCACACCTCAAAAAGGATATAGGAAAACCAAAGAAGGGCAACAAGGATGATAAGCAGTATGAAAGAGAGACTAAAGACGGTAGAGCTATTCAGTTTAGAAAAGAAATGCTGGGTGGAGGGTGGGGCATGATAAGGGTTTATGCAAACTATGGCTCATAAAATTAATAAGTAGTAAGTTTTAAACTAACAAAATGAAGTTCTTTTCCATACAGCATGTCATTAAAGAATGTCACCAGATGTTGTGGAAGCTGACAGTTTAGCCAGATCCAAAAATGGACTGAACAAACTGTTGGAGAAATATGCATCAGTAGTTACTGACATGGGAGTCAGAGGTACACACTCTGAATCAGATCTCCCTAGACTTTAAATGCTGGAGACTGCAAGTAGGAGATGAACAGGGGAAAAGTCCTGGTCATACCCTGTTCACTTTTTTTTTTCAGCATCCATTTTCTGCTAGTGCGTGATACAGGAATAGTGAGCAAGATGGACCTATGGTCTAACCTGGCAAATGACAGTTCTTACGTTCTTACACACTAGTGAATCCTATCTTACTAAGCAAGCTGTTTTCTGTCCCTCATGATATTATCATTGCCACGTAAGTGTAGGCTGTGCTTCCTCCTTTGCTCGCTCCTCAGTGGGCATGCCTACATGTGCCATTAGGGAACAGTAATAGACTGAAGCTTATTGCTCCACAATTTATTGCTCCTGGGAAGCTCCTGGGTACATGTCTACACATACATTCAGCGTGCAGCACACTGAACCAAGACACAGCAGTCCTGGCTGGCAGGAGGCCCTGGGGGTCAGCCTCCCAGCCCAGGGCTGCTCCAACCAGGCTCAATGTGCTGCAGAGGGGCTGGCTGGGGCCTGAGCATGCTTTAGTGTGGGGCTGGCTGGCAGGCAGCCCCAGCACTAAAACACCCTCATGCCCCAGCTAGCCGGTATTTATAAGTCCTATCCTGCTAATAAATGTGGAGTTTATTAGTTTTGTTCGCCCTAATAGGACCACGCGTTTAGACGCTGAGACATTTACTGCACAGTTAATTAGGCAACTGTGCAGTAAATATCTCATGTAGACGTGCCCACTCAATACCAAACTTTGGCTGTGGAATTTGATTTGTATTTACTTGTGGTGACATGTATTTCCATAAGAGATGTGGTTTTGGACCTAAGACATTTCTAGAATTATTCCAGTACAGAACTAGTAGAAATCACTGTCACTAATGCCTAGAGCCTCAGACAGGCTATAGCCTCATTATCTAATACATGGTGCAGAAACAGAACCTATTTCTCAGAGATACAAATCCCTTTCACCCCCTTAGGAATCATGTGCTTTAAAGGTATTGTTCCTTTTTTTGTTTTTTACTTTATCACTCACCTAGACTTAGAGACACACCACCTGGCCATATCAAGTCTTCCACCATTCCCACATTACCTTCTTTTCTTTCTATTTTGGCTTGCAGTCCCTCTACATTTTTAACCTAGTACTTAATATTTCATACAAAGAACCCTTATATCATACATTTCAGATGATCTATACAGGTACACCCAGGTGCCAAATTTTATTTTTAATTCTAAGTAGAACCTTGTGCAAAATGAATGTGACTCTTACATTCCTAAGCATGAGATGCTACGTAAAGTGAACTATCTTGCATGCGTGCGTATTCTTCATAGCAGAATTTTGCTTGGGAGTCAAGAATGACTACTGAAGGAATTACTTATATGTATTTTCCAAAATAAATAATAATCACCCATTATGGAAAAAACAATAGTCACTCAGTGTTGGGGTATATGGAAAAATACAAAAGGTATCAAACCTAGAAAAAGAATTCCAGGCTAAATTCAAATTGTACTGAGATGGAAATTGTTACAGTAACCAGAGATATCTTTGCTTGCGCGTCTGGGGAATCCTACTTCTGAGAGCGCTGCTGCTGTTGCTATGGAGAAAAGGAACAGTACCCTGACAGTCTAGGCATAATGGAAAGAAAAATCCACAATCAACAGAGCTGGCCACATATGAGAGAAATAGTTATTCCTACAACCAAAGGAAATGGGAACTTCTGAAACTGCTCTACTCTATTTAGCACTTGGAAATCTCTATGGTTCGCAAATAATCTCTACACAAGCAATTTTGGACAATACAATTATTCCAAAGTTTAAAGTGCAGAATCCTGTATTTTTTTATTAGAAAAAACACACAATTCCCTTTTAATTACCATTCACTTTAAAGCTGCCTACACTGGCCTTGAACCTGCAAGCTGAACTACACAGGCTAATTTCAGGAAGAAAGTATATAAGAGTTTGATTGGGACAATCTTCCTGTAATAGGTTAGGGGATGAGGTAATATACAACAAAATGAGCATAGTAATTATAATAATGACCTTTTTTCCTACATCTCAACCTATTTCTCTACTGAAGCACATGCCCAATATATTCAGGCATGAAAAAGAAAAGAAGTACGGAACTATCATAAGAGTGCCATGCAATCCTTCCACCATTTCCACAGATGAGTTCTGAATCTCTGCAGCTTTCCTTTTTTATAGAAGGTTTGAGGGTGCTTTGTACTACCTATTGCTGACAGCCAGACCTTAGCATAATTTGCAAGGTGGCAATATTGTCATGCAATCTCTTGAGCTGATGAAGCAGTCCATGCAAACTGCCTATGCTGGCCTGTCCATCCTGAGTAGTCAGGAAGGAGCACCTCTGGGACTCTTTGTTCCTTGACCCCTCTACTCTGTAGTTACCTTGGGGTCATCCAGCCTCCGTATGAACCACAGTAGTTGCTGGACACATCTACACATGTAATTAATATGCAGCAATAAACTCCAGCACATATCGCACCAGAGTTTATTGCTCCTAAGCGCACCATTTGAACACACGCCCAGGACCGCAGCACGTTGAGCCGGAACAGAGCAGCCCCAGCTAGCAGGGAATCTGAGGGTCAGCCTACTTGGCTCAACATGCTGCAGAGGGGCTGGCTGGGGCACAAAGGTGCTGCAGTGCAAAGCTAGCTGGCAGGCAGTCCCTGCACTGAAGCCCCTGTGCCCCAGCCAGCCAGGTCAGCATCTATGTGTGCACTGCTGTGCGCTAAAAAACTCCACCGCAGGGTACCACTTGTATTTACAACAGAGCTGCACATGTAGATGCTGAGACATTTACTGCAGAGCTAATTAGGCACCCACTGAGTAGAAAATAACACAGACAGGAACAAGAATGGAAGTACTACCCCACAGCAGAGTTTATTACTTTACTGCTGCCTAATAAGGCTGCACATATAAATGCTGAGACATTTACTGCAGAACTAATTAGGCAGCTCTGTAGTAAACATCTTGTGTAGATGTATCCGCTGAGTAGAAGAAATCACAGACAGGAACAAGAATGCATAGCTGTTAAATATGTCACAACCCTAAAGGGCTTTGTCATAAGTTACCTGTATAATGCCAGAAATCTGTGGAATATTGTGATGTCATAAAGTTAGATCAGTTTTAGAGAAGTCACAGGTGAAGGCTTTATATTGTTTCAGACCCTCGTGACTGCGACTTGCCGTAAGAAGGCTTGGCGAGTGGAGTCATGGAGACAGTAGCCAGGTGGAAGGATGTAAAGAAAGCTTGTAGCTCAGAGGTGGAGAAACCACCAGACGGCTGCCCTTACTTCCCAGCAGTGGGAGAGAGGGGGAAAGATTGTGCTCAAAGATAAGGGTCTACCCAACTTGAGAAGGCAGCTGGCCAATTTCTCCAAGAGATTGCAGAGCCAGTTGCCATTTTCATGGGCTGATTGCAGCAAGGCCCCCCCATGCCTCTCACTAGCCAAGGAGCCCTGGTGGCCCCACCCTTCATTGATGATTAGTTGTGAGGGCTGGTTGTCCTGTGGCCCCGCTCCTCACCACTGATTGGTGAAAAGGGGTAGGATGTCATGACAGGCAACCTTCATAGGTGATCAGCAGCTAGGAGTAGGAGCAGCAGCCATCTTGGACTTCTTCCTCTGGGGAGCCAGCATTTTATTTTCAGTAAGTTTTGTTTTTCCTCCGCAGATTCTGGCAATTCGCAGGCAATGCCAGATTTCACAATTTCCATAAAATCTGTGAAACTGTAATTTCTGTAGGTCCCTACTCATACAGCCAAGTCAACAGTAGAACAATCAGATCACCATCAGTCTGTTGACAGTACTTTTCATCTCCACGTACAGTATACTGGCAGGACACATTTGGTATGTACCAGTCTAATTGAAAGGTGACCTACAAAGGAGCAGGGAAAGAAAAGAAAAAGCAAAAACCTTTGGGTTTCTGGCTTTCTCCTTCTTTGTGCTATGTAAAATGGGCCTAAAACATTTTAAAGTAATGTTGGAGGTTTTATGTAAAAGAAATCCACCTTCAAAAAGCCTCTGACAATAACCACACCATTGGCAGAATAATATTGCATGTACTAAGAAAGGGAAACCTGAGTTATTAAAAAGAGAAACATTGCTTTTATTTATATTGATTTAAACTTGCTTTCCTTGGTTGGCTGGCTTTGCTTATTTGCTTGTTTTTGTTAAAACTCATTTAACCAAAACACTTCAGAGAAAATGGCTCTTTCTAAAGGATTAAGCCTCTTCAATGGAAGGCGGAAAAAAATGTTTCCAATAAAGTTCTGAGAAATCCAGGAAGCTGGCCAACAAAATAAAGAGAGAGAGAAGACTTGATATTCCTAAACAAACAAACCTTCAAGCCTCTCTTTTCATATTAAAAGACATTGAAAGAAAAAAGGGAAAAAAGGGACCCTTGCTGATGAAGAAAATCTAGTGCGTAAAAAAGACTGCCTTTGTAAGAATTTAAAAATAAAAGGAGCCTATTAAAAGCTTAGAAGCAAAGTTGTAAAGTATTTAGCTCTAGAAGTAGATATTCAAACTTCATCCAAACGGGTACCCAGGAAGTAAATGGGAGTTTTGCCATTCATTTTAATGGGATCAGGACTTCAGTTTCCATGCGTGCCTACCCAGTGTTTAATCACGGCCTGTGCTCAGTCTTAGCCAAATAATACAACTTTTAAACACCTATTTTTCTAACTCCGTGGTTCTCAACCTTTTTAGAATCAGGGTACCTCTTGCTAGACTAGAAGCAATCCTGTGGAAATGCCAGCTCATTTTCTCTTATTTTTTGACTAGAGAAAAATTAACAGAGCAATTCTTCTGTTGCAAAGAACTCAGAAAGACCCACAACAGCTCACAATGTTTTTAAAACTATGTATTCCTATTCAAAATGTTTGGGCGTATCTTATGAATTATGTCTGCACACCTAACAGTACTACCATTGCGTGGCATGCTGTGGCATCCTTGAAAGGATCTCAAGGCACCACAGGGTGCCATTGGCATCCTGGTGCACAGTCACTGGTCGAATTCAAACTACCCATTGGGATTCTGAATCAGCTTTTAGCTACATAAAAAAAAATGTTAAAGGGGGAAAAAATCCTAACATGCTTTGTTTGGTTTTTTTCACATACACACAGAGGGTCACCTCTACACAAGACATTTACTGCACAGTAGACTAATTACCTGCACCATAAACACCTTGGCATCTACACATGCACCCCTATAAGGCTGGAGTAAACCAATTTACTCTGCCACAGGATAGTACTTGTAAATCCTGTAATTTTTTTAGTTTGCAGTAGCGTATATGTAGACACTGCCCAAGCTGGCTGGGGCACAAGGGTGCTTCAGTCTGGGAGCTGCCTGCCGGCTAGAACTTGAGTGCCTGCCTAACCAAAGCATGGCAGGAGTGACTCTGGGGCTCCCAGAGCCAGAAACAACCCCCAGCCTCCTTCCTGCACCTGCTGCCAACCTGGCTGCCCAGTGTCCTCAGCTGGCCTAGGGGCTCTAGCCACATCTCACTCTTATCCCCCCCATTGTCTGAGAGGCAGTGTAAATCCTAGATCTGCCGATGGAACAAACCAAATAGGAGAGATTAAGGAATAGAAACTGACTTTACAGTCCACTATTTATGGCAGTGGTTCTAAGACTAAGGGTCACAACCTTGAAGGGGGTCACAGCACTTGCCAGTGGGTTCACAAATCCCATGGTAAATTCAGCTGAAAAGATTTGGATTTGCACTGGAAGTACTATTGCAGACTAGCTAGAAGTGGGGTCATAAGCCCAGAATAACTGGGAATCTCTGATTTGGGGTCTGCACAGCAGTTTGTATCCATTCTCTGCATCAGGCAAAGCACAGGAACTCAGCACAGATTTCCCACATCAGAGCTGTCCTATCATAATATTGGCTAATTTTGTGGTGTGGATGAATTCTTTTGTCTCTCACTCACACCCATGTACATAATGCTTGGTTTACACATCAATACAATAAAATGTCAAAAACTGCTAGTTTTATCCCACTACAGGCAGAAGTAATGAAATAATAATAAAAAAGAATAACATTAGGACAGGGAAAGCATTTCCCAACAGCTCTACCTTTAAGATGTTCTACAGTGCAAAGCCTTACTCACATGCTTACTTTTACTGCTTAGCCTTACTCATCTGAACAATTCTAGCTTATAAGATGAAGGATCAATCATAAACTTGAAAAAAAAAAGGTGGCAATGGAAATAAAAATATTCCATCAGCCTGCCAGAAAAATGTAAGTCTTCTACTTTGACACTAGAGCAGAAGCAAAAGCTAGTCACCTTGTAAATTAAGGCTGTACTGATCAATATGGTGATCAATGAGCAGCTCTTTAAAAGCTCATTTGAAAGCTAAAGAGAACAAAGGTTTCAAAAAGGCTAGCAATTTTCATGTCAGTCCCCATCATTCATCTAAGGTTTTGCAGTAAAACTAGCTGCAGGGTAGAGGTAACTAATTTTTTTAGCCCTTGGTTTAGCTATTATATTTTGAAGGTGGAAAAGACCTTCTATTCATCTTAATCATGAAACTGATTTGAGGTTTCTCAATTGATTTGAAAATTCCAAAAATGATGCTAGAAGATTCTATTTTAACAATATTACAATAGCATTCAACTGCTTTCCTGGAAGATATATTGATCACCGTACAGCAATTAATGGGGGCGGGACAACAAAAACATTAGGAAATGGAAAAACAACTCTTCATATGCATTTCTTGATATGCCCTATGTTAAAAAGTGTGATAAACACCTTTTATAATAGCTAAAAAGAGCAAGGTACATTCTGAAAGAGATTACAATGTTATTTGTAACATGATGTGAAAGCATATAACAATAGGGCAGGAAAAAGAAGTAGTAGTGGAGGACAGAGATTACAAGACCAAATCACTCCTTTATGGCACATCATATGAGCTTCTCAGTAAATAATTAGAAGTCATTGATACCAACATTTCCTGTAAGAAACTAAGAGCAATCTAAGTGACATCCTCCTTGGGCAACTCAGTGTTTCCGTGGGTGTATATTACATAAGCCCTGGGTTCATCACTGCTCTCACTGGGCTATTTGCGCACTAACCAGAACGACAGAGACTGCAGTGATCATCTGATCATCTGAACAGCTGATGTTATTTGTCTCTTTCCTTCATGTACTTAAAATGTGCAGGTGCGATTTTGCTCTGCTCAGAGCTGTGAAAAGAATATTTAATGACAGGGCTGCTGCTGATGTAACATCACAGTATCTTCCTCTCCAACATTTTTCATTTGTGATTCCTTCCAGAAAACTCACTGGCAGCTGCTCTGCCCTTCTCCAGTTCCAATAAAGAGTATCCTTAAAGAATGGGTGAGCGCTGCTTTGAACCACAATGTTAAAAATAGATAATATATGACCTTACAATTTTTTTTGTTCTAAATTATAGCTATGGCTTCCTCCTAGATATTATAAATTTTGTCATGAGGCCCATGTTTTTCTTCCATCCCACATCTTACATTGCAGCATTTAAGGCCGACTGAAACAGAAATCATGGCCTATTCTAAAACCTTCTACAGAATCCACAGTAATGCTTATAACTCCTCCTGTTCAATCTCTTGTCCTTCTTCTCCACTGCTTCATGGTTACCACAATTTAGAAAGATTTCTTTATGAATCAGAGTTACAGGAGAGAGACATATGGAAGATAGAGATGGAAGGAGAAGGCAAAAAGAATACTATATTTCTTTTTTTTTTCAAACTAAACCATCCTAGGCAGACATACATGCAGAATACTTTGTGTAGGTCTTACTTTAAAAATTGAATTGGAGGTTCAGAAAGGTCACAACCTCAAGGCTAGGAACAGACATTACACATAAACCGGTTTAAGTGATCAGAAACTGCTTGAAACCTGTAACAGAACAGATGCTCAGTGCACATAAACCAGTTTGAAAATGGCTGAAACCAGATTGAGATAAATCTGGTTGAATGTAGTATCAGACTTAACTGATTTGACTCAGACTGGTTTATGCAATGTCTATCTCAGACTCCTTGCTGGTTTAAGATCAACCAAATCTCCCCAGGATCCCAGCATGCTCTCTGGGCTGGACAGCGCTCTCTGTTCCACAGCAGGGCTGGCCCCTCCCCTCTGCTCCCTGGCTGGAGCTCAGCAGAGACTGCAGGCACAACAGGGTCTGCAGGCAGAGCAGGGTATCCCTCACTGCTCACTGCTCAAGCAGAAATTTACCCCCTCCTTCCCCCCCAGCTCCATGGACCCTAGGCATATGGTATGCTAGCTAATGCCGAGAGAGAGAGAGAGAGAGAGAGTGTGTGTGTCCAATTTCACTGGGACAGGCAGACAGAACAGTGACCACTTAGGGCTTTTTGTAGCTAATCAACAGGTCAGCTGGTAAGCTGTTTAAGAAGAGTTTTAACTAATGGAAAGAAGCTGTTGTTTTGCTGATGGGGTAATAAACACAGTTATCATCCCCCTGCTGGCTTGCTCACCTGTCAATTTACTGCAGACAGTATAAAGAAGCAGGGAGGGACATCAACAGATGCATTCACTGCACTCCACTCCCCCCTTGCCTCAGAGTGGTAGCAGGGGGCTGGGGGCTGACAACACTCCTGCCCCTTCAGCACCCAGTGGGGAAAAGCCTGGGATGGTGCAGGCAGACCTCCCTAATCAAAGCATCCTGCCAGGGCCTGGCCATGTTCTCACTCAGCTCAGCACTATGCAAGGGGAGGGAGAGCCGCTCTAGTCCCCGCAACTTCTAGCCTGAGCCACTGCAGGCATATGCCTGAATTCCCTCACTCCAGAAAGAATGGTTACAATCCAGTTCAGCCTAACCAGGTTAGATTAACCTACAAAGATTGAATCAATTCAGGCTTTTTGAATGTCTGTCCCTAGCCCAAATGTTTGTAAGCAGATAACTAGAAGGTCATGTATTTACCCACTTACCCCTCCCTCCCATTTTAGTGATCTGGAAGGTGCTCTCAGGGTACAGAGAAAAGCATACCTCAAAGAGCTCAGATCTGGATGTTCATCTACCTCCTCATAAAATCTTTCCTCCTCATCCTCCCCCTCATCTCACCACTTTTAGATACTCATACATGTCTTGGTATTTCAAAAGACCCATACTGGTCTATTACCTTCTCTCACCCCCACATCTGGGTCTTGTGTCTTGTTCAGAGCAACAGGAAGAAGTCCCATATCTAACCAGTTAGAAGCTTAAAGATTCTGTTTCTAAAAATAAGGTAAGGTTCAGGGAAGAAATTCTCCTTCTTTCCCCCCGCAAAAAAACAAATAAATAAAGCCCCTCATTTCTGATTTTAATTATCTGCTGCCATAACCAGAAGAAAATATTACTGGTTTCAATACATTATTTGGCTGGTAGAATAATATTCAAGGTCTTGTATATTGCATAGTACTACAAATCTAAGGATGTACATTTCTGGATGCATGGAAAAGATATGAAAGGGATAAAAAATGATACCTTATAAGAACTTCTGTGTAGAGAGTCTCACTAGGCTGCATAAAACTGATCGAAGGATGCTGAATCACCCTGATACCAAGTGTGGGGAAGACACATGGATTATGCTACTCTAAGGTGCTTATGTGACCAGTAATTCTGTGCAGGCCTCACAACAACAGATTGAGACCTGAGGTACAAAAAAAACCCAAATAACTTACTCAGGATTACAAAGAAGGCCCCTGGTGCAGCTAGGAGTTGAGCCTGGGCTCTTCAGCTTTAGAATAATGATCAGTATTATGCTCAATTGCCCATTTCCATGAGCTGTTCTACGCATCGACTTTATTGACGCTAGCTCAATACGTACTGTATAAAGGTGTAATTTATCCAGCATAAAGCCTGCAAAGTGTAAGTCCCACTTAAACACATTATAAGTGGCCCACAGAGCTTGTGCTTATCTTTTGCACAGGGGAGAATTTCTGATCCAGTAAGCAAAAATGTACTTTACATGAGTCTGTTTGTGGGGTTAGGTCCACAATATGGAGTGACATTATGTGACAGAATAGTCCACTGAATAGGTATGTATGATTTTTTTTAAAAATATAGATATCTGTAATACAAATGTGAAATAAGCTTAAAGTAATAGAATGGAATCAGTACAATGGAATTTCTGCCTCATAAATATTCAATATTACTATTCTAACAGATTAGAAAAGGAGATAAAAATGTAATCAGTTATTTTACTTCATCCCATATTAACAATGAACTTAAAAACTTCCCTCTGAAGCTCCAATCAGGCTCTGAAATTGTTCAAATTTCTACTTATTTCTTCCCTATTTATTGCTTAACAAATTAATACTATAGGAAACTACCAACCACTATTTGATCTTGTTTAACCAGCTCAATTCTAGCATTTTTCCTAGCACCCTAATCTGTGAATAGTACTATTGATTTCAATGGGACTATTGGAGGAATACGAGTTAACTGAATTAGGCATATGGTGGCAAAACTGGACAACTGGCTAAAAATTAACAGTCCGTGGTTCATCTATAAAAATTAAGTCTACTTATTAATATGTCTGTGTTCAGTTTCTGGAGATTAGAAACAAACAACCTGGGAGATATAGTTACAAGGAACTCTACAGTGAATGATCAAAAATCTGTAGCATATTTATTTTCAAATACATTCAAACAGCAATCTAAAGTGCTGATTTCTCTTTCTCGAAATTGAAAGTATAAATTAAGTCCACCTATAATTAATAAAGCCTCTCGTTGTTATATGCTGGGAATCAACAATTATATTTACTGAGGTAGGATTATTATCAGAAGAACTGACACATGAATACAGAAGGGGATCATAGGGGATCACCATTAAAGCCCTTGATGAGGAAGTAGAGCAGTTATGACTGTGCACGGTATCAGCAGACTTAACTGTAAAGCCTTGCATTTCAAGTGCATTTTCTAATCAAAAAATGTGTTTGAAATTAAAGCCAAAGCTTCAGGAAAAAGGCAAACAAGGATTTATGAAGCAGATCCCTTCGATTATGTAAGTATTGCACGCTAAACCAAAGAAATTACGATTAGCCACTGTAAAACACACCTGGATCTGCAGATTTTTTAAAAATCTGTATTAGTGCAAAGTAATATTGCCAATTATTCTTAATAATCAGTTTGGATTAGAAAAAATGTTTCTATTCATATTACATACGGCTTTCATATTTTCAGCATCAAGAAGTAAACTGAAGTTGGTTTTAAACAAAACCAAAGACCAAACTCTGTGCTAATTTATTCTTCCTGCAACCCTACTGACATCAGTGAGTGTAAATCCACACAATAATTAAGAATTATGACACAAATTAGCAGGAAAAATTCAAAAGCAGCTGATGAAAATCAATACAATATTTTTTTTACCTTTACTGATGTCAGCAGCCTTTAATGTGGAAGATGATATTTTGTGTAAATCAGCTCTTCAGAGGATAACATCTTCCATATTAAAGTCTGCTGACATCAGTAAAGGTAAAAAAATTAAAAGGATTTTTCTTTAATCAACTTAAAAAAATAAATAAATACGTGTTTTTTAATACCAAATGTGGTCCCTAAAAGCATTTAGTTTAGTTTAAGAAAAGCAAGTAATGGGTGTCTGTAACAGTTTACTATTATCTAATAATGCTACCACCATTCAGCATTTATTTGGGACATTTGATGTGTACTTGTCAAGCCATTTTCCATGAACACTGACAAAGATTCTTTTGAAAGGAGATGTGTAGCTCTACAAGAACTGGTCTTAAAGAAACGTGCAAGAGTGCACGTTTCTGCAGTGAATATTTTAAAACATGCATTGACTGAATGTTAAACAAACTTCTGAAATTCTCTGTGGTGCTGCCTAGAACCAGCCCTTTTATTCTCTGCCCTTATACGTGCTGTGACTCTTTAGGTCCTTTTAAAGCCCCAGTCCGTTGTAAAGACTCTTAATTCTTATAAGTTATATTTTAAAAACACCAATCGCATCACAGTAGCCTTTTTTTTTTTGTAAAAGAAATGCACCTTTAACTATTACTAATGCCAGATGGTCTCAGCGTAGAAAGCAGCAGGAGACACCCTATTAATGCTACTCAAACAAGCAACTTGTGCTAGTAGCAGACCAATGAAATCAGTCTCAGACTGCTAATCCTCTCTGTCACTATGGCAACAGCTATTTCAGACAATTCTTCAATTTTCAAGGCAAATGAGCCTGTGTGCTGTGAAACTTCTCCTCCCGGGGGTTTGATGCAAGCAGGTAATTTTTTTTTTTTTTTTTTGGTATTGGCTACCACTAAAGCAATACATTTATTTTACACATCATATTACATGAAGCACTGGAACGTAGTTTTTGATCTTCCTATTGTTTAATTATAGGCTCTTCTGGGGTACTAATCACTACAGCAGGTAAGTACACCATAAATATGTAGGGTTTGGTTGTGATTTACACTAGATGCCCATCCAGTAGCCCGTAGGAGAATTAGGACATCCCTTACTCTTGTGCTACCTGACCAAGTAACATGCTGTATACCTTGTACTCCCCTTCAAAGAACAGGTAGTCAGGGAGACACTAAGTGGCAGCTCCTCCCTACCATATGTCTGCCAATGCTGCTATCATACATTTGTTGCTGGGATAGGGTAAGAGTAAATATGCAACAAATGGAAGCAAGGAGGTAACTGTACTGTATATCAGAGATGGCAAACCTATGCAGCAATATATCATATGCTTAATTCACAGCAAAGCCACAGCCTAATCCACTAATGTTATTCCTCATTGTGCAGAGGCACAGAGAGAGATGGTGTTCTTGCCAACAGACCCATAAAGACATCTGTGGCAGAGTCAGTATACAAAACCAAATGTCTTTAATGACAACCCCAGCCTTCCTGTCCAATTTCTCTCTGCTAATTCTGTAGCAGAGAACAATAAACCCAACTCAACAACCTATTTTATGGAAAGCACTATCCAAACAATACTATATGTAGAATCTACCAACAATGGAAAAATGAAGGTGTTATTCTGACAAGGCATGAACTGTGTATTCCTTATGTAGGAAAAATGAAAAATCTAATATAAAATTGGAAGAAACTGCATAAATCAATGTAGCACTCCAAATCTTCCTTTTTTAATGTTCTCAAAAGGACGTTCTCAAAGGGGTACCTACAAGTCAAGCACACAGGTCCATTTACTTGTCATGAGGATATTTGCACTCCTAGCTTCATGTTCTGAAGTGCAGCGCCATTGACCTAACTGAAGTATGCAATCCTCAGCAGCTCTGGAAAAAAAAAAGTTAAGACCATTAACTAGTGTTTGTCTGCCTCAAAAGGCCTGATCCTGTATTTCTCGCATAGATAAAATTCCTTCTGAAGTAAAGGATCTTTGCCTTTATAGAGTAGCAGATAGAGGATCTCAGTTCACTTGAATTTTACTTATATTCCTAGAGCTACTTCCTATAACCAAAAACTAGAGCTGACCAAAACCAGTTAATTCCCTGTCAGTTTGCCTGTAGGTTGTTTACAATACTTGTTTCAAATGATAAATGTGCCTGGAACATGCAGTTCATACTTTTCTGAGAAATCCAGTAGAGATCATTGTGTACATTTCCTCTCCATTATGAGGATGTCATTTTAATTAAATTCATTCTATCTAGAAGCTTCATGAAAGAAACTCTCAGCAATTCACGGTTGGTACCTATCCATCTCTAATGGGATGTAGGGTATGGGAAAGTAAATTAAGTTCTTCACACTGAAAATATTTTGTACTTTTAATGATTTTTCTTAACATTAATCTTATGTTTCAGAGTAAACCTATTGAATTATATTTGATTCATGTTATCTTATCTCTACTTTTATGGAAGCTGATACTTGGTGAGTTATAGAACCACTGCTCTTAGATACTGAACAACCTATTTGGTCATACAATTCATATTCCTCCCAGGACATGCCTGCCAAAGAGAACCAAACAATCTTGACCAAAGGCACAAATAACTCACCAGACCAAACAAGTTATTTTCTACCTAGCCTTAAAACAGTTCTCCACCTCTGTCATAGGATGGTTTCTTATTCATTGTCATACAATTACACATTAGCATAACTCCCATGGAAGATGATGATTCTCTCAGCCAATACTGGATGTTTTCATTTTTGGGTAAACAAACTCTTATGCTTGATTCAATATGAATGACTTCCAAAAAGTAGTTATTGCTTGGACTAGTATAAAAGTTAATCTGGCCTTGAAAAAAGATTGAATGACACTTGTTCAATAATAATAATAATAATAATTAAAAAGAAATCTTATGGTCTTAGAACCACATTTCCATAGGTTTTTTGATTCAGGAATCCCTTCTGATCTTTCAGTTATATACATATATCTCTAAACTGAAGCTACAATTTCTCCTTAGTCCAACAAATATCGTGTTGTTCTCTGCCATGAGAAGATTTGTCAGGCTCCAAACAGGTACAAGAAAGTAGCACAGGGCATTAGAAGCTTGCCACACACAGGACCAGGTTAACCCTTTAGTGGGCCCTAGACAAACTCATGGCCCCAGGTCACTCGAGATCCCCCCACCTCACCCTGGCGCTGCTGCCCACAGGGAGTGGGGCTCAGGGCTGCCGCTAGGAATCAGCTGTCATCGTGACAAGGGGAGGGGAAGGGAAGGGAGGCGGACAGGGCCATTCATACTGCTGCTGCAGAGGGAAGAACCGGGGCCTTCCCATAGCTCAGGGCCCTAGGCATGTTCGCTTAATCTGGCCCTCCCCACCCAAGTTGATGGCAGAAATGGGAACAAGGGCAGCAGTCTAGTGTTCCTGCCATTATTACATATCTTAAAATGGTGGATCATGGGCATGATCTCAAATCCTGAACCAGGCATCAGAACCATTCTGGAGCCCTTTAGCTTTTCCAGTCTACAGTGTCTTTACGTGGGCATGTGGAGAAGAGGAGACTGACAGGGGATTTGTTAATAATCTTCACTTCAAGAAGGGTGCTTATAAATAAGATGGTGATATACTATTTTTTACGATCACAGGACAGGACAAGTAGTAATAGTCTTCAACTGCAACAAGGAAAATTCAGGTATGATACTAGACCAGCTTCCTAAGTATAAAGGTGGTTAAGTATTGGAACAAATTAATTTAAGAGGTTATGGAATCATTATCCTTGGAAGTTTTTAAGAGCAGGTTAGACAAACATAGGGCTGCCCATACATGTGCTCAGGGGCAGGGGTGGGGTTTTAATTAGAGTGGTTCCCAGACAGCTGCTCTAATTTAAATGCTTCACTGTCATGTGTATTAAGCCCCTGCATGTTTAAAAATGGCCATGGGATACTTTATCTAAACCTCATTTGACAAGGTTTAGATAAAGCACCCCACAGCCATTTTAAAATATGCAGGGGTTCAATACATGTGATGCCGTGGAGACACTAAAGCATTCTAATTAGAACGCGGAGCAGACTCAGTGAACCATGTCTGCTCCAAAATGTTCTGAGTGGAACACCATCAAGCACATATATAGGCAGGCATAGATAAAATAATCTAGACAGGACAACTTATCCCTCAATGAAGTTGAGCTATGCTGCTGTGATTTAACATTCCACTTACCCCAGGGTGAGAGCAGGCACACAAGACACAAACCATATACAGAGCTTTTGGCACATAGTAAGCCTAGGCCCCTTGTAGCTCACTGGAATTTGTTTATCCATACCTTAATTCACTTTCTTCCTATTTCTATTTTTTAATTCTACATACTTTTGGCTAAAATTTTATTTTGAAAATTACTTCACTTCCTGTAGCAGCAACTTGTAAAAGGTCTGTTGGTACCACGCACATACTCATTTTGTTTAAAGAGAAACCCAGGGCCAAAATTATGTCACTGAAGGCATGTCTAGAATGAGGACCCAGTATGTGCTGAGAGTCAAGAACTTACAGTATAATGAATCCAGAGAAAAAGGACCATATAAGGCTCAAAAGTTGTTCTAATTAAATTCCGGAAAAAAAATGCATACTTTCCTCACCCAAAATATGTTACTTAGTAATACAGGTATTGCCACATTTTTAGCCTGACTTCACATAAACTTCTTTTTCACAGAAAAAATACTCTAAGAAAAATGAGGAGCAGACTTTCATGTACTGGCTCTGGATTTTTATTATATGCTTTTTTAAGTATTACAAATTGATCCAAAAATTATTCTCCTGGCTGAAAGGAATTAAGCTCTTTTACTATAAGCTTCTTGTCCAAAAAAATAAACACAAGAGCCAAATTACTTTTGGGTGGCACTCACAACTCCATTGGCCAGCAGCTTCCTTTAGTATGCCTTGTGGTAGCTTACAAATTCATCACACTTTATAAAATGCATGTCACTGAAGTTCACATTAATCTCATCCCAGCCAAGGTTTTGTCTACCCATGTCTTAAAAACCTCCAAGGACAGATTCTACAACTTCTCTGGGTAACCTGTTCCAGTGCCTATTATTACTTCCTAGTGAGAAAGTTTTTCCTAATATCTAACCTAACCTTCCCTTGCTGAAACTTGAGATCATTGCTCCTTGTTCTGTTATCTGCCACCAGGAAGTACAGTCAATCCCTCAGGTAGCTGACAACTATTAAATCCCACCTTGGTCTTCTCTTCTCCAGACTAAATAAGCCCAGATCCCTCAACTTCTCATCATAACTCAAGTTCCCCAGCTCTCTAACCAGTTTCACTGCCCTCCACTAGGCTCTCTCCAGTTTGTCCACATCTTTTCTATAGTAGGGGACCCAAAACTGGACACAGTGCTCTAGATGTGGCCTCATCAGTGCCAAATAGAGAGGAACAATCACTTCCCTTGATCTGCTGGCAACACTCCTACCAATGCAGTCCAATACGCCATTAGCCTTCTTCACAACAAGGGCACACTGTTGGCTCATATTCAGCTTATTGTCCACTGTATTTGTTTTCTTCAGAAGCAGACTGTATCTAGGGATTTAAAAAGTCATATACAGTAATATGCAGCTCCAGCACCCTTCCAACAGCAGTCACCACCATACACTTTGAGTTTCCCTCTGCTGTTTCAGCCCCCCTTTCACCAACCTAACCATCCTGAGATTCTCCCTATGAAAATAAGCAGCAACAGCATCCAGCTACCACCCCATGCACAAGCACATGCCCAAGTTCTGGAATGAGCTAAACAAGCTTGATCTGGAGAATTCAGGCAGCAAACATGGGTGATGGACAACACTAAACTGCACCAGGAATAAGGAACACCAACTCTTGGAGTGAGGGGAAAATATGCTTTAATATACCTGGACATTATCTACCGTTATTTACACAAAAAAATAAAAGCAAAGACATATAGAAAAATATTTCAAGATAGAGTCCAACTTACCTAAAAAGAGTATTCATATTCAAAGTACCTTATTTCTCCCTTATAGAGCTGTGTCTTCCCCGTCTTATTTTGTCACTGACAGTAAGTTTTTGTGGCATCAGCCATGCATGTGATGGCCCTGTCATACTCTCCTGCACCAGCTAAGATATCAGGCACCTTCTGGTGCTCCAGGAATAGATTAGAATGACTGCTGCCAGCAACAAAAGTAGTACCTAGCAGGTAAGCAATACGGAAACCATCTTTCTCTCACCTAACTCCTTTCTCAGCTGGATCTGAGCTGGGAAAAGCAACCAGGAAAGCAAAGGCAACAAGAAAAACCCTAGCAAAAGGGAAAGACTCACAGGGCCCTTCCACTATCCAGGACAAGCTATGCTATTTCATATCCCATTTTCATAAATGCCTGGCTCACCATAACTGGGCTGACTATAAGCTGAAGTTAAGATATGCAAATGAACTGAATTTACACAGCTTTTTTATTGAATAATCTGCATAAATATTAACATGAGGCTTCCCAAAACTTTCTTACATAGAAGTAGGAATAAACTGTTCCCAGCCACAAACCATTCAAACATTATGAATTAGCCACTTCCCACCTCCAAAATCAAGAGAAAGCCTTAAAAACCATGAGTTAAAAAATAAAAAAATACAAGACGAGTGCCTTACTTATTTATGAACCTTTTGAGAGGACCCAGGTCACAATTGTGTTTCCTTCCCATCATCAGAACCAGAACTAAAAACTTAGTTTTTTTGTCCCCCTTCCCAAATGAAAGCTAAGATCCTCAAATAGTTAACTGTCTACAGGAACAGGCACTTTAAGTAAAGTACCATGCATCAAAAAAGTTGGCAGCACTTAGAATAACTAAATCTCAACAGGCATTTCTTATGGGCCAGATTGAGACTGTAAAAATATGCATGTGTGAACCTGTAAATTCTGCATTTCGCCTGCTGGAGTGAATTCTGCACTACTCTGCTGCAAGAAGGTCATTCTCCATGAAAAAAACAGAAGTTCTGTCCCCTCAGATCCAAGCACACTATAACCTATGTCTTTACCAGATGTTACCATCTAGTGACTTGAGGAACTTTCCTAGCCAGTTTCTGTCTCTGGGACTCTACACTTAATACAGTCACAAGATATTTTACTAAACCCTGTGAGCCTAATTCCTAGCCTACACCCATTCTTTGTCACCTTCTTCACAGACAATAAATTCTCTGAACCTGCACAGAGTCCTCTGCAATGGCCTGTGGAAAGGGAGAAGGTTTCCTTGAAGGCAGTAGACTTCTGCTTCCCTGTAGCACTGGGACCAGGTGGGACAGTCAATCCCTCCCAGGAAAGTCCTGGGAGCAATAGTGGAGGAGGGTCAAACATAGCCCAGTAAAGGCAGAAGGCAATCCTAACTTACCTACAGGTAAAGACATAGGTTATAGTCTGCTCTGTCTTCGTGGTTCCAACAGAGTGGTATGCCACAATGCCATAACGATTTATCAGCACTTGCTCTCTCCAGTTCCGGGGGTGCACAGAAGCTTATGTAAGTTGCCAGAACCTGAGGATTTGAGTCTGGAAGAAGGGCTGCCACTAGTTAATTTTGTTTCTTCTTTTTTGTTGCTTACTTGCTTTTCTGTGCCTATTTCTTTTGGGATGATTTGTTGCATGAAACCAAGCCTGAGTCCGGGCGGGGGGGGGATTACCCCAGCCAAGGGGACCGGACTTTGTGTACTGGGCCTTAATAATGCTCTGATATGCATCTGATGTCATGAATGAATGAGAACTCTGTTACTTTGACAAAACTGATTGAATGGCTATGAACTATTTAACTGTACTATACTTTAAAGCCTGCTCCACTCCAGGAAGGACATGCCATTGATTTACACTAACTAGGGAGATCAGTCTCTTTTTGAGAGAGCTGAACTAAAATCTCCCACCTGAACCCAGAATTGACCAGAGAGCATGGCAGAGGTGACTGAGCTGTGATTCATAGTAATCAAAAATCCAGCCCTGGACCTTCGGGCAACCAAACATAGCAGTCAGAGTGACAGACCGCTGTCATCTTTATATCAGCGGTTGGTGTGTGGACAGGGTGTAGGGGAGGAGGAGCCCCAAGAAGAACCCACCCCAATGAAAGCATACCCATGGAGGTACTTTTGCCATCATTGGACTCTTCTTTTCTTTTTTTAAGACCAAGGCATAGCAGAAGAGTTGAAGGCAGTGCCACAGGCACTCACTGCATCAGTACCTACCCCATCCTGGTGAAGATGTGACATTCCCATATCCAGAGAGAATCACATAAGCATGAAGATCATTAGGTATGATCCACCCTTTTGTATTTTCCAGCACTTTATTTACCTAGGCCAAAGCCCAGATTTCATTGGGAACTACAGGTTCTTAGCCCTTCCCAAATTTCTTCCACGGGGCTTCATTTCCCTAGAAAATGTTTAATGTTACTGCCCTGGGCTTAGGTTTTAAGTAGGAATGAGAAGGGTTATATTTTTGTGAGTGGCAATATTTTCAAAGAGTTTCATTAGGATAAGAAACACATTTACCTTAGAATATTTTTCATTGAAAGGAGGAACGAACAAGAAAAGACTGGGTCCTATGTAGAAACAAAGTAAAAAAAAATCATCACAATTTACAAACAGGAAAAAGAACAGAGTCACTGTGGGGGAGGCGAGCTGGCATATGTGTACAAATAAGATTGCTAATGATGAACTGCACAAGGAGAGAAGCTGAACAAGCAATTACAAAGAAATTACGGTGTAACTCGGTGACCCTATAGCTGCTCACCTGCTCCAGAAGCATCATTGGTGTGTTTGTGGCCATAACTTTCATGAATTTCTCAAATTTCCACTTGTATAAACTCAGCCTCATATCATATATTAAGGTACATCTCCATATCCTCCATTACTTCTTGTAAGACAATAATACTAAATACTATCTATTAATAAAAAGTGATGTCTGCTTGAAATGAATACACGTACAATAAAATGAACCCCTCTCTACTGTCTAGGTTCAAAGGTACTTCACTAAAATAGATCTTATCAAATAGTAAATGGGACTTCTACATCTAGATGAACAGAAGGAAAAAGAGGAGGAAAAATACTGCACAGTGGGCGTGTCTACATGAGACACTTTATAGCACAGTAGACTAATCTATTGTGCAGTAAAACATCACTGTCTACACATGTGCAGCATTTGCTGCACAGTAAATTAGCCTACTGTGCAGTTGGCTACTACCTGTAGATACAGGTAGATTAACTGCACAGTAGCTACTGTGTAATAGTACACATGTACACAGCTGACCAGGAACAAATTGCTCCCCATCAGCACAGGCAGCAGGGAGTGAGGGAACAGTCTTTTCCCCTGAGCAGCTGCCTCCCAACCCTGTGTCCTGATTGGCAGATCAGAGCATGGGGCTGGAAAATGATCCCACTCCCGAGCAGCTGCCTCCCAGCCCCACATCGAGGGCAGCTTTTTGAGGAAAAGGATAGCTCCCCCTGTCCCCTGGAGCACAAGGGAGCCTGGAGTTCCCCTCAGGTACTGTGGCCGGGCACAGCAGAAGTAGCCGTGTACTGAACTGCTCCTGTCAGGAGCAAGTGTAGATGCGCTCCCAGGGAAAGCTTACTGTGCCTTATTTTACTGTGCAGTAAGCTTACAGCATATTAATAGCATGTATAAACATGCCCAGTGAAATACAATTAACTGTAAATAAAGTTGCAAATATTAGCAACTGATGTTCTGATGCTATCATGGTAACAAAGAGAATGTAGCTAAGGTCACCTGATGCCATCTTTCTCTATACAATATTTTATAGAGAGATAGATATCTCTAGTGTATTAGCAACCTTTCATCTGTGAGACATGGTGGATATTGCAGCCTATGATCAATCACACAATAATTTAACAGGTGTGTGAATTAAATTCACAGGCTGTATTACAACCTGTTTCTTTCCCTGACTCCTAGGGCATTTACACACATGCAGGGAGCCTGTTCTGACATGTTGCAAATCCAGCACATTGGAACAGACTTGATTAATCACATCTGCTGGAGCTAGTAAATTGATGCGCTCTGGAAGCCTTGTACGTCTTCACACTGAGAAAACGGCGGCCGTGCACTTTGAAATAAAACACATTCAATGTGCTTTAGTTCAAAGTGCCCCACCACCACTTTCTTACTGTGGGGATGCCCTGCCCTGCTGACAGATGTGATGCATGGGCGCTTTTAATTAGTGTGGCTCGCTAATTAAAACTGCCTGGTGTCGTGTCGAGAGCACATGTAAAAATGCCCTATAGTCTACTCTGACACTACTCTAATACACACATTAGTGTGTTAAATGGGCCACAATTTCTTTGGTATAAAAGCAGAATAAAGATAATGGAAGTAGCTCTTTGCTGCTTGTACTCACTGAGCCCATCCACACAAGATGCTATGTCGCTGTAGTAATGAGCTACAACAACGTAGCATCAGCAGGCACTAACCATTGTACTGCTGCTACTGCACAGTAGGGTCAAAAACAACACATGGGCCACCAGGACTGCACAGTACTAATCAAACTAAAGTCAGTACTAAATTACATCCCGGTATCAAATGCACAGGCAGGGACACATTTAGACATGCCCACTAGGTACAAAACAGGACGGGATCTGAACGGGAGAAGTTTAAGCAAGAAATGCTTGTTTGTAGCATGGCAATGCAGCCTGTAGGCAGCCTAGAAGATGCCATAAGTCAGAGCAGCCTTTAGGTTGCTCTGATTTATGCTTGGGGGCATTTCAACCCCTTTACAGCACAGATGGTACAAGGGTGGTATAAAACTATCTTTCCCTCACTGCTTCTGTGTTTTGCCTCCTGTGCCGCATCGCTCAGAAGATGCAGCATGGGATCTTGCCCACACATGGCACTACAGGTCATTCTGTCCTCCCACAAAGATATTTGTTTTTGTAAGATAAAACTTATTACCATTTTTTAACATACGTGCATGGAATCATTTAAACTTATTAAATGATTTTAACGCATTATCAAGTGAGCCGTTATGCACAAATTCTAACAGGCCATTTTTCCAATTAATTTAGGAGTCAATTGATTTTACAAAATGATAGGACAAAATAAAGTTTTTGTGCCTGATGTAGGCTTTATACAGGCTGTGGAAGCAGGGGGCAGCCACCAGGGAGAAGTATACTTGCTTGGCTCGAGCTTGCAGGGGAACAGTGAGGACAGCCAAAGCGGAAATGGAGCTTAGGCTGGCAGCAAAAGGTAAGGATAACAAAAAGTCATTCTTTAAGTACATTGGAAGCAAACAGAAAGTGCAGGGTAATTTAGAGCCCCTTCATGATAGACTAGGGCAACTTGTAACAGATAGGCTGGCCAAAGCGGAGCTTCTAAATGATTTCTTTGCTTCCGTGTTCCTGGACATGAATACAAATACACATCCCATTGGGACTTTAGGTAAGCCCAGGATAAATACCAACCCACCAACTGTTCATGCTGACCTAGTGAAGGGGCACCTGGAGGAGCTGAATGTATTTAAGTCAACAGGCTCTGATGATCTTCATCCTAGGGTACTTAGGGAATTAGCTGGAGTCATAGCAGATCCACTGGCACAACTGTTTGAGCACTTGTGGGGCTCAGGACAATCCCAGAGGATTGGAAAAGGGCCAGTGTGGTCCCTATTTTCAAGAAGGGGTTGAAGGAGGAACCAGGTAACTACAGGCCTGTTAGCCTCACCTCTATCCTTGGCAAGACTTTGGAGAAAATTGTTGAGAATCACATTTGTGGGGGACCAGTGGGTAAAATAATGCTAAGGAGTAATCAGCATAGGTTCATAACAGGCAGATCCTGCCTGACTAACCTGGTTTCATTTTACAACTGGGTCACAAAATACTTGGATGAAGGAATAGAGGTAGATGTTATTTACTTAGATTTTAAAAAGGATTTTGACAGTGTCGCACCCAATTCTTATAAATAAACTAAAGAGTTGCAATGTAGATTATTACACAGTCTGGTGGGTAAAAAATTGGCTTATGGGATGCACCCAGAGAGTGGTGGTAGACAGGTCCATTTTTACCTGGAGAAATGTAGGCAACAGTGTCCCCCAAGTTCTATCCTGGCATCGATACTATTCAATATCTTCATTAGTGACTTGGATGAGGGAGTAGAAAGCACCCTGTCCACATTTGTTGATGACACCAAACTATGGGGGCAGGTAAACAAACTAGAGGGCAGGGAGCGAATCCAGGCTGATTTGGACAGGCTGGGGAACTGGGTGGAACAGAATAGGATGCAGTTTAACAAGGATAAGTGTCATGTGTTGCACCTGGGGAGGAAAAAACATCAACACTCCTATAGCCTGGGAGGGACCAATCTAAGTAGCACAACTGCGGAAAGGGATCTCGGAGTCATAATCAACTCCAAAATGAACATGAGTCACCAGTGTGATGAAGTAATAAGTAAAGCTAACCGCATCCTTTCTTGAATAAGTAGGTGCATCACAAGCAGGTCTGGGGAGATGATCCTCCCTCTCTGTGCGACATTGGTCAGGCTACAGCTGGAGTACTGCATCCAGTTTTGTGCACCGTGCTTCACGAGGGATGTGGATGGCCTGGAGAGGGTTCAGAGGAAGGCCACTCGTCTGTTTAAAAGCCTACGGAAAAAACCCTATGTGGACCGATTGGGAGACCTGAACCTCTTCAACCTCCGCAAGCAGAGGCTGAGAGGTGATCTCGTGACCACCAAGAAATTCATGAGCAGGGGTCAGCAAGAAATAGGGGATACGATGTTTACTAGGGCACCTGTCCAGGTAACTAGAAATAAACTGAAAGAGAGCAAATTAAGACTGGACATCAAGAAAAAATTATTTACGGTGAGGGCTGCCAAAATATGGACTAAGATTCCAAAGGGACGTGGTGCTGTCCCCTTCCCTGGAGGTATTTAACAGGAGATTGGACAGACACCTGGCTGAGATAATTTGATGCCAGCACTCTTTCCTGCCTGGGGCAGGGGATTGGACTCGATGATCTAATAGGTCCCTTCTGACCTTACATCTATGGAACTATGTCACAACCATGTAATATAACTGTCTGATAACATCAACAGCAGCAGGAGGGGCCTTCTTCCTTGGTTTCCAGTAACTTCATTTATCCTGTTCCTTAGCAGATACTGTAAACCTAATTTTTGTCCAGTTTGAACTAAAAATGTACCTACAAGTTTGCAGGAGCGAATAATTATGGCATCACCACTGGGTTTGGTTATGTAGGCCAGGAATGACAAAAAAAAATAGTGTATAAATTTAGACTCCTGGGTTGTGATCCAGTTTAGTCTCAGAGGTGCCAAAATACAAGTTGGGCAGTTTTTAGGCACATAAATATGCAGTCCTGTGCATTTGCTTGGTGCCTTCAATTTGGATTCCAAAGCTTCATATGTAATTCTGTTTTGGCTTCTGTGTGCACCCAGAAGTGTGCCATTTTGAACACCTGGGAACCTAAGTTGCATTACAACTGACTTTGGTGCTGAGGAGATGCTTAAAACCTAGAGGGACCTGATCCATTAGACATACTTTCAAAACTAACTCACACTGGAAGCACTGAATTTGTTTTAAAAAATGACAGTGTAACAGGTGCATGCCCACTTTTGGCCTTAAAAAGGTGTAACGCTTGCGCAGACCAAGGTCATAGGCCTTCCTGAGACTAAAGGAATTTGACCTTCATGCCACCTTTCCCAGAAGAGTGCCTATCACTAAGCTATACTTTCCATCCACTGCATTAAAGTTGGAGAAAGCAAGCAAGCAGGAGCAAAATGTATCAGAACCCAAGTATCCCCTATTTCAGGGTAATGTTATAATCACTATGCTATGCAGGCATACTCCATTTCAGTTACTCCCTGGACTTGCTATGCATTTAACATTAGAGAGTCATTGGTTAAAAAAAATAGTAAAAATCTTATTAGCAGGGACCAGAGGTCCTCCCTTCCAGGGCTACAGAGGCATGCTCCCTTCTAGTATACTGCAAATGAACTTAAGCAAAAACAATTCTTGAAATAATAATCAAAATTATTTCTTTATACACAAAGTGGAGAAAATGCACATAGCTATTAGAAAAAAAGCAATATAATACCTTTCCTTCAGCGTCTTCCCTTTAATCTGTCAACCAAAGCTGTTTTTTACAGTACAGTACATTTCACCTGAATATCCCAACCTGTTTTACTAAGAAGGCAAGATTCTTTGGGTGAAAACCTAGCCGTTTTTAACTCAATGGGAGTTTGCCATTGATTTTAGTGGGGTCGCATTTTCTCCACCATAGAAATAATCATCTGTTTATTTTCAGCTTATATTTCTCTCCCATACTTTCAAAACTACTACATTACTAACCCCCACCCGAGACTCTGTGTTCTTTCAACTGACCTCACCATCAATTGTCTCACGTCAATGTTACCATTTTCAGCAGCAACCTGGAGAAAATTATGTTTCTCACCTAACCCCCTCTCTTCAGTGTCCCTGATCATTCCCAGCCTGGGTTTGACTTAACAGCAATACAAATATTCTGCTAGGTATAGTCAGAGAATTTGTCTTGCCTGAATCTGGCTCTTCCTCTCTCTCACCTTTCTTGAGCCTGCCAGTGGATTTGATGTTATGAACAAGGACATTCTTGTCTACCTAAACTGCTTCCTGAACTGTCTTCATCTCTTGGTTTTACTTCTGTTTGCCCAACCACTCCTTTTTCTGCCAGTGAGATCAGTTTTCCCAATCAAATTCTGTACTAATCAAGAAAAATGGTCACCACAAATGGTATTTTTAAATAATTTGAATCAGAATCCAGTCTCATGGTCTCAAATCACCAGAGAAATGTAGGGGAAAGTTTCACTCTCATTTTCTTCTAATTGTACCATACTCACGTTTGCACAAAGGCAGCATAATGTGCTAATACTTAATGTATGCTCAGACACTTCTGGCATTCTCCCACCTTTGACGTTAAGCAGATGTATGGGAACAGCTCAGAAAAGGCCATTCTGGTTTTCTAAATGAATAATCTGTGTTTCAAAGATTTGCCAAGATACTTTTTACACTTTATGCAAAAAAAAGACTCACTTCTACATAGCCATTCCTCTCTCTAATGTAATATTATGGGTTCTAAAAAATTCCCTCCTAAGTTATATTTATCCTAGCAAAAGATTAATCCTTAAGGAATCATTCCAGCTGCATGTGTAATTTGATATATGCTTGTATAAATATCATTTCCATTTCTTGTACGTGCTTTCTTATATTGTGCCTAGATTAAACTGTTTCTTTTCATGAATAGTTTCCTTAAAAGCATATGCCAATACATGTGCTTGTGGATTCATATGGATCTGGGCGCTTACCATGATACATCTGTAATAAATGCTATGTTCATGATGCTGCAGTGTGTGCATATGTATAGATGCTGACAAGAACCTGGACACACTTACACCTTTGTCATTTGCACAAGCTTTGTACACTGGTGTAATTTTTACTGTAATCAGGGAAGAGAAACAAGGAGCTAGGAGGAATAGTTACTCACAGTAAGTGTTATTCTAGCATCTCACCCTTAGGTGGCATGGGAATAGGCAATAGCCTTCTTGCCTATTACAAATAGAAACCCCAGAATATCCATGGGCTTACTTTATTTTCCTTTATTAATCTAGTTTTACTTCTGATTTATGGCAGGATCATTCTACAGTAGAAACACGTCAGTTACACTGGTGTATGGCTGGGTGATATGTATCAATGTCTTTTCTTGCCAGTGTAAAGACCGATTACATCAGTGCAAACCTTTGTGTATCCAAGGTCAAAGGCAAAGAATACACTTGATTATAATCAGCTTGCCAGTTCAGCTGCACACAGTAAATCAATAACGGTGCATTTTGCTTCTTTATTCTTTCAAACTCATTAAAAACCTATGTAGAAAAACTTTTTTTAAATGATACTTTTGCAGCTCCAGGGTATAAGCGGTGTTTCTGTAAGAACTGTGAACTTCCCAAAATGTGCAGTCAAATACAAAATGTTTGCATTGGTCAACAATTGACTGGATAATTCAAATCTCAGTCTTGCTTTCTTAGCAAGGCTCTATGATTATCAGCTTTCTGCAGATCACTAATCCACTGGCCACTGTTTTTTCTTTCTTTTTTTTTTTTTGAAAGAAATCCAGTGAGTCAGGATTTTTTTTTGTAGGAATAGGGTGGGTCACCACTCCTTGGCCTGCCACAAAAATCTGTAAATTGTCTATCATTAAATGACGGTTTCAGTAAATCAAGCAAGCCCAGAAACTACAATAATGTGAATAATCCTTTTTCATGCAAGTACTCCCTTCCTCTGAAAGAATTACCAGTATGTGGGGACTGCTGATGAGAACAAGTAAAATAAGGAGTTGAAGCATGAGCCTTATTTCTGACAGGGTTGATACAGGACTCAGCTTCTTTTCCTACAGAGATGATAGAGCATATTCTAATATACCTGTTGCTATAGCCATTGGGAAGCAAGGTCCTGATCCAAAACCCACTGAAATCACTAACAGCATCTGCAATAATGTCAGTGGGTTTAGGATCAGCTCCTTAGTCCCCTCATATAACCAGGCCCAAGATGTCTCTTGAGTGAACTGAAGGTAACGGAAGCTGACAGAGCAAAGCCCCCTTCAAGAGGCGCCCAGAACCTTCTGCGACTATATTAAAGCTTTTTCCACACAATTAATTCACCTGGGTTTCAATCCTGTTTAAACTTTAGGAGAAAACAGTCATTTGTGATACCTTGTATTTCTCTGAGGATAGCTATGAGTCAGAAATGATGGTGTAGTAAACAACCATTCCTTACATTTTTAATAAAAATAAGGGCCTACGCAAGGAGATGCTGAGCACCCTCAACATTCACCGCAGCCATTTCCTCCAGAATTAACCCTAGGAATGTTTCCTTTCCATGGTCCACTATTATTATTGTCATCATTGTTGTTACCAGACAGAACAGAATTTGATTTTTTGATTTAAGCCGGATCCTATTTTCTCTGATGTTAGTGGCAAATCCCTCTGAGTTCAATGGAAGAGGCTCAGACCTAATTGCAAAATCATATTGCCTCATGCCACCACATGTGAAATAGCCTTTTTCTTCCTCTTTGGCACAAACAGAAGGAAAGTTTAAAACTCCTAAAAAGTGCCTCAACAGTAACTCTCATAGGTGTACAATGACACCTGCACGTTAGTGCATAATAATGAAATGTTTCAGATACATCAGATTTACCCAAGTGCTGTACATCTCTGATGTAAATGATTTAAATGTACCTGATTTACCCCAAGATCCTTGTCTGCCCTTAGACCAACACAGCCACAACCTATGTAATAATGAAATGTCACTTACCCTTTTTTTAAACATCATACTCACTGTCAATATCGCCACAGCACCAGAACTAAAACATATACCACTTTATATTTATATTCCCATTTCAGTATTTTACTTTCATTCCAAAATTATGTTAATATTACCGCATATTTTCTTCTTTATTTTGCCTTTTGTCTTCATACCAGCTATCCTACGTTGCTGTATTTTTAATGGATTTTAGTAGCTGCAACGTGTCACCAGCAATGTAATTCCCCAGAATGCAAAGCAGGAAAATGCAATACCCTGAGGTTCAAAAAGACCATTAAAAGTAAACCCCAAGTCATGGAGGACCTGATCCTGAGCAATGCCTGGCACCCACTGAAATGAGTGCTCACGTTAGCCTCATCTGTAACCTACTGAAGCTAATAAAAAGCTTCTTATCTTGCTTCAAGGGCTTTGCATCAGGTCTCAGATTCAGGCGCCTCTCAACACAAGGCCTTTCAAATAATGTTTAAAAATAAAAGTGTATGCAAATGAGTAAATCCAAATTAGTTAGAAGATGCTGTCTGCACCTGTAAAGTAGGCTGCTTTTACGTCAGCTACACTCCCTTGAGCTTTAACTATATGAAATGGCATATTACAGGCAGTAACAGGTTAATATCTTCAGCCTAAAACAGTGTTGCCTGCACATATAAAAGCAGCTCGCCCCGCAGGTCAGCTCCACTCACTTGAGCTTTAACCACATCATAGGGGCTAGTATAGGCAGTAACATTTCATTTCATAAGCAGAGTTCATTTCTTCACCCCCCCAAATAATTGGTACAACTGCTAAATTATACCCTGGAACCAAATGTGCTTTTAAGACTCTCCTGGACACTAGCATGCTTCATGGGTGGATTCTGATTTTTACATTTATGTACACCTGTGCACACATGTTCATATACATATACATACATGCACACACATACATGCGCACATACACACACATAATACATACACATGCACACATACATACACGCACACACACATATACTTGCACGCATGCACACGAGCGCACACACAAACCTATACGTGCACATGCGAACAAACACACACGTGCACATATATCCACACATGTACTATATATATGTGTGTGTGTGTGCGCGCACGCGCGCGTGCGGGCATAGCGTGTGTGTGTTTGCAGGGCACGGGGTGTGTATGTGTGTGTATATATAGTTATATATTCACAGACACACCCACCCACATATACTACACACACATACATACACACACTACATATATTGTAAACTGAAAAATGTAGACTTATAGAATTCATTCATCATGGAAGGAAAATAAAGTACATCTATGCGGGTGGCTGGGTGGGTACGTACATACATACATACACATATATATACACATACATACATACACCCCCCCCCCATATATACATACACACATATAGACACACCATATATACATACACACACACACACTTGCACACACACATATAGACACATGCACACACACATATAAAATACATACACACGCATATGTATACCCCCACATTACATATATGTCGAAAACACACACGTAGTGTGCGTCCCCAAACCACGCGCAGTGCGCGGGAGCAGGTCCCGTCCGTCCCCCGCCCCCTCCCCGCCCGGCGCCGGGCATTACCGGGCTCGTGCTCGCCGGGGTTGTCGGAGATCTCGATGACCAGCAGCGCGCGGTTCTCGAAGCTGTGGCCCACGGTGTAGATGCGGCTGATGGAGGGGCACTGCAGCCACACGGCCACCAGCGCCTCGCGCAGCTCCGGGAAGCGGTGGTACTCGAAGGAGATGCCGTCCTCCGCGCTCAGCCGCCGCCGCCGGCTCGCCCCGGCTGCGCCCTCCGGCTCCTCCGCCGCGCAGCCCCGCAGCCCGCAGGCGCCCAGCGCCCCGCACAGCGCCAGCAGCGCGGCCGCCCGGCCCGCCGCCCCCCGCCCCCCCCCCCCCCTGCCGCCCCCCCCCCCCGCGCCCTCCGGCTCCGCCGCCGCGCAGCCCCGCAGCCCGCAGGCGCCCAGCGCCCCGCACAGCGCCAGCAGCGCGGCCGCCCGGCCCGCCGCCATCCCGCACCTGCCGCCGCCGGCTCTCCGCTCTCCGCCCTCCGCTCGCACCTTCGCCGGCTCGGACTATGCCCGAGCCATGCAGGGAGGAGAGTCTGCAGGGCGGGCTGCACTACTCCGCAGCACCGAGGGGAGAGGCAGGCCGTACCACTGCGGGCGGGAAGGAGGCGCCGCACCAAGCGTGCGCGCCGCTTACGGCACCGCTCCCGCCCCGCGCTGCCGGGGGCTGCGGAGACACGGGGGGAGGGGGCAGGTGGCGGAGGCTTCGCCCTCCTCTACCCTGCTGTGCGGGTGTAGCCATGATAATGGGCAGGCACAATAGGGCCTGCATTATAACACATGCACATACATACATAATTTATCTAACATCTGTAAATATATTTATATAGATACCTAGATATCGCTCTATAGGTAGAGCTATCCAGAGATATCTATCTATATATCTAGATCTATATATAAATACTAGAGAATTGCCCATCACGAATGAGGGACAGAGAGGAGATGCACCGCTACCTCCAAGGAGCAAGGGGGGGTAATTGCACATCCACCCCCCAACCCCTCTGTCATCACCATCGTTTTCCTCCCCGCTGGGCTCTGCATCCCGCGCTGGGCCACCACCCCTCCATCCATGCCATCATTTTTGATGGGCAATTCTCCCTGCAAGCGGCATTGGCTGGAGACCTGCCCTGCCTCACCCCACCCAGAGCCCTACACCCCAAGAGCATTAGGGACAGACAAACACACAGACAGGAGAGACTAAGCCCTTTATATATATATATATAGAATATAGATATATATACATACACACATATGCATACACATTTATATACATGCATAGACACATACACATATATGCATACACACCCACACATGCACATGCATGCATGCACACATACACATGCAGAAAGAAAGAAAGAAAGAAAGAAAGAAAGACTTTTGACTTTTAAGAGACATTTATTCTGGGGAGGGTGAAAAATGGGGGCAGTAGAATAGGATTAGTAGATATGGCCTCTGAAATAAAACAGAGCTGATGGAAAGTAAGATCCCTGAAGAGACAGGTGGCTCTTCACTCTAGCCCAGTGGCTTTCAACCTTTTTTCATTTGTGGACCCCTAAAAAGTTTTGAATGGATGTGAGGAGCCCTTTGAATCCCAAGTATGGATACTCACATACTTTTGACTGATCATAGTCATCTTTTGCAGACCCCTTAGACAGTCTGCAGCCCTGTTCAGGGGGCATCTCAGAGCCATTATATTGCACCAAACCTAAGGATCTTCAATTTGGTTATAAACCTTTGCTTAAGTTTAAAGCTCTCCCCAGAGAAATTCAGCCAAGGAGATACGCATCTGTCATGGAGTTCAGTTTTTATCCTCTGTGACACACCAAAATGGAACCAAAATAACCTTGGCTCCATTCTTACAAACACTTTCCTCAAGCACTTTACAAATTACAGTATTGAAACTACTTGCATGAGTAAAGATAAGTGTCTGTGGGCTTGAAGCCACAGAATATTTCTGGGTTTCCATGTTCTTGAACGGTATCCCAGACAGTCTTTTTGCTGATGATGAGGCCCTGTACTAACCATGCAAACTAAGCTTTTCCTGTCACTCAAAGCAGCTGTGTTCCTGATGTTTGAAAGTTATATAACTTTGAAAAAATACTGATCCATATTTTCTCTTTTGTGACACCTATGGTACTCCATGGATTTACTGCTCATTTGCTTTTCTCTCCTAGCTCTGCTGCCCTCCGCACTCTCTCCTCCCTCCCAACCACCCCCCTCCTCCCTTAGTCTTTCATTTTCTATTTTCTCTCTCCTTATATTCTGTTTTCTGCACATCCTTTCACAGCATCTGATGAAGTGAACTTGGGTTGGCAGAAGTTTGCACTCTATATATCTACCTACCCTGCCTTCTGATTCCATTTTAAGTCAGCCCCATAAGAGCGCTGCTGATGAATATAGAAAGTGCTCCGGTTGACCCAAAATGGATTGTGGACACCAAATGTCAAGCTTTTCAATATAACAGCACATCAATAAATAATGAAGATAGCTAATGATCTTAATATACATCATTTACTGGATGAAGGAGCATGACTTCTTTACTCACACCAAGCTGCATTTACTCACAAAAGGGTTGGGAGGCTACTCATCTGAGTAATTGCTCCTTGCTGCAAGTAGTGGGGCAAAACTGAGTCCACAGGAATTATAGGGCCTCTTGATTCATGTAATTTATCCCTCTAAGAGAATAATCTTTCTTTTTTCCCAATTTTATTTTAAATGTCGTAAGGGAAAAAAGGCAGACAAAGTTTTTTGGGTCAATCTGATATCTTTTATTCAACTAACTTAAATATTGCAATAAAAATATTTAAGCAACCTTCTGGGTTTAAAAACCCTTTGCCAGGCTGAGGAAGTTTCTGCAGTTGGTGTGTGCTCATCCTGGATGGAATGAAAAGTAAAGAAACTAAGAAAAATTTTCTACCACCTTAGACCTATAAAACTCTTTCCTCCCCTATTAGGCTTATTGAATTTTGTCAGAAAACATTCTTAATTGCATCTCCCTCTGCTCTAGTTATTACCCAAGCTAAGCTAAACAGGTAGTCCCTGTCCTTCACAATAAGCTGAAATTCACAATATCAAGAAAGGATACTTTAAATGTATTAAGAACTAACTGAGAAATGAAAGTAGCCTTCAGTGGGGAAAAAACATTGAATAGGGATGTTTGCAGGTAGGTTCTGAAGAGATTGATGACATTAGACTTGATGCTGTTTAACATTTCATCAATGACATGCAAGTAAATATAAAATCATAGCTGATAAAATGTGCAGAAAAAGCAGAGATCAGCAGCGTAGTAAATAATGATGAGCACAACAGCACTCCTACAGATTACAGATTGCTCTGGGTTACTATAGGTGTTAGCCTTAGACCCATTTCAATGCTCTGATTTAATATAGCCAAACACATAGTTACTTATTTAGAAACAAGGAATATCATAATAGACAGCTCAACAAGAGTTCCCATTGCAATGCTGGGGCAAACATGACCATGGTTGTTTAAACAGGACGAGGAATTGATATTGCCTCTACAGTTTGGTGAGTCAGATAGCAAAATGCTAAATAAGTTTCTAGCATCCAGAAAAACGGGCAAGAATTTTAAAAAGAGCCCCCAAAATGCCATTTAATAAGGTCCCTGACAGATATGAAGGTAAAGGCAGAATGGGATCTGATGTGCAATCCACCCAGTGATGTCACATGTGAATGGCAGGAGGCTTAAATCTAGGAATTAGCATCAGATCCCATCACATCTTATTGCCACTGGAGGCCAGGATCATGAATTCCCACAGCTGGGAGCCCCATCAGTTGATCTGGGCTCCCAGCCAAAGCGGCATACCTGGACACAAGTTCAATTAATGGCATGATAGGAATCAACCACAAAGTGCTTGTACATATTTATAGAATAACTGTGGCTTATTCCTTGTTTTATGATGCCATTATTTGCTTTAACATGTGGCCAGGTGTGGCAGGGGCCTCAGAGACCGAAAGAGCCCAAGTCTAGTTGGCTCACCATAAAGAATTTGGCTCACCTTAATTACCATAGTGATCAATGGGAAGCTGGGTGACAGCGACCAAGAGCTGATCACCTTCACCATCCGCCATAAAGCTGGCAAGTCAGTCAGCAACACTGAAGTCCTTGACTTCAGGAAAGCCGACATTAACAAGCTCAGGAGGCTTGTCAGTGAGGCCCTAAGGGACCACGACCCCGGAGGGGGGAGTTCAGGAAGAGTGGTTGCTCCACAAGGGAGTGATCCTCAATGCACAAGCTGAGTCTATTCCATCTCAGAGGAAAGGCAGGAAGAGGGCACAGCAGCCCCCCTGGCTCTCCAGGGATCTAGCAGATCTCCTGAGGCTAAAAAGAAAGGCCTACAAAGGATGGAGGATGAGATTCACCTCCAAGGAGGAATATTCTGCGTTGGTCTGGTCCTGCAGGGAGCGAACCCGGAAAGCCAAGGCCGCAACTGAACTCCAACTAGCTTCAAGCATCAAGAACAATAAAAAGTCCTTTTTCAGATATGTGGGGTGCCAGAGGAAAAGCAAGGGCAACACTGGACCCCTGCTAAACGAAATGGGACAACTGACACCCAGGAAAAAGCCAACCTATTAAATGGGTACTTTGCATCAGTCTTTCATCAGTCCCATGGGATGGCCATGCCCGCTACAGGACAGGGAGGTCCGGGTGAGGGAGATTCCTTACCCTCCATCAATGCTGACCTTGTAAAGGAACATCTTGAGAGGTTGGATACCTTCAAGTCAGCTGGCCCTGACAATCTACACCCCAGGGTACTCAAGGAGCTGGCGAGCATCATAGCCCAGCCTCTGGCACG
>NW_017728913.1:20236447-20278668 GCF_001723895.1 Crocodylus porosus | reverse complement strand
TTATAAACTACTGTGAGACCGTTTCAGGTTGGACATAAGGAAGAATTTCTTTACTGTCCGAGCCCCCAAGGTCTGGAACAGCCTGCCACCGGAGGTGGTTCAAGCACCTACATTGAACACCTTCAAAAGCAAATTGGATGCTTATCTTGCTGGGATCCTATGACCCCAGCTGACTTCCTGCCTTTGGGCAGGGGCCTGGAATTGATGATCTTCCAAGGTCCCTTCCAGCCCTAATGTCTATGAAATCTATGAAACCATTTATAAATTGCCTCACAGGGGAGAAATTCTGTATACAGAGGTAAAAGGAGAAACAATGGCTGGAAACTGAAACCAAGCATATTCACAGCAGAAAAAGGAATCATTTTTTACAATTAAGGTGATTAACTATTAGAACAAACTACAAGGGAAATGGTGGATTAAGATATCAAGATATCTCTTGATATCTTCTAGAAAGGCAAATACTTAGGCTTCAATTAAACTCAAGTTCGTGTTACAGGAGTAACTGAGTAAAATTTAAGGAGATTAGCCTATATAATGTAACAGTTCCCTCTGGCCTTCAACTCTATAAATCTTTAGACACTTAAATAAGATGAACTGGTTTTCAGAGATGCTGAGAACTCACAGTTTACACTTACTTATGAGAGAAATGCAGGTATTCATCATCTCTGGAAGGCCTGGACTCAAAGCTTACTGAAGTCAGTATGAATCATTCCATGAGCACTAGACTGAACTAAAAATTAGATCACTTGTTTAGGTGAACGACTTAGATGGCTAAAACTGGGCACCTCAAATCCATAATTTGAAATTCAGTCCGAAGTATTGGATCCAATAAGCGCGAGTACGTAAAAGTTAGGTGCCTCAATTATTAAGTGTTAGGTGCCTAGACTTCCTATGCAGTGCATGGGGTAGTGAAGTGCCACAGGATGCAATGCAGTGCAGACAGTAAACTGAAAAGGGAGCAGCCTAAAGTCAGTATTCTTTGTGTACAGCTGCCTAGAGCTAGCCAACAGAGAAATGCTAAAGACAAGGACAAGTCCTAAATCCCACCCTCAGATGGCTCACTCAGGCTTTAGGGAGGCCTGGTCTATGAACATCTACCAGCTCAAGCCTTCAGGGGATTTACACCTCATTTCTGGATCTTATTTGGGTTTAAGTATCAGACACCAGGCTGATCAGTCCTGTTAAAAGTGGGGCATTCTAGGCCTGCACAAAATCAGAAGAACTTTAATGTAAAAGCCTGAGGCTTCTATGATGTTAAGGAGCCTGCTGCTATGATGTTAGCAGCTGACTGGAGTTTTCAGGATGATAATTTTAGACATCAGTGCCTACTTTCCATCCAAGTCTCACCTTTAGACACCCTGGTGATATTTTTCTTTTTTTCAGATTGTGTCCTATGCAACTTCCAGGCAGTCTGTGGCAAAGCTGTGAGTGAGCTCCAGGATTGTCCTGGCAGTAATTCTTGTGCTGTAGCCTACTCCTTTTTTGTTTCCACTTTCACTGTTAAACATGGAGATCAGTGCTGACAGATCTTTAGAAGAGAAAACTGTCAGAGATAAAAGACAGAACAGGATTCTGACATCCTTTTAATGGGTTTGTGTATTAGGATGTTAAGACACTTAAAACAGTTTGTAATTAGTTGACGCAGACTACTAAAACTGTTGAAACAGTAGAATTGGCACAATGGAAACAAAAGGTGGGCTTCAGCTCAGAGTTAAACTGAAACCCTTTTTTCTAACGTCTAGTCCTCATTAGCAGTCCCTTGATTTGAGCATGATCTCTACCATGACTTGTTGATGGATCTTGAGCTGACTTAGAAATCCAGTCCTTGAGTCACGGATCCATCCACAGAAGTTGCAGGTCTTTCTGCAGCGGAGAGTAGGTCATAGGCTGGAATTTCTCTCCTTTTCCTTCCTCTGCTCTCTCTCCTCTACTTTGAGGGCAAGACCTTTTACCAGGAAGCGGGTGGCCACTTGGTTGAGGTTGTAACACCATTGGAGTTGGTTAGGAGCCAGCTTCTCCCAGCTCTTGATGTCATTGTCCATTTTCTTAGGATATGCCTTCAATCTGTCCTTGTTGCGCTTCCTCTCGCCACCGTGAAATCTCAGGCAGCTAAGGGAGTAGAGCAGTTGTCCTGGGAGTCAAGCCGAGCATCTGCACATAATGTCCAGTTCATCAAAGTTGGTGGTTGAGGATCACTGACATAATGCTAGTAACAGTGGCTTCAGCAAGGATGCTGGTATTTGTGCTGTGATGTTCCCATATGATGTGGAAGATTTTCCAGAGGCATCTTTGCTGATACTTCCTCAGGCTTTTGAGATGACGGCAGTAGGTCACCCATATTTCACATCCAGAGAGGCAAGTGGGGATGATGACTGCATGCAGACTTGGATCTTGCTGTATTTCTGGATGTCGTGATCCATAAAAACATGCCAAAGCCATTTCCTGAAGTAAGCTTTTGTACACTGGATCCTGTTACTGGATCTTCTCATCAATATTCACACACTAAGAAAAGTAGCTACTGAGGCAAGGGAAGTGCTCAAATACCTCCAGGGTCTTTCCCTCAATGGTAATTTGAGGTGGAGGATCATATTGATGGCCTGGGGAAGACCAATAGAGAAGTTTAGTCTTCTTGATGTTGAGAAAAAGGCCCAATATTCAGTTGGGTCCTAGTGTGGGAATTCCAAATAACATATATATAAGATTATGTGTCCAGCTGCTATTAGTCAGAATTTTGTCCCCATGCGGCTGAATTTCAAGCTTTGTGAGTTTAAATTTGGGCCTTAACCAGTAGTAGCTTGTGGTTTAATATATTAAAATTGTGATCATGTAGAAGATCACACACCTATCCTGATTACTAGTGGGATAGAACTATTCAGCACCAAGTGTCTCACAGCATTTTACTAAATCTGAATTACCAGCATTCAATACTTTAAAAGTATATGTTGATATAAAGCACTCAGCCTAAATTCATAAAATCTAGGTACTTAATAGAAGATTTATCTTAATTTATTGGAATGTACAAACTTATTTACGAAGAGTACATTTCAACTTTTCTTTACACATCTAAAATTGTCCCCTTTTAAAGTATTTGGATAGCAACATAATCAGCTACACCTCACAGTTTTCCCCTCTTAAGTACATATTATCTTGAGGTATACAGTATTTGAAATATTTTTTGGCAAGTCAGAATATAGTGCAATACATTCTGCCTTAAACGGTATTCCAAGAGCACACCCTAAAAGACTGTATGGTTAGTTCTCACAGCTGGGCCTCATTAAAGCAGCAGACTTTTGAAGGAAGGCTTTGGCAGCAGGAAAAGCTGCTACTCCCCGGAAGGACCACACACTGCCTGGATCCAAACTAAGCTAACATTGTCTGCAGGACCCTGTGCAAGAGACATTAATGTAGACTCCACAGCATTTTGTAGAAAACCAGGGATTTCTTTTTGTGGTGTGGATGAAATTAAAATTCTGGAATGAGGATGTTCCTTGACGTCTCAACCCTCAGGACCGCTTTATTTAAAGAATAACACAGCACATGACAGTCCAGTGCCATCTGATAATGGCAACCACAGAACTGGAACAGCTACATATGCAGCTGGCCAAACCTCTCAAATATTTAATTACCAAGGAAAGTGCTTAATATCAGGCTATTAAAAATTATTATTTTGCTGATTATACAGATACTAGGATCACTCCATATATAATTTCAATAGGTCTACGTGCTACCAAGCAGTATGCTGAGTTTAAAATACTGACAGACAGCCAAGAACAAACACAACCCCACATGAATACGAGGCACTGGTGAAATCCGGGTCCCACGGGAATCAGTGGCTAAACTACTGCTAATTTAATGAGGGCAGAATTTTACTCGCTGTGATTAAATAATGTTGAATCTACAGCTAAGAAAATGGTAGAGACAGTTATGGTATATGGATTAATCTTGAGGAAGGAAGTCCCATCCTGGAATTGCCAGTTATCCACCACTTATATTTTTGGTTTGAAATGTGTTTACGTAGGTAGTAAATAAATTAGCAGCGTTCTAAATGCTCTTGTGTCTTGTAAAAGTAAGAGTAGCCAAAGAAACATTATGTTAAAGAAATAATGCATCATCAAATTCTGCTTTCATTCTGGCTTTGTATCAGAATTGCTCCAGTGGAGGATTAAGTTCTGGGTTTACATGAGGGTAAAAGAAGAAACAGATTCACAATGATGAATAAATAATGATGAATACAACCACCAAAATAAAATATAAATAAAACAATGATGTACATTAAAATACTAGGCTGTGGCCAGACATTACATTAAAAACGTTCCAAATTCTTTTGAAGACTTTCAAAGGAAAAAGTGTACAGGCATGTATACCTGATAAAATGTTCTAAAAATGGCTGAAGTCTGACCAAAATGATCCTGGAGGGAGCAAGTACTATAATCTACCATTTCATTTCACGACATCCCATGCTATGTGTGCATTAGGGCCATGCAAAATTTCGACGGATATTTTGTTTCGAAGGTGTTTTTACACATTTCGAGCTTGAAACACTGAAACAGAAACAAAACACAAGGCTTCGAAACACCTTCAAAATGAAACAAGAGCACTTGAAACATTTAAAAAATTTCAAAGAGTTTTGAGTTTCAAAGCTGGGCTTGCAGGGAAATACAAACTAAGGACAGAGGAGGGAAAAGGGGGAAAGGATTGCCCTGATATTGACTGTGTAGTGGGCCAGTGACTGTGATCCTTCCCTGAGTTCCCTTCCAATCCCAGTGCTCTGGGGGAAGGACAGAGGAGCATAAAAGCATTGTTTGAAATGAGCTTTGTCAGCTTTGCCTTTGTCAGCCGTGTCCTCCAGGTGCATCAGGAGCATCAGGAAGGCTCTCACTTCCTACTTGCTAGTCTGTTGCTAGCAAGTGGGATCCAATCCTTTCTGAAATACCCTAATACCCTTTCCTAATCCATTCCTTTTAATTTATTCCTGCCCCCAAATCCCCTTTTTGTTATTATCTGTAATTCTTTCTCCACATAAAAGAAATCTGTTTTCCCTGACAGTCAATGCAGACTGTGCAGGAAAGCACAACATATATTACAGAACATACATTTATACAGTACATAAATACATACATTGTAGAAACAAACACAGATTTTCCAGCACACCAAACATGAAGTGTGCTGAAATGGCAGGCAGCCACTCTTCTGGCTGGGGCAGAAGACAGGGCAGAGGGAGAGTTCCAAGTCCCCCCCAGCCCTCCAAAACTTAGACACAGCCTCTTTTCAACAACTAGGAGCCATGCCGCTTCTGGAGGGTGAGTTCGCAAAGCGAGCGAGGTCACCCAGAGCACTGGGGAGATGCTTGCTGTGGATAGCCAGCGCTTCTCCTTTGTTGAGTGGCCAGGGTTCAGGTGGCTCATGGCACTCATGACCCCATCCTGCCAAGTGCCAGCATGCACCACCTTCAACAGGATGGTGGTGCCCTCCCTGTATGAGGCATGCAAGGAGTACTTGAGGGAGGAGCTGTGCAAGGCAGGTCCACTGGTGGCTTTGCACTTCACCTCCGACATCTGGAGCAGCCAGGGTGGAGATCGTGCATACCTCTCCCTCACACGGCACTGGTGCAGCCAGTCAGGCTGTCGGTGGGCTCTCCTTCAAGCTGAGGTGATGGATGAGTCCCACACGGCAACAGAGATCACGGGGGCCGTGAACCGCATGATGCAGGGGTGCTCATTGGGCAGGGTGAGCTCACCTGTGGGTTCATGATTACCAACAATGGGGCCAAAATGGTCACGGCCATCCATGATACCAACTTTGTTGGCACCCACTGTGTGGCACGCAAGCTGCACCTCATAGTGAAGGATGCCTTAGAGGGGGACAGGGCTGATGGTGAGGGTGCCATCAAAACCAGCCACCTGATTTCAAAATGCAGGAAGGTGGCAGACTACTTCCACCGCAGCATCAAAGGGGGCAAGATGCTGTGGGAGAAACCGGTAGAGCTGAGGGTCCTGCAGCACAAAATCATGCAGGATGTGGAGAACTGGTGGAACTCTATATACCTGATGCTCAACAGGCTGGTTGAACAACAGAAGGTCTTCCATGAGATGGCCTTGCATGGAGAGATTGGGATCAGTGGTCTGCTTAAAGCTGACTGCGATAGCATCTTGCAGATCTTGGTGGTCCTCAAGCCCTTCCTCGAGGCCACCGAAAACCTCAGCAGTGGTGATGCCCTCCTGAGCCAGGTGATCGCTGTAGTGAAGGAACTTGAAAACAAAATGTACAAGTTCCAGAGGATCAATGTTCCTGGCTGAGGCAAGCCGCTGTCACCAGAGGTGCAGGCACTGGTGAAGTGGCTGAAGGAGAGCATCAAGAAACAGCTAGATCTATTGCAGTCCAGTACAGTCCATGTGCAGGTGGCTATGTGCAAACCAAGGGTGAAGGGGAGCATATGCAGCAGCAAAACCCTGGACCACTGGATGGAGGTCCTGGTAAACAGAGTCCAGGAGGCAGAAGGGCACAGGTAGGGAGACGTGGGAGAAGGGGATCCACATTCCTGTGCCAGCACGCCATCCACCAGCCAGTCTGTCCTCCACCACAGGTGCTGCCAATGTGGGCCAGAGGCATGGCTTCCATGGTGGGGTCTAGATGCACCTGACCCCACAGTTAGGCAGGTAGCACTCAGACCGTGGTGGCTGCCTATCTTACTGAGGTCATGGAGCCACTGCTGTGCAACCCCTTAGCCTACTGGGCAAACCACAGACAGATGTGGCAGGATCTGGCCACAGTTGCCTGGGAACAACCCAGGCAGGTGGTCCCAGGTGCAGGTGTTCAGCATTGCTGAGGATGTGACACCCCACCGCACTTCTTTGGATCCTGGTTTGGTGGAGCAGCTGGTGTTCCTCAAGGTGAACTTCCTGCTGCTGGGGTTCCTAAAGCTCCAGATGCAGACAGATTGAGTACCACCCTCCTCACTTCATCCACATCTATTTCCTTTTGGTTTCTGGTTTCTAAACCATTTAATGCCCCACTCTCAGAACTGGAGTTGGCACTCACTACATCACCAGCCAGCAGGGGAAGAACATGTCCCTTCTGAGCTCCCATGCCAGGACAAACCTGGAGGTATGAGATGGGGCTATGGGAAAGGAGGAGGTCCCAGGTCCTGGGCATGACCTGAAACTGCAACCTGCCAGGGTTGGGAGGGCTGGTGAGACTGCTGGCAGCATGGCAGCCCCCCAGGAGATGCCAGGACTGAGGACCTCTCTGATGAAAGGTGAGTAGGAGGCACCTTACAACCTCCAGCCACCACACATGTGCACAGTCCTGGCTGGGGAAAGCCCAGACCCCTAAGATCTTTGAGAGGCCTGAGGCTTACTGGTTGCAGCGGAGTTGTGAGGCTCCAAGTGAGCTCAACATAGCTGCCTGCCTGGGATGCCATCTGTGGGTCAGTCTGATATCTTTTAGTAGACTAACTGGTGTGTGCCTCTGCTGTCCCCCATCACTCCTGCCTACAGACCTGATGCCTGCCCCCTCACCCCATCCCCAGCCCTTGTTTCTACCCTATTTCCCACTCGTACTGATGCTCCATCCCCAGCTCAATCCTCCCATCCGCTGATGCAGCATCCTCTGACCTATGCTTCTGATTGGTAGAAACATGTGTCAGGGTAGCAGTGCATGCTGCTCCCCCTTCCCAACCCATGCTGCTGCCCTACTTCCTGACCTGTGCTGATCAGCAGCAGTGCAGGTCAGGAGATGTAGAATCAGCACAAGTAGGGGATTTTGCAGCAGCATGGATCAGGGGATAGGGAAGCAACACACACTGCTGCCCAATCAACAATATGGGTCAGGAGATGGGACAGTAGCACATGTGCACGTGCTGTTGTCCCATCCCTTGAGAGTGCTGCCGCTGAATCCCTGACCTATGCTGTCACCCTATCCCTCGCTTGATTCCCAACCTGCACAGCCACCCTATCCCCTGCCGCATCCCTAACTCAATCCCGGACCTGTACCTCTGCCCAGCTCCTTCCCAATCCCCAACCTGCAATACTGCACATCCCCACCACCCCTGCCAACCCAATCCCCGATGCAAGTTTCCTGGGGGGAACTTGTCTTAGATTGGAGTAAATACAGTAGTTGGTAGGAGGGAGTGTTGAGTGTGGTCCATAGCATGAGATCACTCCTGAGCACGCACACATTGATTAGAGGTGGGCAGGTTCCAGAATAGCTGGACTTTCCACCTTGATGATGTCAGTGACCCACTTACATCTAGGGAGCCTGCACAGTAGCTTGTGTGGTCCACTAGAGTGCTGTTACATCTGAGTGCCAAGAACACAAGAGTAGGGTGTCGTGTGCACACGATTGGTGAGAAGAATGATTGACACATGATTTTGGTGAGTATTTAAGAAATGCTGAGGCATGATTCGGTGCACAAATGCAATGTGGAAGCTTGAGAGTACTTGAGGTTTATATGGTGTGTGAGCTTAGCTGGCTGGTGATACCTGTGTGTCTGAAGCATGAGCAGTGATTGTAGCAGTGAGAGAGCAGGAGAGAGAGGGGTGACTTATAAGATTGGATTATAATTGGATAGTTACCTGTAAAAGCATTATTGGATTGGGACCCGGATCATCCATTGGATCGGTAACTATCACCCTTCCCACACTCTCAGGCTCAGTGAGTACCCTCTGAAGGAAAAGACTGAGGGCCTGACTGTCATTCCAGCTCAGTGAGCCTGTGAAGGCCCCAGTGCTGCCTTTCACTGCCCCTGCACAGTTCTGTTTATGGTGTATTGCAGTTAACCAGTATATGCAGTTAATACTTGATGTTATGTACATTTCCTAGTGTTAATCTTGTTTTTGTTGTGAGCCCAAGTTTATAACATACTTTTGAACTTTACTGTAGCTTCGGTGCATTTATAGGGTACATGAGGGTGGGCTGTAGCTCTATGTATGTCCCTGACTCCAAAATCCACCCCTAACAGAGATAACACACGAAAGGCCCTGGCTGTCTGAGGAGATGTGTCCAGGAGACCCGGCAGTGTCCACCTTTCAGGAGGACAAATCTTCAAGTCACACTACTTTCATCCACGTAGCTCAGGTTGAGAGAGCTGAAACGTAGACAGGTTTTTGAGACGTAGACAGGCTCTAAAAAAAAAAAAAAAAAAAGGCCTTCTAAACATTTTTCTTAACTGGGCACCTTGTGCACAGTCATATAACTGATAACATATTTGCTTCCTGTTTACAAAATGAAAAAGAGTTGGGAGCATTTGTTTTGAGATAGGGCCATATAAATACATAGCCAGCAGCATAATGATGTTTTCTCCTTACCAAGAAATCTTCACCCTTAGAAAGTTTTAACAGCAGCTTACTCAAACCCTTGTCTGGAAAGGTTTAGACCGAGGTGATCTCCTGACATCTGTCCTAGCCTTATTTTTTTTCCTCTGAGTCTAGCAGCATCTCTGAAATATTTAGAAATAAATAATTTTTCCTGCCCAGCTTGCTATGGAATATAAATAAGCAGCTGCAAGCACTCTTAGAAATGTAGTATCCTACATCCTCACTGAAGGTATTTGTGCACCAAGCATTTCAGCTCAAGCTCCATGATTTTTTGCCTTAGCAGTACCAGTAACGCCTTTGCACCCTTCCTTCCCTCTTAGGGTAGTAATGTGTATGTGAACAGCATGTCTTAAAAAAAATAAAACAAAAAACCCTAAAAAGCAAAAACTAAAAAACAACAAGCAAAAACAAACAAAACTTCAAGTTCTCCTTCTCCTTTGAGCAACACTCCACATTCTCACTGGCCAACTCCAAAGCACATACCCATAATCTCAAAGTTCTTGGCAAACAACTAAAGGACCACCTTATCAAATTTAATATCTCCTTAGGAGGCTTCTGCAGTTACCTAGTGTTTAAATCTGTACTGAGCTGTCAGTGGCCACTCTGAAGGTATTAGCTATGGAGAAATTATGCAGGGAGAAAATAGAAATTGTCTGGGCTCTGGCAGAATGAACTTTGACTACTGAAGGCAATTCCATGTTGATAGTCTCATAAAATAAAAATGCAGGGAGTACAGATCTGGAGGAATCAACCTTCCTGCCCTGGGCAAGTTGTTCAATCTATGGCAGAGGCTAGAGGCCCTTGATGACATCAGCAAAGGATAGTACACATAGGCTACATACACACACTCAAATAACCTGGGAGAAAAGTCTCCCAGGTGTGTTCTCCTGGTAGAGAAACTTACCTAGAGCTGCATGTAGTCATTCAAATGCTGAGGCAGGTGCACACTTCTCAGCAGGCTTTGCAGGTTCCCTGAGTTGGTCTGGCAACAGAGGCAGCAGGGCCTAGGGCAACACTGACTGGCTGACCAGACTGCCCATAGTCTGCATGCGTTTCCCTGCAGCACTATGTGGAGTTGTGAAGGGGCATGTTCTGCTCCCTGATGGAGCAGCAGAGTTCAGCAAGTGACACCGTCTGTAGCAGTGGAAGCCCTGGAGGGGGAGGGAGGGTGAAGGACTATGCTGCCTTCTAAGAGAAGCCACAGCACTTCAGATATTTGGTTTCCCAGAAATTCCCCCGGAAATGATTTAACCTGGGAACGACCACACATTTTTCTCCTGCAGCGACCATTTTTACTCTGGGAGAAAAAGCCTGAACATCAGTACACTCATGGTTTTTCCTGGGAGAGTGGCAATTCTCCCAAGAGGAACTGAATGTCTGTACAAAGCCATAGTTTAAGCATACCACCTTGCATGTCCTCAGTACAGAGCACAGATGAACAAAGTGGTCATCTCCTATAGCTACTACCAAGACCACAACCTCTCTTGGGTTAGGGTGCTTATGGTACATTCACAGGGAAGCAGCACACATAGACTTTCATTATTTTAGAGTTTTTGGTAGGTCTGCATAGTGTAGAAATGCTTAAAAATCTGTATAACTTAAGGTTGAAACAAAGTGTTATGCTTTTGATATCACAACACAACATACAACTCTTGGGAGCTTTTGCACCTAGGTGAACTTAATGCCCTCTACACTGTAGGTGCATGAGTTTCCCCTCACACATTATAGAAGTCTAGACACTTAGGAAAGTGTCACAGAAACCAGCAAGCTAGGTGGCTTCCAAGCTAGGAAGGGGTCTGTCTCTCAGAATTCTCAACTGTGAATTCTCTTCTGCAGTTAGTGACCTAAGTTAGGTTGGTAGTTTCAAGCAAAAAGTGGCAGGTATATCATTTACTTGGATTTGAGAGATGCTCAATTCCTTTTATTTCATAGTTTTTAAGTTCCTGCTCCAAATACGTCTCAAATTTTAAGACTGTTCTAACCTGTAAATATAGCATGTTATTCAAGGTACTTAAATATTCATTCATTTTACACAAGATAAAACCACCATAGCAGCTGAAAGATACATTTAACAATCCCTATGGCACCACAGTTGGAGCTCTTGTATGGAAGTGACAAGTCATAGGTTTGTGTTACATCTTGTAAGCAAAGAGAAAAGGTGTTATTTATAGTCTGGTCTTACACGCCAGGTAAGTGCTTTGATCACGAACCTTATTAAGTCTAGGAATGTGAATGCTATCCTTTCTTCTTCCTAACTCTACCCGTGCAAACTACAACCTCCTAAATTCTCTCAGAGCTTGCAGGCTAGAGCAGATGCAGAAATGCCCACTTTGAGAATTCTACCAGATTTTGGGAGGCTGAGCAATTCAGCAGGTCTTAGAATTTGGGTAGTTCTGCATATACAGAGCAGCAGAAGTTCAGGAGACTTCTGGATTAGGTAGCAACTGAGCAGGAGCTTTAAGGAACTACATTTTAAATTTGGGACTCTAACTACTACTTTAAATACCAAAGTCCCTTTGGCGAATATAGCTTTTAGCTCTCACTGGGGTTAAGTCTTAATTTGTAATGGGAGTGCAGCAAGATGGTAAAATGTATATATGGTATAATCAAAATAATTAGCAATTGCTCCTATGTACAGTACAAAAGTAGATGTATCCCTATGCAGTCTTAAGGCCATAAGTTCTTTCATATTCCCTAGTTTTTCTACAAGGTAGAAAAACATCTTTGCTTTATAGTATCTTCTAATGCCAGCGTTTCAGTAATGTTTACTGCACAGCCACAAAAGTATTGCAAATTTCAGGAATAATCCTTTTTTATTAATATCAAGCAAACTGGGGTAATTTTTCCTCATATACTTTGTTTCACATTATAAATTACGAAAGATACAGAATACACACATCAAACCAAAATCACATTTATTGTGTCAGCCACAAGTGCAAATATAGCAACAAGTCATTCAGCAGTTACAAATACAGAGGAGACTGTAATATAAATGCTAAGTACACTAACAGAGCAACCTCAAAGAGCAGCAAGAAAGACTCTTGAAGTTAAAAAAAACAAAAACATCTGTATCCTTTTCTACTTGTCAAAGTCAGACCAGGAATGTTCCTACAAAAAGTCCAGGTATAGCTAACTGTTCCGGAATTAACAGTTGAATTATTTTCAGTTTATAAAATGGCCTGACCAAGCTTTTTAAAAATCAAGAGAGTTGTTCTAGTTTCTAAACAAGTGTATCCATTTGCTCAAGATGGAAATGCAGTGCTAGTACCAGTTCAGTGTTTGCTGTATTTGATATTGCAATTAAAAAAAAAAAATAAAAGGTCCAATTTCAGTGCATTAGATAGAGTTCTACGTGAATCCAAATAGAACAACATTATATAGACATTCTTGAAATGTAGTAAAAACCTTCAAAAAATGACAAGCTTTCAAGTAGTTTGCCCTTTTTTGCTTCATCTTTAAATATGTAATTAAAATATATATGCAATGCTCACATATAAAATAGAAATGCATTCCAATTAGGAAGATACCATAAGATAGTTAAAGGCTTTCCTTACCACTTAATATCCAAGGAACAAGATATATGTTTAAATTTTGCTTTTCTTTTTTAAAAGCAAAATATTGCGTTATTCTGTGATCAAGTGTTAAATTGCCAGTTTTAGCCCCAAAGAGATGGCAGCAGTTTGTATGTGTGGGAGTTTGGGTGAGTGATTTAGTCAATCTTCTTTTCTGACTGCTGCTTCCCTTTTTCCTTGAAGGCAATATACTGAGAGTCTGTACCAAAGATTCTGTCCCACCATGTGAAAGTTGAAGCATAATTACCAATAAAGTTCATGTGATGAAAATCATGAAAACGAGCTCCAGCATAAAAGGGTATTAGATGCAGAGGGTTCAGAGGTAGATCATAGCCACTAGAGAAAGAAAAAAAAAATCACAACGTTATTATATACGTTTGACATTTTGTTTCAAATACAAATTATAACACCAGTTTTCTACTATTACTACTACATTTTTAGAAGACCACTAAAATTAAGATACTATTAAATTTCAATTAGAAATACTGAAAGTTACTTGAATACTGGGCAATATGACTTCATTAGAACAAGAGGACCTCAAAAGAGATTATAAATAAAAATGTGTGTAGGAGCATTTGAAGTTCTGTATCTTAGATAACATTATGTATTATTAAAAGTGTTGCTTTTTCAGAGAGTCAGACTGTCAGTCTGACACCAAAATACAAATCACCAATACAACTGGGTGGAATCATACATAGCATCTGATCTAGTATATAGTATCAGGCTATAAGGTAACCAAGATTAAAGTATTTTATAATGGAAGTAGTTACTACTAAAAAAAAAAAAATAGGAAAAATGCCTCTTAAGATGGACTTTCTTTCCTTCATGGAACTGATATCCAAATGCACTGTGCACCACCTAGTGGAGATGTGATGCCTAGATTTTTGCCCTGATAGAAACAACAGCTTTCAGCCAACAGTCAAGCTGCTCACATGAAGCATTCTTTTTGTAGTGCAGTTTTGGCTGGTTAAAGTAAGTTGCATATAATAAAGGCTCACAATGATGCTATTAGAATGCAACAAAATTAATATCAGAGGGCACCTATACATGTGACAGAGTTCTGCTCCACAGACTTAATTGAGTCTGCTGGAGAATGCTAATTAGCATGCTCCAGTAGCCTCCACATCATATGCATTCAGCATCCCTGCGTTTCAAAATAGTGGTGGGGGTGCTGTAACTGAAGCTCGCCAAACAAGAGCTGCTCTAATTAAAGCACCCCTCCCTCCCCTACCCTGGAAAACATGTACAGATGCTTAGAGTTATTTCAGCACTTGAAGAATGGGTACTATTTTAGAACGGACAGATTCTAAACGTGTGCTTTTTTTTCTCCTAATAACACTGAAGTGTTTCTAAGTCCAATGTCACTATGTTTGGTATCAAATTACACTATTCACTCAGCAACCCCACATCAAGATTTACAGCTCTCCCCTATAAACACGCATCCAAAAAGCCCCTACACTCTTATTTCTGCTGGAGGGCCTGGGTGAAGTGGCTGAATTGCATACTAACATTTTGGAGGCCCTATCTGAAAGAACTTCAGCACTTTTGCTATGGAAGCAAATTAAGATATCTATGATGAAACATACTCTACAAGTAGTATTCCTTGGAGCAAGCTCCTGTGGAACAATGTTGGTTGCCTTGAAGTTATTGTCACTTGAAGCATAAAAAAGTTAAACATTCATGTTTTGTTTAAAAAAAAACAAACAAAAAAAACCCCACCAGTCTCCCATATGCTAGCAGGTATTAGGTAATGCATTCAGAAAGTGTGGATGTCCAAGTGACATGCCGAAAATTCAAGTCTTTCCTGAAAAATGGAGACTGAGGTACAATTCTGCCAAATCTGACAAGTTTAGTTTTTAGCCTAAACTTTGAGAAGTTCTTGGTTCTCTCAAACAGTGTCTTTTACTATTAACTCTACAAAAGAAGAATAGTCATTTTGGGTAAAAAGCAACCTAAAATACTGGAAAGAAAAAAGCCTACAATTCTTCAAGCTGGCCTGAACTATGTTAGCTTGTTTTTGTAGACTGGGAGAAACTCTCCTACACTAGCACACATATGGCTTAAAAAGTAAATAATAATTTATAAAAGCATAGGACTAGACATCACTATGCAGTAGCACGTTCTTCACCTGTGTACATCAATGGTTTCCATCAAGCGACATATTACCCATGCCCACAGAAAAACCACATGGTTACAGAAAACTAAAATTCCAATGAAAAAACCAGTTCCAAGGATCAATGTTTCCAGGGGATGTGCGTACTCTGCTTGCATCCCAAATGGAGACTAAGGAAAGAAAGAAAAAAGTCAGTTATGCACTCAGTTGAAAGTGCCATTTTTTATTATAGTCCAAAATAAAAGGCACCCACAATGTTATTTATGCCCATACAGAATTATGGATAGGTTTGCTGGCAAGACAGTGACCCAGTTCTAGGAGTTACATTGCTTGAGTTAGATAGCTATGGGATTTAATTCCCCCACCAGTAAAACAGTGGGGCTGGAAAGTAGAGTAATCTCATATAGAAAAATAGTTTTATTCTGAATACACCAGTTATATTGTAATAATAATGTATCGTCAAGTGTCAGGTGTGGGAAGTGAACTGAAAATGGTGAGTCATTCCCTTCTTTTTTAAAAAGGACCAAATGACACGGAACTGAAATATCTGGGGAGACTGTTTGTTTGCCTATAGCCCAAGACAACAAACTGGACTAACCTCCCCCCGACCCCATGTTGAAAGAACAAAACATTTTGAAGTGAAATGCATTATATTTATGTTGTACTGATACTGTTATATTAAACATATTAGAAAACATTCAAGTAGTACATACTACAAATTCATGATGCACTTTATGGATGTACTTGTATACTCTCTTGTGATGCAAAAGTCTATGCAGGAAATAGTGCCAGGCATCCTCAATCACTGCACATCCAAGGCACTGAGCAAGCAGAACATACCTTTGAAAGTAAAACCGCAAATTAGCTATAGCTCAATGAAGCTACATCTGAAAAACAGCCCATTTTTTCAGCAGGCCAAACCCTACAGCCTTTAAACCATTCTTGCTTACACCAGTAAGTGCGTGCATTTAGAGAAAGGTTCCAGAAATGTGGGATACACGTTTTTCTTTCATAACTAGGTACCAGCACATATAATCAGCGTCATTTATAACCAGTCCATCAATAAAAGAAACAGAAGTGAGCTAATATACAGCTTCATGCTTTAGTTTTACTCTTAAAATATTATCTCTCTTGCTCACACACACACAGTATATTTAATTTTTCATTAATTGTAACACGTAAGTGCTTTTTAAAAAGAGAAAGCAACATCAGAAAGGAATTAGAAAGAGAACCACCTAAACACCATGCAAAAGTCAGGCCGTATCCACTATTGTAAAAATATTAGTGTCACGTTACCCCTGAAGTGAAGTAATGAAAAGGTACTTTCAAAACATCTGGGGTTTTCCTTAAAACTATGTTGAGTCAAAGACCAGGGAGCAGACAGGTGACATTCTCTAAGAAACACAACACTCCTGCAACAAGCTGTTAATGTTTTCCTTTGTGTTACTTGTAGAAAGGAGCCAAAAATCACTGAACTTAAAAGTCATTATCTCAAGGACCCAAACAAGTTAATATTTATTCCTAGCCACTGGGCCTCTCTTTTTGGCTTTAATTCAAAGCCTCTGCTCCCTCCAAGGATTCACACAATACAGGCTTTTGGAATGCTACCAAACCCAGAGACCTTGCTCCCACTGTAGTCAAATGGCTAAAATTCAAGAAGAGCATGATTAGATACATTACTGGTTTATAATCCAGGGTGAAGTGACAGTATACACCAAAAAGTTCCTTAAGAGATCATTTTTAAGGCATCATCAGCTATTCTTTTAGAACTGTTAAAATAGCAGTACACAAAAATAAAACTATCTACGTACCATCTTGGCATCTTTTCCCAAGTATAAGGAATGTTAAAATATTCTGTGAAATAGTAAGTGCCACATATGAGAGGCAGCTGAATGAAGAAGTGGTTGAAGAGAAGCGTTTTCAAACACTTCCACTGCTTCTCCCAGGTTTCTGGTTTATCCTAGGAAAAGAAACAATAATCAGTATGCAGTGTCATTTTAAAAGTCAGCCTTGAGCAAGTTCCTTGGCCTAACCTACTGTCAGAGGTGTAGTGTTGTAATAAACTAGCTGGAGTTTCTATGCGCCACTGGTTTCTACCCAAGGACAGACTTCTGCAGGATAAAGCTTCCCAACTGTTTGACAGATACTATACTAAAAGTCAATAGATATTTCTGTTAGTAGTAAAGACCTGTGCTTTTGGAGAAAGTTCTAGTCATGACAAAGTTTCAAGTGGACTGTTTCTGTAGAGTACTAACAAATGTGTCTTGAGTGGCCACAATCTGTTACATAACATACTGCATCTCATATGCCCTCACTACTTACAAATAAGAAAATAAGAATGTATGTTAGGATGAAGAAGAATCTTTTTCTATTCTCACTGCTTTAATATATATGTCACCTACTTGCATGAATACATGTTCACCTGTTTCTTTAAAACATGATTAGGGGCAGGGTAGGGAGGTATGTCCTGTTCAGGTTTTTGTGACATAAATGCATCTTTCTAAAAAGGATGTGCAATTTTCCTGATTTTTTAAAGGAAAAAAAAAAAAAAGGTTTGGATCCTGTCTACCCTGGGAATTTATGGGACATTAGTGAGCTAACAGGATGACATAGTAGCACTAGTCTGCTCCGGATGAAAAGTGACTTGCCAGGCTGTTTTCATAAACAAAAATTAAAAAAAAAAAAAAGCCCTCAGGTATAACATTCTATGAATTTAAGGGCTGAAAAAGCTCCTGAACGCTGTAAGAAATCCCTTGCTTTGCTGGAGTACATAGAAGGAGGGGGAAAAAGGCAAGCTCTGATAATGATGGGAGTGTTCTTTAGGAAGAACAATATTACATTTTTAAACCATTCTTTTGTTGGAAAACAAAAATAATGCACTAGCTCCGATTTAAATTGGATAATCTACCCAATGCACTGCTCTAACAGATTTTAATTTCTCTCTGTTCCCTCTCCACCCTAGCCACCTCTCAGACATGGAGTTAATGTATAAAATTTTCACTTGGGGAGAAAAAAAAGGAAGTCATAAATCTTTGTCTTACCTGTTGAATTTTATACTTTTGCATATAAGGTATAAACTGAAAGACAAATCCAGGTAGACAGAGCAAGAAGTATGAAAATTCATGAACTAAAAGTGATCCCCAGGTTGCAATCTGGAACTTGGTGTAATGATCCAACATATAGTTCCAAGCATCTTTAAATGGTTGCTGCAATGGATTGTCGGGTAAAAAAGAGTCTATGTATTCCACAGCCAGGTAAGCAGAGTTTAAGATAGTAGTACCCTCATTCACTGCCATTGCTCAAACATCACACAGTTTCTCTGCTGTATTCTAGAATTAGCCTGCAAATTTTTGAAAAAGGTAATAATTATTTGAATAGCATCACTTTGTCATCTAATCTATTCAACAGACACATATTTTAAAAAATTAAGCACTTAAAGGAAATTATAGAAATGTATATGCTATTGGAAATACAAAACCTAGGAAGTAAATAGAGCCAGAAGATTCACCCTGGCTAATTAACTTGAAGTCAGCTAAAAGCAATAAAAGGTAAAAGGACAAATCCCAACCCATGATTTTTCTTATAAATTATATCGCTATAAATTACTTCAGGGAATCCTTAACGAAAGCTTCTATTCTGCAAATTCTAAAAACCTCAGGAAAATTCAAGACCTAAAAATAGGACTGAAGCCTAATTTAGGCACCTACATAAAAGACTTCAAACAACCCCAGGTGTTGTCAGTGAAGGCCTTTCCATATCTATACTGCTACTGCTCTGTATGCCCATAAATGCTATCATCTTGGCAGGTTGTTGTCAGCATCCCTACACCTATGTCCTTCAAGGTACCCAATTCAGTAAGCCAACAGGAAGGAAAACAGGAATAGAACGGAACTTATGAGGTCATTTAGACCACCCTCCTATTCAAGGCAAGTCCAGCCAAGCTCTTAAAAATTTTCAAGGATGGAGATTCCATAACTTCTTTAGGGAGACTTTTCTAATGCTTCACCACCTTTGTAGACAGAAAGCTCTTTCCAATGTCCAACCTAAATTTCCTCTGTTGCATCTTGAGGCTATTGTTCTTAGTTTTGCCCCCTACATCACAGAGGGAAAAAACCCAACCTCTCCCCATCCTTTCTATAATCACCCTTTAGGTATTTGAAGACTTATCAAATCCCCTCTCAGTCTTCTCTTCCACACTAAATAACCCTGCTTCTTTCTGCCTTTCCTCATACACCATGCTTCCCAGGCCTCTAATAATTTTTGTTGCTCTCCGGTGAACTCTTTCCAATCTGCCCACATCTTTCTTGAAGCATAGGGCCCAAAAAGGGACACAGTACTCTAGGTGAGGCCTCAACAGAGCCAAAGAAAGAAAGAATCTCTTCTCTTGATTTGCAAGTGACACTTCTGTTAATATAAGCCAGTATACAATAAGCTTTATTTTTTTTCACCAAGATCATACTGTTGGCTCATATTCAGTTTAAGATCCACTATAACCTGGTCTTTCTCTGCAGTACTACAGCCTGGTCGGTCATTTCCTGGTCTGTATTTGCATGAGCAATTATTCTGTCCTAAGTGCAGGACTTCACTGAATCCAAGTTGGCCCAACACTGTCAGCTTGTGTGTTCGGTAGAATACGTAGCACTCAGGGCCTCTTGCTTTAAAACTACATACATTGAGTAGCATCCTCAAAATAACCTAGGGAAAGGTTAAAACACTCAAAGGCCAAGGAGGGCTCTCATCCTTGTCTCTGAATGCTTTAACTACCAGATCAGAGCCAAGGCTAAAACACAGGTACTCTCTTTCCCTCCTGCTGAAGCTCTGCTATCGTGTAGTAAGGAATGCAAGTCAGAAGGCCAAAAAGACAAAATAATTTCCAGCTGATGATGTCATTCAAGTGAAGAAGTGTATCCCAGGTTCTGGTTCCTGCGCCAATTATATAAATAAATTACAGAAATATATATTTCATGTCTATATTTTACATGATCTTTGAATAAATATGCATAAATTGTACTAGAGATGGAAAGTGAGGACTGCTCCTCTCTGAAAGACTGCCCTGACCACTAGCTACAGTCATGCTCCTTCTTGTTTATTATTCACAGGAAATGCAGTGTTCCTGCCCCAGCCTTGCTCTAGATTAGTGATTAGGACACTCTCCTGAGAAGTGGAAAAGTCATATATATGAACCCTTCCCTTCAGCTGAGGAAGATACTAATGCCAGGTCTCCCACTTCTTAAGTTAATGCTCTAGCCACTAAACCAATGGTTTTCAAACTTTTGAAAGGTTTGGAAGCCTTTTGCATCACTTCTGCCATGGAACCCCTACACTTGCACCTCCATGGCTTCAAGTCAGCTCTTACTGTGAGGGTGACCCAGGCCTGCAGGTGACCCAGGACTCCCAATCTCTTTGCAGAACCCCTGATAATCTATCCCAGAACACCAGGGTTCCACAGAACACAGCTTGAAAACCACTGCACTAAGCTATTATGTAAAGAAAATGAGCTGTACCCACTTCTCCTCCAGTAACATCTGAAAAAGGGAAAGACACAACTTTGGTGCTTAAACTAAGAAAGGGCTTGGGTTAGTTTAGAGTTGCAATTCCAGGAGAAAGGGTTTCAGACATGTGCCTTTCTTCTCTATTACGTAAGGGTTGGTCTATTAGATACCTCTGTACTGAAAGTGCTGGCTGGTGTGAATCCTTTCAGTGCATGTAAGGACCTTGCTACACAGTGATTTTGGGTAGATCCTGGACTGTTCTCAAATTAACACCTGAAACTAGTTTTCAGCACTCAGGCAGCTTAAAATAATACCACTCTAGGACAGGATTATCTCTGATCCATGTTACCCAGCTCAGGCTAAAGGTGTAACCACTTCAAGCTACACCTTACTGTAAATACCCCATCTGCCTCCCCTGCTGGCCCAAATCAGGACTACTGCTGCCCCAAACCTCCCCAGCAACCCAGATCCCCACTCATTGTCCACTCCCCTTCACTCCACCCACCTCTCGCTTGCTTGTGGCTGCCCTTACTCTTGGTCCTGAAGAAGCAGGTAGGGAAGGGTTAGCCTGCCTGCCTATCCACCTCCGCTCTCTGGGCCAGGCTCAAGATCAGCAGCCGTCTTGGACACTGGTCCACACAAACAGTTTCACTGGGCAGTGTCCACTGGCTCCTTGGACTCATTTGAGGGCCACTGGACACTGTCAAGTATACTCTGCTCAGTGCCCCCTCTCAGTGCACTCATGTTGAACCTTTGACCATGACTCTTGTCCCATTCTACCTTTCAATTATCCCAATCAATGACAGGCCTCCTTCATCAAGGCAGGCTTTTATAGCTGTTTGGTGGGCTTTAGCCCACCTTCCAGAATGGCACATTTCTGGGCAGAGTTTCACTGGGCAGTGCCCACTGGTTTCTTGGCCCCATTGGAAGGCAAGTAGGCACTGTCCAGTATACTCTGCTCGGTATCCCTGCTTGAGGCACTCATTTTAAACCTCTGACCATCACTCCCATTCCTGTTTTGCCCTTCTTTTATTCATGATGAATTAGTTGTTACTTTCTCGGTGGCTTGCCTTTCTAATGGAGGTTTATAGTTCTTGATGGGCAACGGCCCCCAATCCCTTGAAAACAACAAATAGGCCTGTGTCAGCCACTTAAACCAGTGCCAGCTATACAAAGTCACTGAACTGGGTATCCCTGTTCAACACCCTCCCTGGCATCCACCGTTTACTGGTGGGTTGGAGATGCCAGAGGAAACTTCTCTGTTTTGTTCACTAGCCATGAACAGATCCATCCTCCAGGGATGGATGTAGTTGGGGGTGGTCCTGCTTTGAGCCGAGAATTGGATTAGATGGCCTAACGATCTACGGGAAGCTGGGAGACAGTGTCCACGAGCTAATCATCTTCACCATCCACCGTAAAGCTGCCAAGTCAGTCAGCAATGCTGAAGTCTTTGACTTCAGGAAAGCTGACTTCGACAAGCTCAGAAGTCCCCTAAGGGACCACAACCTGAAGGGGAGGGGAGTTCAGGATGAGTGGTTGCTCCTCAAGGGAGTGATCCTGGAAGCACAAACAATGTCTATCCTGTCTTGGACGAAAGGCAGCAAAAGGGCACAGCAGCCCCCTTGGGAACTAACAGACCCCTTGCATCTAAAAAGAAAGACCTAGAAAGGATGGAAAGACTGGATCCACCTCAAAGGAAGAGTATTCTGCACTGGTCCAGACCTGTAGGGAGCAGACCAGGAAAGCCAAGGCTGTGACTGAACTCCAACTGGCTACACGCATCAAAGATAATAAAAAAGTCCTTTTTTTGATATGTGGGGAGCCGGAGGAAAAGCAAAGGTAACATTGGACCCTTGCTAAACCATATGGGACAACTGACAACCAATGCCCAAGAAAAAGCCAACCTGCTTAATGGGTATTTTGTACTGGTTCTTCACCAGCCCTAAAGGACAGCCCTGCTCAATATGGTATAGGACTGCAAGGGCAAGGAAGAACTGTTACCTTTCATCAATATAGACCATGTGAAGGAACACCCTGAGAGGGTGGACACCTTCAAGTCAGCTGGCCCAGACAGTTTACACCCCAGGGTACTTAAGGAGCTGGCAGGCATCATAGTTCAGCCACTGGCACAGATCTCCAAGAACTCATAGCACTCAGGTGAAGTGCCCAAACATTGGAAGGAGACAAATGTGGTGCCCATCTTTAAGAAAGGAAGGAAAGTAAATGCAGGGAACTACAGGCCTGCCTGACCTCTATCCCAGTGAAGATTTTTGAAAAAATTATCAAAGAGACCATTCTTGACAAACTGGCTGATGGCAACATCCTGAGGGATAGCCAGCACAGGTTTGTTGCAGGTAGGTCTTGCCTGACCAATCTCATCTCCTTCTATGACCAGGTGACATATCACCTGGGCAAGGGAGAAGAGATTGATGTCATAGCTTGATTTAAAAAAAGCCTTCAGTCTGGTGTCCCATGATTATCTCACGGAAAAATTGGCCGACTGCGGCCTCAGCTACATCACAGTCCAATGGCTGGAGAACTGGCTCTGAGGTTGGACCCACAGAGTGGTAGTCGATGGAAGTAAATTATCGTGGTGTACCACGATCAGTGGGGTCCCACAAGGCTCTGTCCTTGGGCCTATACTCTTTAACATCTTTATTTATTGGACATTGGTATCAGAAGCAAACTGGCTAAGTTCACCAATTACACCAAACTTTGGGGTAAAGCATCCACACCCGAGGACAGGATGGTGATCCAAGCCAACCTAGACAGGCTCAGAAAATGGGCAGATATAAACCCGATGGCATTCAACACTGAAAAATGCAAGGTACTCCACCTTGGAAAAGAACCCTGCAGTATGCTTACAGGCTTGGCTACACTTGTGAGCGCCACCACCTAAAGGGACTTAGGGGTCATGACTGACCAGAAGATGAATATGAGCCACCAATTCGATGTTGCAGCTGGTAAAGCAAGCAAAATGCTGGCTTGCATCCATAGATACTTCTCAAGCAAATCCCAGGATGTCATCCTCTCACTGTACTCTGCCTTGGTGAGGCCACAGCTGGAGTACTGCATCCAATTCTGGGCTCCACTATTCAAGAAGGATTTCAAGAAGCTTGGAAGAGTCCAGAGGAGAGCCATGCACATGATCAGAGGGCAGGAGAACAGGCCTCATGATGAGAGGCTGAGAGCTATGGGACTTCAGCCTGGAAAAGCGCAAGCTCCGGGGGACCTGGTGGCTGCCTATAAGTATATAAGGGGCATATATCAGGATCTGAGGGAACGCCTGTTCACCAGAGCACCCCAAGGGATGACAAGGTCAAACAATCACAAACTCCCCCAAGACCATTTCAGGCTGGACAAAAGGAAGAACTTGTTTACTGTCCAAGCCCCCAAGGCCTGGAACAGACTGCTGCCAGAGGTGGTGCAAGCACCTACTCTGGACTCCTTTAAGAGACATTTGGACATTTATCTTGCTAGGATCCTTTGACTCCAGCTGACTTCCTGCCCCTGGGGCTGGGGGGCTGGACTCAATGATCTTCCGAGGTCCCTTCCAGCCCTAATGTCTATGAAAAAAACCTCAAGGTCCCTTCCAACCCTCATTTTCTATGATATATCCAGCCCCTTTTTCACACTTGGCCATGGATGTCCTCCTGTCACAGAGAACTGCAATTAACTACGCCTTGTGTAAACAAGGCTGTCCTAGAGAAGTGGGGCTGGAAGGGACCTCCAGAGGCCACCCAGTTTGACTCAAGGCAGAATCATCCCTATCCAAACCATCCCATACATCACCAATCTAAGGTCTACATAAAGCTATCCTCAACACAACACAGGCCTAACACCCAAACCCACCACAGGTAAAGCACAGGACCAAGGGCAGGCAAGGTCCTGCTTCTATGAAATGGTGTCAACGTACCATTTGTATAGTAAGGCTTACAAGGAAGGCAGCCTCCCAGCCAGTCCCTACCAGTCTGACCATGGGGTAAAAACCCCCAAATGCAACAATCGGTCTGACACTGAGTACAGCTGCAGGACCCCCAAGCCAGAAACCTCTCCGGCTTTGCTCCTTGCAGGAGCACTGGCACAACCCGGCTGAAGTCCCAAGTGCCTCTAGGGAGGCTTAAACACGGCCTGATACAGAATCATGGAAAGCGAGGGTTGGAATGGACCTCGGGAGGTCACATCTGGTCCAACCCCGTTCAAAGCAAGACCATCCCCAATTAGACCATTCCAGCCAGAACTCTGTCTAGCTAGGTCTTAAAACCCTCCAAAGACAGAGCTTCCACTACCTCCCTGGGAGCCTGCCCCAGTGTTTTACCACCCTAATATCTAACCTAAGCTTCCCCTGCTGCAACTAGAGACTGTGGCTCCTTGTCCTGTCAGCAATGAGAACAGCAGAGCTCCAATCTCGATATAACCTCACTTCAGCTAAACACCCTTGCACACTTAATAAGCCCAGGTCCCCCAGCCTCCCCTCAGCAGCCACGTGCCCCCACCCCGCACCACATCCACTGCCCTCTCCGTCTTCGCCCTTTCTGCAGCGGGGGCCACGACTGGGCCCAGGGCTGCAGATGCGGTGTCCCCACTGCACAGCGCAGAGAGTCACTGCCCTTCACACCTGCCGCCAACACCGCAGGGGGAAGGAACCAGCAAAGCGCAGAAATGCCCGTGGCAGAAGCGAGGCCGAGCTGCAGCGGCGCGAGACACCCACTCCCATCCCGTCCCCGCCGGGCCTCACCTCCCCTCACCCGAGCGGCGGCGCAATCCGAACCCCGGCAGCCGGCGGCAGCGGCAGCAGCACAACAACAACCCCTCCCAGACGCTGCCGCCCAGCTTCGTAGCGCCGCTCCTGAAAGGCCCGCCGCCATTGGCTGCCGCGGGACAGTTGCGCAGCCTCTGATTGGCTCGCCGGCGGGACCTGGTCACCGTCAGGCGTGGGTTGCGGAGGAGCCGGGGCGCCCCGGTCCCGCTCTGATTGGCGGGCGGGATGGAGTGAGGATAGTGAGATCCGCAGGAGTGACCAATGGGCGGTGGGGAGTGCGGAGTGACGTCAGAAGAGGCGGTTGGGGGAGGGGCTGGGGCGTCGCCAGTCAGCCGCTCCTTCCTCAGCTTTCCCAAGCGGCCCCGCCCCACCGCTATGTGCAGCCTTGGCGCAGCGGGCAGCGCTGGGCTGAGCACGGGGCTGCCCGCTGCGTCCTAAATTTGTGACGCGGTTAATTAGTACACTACCCCGGGAGTACTTGAGGTGGCCTGAGAGGGACTCAGCAGCAGGTGCCACCCCCGTGCCACCAGCACACTTGCCAGGGACCGCCCTGCTTGTGGACTAGCCACCGGGGGTAGGCTGACCCAGAAAGGTTGAAAACCCCTGGGATAATCAATTTCTTGCAGCATCTGCAGTGTCGCCAGGTGTACAATAAAGTATTTATACTACAGTTTCAACCGTTGTACATGTAGGATCAATAATAGGAAAAGCGCTTAAAATGTGCAAGGGTTTTTGGTTGTAGACGTATAAGGATGCAGGCAGACAAGTGGGTAGATGTGATATCTTTTATTAGACCACCTGAGTACAAACCCCAACTTAGCACTCTTAAATGGTTCCTGAAAAACCGAACATTAAGCGAAATGAGCATTACATGAAACAAAGTATTTAATAATCTGAGCAAGATGGTGACGGCAAGTGTTTTTAATGACCCAAGATGGCGACCGCGAGCATTATAACAAAACTTGCTGAGCGCTAGGTGAAATCATATCAATTTAAAATGAGCGTTACAGCAAAATAGCGCCAAGCAAAACAGTGTTAATCAGGGGTTGCCTGTAGTTGGAAAAAAGGTCTCTGCATGCTTTCGGGTGCAGTCACCCTTCTTCAGGCAGCGGGAGTCTGCTGGTCTGAAACTCCAAGGAATGAAAGAAGCTAAAAGTGTGACAGGATGTCAGTGAGACTGTAACTGGGTAGAAATTAGATAAAAGGTAAAGCAGGGAAGGGAGGGAAAGAAAGCGGAAGGGGGAAAGGCCAAAGCGAGACATTACAGTGATAGAATACAAGGTAGAAAAGAGACTGTGAAAAAGGAAATACCTGAAGATCAGGAAAACAGGAACGTGAGAAGCTAAAAGTGTGACAGGATGTCAGTGAAAATATAAATAGGTAGAAATGAGAAAAAAGGTAAAGCAGGAGGAAAAGAAAACCGTGTAGGTTGCAGGGAACGGTGATATGTCCCAAGTCGCTCTCAGTGGACGCATCTACACATTGCAGTATGGCAGTGTTACTGTGCTGTTTTAGTACTTCCTTTTGGAAGTTGAAGCAGGCAAGCAGTCATAAGGTTTGCCTGTTTTCAATGTCTAGGTGTTGTTTAATGTAGACGGGAGTCCTGGGGTATTAACACATGAATGGGATGACTAGAGGTTGGAGCCTTCTGGTACATCTAACCTCAGTGATGTAATGATGTCCTTTTAAGAGCTGAGCATGTGCAGTGAGTTGTTTGTTTGAGACCCCGTTGTTTGTTTGTTTGGTAACCAGGGGGACATGACAGTTAGAACCGTTATGCTAATGAGTTATTATGGGTTATTGTGATAGTTTGATTTTTACGGTCCTTACTGTGATTGACTGTGATTGACAGTGATCAGAGATTGGGTCTCCATTCAATGGGCAGGTAGTGTGATTTAGCTATTATAAAAGACCGTCCGGTGCAGGGTCAGTAGATGCTTTGGGGTCTGCAGTGACTTTCGTGGTCATCATCATTGGGGATTGAAGGGCTTGCCAAGACTTGCTTTGTCATGTGCTCTCTCCCTTTTTTGCTTGTGCGAGTGTAATTAGTGTACCACTGCTCTAGTGTTTGAGCATCTGTGATAGGTAGAACCCAGAGTTTAGTGGTGATTTGTGTCGGGGAACAGGGCCCCAAGGTCACGGTGGGTCGAGGGTGGCGTTGGAACATGGGCAGGTGGGATTCGCGGTAAGGAGTCTGAGTGGCACGGGACATGCGTATGGTTTCAAGATGTACGAGATTTATTTACTTACGCTTAGTTGCGTAGGCAGAGCTGCTTTCTTCAGTTACAGTTAAGGACAAAATGATAACAAACAACAAAAGGGGTCTTTTGGCCCACGGGGTTCACGAGCGAGCCCTTGCGTTCTACCCCAAAGGATAGGGGCGGCTGCCCACTCGCTAGCTAGTCCCAGGGCTGGTCAGCAGCTCATACGTGGGTAATGGTTAATGAGAACAAAACTGTAACTCGTTGATAACGCCGTGACGCCAGTCCAAGATGGACAACGAAGAGAGGTGGTGGTAGCCGATGCGGAGGTCAGAAGCCGGGATGCCGAGATGAAACTGTAACAGAAGTAAGTCGGGTTGAGCAGAATCGTACTCAGGATTGAAAGCCAAATCAGTCCAGTAACAGTAGGATCAAAACGAAGAAGAATTGAAAACCGAATACACCGAGGGAGGAAACCAGTGGGCTGGTAAGCCCTCCTGGAGAGCAGTCCCTGCCGTCGCAGCCTCTGCTTCCAGGTGGGATCTCTCCTGACAAGTCAGCCTCTGTCTGTCAGTCGAGCGGGTCTCTCCCTTGAGGGAGGGGTCTCACAAGCTTTTAAAGCGGCCCCGTAGCCAATCAGGCTGCTATCCTCCAAGAAATTTCTGGAGCGATGATCTCATGCTCCTGCTGTTACTGAGCATACGTTTGTGACGAAAGTGGGTCAGTGATGACTGACAGGTCCTAAGGTCACCCAGGGGGCACGTGCTGGGTAAGCCCTGGAATTTTCCAGACACAGAGTTGGTATGCACATGTCAGTTTCCAGCTCTTCTGTGTTGTCAGCATATAACCATAAATTTTACCGTGACAATTAGCTGAGCGAGTGAAAACAGGATGTGTTGGGGCAGTGCTTGCAAAGCAACAGTGGAGGGTCTGTATCACCTGGGCACTTGCCGGCCATACACCTGCTTCTTAGCAGTCAGGTAAAGTATCACTCCTCCTTTACTGAGGTGCTCAGTACCCACCTGCCTGTGAGGGAACAGCATAGAAATCCTCTGGGGTGTCAGGCTGTCGGCAGGCTTTCCCTGCCTCTCAGGTCTCTAGGGTGATATAGTCTGCCACCTCGGGTGACAGACTACTGTTGGGTTCTTTACAGTACTATAAAACTATAGAAACAATATACTGTTAAGGTTTGTGTTTGTTGTTATAGTACTTGTTTTCTTGTCATAATACACTTGTTAACTTTACATTTGTGTGTGAAGTTTTCATTGGTAGTTTGCACTTCTGGGCCCAGCTGGGCAGTAGGCCAGTTTCCAGAGGGACTTAACTCCTTGGTTTCCCTCAAATCTATAAGGGTAGTTGGTAGGACATAGAGGCTTAACAACCCTTTGTGTAGTTTGAGAATATGGGTAGGTGTCTGAAGTGGTCCAAAGGGTTCTCTGTTTTGTTGTTGTGCTCCTGCCAAACTCTTCCACTCTTCACTATACGCATGGCATAGTAACCACCTGTACTGTGCTGTACGGGCAATGCACACTTAGATTTCCCCACTATGTTGCTGTAGTGGTGTGCTATAAGCAGATAGTGCAATGCTACAGCAGAGTGGCATAGCTAGCCATCACATGTAGACCTGCATGATTGCTACGTTGCTGTAGCATGCTGTATAGCACTTTGCTATCACCATAGACTGTGACATGAAGATGCACCCAGGGAGTCCTAACTAACTTCTGGGTTTGCTGTCAGTACTTTCTTATGACTGCTTGCTTGGAAATAGAGAAATGCTTCAACTTTCTTGACCCAGTTTTCACTTACTGCAGACTTAGAGTGAGCAATATAAAGTAAATAAGATGATTTATTTGCATATTTTTTCAGTGTACAAAGGTTTTTCAGCAAATACGATCATTTTAAACTTCCAATACAATAATTTCATATTTAAGATCTGGCAACACTGATCATCTGTGTCAAGTGTGGCAAAGGTCTGAGGACAAAGGGGTCATAGGAGCAGCCCCTGAACTGATGGCTAGAAAATGATATTTAGAGGTTTGCTTTTAGGAATTGGCTTGTAGGTGAAGTAGAAAATTGCATTAGGATAATGGTGCAGGGGAATGGCCAGGGTTAACTGATTTCTCAAAGCCTGTCACACCATTTCACAGCCTTCAAAGCAGACAGGGTGTCTGAGGCCAAGGAGTATACACATCCTGGGAAATTAAAAATATCTGAATTTAATTTCATGATAGAGCTAGACCTGGGGCTGCAAGGTTACAGTGCCTCCACACCCTTGAGATTTCAAGTTTGGAATGAAATGACCGAATTGAGGTGTGGACATGTGCTGGGTTTATGAAGACAGGATTTTGGCTGACAAAACAGAGCGTGGACAGCATGACCGTCACAAGGAAATCAATCAACGGGACCCAGAAATGAAGAGTCATCAGAGAAGGAATACAAAAGGTGGAGTTTTCAGAACAAGCTGGCATCAGCCCCGCCCCATATCCAAGGTTGCTGACGGACACTCAATCAAAGAACCTTTATATACCAGCCAAGCGCGCTGTTCGCCTTGTGCGTATTCTGGGTACTGGGGATTTTGGGTAATGCATTTTGTAATCATCTTGCTTTGCCTACATTACTCTTATTTCCTATCGCTATGTATCAATAAAACTTGCCCACTATCACCGGAGGAGCTGTGGTCAGTCTGAAAGTTGTGCTCACCTGGAACAAGGCATCAAGACTGAGTTGCAAGGTATCACCCAAAACAAGGCATCAGGACAGTGCCTACATAGACCACCATGAATGGCACATGCCCCCGGCAGCTGGGGGAACACTGCAGCAGTGGAAGCACAGCAGCGGTAAGTGGGGGAGCTCCCACAAACACCACTACTGCTGTCAGTAGAAGGGGGAGAGGGGAGTGCCAACCAAGGGCCAGTGACCACCTGCAGCCGCTGCCGGCAGTGTTGTCAGCAGCCAGCGGGAATCGCAGACCACCCACAGATGCCATCAGCAGTGTCAGCAGCAGGGGGGCAAGCAGCAATTTCTGCTAAATACCTTCTTACAAAGAGATGAAACAGGACTCCTGGTTCCTTTTTCAAACCTAATCTTTACACAAGCAAAGCTTGGAAATAATGAATTAGACATGCTGAAGAGTTAGCATTTCATCAGAAATGTATATTTACTAATAAAAATGTAAAATAATATTATGTATCCAGTACATAGCTCTGAATAAAGACCTGAGATTAGGCTGGGATTATGGAGCAAAAAAACACCCGTCTACCACTGGGGGACTCTCCCTAAGAAAATGGGGCACAGCCTTGCTTGACCTGAAGCTTGATTTTTGAGTGCCAGTTGACACCCACCCAGTAAGGCCTGTGTATTGCTGTTCTACCAGGCACTGTAAGAACAACTGTGTACAAATATAGGGGTTTTACACCAACTTGTCAAGTTTACCTTGTGCCCCCACCCACAAACTTGGGAATGTAAATTTGAACTGGGTGTTCTAATGTGAAAAGCCTGCCCACTGACAAGCAAATTTTAAATTTAAACATTTTTTACAAGGAAAAAAGGGAACAAGGGTACACCCTAAACAAAACCTCTATTAACTTTTAACTGTACCTCCAAATTGATCATATTCATAGTCAGCGGCAAACCAACCCAGGAGCTGCCATCTAGCTCAGTCACTTGGGAAAAAGTCTCACCTAGGGCGCTGCCATCCAAGATTTCTACCACTTTCACCAGTTTAGTAGGAAGCAATGGGTAGGAAGGCCCACTCTAGAGGCCCTGTTGTTGCCTGCTGCCAAGGTTGGCCATCCTTCTCAGAGGTTTCTACCACCTATGACAGTCAAAGTAGCAAGGTCTGAATAGGGAGGCCCGCACAAGATTTACTGTCACTCTGATGCTATAGAACAGTGCTAGAGTATGATGCTAGGGAGAACTGCTGTGGATGCCACCTCCAGGGGTCCCAATCACACTCTCTCTGTCACAGGATGGGTGCCACCCCACTCTTTCCTCCCATTCTGGAGCTCATCTTGCACAACATTCCCCCATTTTACATTTTTATTCGTAAATACACATTTCTGATGAAAGTCTAACTCTTTAGCATGTTTAATTCATTACTAATAACCTTTAATTGTGTAAACATTAGCTTCGAAAAAAGAACAAGCTACCGGGAATAAGGAACCAACTTCAGCTTCTTTTTTTCACAATGAGAATCAGTGGCACAGAAATGAACTGGAATTCTGGATTTGGAGGACCTGCTTAAATGCTCCTATTCTGAAGCTTTAGTTTGAAAGACACTGTCCCAAATCAATAAATAGAGCATAAAATCAGGAGTGGAATGCAAGCTTCCTTGCCCAATCCCACTAATTTCAGCCTTGTTACTGATACCGGGGTAAGTAAATTAACAACCTAAGTCAGGGATCCCCGGTCTGTATCTTTACAGCATCTAGTACAAGGAGGAGGCATCTGTCCTAAAAAGGAAAGAATTGTCTCTAGCAGTGAGAGCAGGACTATTTCCCACAGATCATTCAACTCTTGATATCTCAACTAGTAGTGAAAAAAGCATGCTCATTATTTCCAACTTCAGTAAACTGAGATCTGGGAAGTTAAAGTCCAAGTACTCAACAGCAAGTAAAATTCTGGGCCCCAAAACTGGACATCCAGTGATAACTTTAAATAACTGGGTTGGAGGTACTGAAGGAGTGACTTACAAAGGATCAGTGATCCCAGTAGTCCCCTCTTTAAACTTGAATTCATTCACAGTTGGCTCTTACTTGGGTTAGCACTTTATTACTAATATTTTTCCAAATAAAATATCTTTTACCACTTGATTATCTCAAAGATTGTTTTCTGTGATGCATGTATTCAGAAATACAAGTTTTAAGCAACCCGTTGGCATTATGAAACAAATATACAAACTTTTATTTAAATAAAATAGCTCAAAGATGACAATAGTTTAGGCCTTATTTAAAAGAAGGCCATCCAAAAATGAACAAAAATGGTAGTTGCTTTACAAATATGGCCACATACAGTATATTTTCATATTCATTAATAGCAGCTGAAGTTATACACATAGATAGTTCTTAATACCATGCAAGTTCAGTTGAGGTCCATACATTCATTATAAATCTTCACTTATGTTCATGCCAAAACACCTTTGATAAAAAAGATAAGAAAGGAGAAGATTTAAACATGGCCAAGAATAAAGAGAGAAAAAATATTTTAAATAAGTACCAGCAACTCATTGTTTATTAAAAAGATTCTGGCACTCCACCTGTTTAAGCATATATGCCTTCTTCGTTCTCTGTATGTGGCATTTAGTAGTGTTAAGCATTGTTAAATATCAAAAAATACAACTCTGTTTTACAACATGGTACTGGCATAATTCAAAGTACTTGTGCCAATTATAAATAGTATAATTAAGTTCTGAAGAGTTTTTTAATGAAAAGCAATACACACACATATACATATGCACACATATTCATGTAACAAAATTTATAAAAGCAAACAGGTTTGCCCCACCCCAAGCTGTACTACTCAGGTGGGATTCAATACCCATTCTGAAGACTTGGAGTTCATGGATATATATATGTATATATTAAGTCTCTGGAAAAAATAAGACAAAAATTTACTTTCACCAGAATACACATCACTTTATCATTCTTCACTGACAAACAATCCATTTCTCAGTCATGACTGACATGAGTTGGTCCTTATGAAAGTGACTTTGACAACCTTGCAAATAAAAACTGGTCCACAAGCCTTTATAAAAATTCAGTCAGCTGCTGCTCAATGCAGAATAATCCTACACGTTGCTTCTATCTAGAGTAATCTTCATCATCTGTTGTCCGTAATTGTAGACAGTCACATCTTCCACTGTGACTCAATGTGCAGCTACAAGTAGAGAAGTGCTTAGATACTCAATCACTTCAAACACACTTGTTGAAGCTTGCTTCTAGTGCATAATTAAGTTCAAAATCTTTTCCCCTCTCATAATGGTTTGTCAATAACTGTAACACCTAGAGTGAGAGAATCATAAAGGCAGCATATTAGAGGGACTTAATTTAAAGCTTCTGGGACTCAAATGCTATACTGTCCATCAGTCAGCGTCACAGGACCTTAACATTACGTTATTACATTAACATTACATAATGCATAATTTTAAAAGTTATTAGGCTTTGAGAAATACCATTCAGTTGTAGCATCACTAACGTAATACCTATATAAAGAACCTGTTTGGGAAGTTGTTTGTGCCTGACTAGATCCTTTTAAAAAGGGCTCAATTGCATGCTTAAGACATCTAAAAACCAGGCTCCTTTAACACAGAGTCTAAGGATCCAAACATTGAGACATCCAAAATTAGTGGTCTTTTCTGAGCATGCTGACCAAATTGTAACATTCTTGGCCTTTCTACCTCTCTCTCAGATCCTAAAACAAATGTTCAGTGAATAGTGAGAAAAAAAATTTGCTATAAAAAACAGAATGGTATGAAAAATCTGATTAATGCAATACTGGGTTTCTAAATGAAATTGGAATATATAGATACATCTAAAATTTCCAAAGTAAAACTCATTACCTTGATTTGATGTGTGTCCATGTAGTGCACATGTGTGGGCATAGTGTGGCTAGATTGATAGATACATATCAGTCAAGGTAGTGAGTTGTACCCTGGAAACATTGCTCTTTGGGTGCTTTTTCAGACAACTTCACCCTCATGTTCTACTTTTAAATTTGATATAAAAAGTTTACCTGCATAGCTCCTTCCTGTACTCATACAGGATGACACAACTGTCCATTTATCTGTTGTTGGGTTATAATATTCCACTGTTGATAAGTTACAGGAACCATCATCCCCTCCGACTACATACAACAGACCGTTTACAGCACAAACCCCTAAGAAAGATGAAAGACTTTACAGCAAAACATATTTATAACGCACAACAATTTGCTTACATAGTGAAAGCATGCCTTCCATTTTGAGATTTCAGCAAAGGAGCAGAAATGTTAAGAGGTAAACACAAGGGTGCAAACACCTTATTAGCATTCTAAAGTAGAATAAACTCTAGTACCTACTTCTATAAAATCTAGTACTTACCTGCATTCCTTCTGCACATGTTCATGTCTGCAACCTGCTTCCATGTACCAGCAACAGGATCATACACTTCAACACTTTTTCTAACCAAGGGACCATCATGACCACCTACTGCATACAATAAATTGTTTAACACACCAACACCTGCAAACATATAAAAAAGAAACACTCATTTTTTAGATGTATATCCCACCTTATTTATCTTAATAGAAAATCAAGTCTTTAGCCTATTTTTCAATAAAATTTATTTTCCTCAAATTAAATAAATAACAAAAGGTAATCAATGATATTTACAGAATCCTTTTCATAGGATCATAGAGATGTTGGGCTGGAAGGGACCTCCATAGGCGATCTAGTCCAATGCCCTGCCTGAGGCCAGATCATCTCTATCCAAACAACTCCATAACAGTCTTGGCTAGTTTATAATCTGATGCTTAATTCCAAGATACCTATACTTAGTTAGAAATGGTTAATGAAACACTAAGTGATGCTGTATTAAGAATCCAGATGTTTTCACTCTTGCAATTTTGGCTTTAAAAAAAAAAATCAGAATTAGCTAGAATTGCAAGAGGCATATGCTGGACACCCTACCCTGTAGAGGGAACGTTTGGATTTTAATTTTAAAATTAACAACTTTGTAAATTCCTACTAAAAACAAATTATTTCAAACTGAATTTAAATTAAAAGCAAGTTCAAGGATGGTAAATGAGGACAATACATACAACTGAAATAATGTTGGAAAAATTTAGCAGTATGTACTAAAAATGCTTGCTATATCTGGTCAGTCAAAAAAGATATTGCTGCAAATATCAAGTGCAGTAACACTGTTCCCCATGGAAACTGAAAGGGCATTGCTAGAAACATGATTAAGTTTAAACAGTAACACATCGAAAGAAACTAGAAATAGGGACAGGAAAACAACAAAATGCTTGGGTGGGGAGGGGAAGGAGTGGGCCCTTATAAATACCCTAGAAAAACAAAATAAGTGTGATGAATTAAAAAACATCTGGAATACTAGAAGAACAAGTGACAGTTGTCACCAGCCTTGGTCATTTTCAAGGGGCCTAAGACAAGCTGCATAAGTGTGACTAAGCAGAAAGTCCCAAAAGCCTGTTTCTTAGTGACCGTAGCACGAACCTTTGCAGATATGACTTGGCTTACTTAGCTTGGTCAGCAAAGTAAAGGAAGCCATCAGCATGTCTAACTAAACCAGTTATGAGATGCAATTAAAGCACAAGGTCTGAAGGGAGACATTATAAGGGAAGACCATACATTAAATCATTCACATATACGACATTATATTTTTATCTTAAAATACAAGTAGTATTGATTAAATGTAACCAAATGTATTAGATTCCGTTTTGTTATAATAGATATACTTTTGTGTTAAGATGCTTAGATAATTTGTAAAAGCAAAAAACAGCTTTGTCAGAGTGAACTAAGGTAAAGAAGGAACAGGACACTGTTGAACAGCACACAATGGGAGAGGAAAGGAGATAAGAAACCATTCCTTTTACTTTCCCAAGGATATAAATCCAGACTAACTGACACCTTCCAAGTCTACAAGATATATGGTTCAGTTCCAAAAGTTTCAGTGAAACAAATACATTTAAATTAAACCAATGCGAGGTCGTGTATTAGAATATTAGAACCATCCATTTATAAATACAGGGTATAGGCTAGAGAGAAATTTGGAGAACTTGGCAAATTCAGAAAAAACAATCTGCATACGACCCTCCTGCCACCTCTCAATTCTCCCCAGCCAGTACAGATGAGAATCAGGGGTAGCCAGACCAACTTTGGGATAAATGTTTGTTTTTGTGTTTTGAAATGCAAGCAAATAAAAACTGGGGATGTAGACCTGTATCAGTAGCCAAGCCACAAGGTTACCTATAATCTAAGTAACTCCAATGAACAGCAAACAAGATTTGAGTACACAGTGTAAGCAGGAGACAGAAAATGCTGAAGTCATTATGGAGCTGAAGTATCATTTCATGAACATGAATCAGGTGTCACCAACATTTTTAATTTTATTAAAAAATACATACTTATAATACTGCATTCAATTCTGAACCCTACAAAAGTGTCTAGTAAGAAAAAATGGACAGTGTTCAAAGCATAGCAGCAGAAAATGATTTACGAGGGGAAATGGACAGAAATACACACAGTTCAGCTAACTGATAATGGCATAGCAGCACATGATAGCTTAGCTTTAAAGCTGTAAACACAACGTAAGGAAAGGAATTATTCAAGGTGGAATGAAAGGTATGTAAGTAGAAGAATGTAAGAATGAATATGGAGAAGGTTCTTAAGTTTTGTACTTTAAGGAGACCATATTAAGAGTGCAGGAATAAATATCACCATTCTGATGTAACAGAAGACCAGGAAGTGTAACAGGAAACTGGCCTAACTAGAAAGCAATTTCTTCAATGAGTTGCAACTTGAGAAGGAATCCTACAAAGACTGGAAATTAGGTCACAGTACTATAGAAGTGTATAAGTATTATTGTATGGGCATGCAGGAAGAAAAATTAGGATGGCTAAGGCATGCTTTGAGGTGCACCTTATAAAGGACTTAAAAGACAATAAAAACGATTCTACATGTTAAAAGAGGAAGATCAAAGAAATCACAAGTCCTTTACAGAATGCAGAAGGCAATCTAGTTATAGATGATGCAGAGAAGGCTGAGATATTTAATGTCTTTTCCTCCCCACAAATAAAGCCTATCCATGAATAGTCAGCTACCAGATGACAAGTGCAGTTGGCAGCAAATATAGGGAAGAACACAAATGCCCTTTAAGAACAGGTTAGGGATTACTTAGGCAAGCTAGATGCTTAAGTTGACATGGCCAGACAAGACACACCATAGGGAAACCAGGGTGCCAGGGGTGGCATGCATCATTAGCACTGTTAGGTCTGCAAAACATGATTCACAAGATAAACTCAGAGATTTGAAATATCAGTTCATACTATTAAAAGCATTCTAACCTACTGTGGCCTTTCAGGGTTCTCTGCAACAGAACTGTTCAGTGGAATGATATACACTGACTTCAGCAAAGCCTCTGATACCACAACTTTCTCCTTAACAAGCAAAGAAAGAGAGTAGATGGAAGTACTGAGGTTGATATGTAACTGGCTGGATCATGCTCAACAAGTAGTCATCAATAACTCAAAGCCTAGTTGGAAGGAAGTATCAAGTGGGGTTTCCCCAGGGGTCTGTCCTGGGTCTGGCTATTTAGTCTGGCAAAGAAAAGATTGAGGGGGGATTTGATAACAGTCTTAAAATACCTGAAAGGTGATTATAGACAGGATGAAAATACTTTTCTCTGTAGCTGTAGGGGACAGGACTTAGCACAACAGCCTCAAGCTGCAGCAGAGGAAATTTAGGTCAGAGATTAGAAACAGCTTTCTGACTATGAGAGTAGTGAAGCATTGGAACAGGCTACCTAGAGAAATTGTGGAATCTCCATCTCTGGAAATTTGCACAGGCAGGTAAGACAGATACTTGACCAGGAGGTTTAGTCAGGGATGATCTTGCCTTAAGCAGGGGGTTGAACTAGATGACCTCATGAGGTCTCTTCCAGCCTGACCTTCCTATGATCCTATGACCAGTAAGATCAGAACAAGTCTGCCAAAGAAATTCATAGAAATGCATTCCTTTTCATGTATAAGGTTAGACCAAAGACTATTAGGAGAATGCTAATCCTTATCTTGCAAAGGAGTAGCATAGCTCCCTTTTTATCTATAATTTGTATAGTTCTGTAAAGTTGCTTAAATTTGTAAGTGGCTTTTAGTTGATACTATATTTGTATTGGTTGTTTTATTCCACTGTATTAATATTCAGAAGCCTTAAAGAGTTTGTGGGTAAATACAAATGGTTCAGAATGAGAAAAAAAGAGCCCCTTATACATTTGATATTTCCAGACTGAATCTTACTGTATTAGTTTTGCATTTATAATCTACAGGATACTCATGTGTATAGTACAATAAGACCAAATATTCTGAAGCAGTCATTAAGGAATACATTTTGAATTTTTAATGCAATTTCATGTGTTTGTTTTATTATGACCATCAATTTTTGTTCACTTACCTGCTCCACTCCGTCTAGTGCTCATTTCTGCAACATAGGTCCACTCGTTTGTACTAGCATTATAGCATTCTACTGAACTAAGGCACTGACGTGATGCCCCATCGTAGCCACCAACAGCATACAGCTTACCTAGAAAGACAATAACCAAAAAAACTCCTATAGGATATACACAGATTTATCTGAATATATTCTAACGCAGTCTGGTGGGTAGGCTGTGATGTGCTATACCCATAGCTGTGTGTGGAAACAGGTAAAACACCAAATCCCTCAATTATCTACTAACCATTACTGCTTTTCAAAGTTTGAAATTGAGTAGGCATGGTTTCCATTTTTAAACAAAGATAGACAACATACTACCCTCCATAGTCTCTCCTATTTTAATCTGGTAAAACATTGCATCATTCTACCAATAAATGAATAAAAACATTTCAAGTTGCTTTACTGAAACACAAAGATACCATCCCACTCTGACTTCATCAAAAACTCAACAAAGATAAACCAATTCAAGCATGTATATCCTAGAAAGATAGCTAATGTATTTCTTGAAAGATTCTAATCTTTATTGTGATTCTGTCACTTATATGGTTTGATGTATTTTCTGACATAAAATACAACCCCCTATTTTTAGAAGGCTCAGTCATGGATTAATCCCAAAACTGAGTTGCCTTTTGAGTTTGTGCTGTGACAGACATGGATATTCTCCCTAATTAGAGATTTACCCTTATGGTGTCTAGCCTCTTTTTGTAGCTCCAGTAAAGATGGTTTTATCATTTTCATATCTGTATATGTAACAGGATTTGATATAAACATATTTTTGTAATTTTGTGATACGACTGGAAGATAATGAAGTGCAATATTTAGCATACATCCAAGGCACTGTCTTCCTGTAATGGGGGGAAATCAACTCCTCCATAGAAAAGGCACCTGAAAGAAATGGCCCTTCAGCCAGGGGACATTCAGATACCCCGGAGTGACCAGAAAGTTCTGGAGGATTTTGGTTACTCATGAGCCACTAGAATAATGCTGATAATGGACAGCTGGCCTTGGTGGCTTTTTAGTGACTAGCTAGGTCCTTCAGATCTTTTCCAAGCTGGAGAAGGGTCCAAGACCCAAGCTGCCAGGGCTGGTAGGATCAGCAGGAAGGCTGCTCTCTAAAAACACTGGCAGATCTCTCAGGAGGGGTAGGAGGTAGCCAGATGGGCTGGGGCTGGCAGAGATTCCCTTACAGCAGCTGCAGGTTAGTGGACCTGTGGCTTGCTGCAAGTAAGAAGTTCTCAGGGCAACAGTGGTCTGCTCGTTGGGGCAAGTGGCAACACAGTGGAAAGAAACTTAGGGCTCTGAGAGTCCTCCACAGACGGGTTTGTCATAAGCTGCAAGAAGTTAAAAAAAATAAATCTTACGTTGGAGTATGGGTAAGTATGCTAAGGTCTCTGGGCCTGGAGGCTGCACACTGGGGCTGAGGACCACATGGCAGGGCCCAATCAAGCGCACAGTGGCACATGCCAGGCCCAGCTCTGTGCACTGATTGTGGGACCATGTGCCAAGTCTGAAACTATGTGCTATGTAGATCTGGTGCAGTGGGGAGAGGGAGTCCACACAGGCCTGGGAGTCTGAAGGACTGGCGAGGGAGTAGAAAGGGGCACAATCAAGTTGTGGCAGTATTAACTGATGGCTCCCAGAGCTGTGGCAATTAAAGCTGCTTCTCTACCCCACCCCCCAAATTCCTGAACCTGTAGGGAACCCTTCTTCTTGCATATAATTAGCAACCCAAATTTCTCCAGCTGGTTTGTTGGGGGGAGGGGGAAAGGGGCTTAAGGTTATATGTGAAAAAAATATGGTATATTATCAGATCAGAAACAGCAGGGAGTTCCCATAATTTTAAAACCAAAGTTGCTTAATTGCCATGCTCTACCAATCAAGGCATATTATAGATGTGCTAATGTTTTTAACTATAAGTTGCTAACTTCAGAAGCATCCATTTTATAAATATTGCTCATCTTTACTATACCAAACAAAATATTCAATACTTGGCTTCCACATAAAAGTTTCAGTGCTATCACTGCCATACAATTTGTTGTAAATTTACCACCAACATTCCCAATTTAGAGTACTATAAGAAGTCAAATCTGTTGCATGTTTGAACAAATACATGCTGGGCTGGGTCCTTTAAGAACTTTATTTACAGTTTATTTTACTATATAATCCACAGCTCGTACAACTTCCAAATGACCCTTCAAGTTTTAGACTGCATTCTTGTTTATTCCCAGAACAGGTGAACCTGAGTTTACTCTACCAGCATTTTTAAAAAAGAAATGATGTGCTATAATACATTATATCTACTTGCATACCACACATATCCCTCCAATGCCCCCCCCCAAAAAATCACCATCCACCACTTGAGAATGGTGTCTCTCAAGCAAGGAAGCCAATTTTTTTTTTAACCAAGACTGAAGAACAGGGACACCGTGTTGTAAAATGGCAATCAGCTTCTCTCTCAGCGAAGAGAAGGGCTATGTCCAAAATTTAAACCTTTCAGATATGCTTTCAGCTTACCACTTTAAAGAAGCTGGCAACAACATTGTATAATACAGCCTCTCCATGAAAGAGCCAGCCCTAAGTCATGACTCTGGAAATTTTTTTATTTTTAAATTTTATTTATTTATTTATAACCTGCCTTCCAAAAACCAGGTGCATGTCTTATTTGGGGGTGTTTACTATGAAAAAAAATGCAGTACTAAAACACAGTTTATATTTTGTTTTAAAACTTGAAGAAAAACAATTTCTAACTGTTGTTCCAATAAGAGTAAACAGGAAATATTAAATGGTTTATTGCTTAAATGACATTTAAGATTTGGCAACAAGTGATGCATTTCAATGATGAAAAACATTACTTACTCTCTACCAGCCTTAGAATTGTTATATCCTGCTCACACGAGGCAGAAACCATTGACATTAGGTGTCTACTTTTCATAACTAAGTTTAAAAATATCTGCTATTTCAAATATGGCCGAAATAATGTAGATGGCTCAAGCATTAGCCTTTTCCTCTAAAGGCAGGCATCATATTTTTCTGGTTTTTGTTACTGGCTAAAAATGCCACAAACCCATAATTTTATTCCATTCTTGTCTACAATTTTTGAAGATTAACTGAGGCAAGAAGCAGACACTTGTCTTGCCAGTTACTCTGAAACTTTAGATCGGGGCGGGCAATTATTTTGGGCGGAGGGCCACTTACTGAGTTTTGGCAAGCCATCAAGGGCCACATGGGTAGCCCCAGATGCCTTACTCCCTGGTTGTCATCTTGGGGTCAAAAGTCCCACCCCCTAATCCCTGACTTTTGCCACTAGATGTCCCTCTCCTTGCCACCCAGAAGTACTCCTTTGAGCAAAGGGGTTTGCCATCTTGGAACCAGAGAAATACCAAATTATATTCTAAAAATCAAACATACTACAAGATTCATTAATTTGATTTTAAAAATGTTTTGTCCTGATTTATGTGCATTTGTGTAGTGTACATACAGGTGATGGTATAAGAGCTTAAAATGAAGTGGGTGGGTGGGTATAGGTTTGTGGGGGGGGTGGGGAGGAGCTTGTGGGTGTGTGTGTAT
>NW_017728913.1:20192320-20236347 GCF_001723895.1 Crocodylus porosus | reverse complement strand
GGGTTTGCCATCTTGGAACCAGAGAAATACCAAATTATATTCTAAAAATCAAACATACTACAAGATTCATTAATTTGATTTTAAAAATGTTTTGTGTTGGTTTAGTACACATAGAGGTGATTGTGTATAATAAATGGTATAAGAGCTTAAAATGAAGTGAGTGGGTGGGTATAGGTTTGTGGGGGGGGTGGGGAGGAGCTTGTGGGTGTGTGTGTATGGGTGGATGGATGGATGTGTGGGGGGAGGGTGGCTGGTGAAGACTGTGGCATGTATAGAGGGGGAGGGTTTCCCCACAGCCATCCCCCCCAGGCTGCTCCAAGCCTGGGCTCCATGCTTCTGCCACTCCTGGCCCTGGGGCACAGGCTTGGGTGCAGGTCCTGTGCTGACGCTTGAAGCCACTTCCTTCCTCATTTGACACCACTGCCCTTCTTCTACCACTTCCCCGTCCCCCACCCCCACTTGCCGCTCCAGCACCATGTCCCTGCTGCTCCTGCAGTCCTGGCCCTGCAGCTAGGGACCATGTGGTACTGGAGCACCTTGCCAGTGGAGAGGGGGAGTGGGGAAATGGCTGTGGAAGGCAAGGGAATGGGCAGTGAACGGGTGCGCGGAGTGCAGCAACACCTGGATGGGAGCCCGAGGTCTATGCTGGTAGATTGGGGCCAGCATTGGTGGAGTGGCAGAAGCACAGGGCACGGGCTGGAAGGGGTTCTATAGAGCAAGGCTGGGCTGCACCAGCAGGGAGGGGGGAGCCAGCCCAGCTACATACAGCCCTGGCCAGCAGGGAGACGGGAACAGATGCAAGGGGCCCAGGCCAGAAGCCCCCGGTAGGCAGAGGCTTCCGGCTGGAGCTGGGGGTGGGACAGGGCCAGGCCCACCTTGCTGCTCAGGCTGCTTAATCCTGGTGTCAGCTCCACCTGGGTCCCACTGCCCCTGGCTCCTTTCATCTTTGACAGGAAGCCAGGGGCAGATAAATATTTCTTTTCTACATTTTTTAGGGGCCCTGCAGGCTGGAAACAATGGGCTGGTGGGCTGGATGTGGCCCGTGGGCCACATTTTGCCTGCCCTTGCTTTAGATGCTTGCAAAGCTGTGCAGACAACAAAAGTTTCTGTTTGGTGATCAAATTGTACACTTTTAATTTGGATTCACTCAAAACAGAAACAAAATGTTTTGTTCTATTTCTTGGCAATGTGATCCTTTCTTTACCTTGTTTTGAAGTAAAAAGTCAAAATGTTTTATTTTGAAAACTGTCAAACTGACAGTTCTACAAATATTTTTCTTTTTTTTTTTTTTTACTTGCCAAATTCAACCTAAGTTTATAAGTACTTTCAGTCCCTTAATAATGTGATTCTGGCCAACTTACCATTCACTGAAAATCTGACCAGGCCCTAGGTCTGTAGTCAGTATGGATTTTCACATCTACTATCCTTTTAATGCAAACTTAGAAACCAGGAAGGCAAGAGGACCAACTATTAGATGATGGAAGAACTTACCTCCAACAACACCTACACCGACACTACTCCTTCTTGTGTTCATCGGAGCTACATGAAACCACTCATTAGTCTTTATGTTATAAGCTTCTACAGATGATAAACCTATTATTAAAAAACAGGACTTGTTTATCTTATGCAAGTGTAAGCAACATACTAATTATATGTGTCTTCAGTAATTTACCTCTTTAAGGCTCACAGTCATTTTTTTTCTTAAGACCAATTGGTGGCTAGGCAAATGACACAGGCATCATTTGGACAGTCCACAACAAACTGCAATGCTTCAAGGTATACGATCTTTGTAGAGAGTCTGAAAAGAATCCTCCTTTGGAATTTTTTTTTTTTTTTTAATTACAAGCTATGCTGCTCCCCACATACTCTTCAAGTCACTAAATGTTAGGGACAAAGTTCAGTTTTGATACGGATAACTTAAGAGAACTTAAACAGCCCAAATCCCTTATACTGTTCAAACAATAGTACATATATATATATTTCCAGTGAAGAAAGCATGCAAAAATGTATTCTATATACAAACAGGAAGGAAGCTGCTAGACTATTCTTCCACTCATGTTTCATGGAATGGGGAGTGGGAGGATTTAAGAAATGTAAGATGAGGAAGGAATCTGGCATCAAGTGGTTGAAGCATCATCAGGTCCTTTTGGACCTGCAGAGTAGCAAATGAGACCAGCAATTATGCTCCCACTTAGAACAAAAGTGCTGGGATTGCTTTATGCCAGTATGAATTCCACTCTCTAAAAAACAAAAACCGTCTTCTTGATGGTTTTCAACTCCATCGTAGTAGCCAAAACTGTAATAATCAGTACAGTACCATTTAAAGATAAAAATACCTGTACTCCCATCAAATCCTCCTACAGCATACAAGAGCCCATTTAATACAGCAGCTCCCAGCGTGCTTCTCCTGTCTTGCATGTTAGCAACACTTGTCCACTGGTCCTTCACTGGATCATAGGAATCGACTGTGCGAACTCTTAAAGAGCCATTGAAACCACCAACAGCATAAACCAGGCCACTCATGTACACCATTCCTGGGGAAAAAAGTTAACTTCTCGTTATAATTGATTCTGTTCTGTACTGTGCCGAGCACAACAGTTTAACATAATATACAGCATGCATCACATTAACAGGTTTTTAAAAGTACTGAATGACACATGTTATTTAGATCTAATATTAAAATTTCTGATATTGCTCATTGTTAGGCAGCACCAAAATGTGAGCGCTGACTTTTCAGATACGTTACTTTAAATGGCATTTCAAAAGCAAATTGCTTTCTTATACAGTGGTTTCTTCATATTACCTTAAAAAGTGGTTTTTTAAAGCGTGAAGTAATGATGCACACTTTGCATGGTTTAGTTCCAGATGGACTGTTTTCTGATGGGGTATCAGAACAACCCAGCTCAATTCTGAGGTGCACCAATACAGAGATCCAGTTGCTGCTTCCTCTTCTTCCTGCTGCCTGGCTCCAGCTCAGCTTGGGCAACCACCTCCCCACCCCACAACATGCCAAAGTTCAATCTGGTCTGTGAGCTGTAGGCTGCTGACCCTTGCTTTAGCGAACTTGCCCTTTGTATCAATATGTGGTAGTAAAAACACTATTCACAGATTGTGAACTGAAGACAAAAGTCTTCAAACCTAAGTGGCTGAAAACCTAATCATCTAAAGCCTTATTTAAAAGGAGTAAGCAAGTACTCTGCATTTTAGAAGCAATAAGCAGCCACACTTGCCACTCCCATGGAAGTTGAAACTCAGCCCTTCTTAGGGCCTGCCTATTAATTATGATAGCATATTGTTTTCTAATTCCAGAACAAACATGCTGCTTTATCTTATAGCAGTGCCATTTAAGACAGTGTTATGCATCACATACCTGCTCTACATCTTCTGGAAGGCAATTCAGCCACTTGGTGCCAGCGCTCTTCTTTAAAGTCATAGCATTCCACACTGCGGATAGCCTTTGGCGCCTGTCCTCCAACTACCATCATCAGCTAGGAGGGAAGCAATAAGATTTTCTGCTTGTTAGCATATATCAGGATATTTAAAAGGCACAGTCTCTGGTACTAAAGAAAACAAACTTCTAGATAATACATTATCTTATTTCCCCCCAATAAGCAACTACTATCTTAGTTTAACAGAAATACAAACATTTCAGAAAGATTTGTCATTTGGGATCCTTCCAGCAAAGAAAATATTTGAGGCAGAATTTTTTGAGTCTTATTGTAACCTGTCACATAAAAAAGACCTAGATTTTTCATAAACTTAAAGACAGAGGAGACATATGGGGACAGAATCTGGTCTCAAAAGCAAGAATGCCCCCCTTCATGCAAAGTCAATGGGAGTTGTGAATGTGTATCTGAAAGCAGAATCTAGCCCCTAATTTGGCCCTATTGAGATTTTGTGGTTGTAAAACTTCAGTAAAGGTCACCAGAATGACACTGACATCTTGCTCCTAATATTGTAATAGTAGAATTAGAACAATGGTGCAGAAATAGGACTTTTGTGCTTGGGCGATTAAAGGAGACAGTCTAGTTACTAAACACAGCTGGTATTAGCTGAAAACAAATTATCTTATTATTTAAAATACTTCAGGTCATAATTTAACCCAGGCTTATTTTACCTCCAAAACTAACTGCAGTTGCTTAAGTGCAACTGGAAGTACTATAATTTATCTTGTGCAGGACTGAAAACCATATAATTCTATCACGTATTCTCCTTGAAGAGCCAAAAGCATTGAGTTATGCATTTTATATTTCACATTAAATTCCCACCCATGAGTTTAGGACCTGAGCTGTTACCTTGCTGCATACTTTTCAAGGATGAATAATTCTACAGAAAAAAATGTGCAAAGAAATACATTAGTTAAAAATCAATTTGGTGTTACCCATTCGCCCCATAGATTAGATTAATTTTTAAAAAAGAAAAAAAAAATCAAAGAAATGAACATAATGGAAATTATGGCTCTAACCTTTGGAAGGCTAGCAGGTGTTCTCAGTTTAGTTCGAGAGCTTTTCATCAACGCTCGTTGCTCAGTCGGCAGTAAGTGATACTTCATAGCTTCAATGAGGTAATCTTTACACGCACTGCTGTTCTTAACCAATGTTTCCTCTTCAACCCTCTGTGCATTAATATAAGTTTGACAAGGTCTGAGCATGTTAAAAAAGTAAAACACAAATCACAATTTAAAGTGCAATAAACCCACATGAGAACAAACTTAAATCACTCTGATTATTTAAATCATACCCCAGCCAGGGACATTGGTATCATCAAGTTCGTGATATGCAAAGTCCCTGCAAATAAAACTGGAAGACTACAGACCCTTCTAATTGGTAACTGGAAGGCATGCTATTAGGCCATGACAAATGTTTTCACAGCCCCTTTCCTGACAGTTGTTCAGATTTTTAGGATATTCTAAATCACAATATGAGGACAGGAATTTGATGCATCTAAGGTGCATAAAACAAAGAGGCTTCCATCAATGCTCAAGGTATGCCTACATAGCACAATGCTGTGTATGTCTCCAGTTCGTATTGTGTCCAGTTTTGGGCACCACACTTCAGGAAAGATATGGAAAAAGACCTATGGAGAGCAACAAAAATGATTAGAAGTCTAGGAAATATGAGGCAGATAGTACAGCCAAGTTCTAAAAGAAGAACTACACAAATTCATGGATGATATATCTATTAATAACTATTAAACAGAACAGTCAGAGATGCATCTTCTAGTCGTTGCCAGGGAGCATAATGAATTGCTAATTATTCTAGATGTACCTGGTTCAATGCTCTCCCTCTAATGTGTTCACTTCTGCTAATGTCAAAGACAGACTACTGGGCTAGATGGACCACTAGTTTTCCTAATATGGCACTTCTTCTGTTCTTATGATTTACAAGGAAAGGCTGAAAGAGCTGGGATTATTTTAGTCTGGAAAGGGAAGACCAAGGTAGATTTGATAATAGTCTTTCCACAGTGACAGACTACTCTCTGCGGTTGCAGGGGACAGGGCAAAGAACAGAAGTCTTGAAATGCAGCATGAGAAATTTAGATTAGATATCAGGAGAACTCTCTCACTACGAGGGTGGTTAATCACTGGAAGAGATTATGTAGAGACTGTGGAAACTCCATTCTTGGAGATTTTTGAGAAAACAACATGGATGAGATGGTATAGACAGGGATGATCCTGCCTCAAGCAGGGGATTGGACTAGATGAACAACTTCTTTATCATAAACTGTGACCAAATTTAATGGAGGCTATTTTCAATGATTTGTTCCTTTGCATGATTATACTAAGTAATAATTTGTGACTTTATAATTTAGAATTGACCCTATGTGCCAAATAGCCCAGAGTCAAACATACATGAACACTCTCATAAGAATTAGTATTTTCTTTTTCTTACCTGAACTAAATACTCCCGGGAAAGTAAAGGCAGCCGAACATGTTCCATCAGTTGTGCCATTAATTCCTGCCTCACATCTTTGTCGTGGTTTACCCATGCTATGACTGCTTCAAATACCTTCCAGAAAACAAAAAACATGCCATGAATCCCCCTTGCTCCACAAAGTCCATGTGTGCCATACCAAATTTCACTTCGAGTTCCTGAAACAAATATAGGGCCACATTAAGTTGGCTACTTAAAATCTTTCAACAGATGTATCCAATATAAAATGACCTTAGCATGTAAGCCACTCTTTTTATATATGTACTTTTCTAGTGCCTTAATGAATGCTCCCAATAAGTTACTACATTTCCAATGATTGTCATAAATGGGAACATTAACAATTCTGAAGTTCCACATATTAACCAATGTGTAAAGATCCAATTCAGCATTAAGAGAGAAGGACATTTCCCCATGCTGTTTGAGGTCATATAGTTTAAACCTACAATATATAATTAAGAGGAACTTTCTGACTATGAAGGTGGTCAAGAATTGGAACAAGCTGTAGAATCTCCATCCTTGGAAACTTTCAAAAGCAAGTTGGACAGACACTTGGCTAGGATGAATGGTTTAGTATGGGACAATCCTACCTTGAGCAGAGGGCTGGTCTAGATGACCTGGTGAGTTCCCTTCCAGCCCTACTTTCCTGTGATACCCTGCATGATATGCATTTCAGAGGGGGGCTTGATTCTCCCATTTCATTGTGGTATATAAAAATAAGGACATTAACACTTCAAACGCCTCTCTAAAGAGAAGATACTTTATAGGAGTCGTGCATTTTTGCGTAGGGGAACACTAGACTTTCAAGGCATTGTGGAATTGCAACCTTCCATTGCAGTATCAGTTTTAAGAGGATGGCCGTGACTCATACATAGGGATCGCTGTAAATTGTGCCACAAGTACCCCCTGTAGCAGCTCCTTTAACACTTTTCTTTTTGCTACTTGCTGTCATTTTGTACAATGATCAGCAGAGGCCCCAATGACAATCTCTTTTGCAACTTCTTTAAACAAAGTAAAGAATGGGACACATGACTTCAACATTAAATCAATCTACTACTTTATCTGGACAGTTGTTCCTTCTGCATTATCCCAAAGGTATCAAATACATACCAATTTTTCAAATCCATTATGCTGCAGCCCTGAGTTAAAACACACTGCTAACTTACATGAAGTCTCTTTGTAAAGCAACTGTCACATACATGCTCCATCATTCACAGCACATGCATACTGATTTGTTTTTCCTAAAGATGGGGATATTTACTTATTTTCCAGACAAGAGGTCAAATTGTTTCCAGAATCCTGCAGGGCAAGAGACACATTTTAAAGTCTAACAATCAAACAACACTTTTTTCTGCAACAGTGCCTTAAGTACAATAGACACCATCTATGCTTTAACTGATTGAAACTCTTCACTGAGACAGTAACAGTGGAATTCCTATCCAAATAAGTACATTGGGTCTCTGACGAATTAACTGTTTTTTTGTCTGGTCCAACTGTGAAATAAACATTATTGCATAGAATAAATCTTACCTTCTCTTCAGAGGCAATTGTAAGTTTGTCACTGGATATTAAACTGCACACCTGTTCTACACCAAGATTGAGGAATTCTTCACTAAGTACGACATCAGAAAAATGCTGTTCTGTTTGGAAAAAGAAGTGCTCTTTAGCTTATATCACTGAATGCAGTTTCTAAACAGCATTAACACAATGATACACTAGTACGCATATTTGGTTAAATCCACGAAACAATATATATTCTAAAATGCTCTCTACTGTCTCAAGTTTTATTCATATTCCTGCTGTCAGCCATGAGACTATAAAGGCAATTCCTTGCTTTTGCTGGACTTCATGTTTCTTCAGTTTTCTGTAGAAAGTTTACTGTAAATCCCCAAGGATCCTAAATTTGGTCCTACAACAGGAAAGATATTTTCTTCATTTATAGCTATTTTAAAATAATGTTTAAATTATAAGAACCATGTTACCTTTTAATATTACTATAATATATAAAAATTCTGTCAATTAAATAAAATAGTGCCTCAATAAGTGCTGTTGCTAAGACATTAAAGAAAACTGAAGCAACATCCAAAGCTGACAGCCTGACAGAATTAAAGAACCATTGAATCTTGTTTTCCTCAGTTCTCTGGACAAACACTCACATGACTACGAGATCCACCTTAATTCTTGAAGGAGAGATTAGCAGAAATGGTAAGTTCATTTCACTAAATACAGGTGGCACATCTATTTGTAAGTCAATTTTAAAGGCCAAACATGTTCTGGATCAACTAATTTTCATGCTTGTACAATACAGATTTTCACTGAAAACAACTTTAAAATATTTTCTGCATGTAAAAGGATTCTAGTTCCTAATCATGCACAGCTTGACATACAAGTAAAAAAAAGAAGATAATTTAGTAAATAAGTGTTATTTACCACAGTCTAACTTAGTAATATAAAAGTTAAGAATATGTATATTAAGCCATGGTATTGCTTAAATAAACTTATGCAGATACAGCACATCTTCCTGGTTAGCAAAAAGTACCTGATTTAGGATAAATTAGTTACAAGTTAAACAAATTCATGTTTTAGTGGCTGCCAACTGATGAGAAATCAACCCCTGTTAAGGAAAGTAACTAAAAAGTGCTACTTCAAAATAAAATAAAAGGTTAAAATTAAGGATTTAAATCATGATTCAAGTCAGAGATTTAAACCTCTATTTAAGTCAATCCTGCCTTTCAGTCCCCATGCCCTGCAGGGAATGCAACATTTCCCCTAAAAAAATCAGGCCTTCTATCACTGCAACATACCTCCTGTCCTCCAGCACTTGGCTCATGTCAGTCACAGCCATGGCCACTAGCTTTGAGCCTATTTTTAAGGCACCCATGGCTAGGCAAAGAGGTGGAATCGATCTAAGTTATGCAGTTTTCTGTAAGCAGCGTAGTTTAGATCAGTAGCAAAGAGAACAGACACTCACCTTTTGGGGGGGAGTGTAAATCTCAGACTGGATTTCACCATTTTTAAACTAGTCTATGCATGCCGAACAGCTGTTGGGTTACAGGTACAGACCAGTTTTGGATCACTTAAAAGTATAACCTGACCATTCTGGGCTATAGAACTGTATGTAAAACTATCACAACTTCTTGATTTTTCATTTAATCCCTTTAAGAAGAACTGATTCCGTTTCACATGAGGAAACTACACTTAGTAAATGGTGCTCACAAGTTTACCACTTTGTTTTTGAGCCATTACTGGAACTTCCCCTTCCCCGCCCCCTTCACTGAAAATGCAAAGCACTCTGGTTTTAGGAGACTGTAAAAGGACTCAAAAAACCTTTCTGTGGTTCCTAATAACTCTTCTCCATATCCTTGGGTATACCATAATTTTTGTCATTTATAGATTATTGCCTACTGACCCACATTTAGAGCGATTCTGACTGGGTGCTGACATCTGGAGCTTAAAAAGTTTGCAACATTTTTCTTCTGTACATGTAATCTCAATCCACTATCAGGACTTAAGTTCTTAGAAGGGTTTCAAGTGATCAGAGGTGGCTCCTGGTGTTACTGACATATCTTACAAAGCACATTCTTCTGGAAATCAGAGTCCTTTTATTCCTGTTCCTATGGGCTCAAATCCTATACCGCTATACTTGGCAGAGCCGGCAAAGGACAAACATTTTTTTCTTTTTTTGATACGGAAAGGTGACCCACTCGGACACATGCAAGAACGACTTCCAGTAAGGGTGATATGGCCGATGTGATTTATTAAAGGCAAACTTGACGAGTTAGGACTTAAGGCAGTGGTGTTCTGACCATGAAGTTCCTAGAACTCTCCCATCTTCTTTCTTTTTGGTTGTTTTCCAATGGGTTTTATGCTGGCAGGATGGAACAGTCAGCAATGCTGAAATGGAAATATCTCCCTTCAAAGACAATGGTCCCAACCAAGTGAGACCAATGAACTGCATGGAAACACTACCAGTCACTTCTTCAGGATCAATGTGATGTTTTTCCTCGACTCCATCAAAGGCTTGACTACTAGGTCTCTCATTCTGTCCTACTAACTAAAGTCTCAGTCACGTGAGTTGTTCTGTGTCTTCTCCCTGGAACTTTCCATCTTACAGCTCGACTTGTGCCAGCAACACAAGTCAGTGTCCAATTTACAAACAGGTGTAGATTTTACAGAGTTGGGGCAGGTGGTATGGAAGTACTACAGGGTAGTCAGTACTAATGCCAAGGTGCTCAGTAATAAAGCTGATGTTGCCAAGTTAGCTAGTACTGGGACTGTCAACACGAAAGACTTTTACACTGAGAAAGTCATGACAGCATCAGTGACAGCAACTGAGTCAGTGGGCTCTTTGCTTTTGTTCCATAACTGAGACCAGGGCTCCCTCAAACTCCCTTTATGCTCTGGGCAATGCAGTTTTATCTGACTTTACTCATATTAACTTGTCCCCTCTAATAACACTACAGTTGGCATTCCACTATGAGACATAGCAGTTAGCATCAAGCAACTTGTGCTGTATGACGTCCATCAATTTTTTCCCCTTTTAAGGAACATATTTTGGGGGAAAGAGTGAAGATAGAAATCTTCAAATAGGTGAAGAGAACTGATTTAGAGGTTCTGCTAAAAGCAGACTGGATTAGATGCTTGCAGTCAGGAGTGACAAGAAACAATTAAAGCAGGCTCATAGAGAGCTAATGCATCTGTTAGGCCCATGCAAAACAGCATGTGGCAGCAGAGGGTCCATTGCAGCCTAAATAGCCACAGCAATTGGAGGAAAAAAACCCAGTGTCCTGGATATTACATGCACCTACAGCAGGACCCCCACCCTTATGCACTCAGCGAAAGACACATGTTTTAACTCAAACCTTCCAAGCCATTTTCTGGAGTCCTCCTATTGTGTTCTAGCTGTTGAAACAAGAAACCTCCATCACAGTTACCTCCTAAAGAAACAGAGCCATATAAACACTTATAATCTATCATAGAACACAGCCTCATATACCATATTTTCACAGATGCAAGATGACTCTGAATTTAGGACCAGCCCCCAAAAATCAGATTTTATACATGGAAAATTTTATAAATTTGTTATAATTTTCCATATATAGAATCTAATTATGAAAGGCCATCTTAAATTAATCTGTCTCCTGCTGCTACAGTGGGGAAAGCAGTTACAGGGGAGCAGGTGGGGGGGGAGCTGGAGCCCAAACCAAAGCTGCTGCTACCACTGCAACTGCTAGTAGGCTAGCCTGGAGGAACCATGCGCTCCGTCCCCCAGGCTGGAGTGGGGCCAGAGCTCTGCCAGAGCCACGCAGGGAAAGCAGCAGTGGCGGGTATGGGATGTAGCAGAAGGGAATTGTGGGGGCGGGGGGAAGAAGGGGTAGTCAGGGAGGGAGCAGAGACAGAGGAGGAACAGGTAGTGGCTGTGCCTATAATTTTGACCCTGACTTGAAACTGCAGCAGCCGCTTGTCCTCCCCCTCTCCCCCAACTTGCACTGACTCCAAAATGAGGGGTTCCCCTTCAACTTGTTAAATGGGGAGATACTGGGGGGGGGTCATCTTGGATTTGAATAAATGCAGTAGTTATTGGAAATAATTTCCTATCAATAATTCCTAAAATACAAATACAGTAAAAATTTAATTCTTTTAAAAAAAATTCCTTATATTAAGTGGCAGAAAGTAAAAGACCTTTCAGAGAAGCAGATAGATTAAAACTAAATTAGTAATATGTAGACAGTATAATACTACATCCTTTATATATATTGCCATAGATAAAAATGTTTAAAACAAAGAATGCTAAAGGGTTCTAAGTTGAGAAGTCTGATTTTTCCAAAACCTTATCATCATTCATCACTAATGCATTAAGTTACGGCCTGAGGATGAATCTGTATTTTACACACACTTATTTTACACCCGCACACACACACTGCAACTTTCTCTAGATATACCCATCTCTATTGTTTATATAAAGATGTATTATTTATATAATAGTAGGCAGCAGCAGCACTGTAAACAATTCTACTGAATGTGTTCCTGTTTTTTGGCTGTAATACTAGAATGATGGAAGCTCCCAGTCTACCTTCTATATACCACTTGTTATATTATATTCCTCTTATATTCCCTTTTATTCAGCACCCAACTAATGTAAAAAAACTCTGTTTTAATCTCTCCTCATATGACATTTCTATGCCTTTTATATAAGCACTTCCTTTCTCTGAACTCCCTAGAATTCTGTAAAATGAGATGGAAGCAGATCATTTCTTTATATAAAAACTTTCCTTTTTTCTATATTATTTTCTATCCTGTTCCCTATGCAACATAAACATTCTAACCACAGCTGCACACTGAACAGGCCTTCATTGATATGTCCACAGTGATGCTAGTTCCCGTTGCCAAGTTAGTACTGTACCAATATTAATACACTGTATTTTTTTTGCATAAAATCCATGCCCCGCCAAAAAGATGCACCTTGGTTTTGGAATAAAGAATGGAGAAAAGGTTTTTCCAGAGACATGGCCGATTACATAACAGAGTAAGCCCTCTTGGGAACACAGAGCGCCCAGAAATGATGACATCCTAGAGAGACAGTTTGTGCAAGACAGCAGGGACTACCACATATTCTTTCCTGGGATGCCATACTTCCTGGACACCCTATGTCTCCTAAAAATCTTACTCAGTCACACAAAGCAAGGCCCCAGACCCTTGGAATGTCAGACTATTTCTTTACTGTAAATAGTTCTTTATATAAGAATCCTGTAAATAAAGTGGTATTTCCACACCAGAAGCTTCATCCAGATACTACCAGCAGCTCACTAGCTAGTTCAGACACAAGTTACAGTGCTCAGCCAATAGCTGCAGCAGAGAGAGGATTAACACAGGGCTCCACCCCTTCTGCTTGACTTGTGGGGGCCAAAGAGAAGCAGCAGCCACTGGTGCAGACTTGACCGGGCTCCTCCCGACCCCAGCAGCACATGGGAAGCCAGCTTCAGCTGTGTGCTGCTCCGGATGGGACAGACCTGCCTGGGTCAGCACCAGCCAAAAGTGGCAGTGGAGCCATGTGCCACTCGGGAGTGACCGGCGCAGGTAGGGGGAAAGTGCAGCTCAGCCCCTGCTCTGGCTGGGCTCATCCTGAGGTTCATTTCATGTTTGTAAAATGCTTGGAAAGCCCCACATACATGCACTGCATAGAAATGCAAAATAGATTTTAACTTACTTAGTTGGCACCTTGGGCTGAGATTTTCAAAGCTGAGTCAAAACGCCAACTTCCATTAAAATGAATGGGATTTAGAGGGCTCCAAATCTTTTATGACAGCTTTGTAACATGCCTATCTACCCCTTTTTTGCAAATCTCAGCCATAGTTTGGAAGCTCAGCCAAAGAACATAAGAGCTTCTGAACATAAGAACATAAAAAGCACCATGCTTGGTCAGCCCCATGGTCCATCTAGCTCAGTATCCTGTTCCGAACAGAGGAAGAGGTGGATACTCTAGAGAGGGAGAGTTTTGACCCAGCCTGGTTAGACCCATTTCATTGTCACTTCCTGCAACTTCATGGGTGTCAACGGTCATGTGACATCACTTCCTGATGTGATACCACTTCCTGTGAGGTCTCTGAATATGGCTCGCTGGCCCACTGGGTAATAAAAAGTTCATGATCCAGACACAGATTCAAAAAGGTTGGACACCCCTGAGTTAGACTTTGATTTTAGGAAACCGAGTTGTGTGAGAATTTGATTTTAAGATGCTGAGTTGTCTGCATTGAAGTGGAACTTCGATTTTGGGACACAGAGTTGTCTTCGTTCGTAATTCATGTTCTATTTAAGGGTTAACTGCGCTTTAACAATTCCCTAAGCATTATCTGGTGGACAGTGGTGGTAACACACTGGCTGTATGAGAGTCTCAAACTCCATGAAGAGTAATTAAGAGTAGCAGTACAGGGTTCTTGTTTGTAGCTGTGTCAGTCTAAGGACATAGGCAGGCAACTGGTAGAGGGTGCAAGAACTTGAACCTGCTTCCAAGAACTCACAGACAATGATGCTGTGACTCGCGTCGTTTTCTGCCAACAAAATATGCAAGGCAATCCAAGACCACCACTGCATATGCAAGAACTTGAGGAAGATATTGTGAAGCTTGAGGCTACTTTGAGGATGCTGATAACAACCACAGCCTATATGAGAGCCTCAACCTCTGGGAAATACGCTTGAGAGAACTGGTAGAGGGTTTGACCCAGAGTGCAAGAACTTGAACCTGCTTCCAAGAACTCACAGAGCCTGATGCCATGACTCGGGTCTCTTCAAACCTAAAGAAAAAGTGCACAGAATAAGAAATCATCAGTCACTGTACAACCCGGTGAGGCCAGGTGCTCACAGATCCTATCAAGATCTGAGGGTGTGTTGTTAGCTTCTACAAGGAGCTGTTTCGAGTTGAGGCTACCTGGCCAGAGGCCATACAACAGTTGCATGAGGGCCTCCCCAAACTCTCCATGTCTGAGGCTGAGGAGCTCAGAGCTGTCCCTGGGCAAAACTGAGTGCTGCTATTTGAAGACCTTGCCATGGGGAAGGTGCCAGGCTTTGATTGATTACCTGTCAAATTCTCCAAGCCCAGACCCCCTGCCCATCTTCCAAGACAGCTTCAAACATAGGATCCTTCCGGTCAGCTGCTGGTGAGCAGCCATCGCACTGCTGCCCAAGAAAGGGAATCTTGGTAACATTAAGAACTGGCAACTGCTATTGCTCCCATGTACAGGAGCGATGCCCTGACCAACCATCTCAAAATGGTCATGGTCTCTCTCATAGGCCCCAAACTGACCTACTCCATACCTGCCAGGACAACCTGTTTCTACTACGTGGCCTGCCGCCGGCTGTGAAGCTCTTTGGCTTGAACAACAACTTTGCCTTCCCGAATCAAAAACAGGCCTTTGATAAGGTCAGCCACAACTTTTATTTCATACTCTGGGCCTGCTTTCACATCAACCATCTGACTCCTGTACTGGAACATCTCTGTCCTCCTGAAAGTGAACAGACAGTTTATATGCCCCATTCCCAGCATGCAGGGATGTCTGACAGGGCTGCTGTCAATCTCTCTGCCATGCTCTATGCCCAAACTACTGAGCTACATGTGCTACAGCAGTGGGCCTGATGGGCCTGCATTGGCCACAGCCCCAGCTGCTGGCCCCCAGTTAAGTTGAGAGCATATGCTGGTGATGCGATTTTTTTTTTTTCATGAGCAGTGAGGGTAACATCCAGTCCATGATCAACTGAAGCAAGCCTATGATCATGCCACTTCAGCCTGTATCAAGTGATATCCTTTGTACAAAGTCAAGTATGGGAACCAGATACAACAGAGACAGAAAGGAGCCTTCAACCCTGTAGGCTAGTGTCCAAGGCAGCCAGTGGAGAAGCACTTCCAATTCTGGGAAAGTGGAGTACTCCTTATTAAGAGCAGAGGACATCAGGCCCTGATCTCTACCAAGGCCTCAGGTACCAGGCCATACAGTTGCTAAGGCTGCAGCCCCAGACTGTTGCTAAGGAACAAGTGGCCGGGCCTAAACCTGTACTAAGGCCCGAGGCGTCAGACCCCTGCAGGTGCTAAGCACCAAGGCACCATGCTCAGACTGCTGCAAAGGCCTGAGGTGTCAGGCCCAAACTGTTCCTGGGCCTTGAAGTACCAGACCCAGACTCTCTCTTGAGACCTGAGAGTGCCAGGCCCTGACTGTTGCTAAGCCATTAGGCACCAGGCCCCAACTGCAGCCCTGGTCACTCCCTACTTCTACTGTACATGAGTGGAGAACCAAAGTGCCATGGCATGCTCCTCTGAGGAAGATTTGCCCCTGTTTTTCTCTGGCTTTGCATGATCAAGGCAGGATGAGCTGGGAGCATTCAGAATATTCCGTGTCTTGGGAATGAATGTGTTGGACTGAGTCAGTGAGAAGGGAGGACCCGGGAAAGGAATATTTTTTGACAGGGCAGCACTAGGAAATCACAGGGCTTGGACAACAGACCTATCGAGTTTATGGCCTGTAGGGTCTGTGAGATCATCCAGTCTGACCTCCCATGGGGACTATACTTCCAACTATTGTTCTTGTTATGGGTTCAGTTACTTGTGCTTGCCTAAGACGCATGTTCCAGAAAAACACTGGTCTTTGTAAGAAGATAGTAAGCAGTGAAGAATTCATCACTGCTGCTTCCAATGGTTTGCTGCTTTCAGTGGTCAATCACCCTCAATATTTAAAACCTGCACCTAGTTGCTAAATGCATTGGGTTGAACTTTGGCTTTCGTCCTCAGGCCCCTTCTGGCCTCCTAATCTACAAAGCTGTACAAGTCAAGGTCACCTAGGCAAAAGCCTCTGCTATATTAATGCTTCACCTAACTGGTGACCAGAATAACGAGTGCGTGAATGGGGTGATCTAGCGCATTCAGGGAGAAATGACTGCAAGGTTTGGCTGGGCTGGTGAGGGTCAGGATATCAGTCCTGCAAGCTGTGTTCCACTGTGACATCATGAGAGCCTTGGAGAGGGCCTCAAGCTATTGGGCAGTGGGACGGTGACACCACAAAGGCTTTGACATGATAAATGTTGGCTCCTCCTCACCTTCCCCTACCTGATTTACTTCTGCTTTCCTCTGCCCTCAGAAGAGCAGTGATTGTGTGCCAGAAGTTTTCAGTTGGTGTGAAAACGAGTATGGATGAACGTATGGAGTGCAAGGAGCAAGGAGACGAGTCTCTGGAGTATGAGGAGCAAGGAGATTAGCCTAAGGAGTACGATGAGCATGGGTATGAGGCAAGAGTGGGGAGGAACGGGGACAAGGCACTAGAGAAATATCAGCAGGGTTCTGAAGTGATGGAGAGGTAGCAGCACGGGGATGTACTGATGGAGACAGATTAGAACAGGGGTGCCCAACCTGAGGCGTGGGTGCCACAAGTGGCAGAGGGAGCCTTTGTGTGTGGCATATAGCAAACTGGGGAGGGGGTGGCCAGTTCAGCAGCAGGTAGAGCAGAGCAGCAGAGCAGGCAGGGAGGAGAGGGTGGGAGGAGAAAGCAGAGCAGCAATTCAAGCAAGGGAAGGGGATCAGAGTGGCACTCAGGGTGGGTGCAGGGTACACCTGCCTAACTTGTTCCCCCTCCATCCCTGCCCCCCCCCTCCAGATTACAACAACCCCCCTCTCTAGTTGAAAATGGACATTTTCTTTACAGGCGGTTTGAAAAAGGAAGCTTCACCTTGTTTTCTCCTCCTCTTAATGGTGGACTATGGGAGCTTTGCTACTAAGGGCTAGGTCTAGCCTGTGGGGCACTATGCATAGGCTTCCCAGTCTAATGGGCCCAGCACCCATCCCTTTTCAAAGGGCCTTGACACAGGTCCCCAGCCTCTCTTTGTACGAGTTGCCTTCAAGGCCTTTATCATTTTTTTCCTTTGCCTCTGGACCCTCTCTAACTTTTCCACATCCTTTTGAAACTGTGGAGCCCAAAACTGCATGCTACAATCTAGATGAGGTCTAACCAGTGCCGCAGTGGAGAGGCACTTTCACTTCCCGTCTCTTTCATCTAGTGCTTTTGTTGATACAGCCCAAAACTCTATTTGCCTTTTGTACAGCTGCATCATGCTGCAGACTCCTATTGAGTCTGTCGTCTACCAAGTTTCCCAGATCTTTCTCAGTACATCTGCCATCCAGCTATGTCTCACCTGTTTTGTTATGCTTTTGATTCTTCTGCCCAAGGGGCAGCACCTTGCATTTGTCAGCATTGATCTTCATCGTGTTGGCTCTAACCTAGTTTTTCAGGCTACCAGGGTCCTTCTGCCTCGTGGTAGCCTGAAAAGCTTCTTCATTGCGTTTTCAATCCCTCCTAGCTTCATATCTTCTTTAGATTTTCTTGGGAAGCAATTTATTGCAGCGTCCAAGTCAGAAGTAAACATGTTGAGCCACTCTGGGCCCAAGACAGGCCCCTGCAGGACTCCTGCCATTCTCACATGGATACATTTATAATTGCTCCTTGCTTTCAGCTATTAAGCCAGTGACACTTCATCTTGTGGTATTTGTTTAGCCTACTTTTCTCTAACTTGCTTATTTTTCTCTTCATTACAGCCAACAGTGCAAAGTATAAATTATGTTCAGACTGAAGGAAGTGCACGACTGTCGTAGCAGGTGCATTTCAGTGAGTGCAGCCAGAATAGCGAAGTCCCAAGGGGCAGTCCTGCCAGCAGTCAGAAGTCAGCATATGTGTGGCAGGGACCTACAAATCTGAATACTTACCTGCAGGATTGGCAGTGGTGCTGGCAGCAGAACCACAGGCACTGCAGCCACCCTGATTCATCACTTTGTGCTGGGTACAGATTGGAGCACGCCCCATGCCAACAGAAAGGGTGAGCTTCGGGAGCCTGGAAGATGGAGCGCACATCAGCTGCAGCCAAGCCCTGGCAACAGTGAAATAAGTAGGGCAGAAGCCTGCTCACCAGACTGGAGGCTAGGAGAAGTCTTTAGCCGGATGGGCCCTAACCTCACAGAAGAGCAAGAGTGGCTCAATGAGGAGAAGCCCCAGAGAGCAGTGCTTCATTCAGAGGAGCACTGAAGCAGTGACTGATTTTTCCCAGGGCTCCCAGGAGAAGGACTGTAGCCTGGTTACTCTGTAAGAACTGGTTGGCATGTAGAAAGGGTATAAAGGGGAGGAGGAGTCCCGAGGACCAGCAACTTGACCTACTTGTGGGGGCAACCACAAATGACCAAGGACCCTCCCTCTTTCTTAAAAGATAAGATGTGGTGGGTGTGTTGGACGGTGTGCCCTGTGAGTGGGAGTTATTGAGCGCCAAACTGTCTGGCCCTAAAAGTTGGCACCCAAGAGGCTGGAGTGCATGGTCAAGGCAACAAAACTGATTTGGGCACCACTGCTCGCAATCACATTTTGCTGAAACCAAAGAGACTCCTACTGCCCCAGGCACTGGGACAAGAAAACAGAGAAGAAAGTATGCATGCATTTATCCCAACACTTCCCAAAGACGTTTCACAACTGAATGACCTGGTACAAAATGGGACAAAAGTATCAACAATCAACTGTGAAACATGTTCCACCCCTGCCCCTCAGCATCCTGGAAGGGGTGGCACCAATAGCACAGGAGCTCTAGTCTGGCCTAGATGGTGATTAGCAAATGACCATCAAGTGCATCTGACTGGAGAGGATGGTGGAAATGTGGGGCTACTTGGGGCAGAGTAGTTCGTATAAAAGACCACTATGTTGCAACCTCCAAAAGAAGGCGAGTCAGAAAGGCGGAGTAGTCGGCGCAACAGAATTCAAGCAAAACTCTATGATATTCATAAAACAGCTGATGCAGGTGATAACCACAGAATATATGAAAGCATCAAATGAGCAGTTGGTCCAGTCAGGAAGAAAAAAGCTCCACTGAAAGAATTAAGAGGAAATGTCATCAGTGATAAAAACAACTCAAGCATTGGATTAAAAATTATGGAATTCTATACTCTACTGAAAATTAAATCAGATGCCAAAACCTTGAAGGATTACCACAGTTTGAAGTCGTGATGGATTGGGACAGCAAGCCTACATTAGATAATTTGCAGAAAACCATTAAATCAATTCTTGGGAACAAGGCATCCAGCAACAACTGCTTGCCTGCTAAAATCTACGTATGAAGATTGGAAAAGGGAAGCAGTTTTGTACTGTTAGACAAAAACAAGAAGACAGAAGTGTCTGTGAGAACCATAGACGTATCTCTCTGTGGACCCTCAGTGGAAAAAGGTGTCACTTGCATTATACTACTTACGCTGCCATCTCTGGGTGAAGGAATCTGTGTCCTCAAAGTCAAGATGGTTTTTGCTCAGGATGCTCCACCATTGACAATGATATTTTTTGTCAAGCAGTAACAAGGGAAGCATCAAGAAAAATGAATACCACACTACATAGCCTTCATCGATCTGACAAAGACTTTCGATCCGGTCAACAAAAAGGCCTTTTTACTGTTCTGAAAAAATAGGATTGTCCCCCCACAAACTGTTGAACATCATTTGCTCATTACATCAAGGTATGAAGGCAACGGTACTATACGAAAACAAAGACTCAAATGCCTTTGACATCAACAATGGGGTGAAACTTTGGCGTTCTGTCTTACCCCCATGTTCTTTAACATCTACTTTTCATTCCTGCTTCTTCATGTGTTCAAGGACAGCAGTGAAGGCATTTATCTTCGAACCAAACTAGATGGAGGCTTGTTCAACATCACAAGGTTTAGACCATCAACTTCCAAGGCCTACAGCTACCATATAAAATCCTTGGAGCAAAGGATGCCAATCAAGATGCCTTGTTAGCCACTGACTTCCAAAAAAATTAGCATTCAGCAGAGCTCTGCAGACTGCCCCCTGGTTCCACCTGCTGTTACGCTGCATTTTTAGTAACATTCACATTACCTTTCTCCAGTTCCACTGTGCGCTCCTGCACACTGCTCTCTCTTCCCCTTATTCCAGCTTCAAGCTTCCTCTTCCACCATGCTCCTCTGCCTCCCTGCCACACAGTGCCCGTGCCCTTGCAGTTCTGGGCCTTCTGTTTAAATTTTGACCAACCAGCCGGAACTGGCCTACAAAATACGGGACCGTCCCAGCCAAAGCAGGACATATTGCACCCTATATGTGCTTAGCCCATGGGAGGGCCACATACCCTTTGCACATTCACCACTTGTTTTTAGTATAGATATAATAAAGATTTACAAAAATCAAAAGTCCCTTTCTCCCTCTCTCTTCTGGAGCAAAGCGTGTGGTAAAAAAGGAGAAGATATTCCTTAGGTCAGGTTAGCTGCATTATCTTTGGTGCGTGTTGTCAGACCAAATGCCATCCTTGTTGCATATGCAAGGCACCCCTGTGGCAGATATGGGGCACTCCATGTATAATTATCTAGCCACAGAATTTGGCCCTTTCCATTACCTCTTAAATGAGGGTAGCCTCTTGCCTGCTGAAGTCAGTGGCTTTATCACAGCAGCCTGGGCTGATGTAGGATTTTGAAAAGTGAGGTGCAGATAGTGTAGTACATCCTCACAGAGTTTTTTCTCCCGTTAAAGAGGAACTAAAAGCATTACTAATATGCTAGGGGAAAGTGCTATTTTATTCAGTTCAGGATGAAAGCAATCACAAATATAGCTATTGGAATGTGCACTAATTTGCTAGTTCACCTAGGCAGGTCTGTCCCATCCAGAGCAGCACACAGCTGAAGCCAGCTTTCCACGTGCTGCTGGGGATGGGAGGAGCCCAGTCGGGTTGGCACTGGCCAGCAGAAGCGGTGGTGGAGCCAGGTGCCACTCGGGACTAACCGGTGCAGGCAGAGGGAAAATGCAGCTCAGCCCCTTCTGCTCCGGCCAGGCTTATCCCACCCCGAACAGCACACAGCTCCGCTGCTGCATCTGCTGGCCGGTGTAGACTTCAGCCAGGCTCCTCCCGACCCCAGCAGCACATGAAAAGCTGGTTTCAGCTGCGTATTGCTGGGGATGGGAGGAGCCTGGACAGGTCTGCATCGGCCAGCAGAAGCCGCGGCGGAGCCATGTGCAGCTCAGGATTGACCGGTGCAGGCAGGGGGAAAATGCAGTTCAGCCCCTGCTACTCTGGCTGGGGTCATCCTGAGGTTTATTTCATGTTTGTAAAATGCTTGGAGAGCCCCACATAGATGCACTGCATAGAAATGCAATATAGATTTTGACTTATCTGGTTGGCACCCTGGGCTAAGATTTTCAAAGCTGAGTCAAAAGGCCAACATCCATTAAAAAGAATGGGATTTAGAGGGCTCCAAATCTTTTATGACAACTTTGTAACATGCCTATCTACCCCTTTTTGCAAATCTCAGCCATAGTTTGGAAGCTCAGCCAAAGAACATAAGAGCTTCTGAACATAAGAGCATAAAAAGTACCATGCTTGGTCAGCCCCATGTTCCATCTAGCTCAGTATCCTGTCCCGAACAGTGGCAGAGGTGGATGCTCTAGAGAGGGAGAGTTTTGAACTGGTTAGACCCATTTCATTGTCACTTCCTGCAACTTCATTGGTGTCAAAGGTCACATGACATCACTTCCTGATGTGATACCACTTCCTGCGAGGTCTCTGAATATGGCTCGCCAGCCCACTGGGCGATAAAAAGTTCATGATCTGACCACACATTCAAAAAAGGTTGGACTCCCGTGACTTAGATCAGGATATCCATATTTAGAATGATCTAACCTTCCTAAACTTCTGTGCAGTTAGATGAACCTAACTAGGGATCTAAGTGTAAGGTCCATACCTGGGCAAATTAAGTTAGATCAGGTAAGCATTTTCAAGACAATCTAACCTCCCCCTAATCTCCCTTAATGCCTGTACATACCATCAGAGAGACAAGAGCTTTTGTAGGCGATCAGCTTTCGTAGTGCCTGACAAAGGCACTAACATCTGACAAAGGCACTAACATCAAAGTCTCTAACATCAGACCAGCAAAAGACACCATTAAGTTCTGAGCACTTTTTACATACTAATAGTGTCTAAAGTGTGCTGGCTTCATAGGACAGGGAGAGTTGACGCTATGAAAAAGACTGACAAAGTAGGTTGTTGCTTATGAACATTCATGCCTCTCTGAGCCCATTATCTGTTAAGGTGCCACCCTGTCCTGGCCTTCCACCTCTATCAATGAGCAGGTCCAGAAGGAAACTGAAAAGAAAATTGGTCTCAAAGCAAAGTAAGGGCCTCGAACAATTTCCTACCTCTTGTCTTCTTTAAACTACACAATGATTTGTACATAAAGCTTTATATCTTAAAACATCTTAGAAAGTGAGGATGGTTGGCAGCAAAAGTATATAGCTTGAACAAGGATACAGATGAGTCGAGGAGAGACATGAGAAAGATAAACTAAGAGGCTGTGTAGGATGGGACGGAAGCAGAGCAATGGAAGGGGCTATCCTTCAGTAAACCCAATTCAAACTTTTAAGAAAGCTGTAACTGAGATGCCCAGGTTTATTCTTTCTTCCTAAAACCGAGTAATCATATATACACTTTCAAGCAAACTGGACTTCTCTCTCATCAACAGCGTGACACGCAGCTTCTGAAAAGTTAGACTTATGTAGCATCCGTAGACAGATCTAGAATTATAAAGAAGGGAGTGTAGATGGTGCGGCACATCATTACATGTACAGCAATACACATATTTCTCCGGTTAAAGAGAAACTAGAAGCTTTACTAACAGGCTGGGGCCTAGTACTACATTTTTCACTTTAAGATCAAAGCAAAAACAAATAGAACATTACTGGAATGTGTACTCATTTCCTGGATAATATATTAACTTTAAAGCATACAAAGTAGGCAAAAAATAGTCAAAGGATATTGTTCCATTAGTCCTGTATTCATTAAAGTTAAAATTACATCTCTTATTCAGATTCATCAGAAAAAATCTGGTCTCTTCCAGTACTTCCAATAATTCAGTGTCAGTCATTTCTACACCTGAATTAATAATACCATAGTGGAATTAAGTTTTTGGCTAGAGCTAAAAACAGTCTGCGAAGTTGTGAAATAGCAGACAGACAGTACCTGGCTAACAGACAGCAAAATTGCATATGAAAAGATAGCTTGAATAGTGGAACATCAAAACAGTTAGAAAGAAGAGAGGGTTGTTACCACCTGTTGAGTGAAGAGCTTAGCAGAAATCAGGTTATAATGAGTCAAAAAGTCAGCTGACTCTCTCAGCACTGCCTGTGTAAAAATGCTGCCCCTCCCAGGTAATTGGTTTTAAAGCCTGGGTGAGGAAGCAATCAGTAGCCACACCCCCACCCTGGATCTGCCCTGGCAGTACCACAGATTTAGATGCTTTACCACAGAAGAGATACGGCCCCTAGCCAGAAGACCTTGTAATCTGTACAGAAGGTAAAAATAATCAAAGACAAGAACTTAAGAAAAGTCAACAATATAGGAAAAAGTCTACAGAAAGAAGGTATTTGAAAAGGAGCTGAAAAAAAGGAAGCAGATGCTTGAATGGGAAGTGGGAGGTTGTTTTACTGGATGCCGCTTTAACTTCATAGGCTCCTGCTACAGGTCACACACATTACACAATTAACTGGTTAATCATGCAATAAATTGAGCTTGGACACACATGAAAGCAATTGTCATGCAACAAAAGACTAACCCAGCTATAAAAAGAGCCAACGAGCTGCAAAGTTAGTGCTTGAAAACATGAAACAACTCTATAGCTGGTTTCTAACCAGCTTTTATTCAAATGTGTGGCAGAGCCTTAAAGCATAAAATAAGGTATGAAGCCATGAGTAAGCAGATGAAAGGCCCTGTAAAAGAAAGAAATTAGAACTAACAACCGAAGACAGTCAACAGATCCTACAGGGGTTCCAATTCTTGAGCACTGCTCAGTAACAACCAAACCTTAGTTACCTCAAGCCACATATATTAGGGACAAAATAAAAAAAAAATTCCATTAAAAGTAGATGGCTGCATAAATTCTAGTTACTAAAAAAGCTAGGGTAGAATCAGCTGCCTCTTTGGTTAGCTGGTTGCCAAAGAAATTTCATTAACTGTTTGATACATATCCTGTTGGCAGAAGGCAAATGAAATTGCAGTCGAACCAAAAAGCAAAGAACACTGAAAAGGATCATTTAAATAGCCTGTCAACAATGGCGCATCTAAAACCATTCTTACATTGAAGGCAGTAGGTATTACTATATTTATATACAATATAATACTCACAAAACCACATGGTCAAAATTTCCATATACTTTCTTCTAACAGAAGCACAGAACAGCTAGGGGCATTTTACTTTGAAATAACGATCCAACATTGTCAAACCTACATGGTTCCAAAATCACAAGACTTCTCCCTCAAAATTATGAGTTTTAAATAGTAAAAAGAAAATACCAGATACCAGAATATTTTGTCTTCCACACTTTGAGCCTTTGCAGGGTAAGGTTCTCTGTAACCATGTTAAAAAAAAGTGCTCTCACAGGCCACTGACAGATGTTAACAAGAAGGTGTGATGAGATCTGACACATGAGCCCAACGATCGCACTTTCTGCCATGCCACTCCTGCATGGCAGAGCTGTGACTGTGGAATCAGGCATTAGACGACATCCTGCCATATTGCTGCTGTAGGGGAAGCCTGTAAATGGCTCCCCCTGCACTGAAAAAAATCTTTGCTTCTGTGGCTGGGAGCCCCATTGGCTAACATTGCTCCCAGCCACAGGAGCATATGGGTGCATTCCTGCAGCTGTGAGCTCTGATCACTGGTGGGGCTCTCAGTCATGAGCATGCAAGATGTCCCCCTCCCCCTCCACCCCCACAGTTGGGAGCTCCAATCATGGATGGGGATCCTAGCTGGGGGGGCACAACTTCCAGAAGCTCCAATCACTGAGTCCTGTGTGCTCCACAGGCTGGGAGCACTGGCAAGTAAAAGGCATAGTAAGAAAGAGCAACAAAGTTATTAATTATATTTCATCACTTATTCCTGATGTTATCACACCATTAACTGAACAAAAACACCAGGTCACTACTTAGGACGTGATTAACGTGTGTCACTACTTAACAGGGGCCACAGAACACAAGGTAACTGCAGCATGAGTCAAACACCAATTCAATTAAACTTGCAATACAATGGCAAGCATTAGAAAATTTAACAGTCCTAGTATCACTTAGCAGTAATATCCTATAGTTTTTGTACTCCTCCTGTACAAAACCTCACGCTGACTTTTTTTTCCTCTCTTTCTTTTTTAAACCTAATATACTTAAAAATTAGCCTGTGTCTCTTGGAAATTCAAGACCTCATATGGATCAAAGAAAGATGGCAAGTAGAGTTGTTTGGAAATTGTCATGATAGAAACAATTGTCATTTTATTGAAAATGAAATGTTCTGCAGAACTTTAAGGAAAAAAAAGTTAACCATTTTACCCGGTTACCAGGCTCTAACCTTCCACAGCTATAGCGTTCCAGCCTTCAAAACTGGCAAAAATGGATCTCAGTATTATGTCTCTCTTTCCCTCTGGAGAACTGGCTATCAACAGTGGTGGATGCTGCAAAAGGTCTTAGCCATAACCATTTTTTGTCCACCACCTTTCTTCAAGAAGGAGGTGAAAAAGACTCTCTTCTATGCCTTCCTGGACTGCCTCCAACCGTGACCACTCTTTGCTGCACCCCAGCACCCACTACGGTATGTTATATTTGGACTCCTCCAAGACTGCAACCATCTTCTCTATCCCATACTGAGCAGCTGAAAGAAGGAAGATATCCCTGGCCAATTTCCTGCTGGGCTAGACAAAGATGGTGACCCTGAAAAACTACAGAAACCAGGCTGCAGAGGCCAGCTCCAATGATGTCTTCCAACTCTTCTGTTTCATGGTCCGGGCATATGTCACACTTGAGTTTGAACACTTTGTCTTGCCACAAAAAGAGGACCAATTTGCATTGTACTGGGCCACTGAGGGGGCACTTTGCAGGCTGTCAATGATAACTAATCCTCAATGTGTAAAACCATTAAGGTTCCTGGGGAAAGAAGTTCCATTCTCGGGTGATACAAGGGTTTTCATGACTAACAAATGGTTCATGTTTGGCCCTGGGGGCGAGCCACACCTTTTTGCACTTCTTTTATTTTAAATATTTGTATAACAAAAGAATTTAAAAGTCAGAAAAATTCTCTTCATCCCTCTTTCTTGGATTGCTATTGGAGGACACTGAAGGTTTTTGTTTTGTTTCAACTGTAAAATGAGAATTACTGTAAAGTAAGATAGATACTAAGAGCCTCTGTCAAACTGTGTTACCAGCCTCTGCTTACCTGCAGCAGCAGACATGACAGTCTCCAATGTATTGTTTCACTGAGCTGGCATGACCCAAAGTGAAAAGATTTCAGGGAGGAACTCAAGCAGAAGAGCAAGAAGCTAGTGTTAATTTGCAGTGCCACCAAAACATGGAGAGAAGGGGAACATAGAGAAATTCCATCCCTCTGGGTGGAGAGTTACAAAGTCTTCAACTAGGGACAACAGTGGCCTTCTCCTCCATAATTCCCACCCCCAATATGGCCCAGTTATTGACAGACTGTCTTCTCTACCAGGGAAGGGGGCAGCCTGTCAGTGAGCTAGTAGTTGCTGAAAAGAAGCAAGCTGCCAAGGACAGCCCCTCCCTCACCAAACCTTGCAGGATGGGCACGGCCAGAAAAATTGGTCTCCTTGCCCCTACTACCACTGCCAGAGCCCCAATTCTTGCCAGGGTTTTTGCAATGAACAGGGTGAATTCCCTGCTCCTACCATTTACCCACAACCGCAGGCCTGCCTGCTCTACTGCTCCAGTGATTTGCAGGGTTGGCACATGAAGTGGGGAGGACTACTTTGAACAGTACTGGGGACCTTCACATTGGCACTGCCATGTGAATAGCACCAGACCTGTTCAAACCCCTCTACCTAACTGCAAGCTTCCCTGTCAGCTTGCCACTGGGCAAGCCATCAAGGAGCTAGTGCTTTCCCTCCCTCCCTCTCCCTGCCTTGGTAAGAGGAGGCAGGAAGCAGAAGAATGTGTGATCCTGGGGGCCCCTAGGGACTCTGGGAGGCGTACAGTCATTACAGGTGATGTTAGAAGATATTTCTGTTTCCCCCTCCCTGTCCTGAGAAGCTTCTGGGTACAGGAGCTTTTTTGTCTTTTTATTTTTTTTGCTGCAGAAAGGCTATTTTTGCTCTGAAAAAAATACTGATTTAATACCTGCGCACTAACATTTTGCACCAAGAAAAGGGTGCATTTCTTGGTGCAAAATGGGACCAAAAAATACACCATACTTTGGACCATACTGCTGGCAGTATGGAGGAAGTCAGTAGCTGACTGACTGATGGTGCAAGAACTCTTGAAGCAGTGGAGAAGAAGAAAAAGTAGCAACTGAAATGGAGGTAAAGCTATTAGTAGATGTTCCTTATATTTGCTGGAGATTCTGCCATTTGCTCTGCATGTTCAATATCTAGTGTCAACAAACGGTTAGCTATACCAAACAGAAGAGAGCTGGCAGTTCCTGCCCTGCTGACTTTAGAACATGAATATCAGTCTTACCTTTCGCGAGTCATTTATGGTAACGAATAATGTGTATTTTTATGTACAAGGTGCATAAAATTAGCAATTGTTAATTAGCATTTGTGAATTAATCACACATCAGTAAACTAAGATAAAATCCGGGCTTCATGACTCTAATATGAACTTCTGCTTACAGTTGAACTGGTTTTTCTAGATGAAATAGGAGTACGTAGAACCAGTGATTTAGTGAAGTGCTATCAAATAGAAGATGACTGGCAGAACCTCTGTGGGAAGAAAAGCCTGAAAGGTAGTACAGCTGATCTGCTGCATTTTTACGAAAATTACTTTGTGCTCCCCAACATTTCTATTCATTCAGGAGTTGACAATGGGCAGTCTAAATATATGCTCTAAAATATTTGCTGTTATTTCACATAAATCTGTAGATGGATCTCAGAAATTGAAGTTGTGGTCACTCATTTTTGGACAATTTTTTTTTTTTTTTTTTTTAGATCTTTTTGGTACAAAACATTTCTCCAAAAAGACCTCTCCAAATCATAGGCAATAATGCCAGAAAATTCTACCTATCAGTGCTCATTAGCTATATAAGACATGGCTATCTGGACTGACTGAAGAATCATTTAAAGCAGTAGGGGCCAACATTTTTGGCAAGCCTGCCACAAGTTCACCTCTCTTCCTGCACCTCAAGATCTGCTCTGCAGAAGACTACAGTAGTCCTGCAGCATGAGCTCCCCAGGGGCTGCCCCTTGGTGCACCCTGTTCTCCAGGACCTTGCTGCGCCTCTGCCAATTCTACATTAACGCAGCAACTGTGCTGGGTCCCGTCTCAAGCCACACTGAAAATGGCAATCTGGCAGCACTAAACAGGGTGCAACAGGTGAGACATGCCCAGCTGCCCCAGCTCTACAGGCCTCCCGGATAGGGAACCATGAAACTGAAAGCCACCGCATTCCCTTTTGACCCAGCACCCTTTCACTTACAGCCTAGAGTCTAAAAAAGGTTGAGAACTACAGGTGCAGACATACCGTAAGTTTATAGAGAACCTGAAATAAGTACATGGATGTCTGAATTGCCCCCATCATTTTACTAGGTGCAAAGAATTGTTACTGCCTCTGAATTCATGGTTTAACATTAAAAATGCATTCTCCTTTCCAGAGCACACTGGAGTAAGTGCATTATGACTATCTACAAGCATTTCTGATAACATCCACATGTACAGGTACGGAAATTGAATGAAGACAAGCAAAACTTTCATATGCAGTCAGGTTGAAAAGGTGAAGATACAGGGTTGGCTTAATTTTCCTGAGTGTCCTGCAACTTTTAAGAAACCACAAACAAGGTGCTAATGGGAGGTAGAAACCATGCAATTGCTCCAGGACAAAACTAGCCCTTGCAAAGGGCATGACCTAGATCAGCATTTCTCAACCTGGGTTGCAAGAATATACGAAAAGGTCACAAACACACTTAAAAATGTATCAACAAACTTTAAAAATGGATTCTCCTTTAAAGGAGAAAAATGTGGGAAACCATAGCTTTTCCCTTACAGGTTGGCAGAGTTTCAGCCTGAAAGGGACTGCTTAGAGCTCCCATGCCCCACCCCAGCCCTCTGCCCCACACACTGGAGGCCTGGGCAATGGGTCAGGAGTGAGGGGTGCTGGGTTGGGACTGGCCATTGCTATTTACAGATGGGTCCTGGTACAAAAAAGCTTGAGAACCACTGACCTAGATCGTGTTTACCATGTAGCAAGTCAGATCAAAATCACTGGTATTGGGCTTCGGTGAAAGTTGTGCCCAGGCTGCCTCAGCTGAATGAAAAAGTGAGCCTGATCATACATTAGCACAAAAGTACCTTTGTTTAACTTCCCAAGTCTCCTGGAAAGAAACAGATCATTTTACCAACATGCCACTGTGAAATCTTCCCTGAATAGGTCCTGGACAGACCAGTAAGAACCCAGATAAAAACCCATCCCACCACAATTTCACCTTCAATTTTTTTCTTCATTTTGGAAACCGGTTCTTTTGAAAGCCACAGATTTGAATTTTCTATTCTTGGTCAAAGCAGATGAAGAGTACGTTAGTCTTTAAATTGCTAAAATTGTGTTTGTCAAAAGCTTTGTAGAAGACCTCCACAATACAGTGATTAAGCAGTAAGCGCCTTTGATCAAAAGGACCAAACTCTTATGTTCTGCCAAAGTACAGCTACTTCTTGCTTAATGTCATAGTTACGTTCTTGAAAAATGCAACTTTAAGTGAAATGACGTTAAGCAAATCCAATTAAGTCACAGTAGTTAACTACTAGTAGACAGCAGCCAAACAACATTACAACCAACATTGCACAATTTTGAACTAGTGTGTTCTGTAATAGATTAGCAGTGTAATAATGCAACAATGTTAACCAGGACGAAGTTAACTGAGGAGTACCTGAATTGCAGGTAAATCAAGTTTGATTTGACAGTGTTTTGTTAAAATAACTGCATTCTGGAACATATACTACGAAAGTCACAGCAACAAGAACTGCATCATAGCAACAGAAGTTACTACTCAAAACAGGATTACAAAAAACACTCTTCTAAATGTGTCCTTTAAGTGTCACGTTTTCAAGTAATACACACTAACAATCCAAGAGATACATTTTGAAGTCCCTTCCATGCTTACAAACAAGTGACAGATTTCAGATTCCAGCACTATCCAGGTATCAATCCACAAATTAAGTACAATCCAGTACAGTATACACTTTTCAAATTAGTTTAGCAATCCACTTAACTCTTATGCTGGAATGGCCACTCAGTCTAATCACCTCAATCTCTGCTGAAAGTTACTTTAAAGTTTCAAAGTATGTCCACATTCAAGATACTCTCAATTGGCTTAGAAAAACACCATTCATTAAAATTCACAGCATGTGAATTCAAAAGAAATGCGATACTTAAAATACACCTAACCATAGTTCTACATTGCTGGTATTGCTTCCTTTCATGAGAAAGGTCAAAAATAGGTAGGAATAACATTTTGGGGAAAAAAGGGTAAGTTAGAATTATGTAAGCCCAAAAGCAAAAGACTAAATTAACCTCCTAGAAATTTTATAGTAGGGTACTTGAAGTCTTTATTCAGTTAGATGTGCAGATTAAGTAAAGCTTCTTCAACAAAGTGTGCACTATGGAATCCCAAATTTTTCTGGGACACATGTCAAAAAGTCTGAGTGGAGCCAGACTCCGTTCCTTTGAAAGGTCATGTTGGACAGAGAGTCTATTATGGATTTCCCTCCTAAGCCTGTGCGCATTGATTAGAGATGGGAAGGCTCTGGAACAGCTGTACTTTCCACCCTGATGATGTCAATGACCCACTTACCATCTGGGAGCATGCGCAGTAGCCTCTTTGGTTCAACAGTGCCACGTGTTACACCCGAGTGCTGGGTGCACCATATTATGGGTGTCGTGTACACATGTACATGATTGATTGAAGGATGACTGACAAGTGGAGTGACTTTGTTGGTATAAAATAAATCTTGTGAGGATTTTGGGCGCGTGATTGGGAATGACTGGTGTATGTGAGTTGAAGACTAAGACAACTGTGGTGATGGTATACTATGCATGATTGAGTTGGTTGGTTTACAGATTGATGATTGATTTTGAGAGGGCTTGGTTGAGTTTGTATTGCTTGTGGCAGAGTGTGTGAAAGGTGACTTATTGGATTACTGGATTATTTGGACCACTTGATTGGAGACTTACCTGTACTCATCTGGGACTTCAATCATCAGTTGGAGTTGCAAATATCAACCTTCCCCTCACTCTCGGTTCGAGTACACTGTGTGGAAAAGACTGAGGGCTTGGTTGTCACAGTGGTTCAGTGAGCCTTGAGAAGGCCCTGATTCTGTCTGCTACTACCCTCTTTGGCAGTCTTGCTTATAGTGTTATATTCAAACCAGTGTATATAACAGGTGCACTATTCCTACTCATTAATGTTCTTATTTTTGTTGTATTTGTGATTTTACAATATACTTATAAACCTTATCCAAGTCTCCACGATAGTTCCATTATAGGGTGCATGAGGGCAGGTTGTAGTCCTATGTGCATTCCCAGCCCCAAAACCCACCTCCCTCAGAGATAATTAAGAAAGGCCCTGGTCACCTTAGGAGGCCTAACAACTGTTCATCCCATTAGGTTCACTGTAAGTGATCAGTGTCCCAGGCACACACTCCAGTGTCCGCCTTTCAGTCGCATGTAACAGTTTCTATGAAAAAAACACTGTACAAAGTAAAAAGGAAAATAGACCTGTTAGGGTGACACTATGTAGATTTTGGGGGGCACTGGGCTTGCAGCTGAATAAAGGCTTTTTCCTCTATGTCAGCAAAAGCTGCTAATCACAAGGCAGGATGATATATTAAAGAAAGTAACTATGCAAATGCTTAAGTAGGCAGTTTTCTAACAATGGGATAGTGTGCAAGATGCATGATTCCCTGTGTAAGGAGAACAAGATGCAGCCCACCAACTATTGTCAGGAGATAAGTAGAACCAAGACCTTGGAGATGAAGGAGTCAGCAACAAACCAGAAAGAACCAGCAAGTGACTGAGAGAAGCAGAAATCAAAGTCTTATGTGTACCTCTTAGCAGAGGCATGTACATGAAGGAAATGCATAGGTGAGTCCATGCTAATGAAGTAAACAGTAAACAGAGGCAGAACTTGAGATGGGAGGAGAAGCGGGTGGAACAGAAGGAGGGACAGAGGTGGAACAAATATTAATATGTATGAACCAAGGTGTATAAAATGTAAAAAGAACTAATGTTCAGGGCACGTCCCCAGTTTGTTAGTTTTTTTGGGACCTTTGCCCAAAGCTGTCTCCATTCTAAATAAAGCTTTTGCGAGCAATGTGTGCAAGTAGCATTTGCACCCTGCTTGCTCTGGCTAATGAGTAACAGGATTCATGAGCAACTGGATTGTCTTCCTAGTCATTGGTCACCACATGGAGTCAGGGGTCTAACAATACCTTTAAGTATTTTTTTTAATATCTAGATTCATACTTAAAACCAAAGCTAGGACATCTAGGTGGAAAAGGTTAATAGGATGAACTTTTCTGGCAAGAAGGAAAAATAAGACCTATTTAACTGAGACAGGGCAGCCCCTACATGTAAGAATGAATGACCGGCAATCTGATGTCAGTTCCAGAAAGACCCGCAAGCCTGTGGAAGAACACTATAACCTCCCTGGACATGCCACTGCTGACCTCAGAGCTCCTGTGCTCAGTAAAAACAAACTTGAATGCAAAATTGTGGAAAAAGAAATCATCCAGATTGGATTGTATTCAACACGGTCTAAACAGAGTCTACAGACTCATATTCCATTACCTGAATTAGCTTTTCGGAGCCCTTTGTCTCTTTGGGTTTGATATGTATTTGCCTTTCCTTGCAGTGCTCCTCCTCCTTCCTCTGCCTTTCTTGTCTTTTGTATTCAAACCATGCTATTTGATATAATATACTGCTCTGTCCATATCCTTTCCCAGCATCTAATGAAGTGAGCTTGGGTTCACAAAAGCTTTTGCATCTCTGATTTAGTCTAAGATGCAAATCTACCCTGACTTCTGCCAATTTAACGGAGATCCACTGTAATAGTGCCTACATTCCAACCTAACAATGAATCAAAACAAAACAATACCTATTAACATTCTCCATTGAGGAAGTCTTATGGCAGAGGTGAGTACTTCGTCTCCAAGCAATTAAATTTTGCCATTTGATTCTGAATATCTGAGCGTTGAAACAGATGTTTGCCCCATCTCACCATAAAAATATTTATGGAGAGACAAAGGCCAGATACTGGGCTTTCTGGAACCGCCTCTGCAGCGTGGCCACCTGGTAGCTGGAGTAGATGGTTCTGGGCTTTCGGTTCTTTTTGGGTTTCCCGTTGGCCAAGCAAACAGACGAACAAGCAGACATCCATACTTCTCGATGCACCACAAAGGCCCCAAATTTGTGGCCGCAACACAGGCGGCATCAATTTATGTCGCTCCATTGTGGCAGTTGTCTATTAGGTTTATGACAGGACAGCATGGTCAGCCTGGGGCTGCCTCTGGCTGCCCTGGTCAAGTACTCCAGGATCAGGCCTCTGAAGCCCTGGGAACACCTGCCTGGGTTGCCCAGACACCATCAACACTCTGATGTGGTCCCAGGGCTGAGGGATGGTCAGGACATGGAGAGAAGGAGGACAGTCTAAAAATAAAGCCAAGATGAAAAGAAAATGGGAGTCAGAAAATATGAAGGGAAAGATATAAATGGGGGCAGAATTATGCTGAACTTTAAGAGGTGAGGACAAGGAGCTTGAAGTACAAGAAGGAACAATGAAATTGTACTATCATCTGAGCAGGAGGAGGAAGAAGGTAACATTATAAGTAGCAAGTTTAGTGCTGCCAAGGAGGTGGGATAGGTAACATAAGAGGTGTGGAGATGGTCATTACATGGAGAAAAAGATGATAACACCCAGAAGAACAAACTGAACAAACAGAACTCTGTAGGACCTTGTATCCATGAGGAGTTAAAAGATGTTAAGTTTTTTGACAAGGAGAACACTGAAACCTGAATGACAAGGAGAACACAGAAGTTGTCAGATATAGAGGAAAGTAGTGTGGAAGGTGAAAGATACAGTATTTAGGTGGAAACTAACTCAGATACATGGATCCAATGTGCAAAAAAGTACTGAAAAGACAGTAAGCAATACATGACTGCGCAGACAGCTAAAATTTCAGATAAAGAGGTACACTAGGCAAGTCACTTGCAACACATGACACTGAAACATATAGTTTTGGAAACATTTCAGATCTATTTTAGTATTCACTAGTATTTGGATACAATTAAAGCATAGCACTATACTCAAATCGCATTACCATTCTGACTAATAAGCTGGAATCCAGACAAGGACATATCAACACTTCTTTTATTTAGCTATTGGTTATTTCTGTCTTCAGGCCCAAACCTGGTATCAAGGCTTCATTATGTTGAAGTAGTAAGCAAGGGGAGATGCCTTACCCCAACTAGACAAGTGTCTGTTTTGTTAGAATTGTTTGGTTCTATAAAATGTATTGCAAGGTTAAATTATATCTTTAGGACATCTTTTTTTACATGTTCTATAATGCAATTCTGACAATTACTAAATTTCATAGCAGCAGGAAAACATGCAAGGTAAAAAAGTGCCCTTCTCAGAACAACTCCCTGTTGCCCGGAGAAACCGTGACAACGGGCGAGTCCTAACCCCCCCCCCCCCGCTCTGTCCCAAGCTGAGTCATTCTTACCCTCAACCTGAAAAAGGTTCTGGCCGCTGATCTAGTCTAACTCCCAGTACTGAAACAGAATCAAGTATACCTAGACTTTCCCTAATAGAAATGTTTCTAAGCTGTTCTTAAAACATTCACGAAGGGGATCCCACAACATCCCTAGCTACTGCTTCATTCGAGAAAAACTGATCACCCTTTTCTCTGTTATAAGCAATCTTCCACATGTTAAGTCTCCCAATATATCTCCTCTGTCTTCTCTTTCCTAAGCAAACTCATTCCTGCTACCTTTTCTCACTGGTTGTTTTCTAAGCCTGTTAGATTCCCTCCACTTTGTTTACATCTTCCTTAAAATGTAGTGCCCTAAACAGGATACACTACTCCAGCTGATGTCTTCACCAGAGGCAATTAGAACAGAATAGTTACTTTATATATCTTATATACAGCCATTCTCATTATCTATACTGTAATCCAAAATGGGATTTGTGTTTAGTGAAATGGCATGAGAACCTCATTTTAGAATGAAAGGTCTATCAAGCTTTGACAACTTTCCACAGCTTTGACAACTTTCCACAGCTGAAGTTTAAAAAAGTCCATCTTCAATTAACTCATGATAAAAATTAGAATCAGGAAAATGCAGAAAGCTGAATGATAACTTCTAAACAGCTCAGAGAAACACCAGGATCAGGCCAATGTTCTTCACAGATAGATAGGTAGATAGCTTGTCTCTTGCAGTAGTGAATATTATAATCAGCTAGAAAATGGGCTCTCCAGGTACTCTGCAGCAGAAGTTCAAACTTTAAGCATGCCAGACAGGGTTTTGGAAAAAGTAGTACAGCACAACATCCATTCAGTCAGTGCACTGTATGTCTCACTTCCTCTTATTACTTTTATGTCACTTGAGAGTTACCAGCAAGACATGGACTATGTGGAACATCCCACATGTTCTTCCACAATACATTTAAGCGTTTCACTTGTGACAGCAAATTCAAAAAGAGCAGTAACAAGTACACCTGCAACATAGCCATGTACTCACTAATTGTTTCAAAGATGACTGAAGTTTTAAATACACTTCTGTTGGCACTACATTTTCATGCTACGCCACCCCGAAACAGATTCCCATACATTACTCATTATTATAACTATGAACAACATCTAGTTATTAGTTTCTTGGCTCCTAGCTATCAAGATTACAAAACATGAAGATGCACTTCCCCATAGGGCGGTTAAGGGCCAAAATGGAAAGGAACACTTTGAACGGATAATGAACATAATGAACATTTTGGCCAGACAACTCTCTCTCTGATATTAAATTACATTACATTTTATCATGGCTAAAATTAGCCTTCAGTAGCAAGTAGAGAAAGTATTTTGGTACAAACATGTACCTGAGAAGATGCACTACTTGCCTGCATACATGTTGGCCTTGTTCAACAGATCTGTGCATGCGTGCATGTCTGCGAATGCACGAATCCCCAAGCAGTTGATCGGATGAAGCTGGGATTCCAAAAATTCACAGCAAGTCCTCTTCACATCCTGCAACTGTAACAGACCAGCTGCTGGGAGAAGAACCTATGAGAAACAAAAACTGGTTAATACTCTATATGAATTTGTACTCCGATTTAGATCACTCCAAAATATCCTAATAAATTTAATACTAAGCAGGAGACTGGAAAAGTATCACAACTATAGGAGGTGGGGTTGGAGGGGGGAAAGAGGGGAAGTATTAATTAATTTTCATCCACAATAATATAGTAGTCATGCTACCCCCTAAACAATCCTGGGACTGCTGAAGTGGCAGGGTCTCAAGAATTCCCTCATCTTAACCCTAATGCCTCTGCACCACTTTCTCTCTCTGCTGATCACAACAGGTAGAGTTGGCAGGCAAGACGACAGGGGGAAAGGGACGAGGACAGGGTAGGGTGAAGGTTTACAACGAGGAAATTCCCACCAGCACTGCAAAGGCCTGGCAAGAGCTGGGGCTCTAACAGCAGCACTTTCAGGGCCGGCAGAAGCAAGAAGATGGAGGTCTCCATCTCCTTTGGCAGCTGCTGCTTTTCAGTCACTAACAACTAATCATTGACAGCCACCTCCTCTTCCCCAGGTGATTTTGTAGCTTATCAGCAAGGGAGCTAGAGTGCCTATAGCCTCCCACCCCTTGCCACATTTTCATAGAGCTGCAAGTTCATCAGAAATTTGCAGAGCTACAATTGAACACCTGTCCGTTGCCCAAAACTCATTTTACCAGGAATTTATTAATTTCTTCACTATCAGTAATAACCCTAAGAACTATGCATCAATGTAACTGCTTCAGCTATCCTATTTTAAATCCTAAGGCTATCACTTCAGGTGGGAAATAAACAGTAGGATCGCAGTATAGCCCAATTTAAGGACTATCAACTCTTAAAGATCCTCATTTTAGGGTACGTAGGGAATTAGCTGGAGTCATAGCTGATCCGCTCGCACAACTGTTTGAGTACTCGTGGCACTCAAGACAGGTCCCAGAGGATTGGAAAAGGGCCAGTGTGGTACCTATTTTCAAGAAGGGGAGGAAGGAGGAATCAGGTAACTACAGGCTGGTTATCCTCACCTCTATCCTTGGCAAGACCTTGGAGAAAATTGTTAAGAATCACATTTGTGTAGGACCAGCGGGTCAAATAATGCTAAGGGGCAATCAGCATGGGTTCACAGCAGGCAGATCCTGCCTGACTAACCTGGTTTCATTTTACAACCGGGTTACAAAATGCTTGGATGAAGGAATAGAGGTAGATGTTATTTACTTAGATTTTAAAAAGGCCTTTGACAGTGTTACACCCAATTCTTATAAATAAACAGTTGCAACGTAGATTATTACACAGCCCAAGCTCTGTCCTGAGACCGATACTATTCAATATCTTCATTAGTGACTTGGATGAGGGAGGAGTAAGCACCCTGTCCAAGTCTGCCGATGACACCAAACTATGGGGGCAGGTAAACAAACTAGAGGGCAGGGAGCAAATCCAGGCTGATTTGGACAGGCTGAGGAACTAAGTGGAACAGAATAGGATGCAGTTTAACAAGGATAAGTGTCATGTGTTGCACCTGGGGAGGAAAAATCATCAACACTCCTATAGCCTGGGAGGGACCAGTTTAAGTAGCACAACTGCAGAAAGGGATCTCGAGTCATAATCAACTCCAAAATGAGTATGAGTCACCAGAGTGATGTGGTAATAAGTGAAGCTAACCGCACCCTTTCTTCAGTAAGTAGGTGCATCACAAGCAGGTCCGGGGAGGTGATACTTCCCCTCTATGCGACACTGGGATAACTAGAAATAATGGCCACAAACTGAAAGAGAGCAAATTCAGACTGGATGTCAGGAAAAAATTCTTTACAGCGAGGGTTACCGAAACATGGAATACGCTTCCAAGGGAGGCAGTGCTGTCCCCTTCCTTGGAGGTATTTAAAAGGAGATTGGACAGACACCTTGCTGGGGTCATGTGACCCCAGCACTCTTTCCTGCCTGGGGCAGAGGGTCAGACTCGATGGTCTAATAGGTCCCTTTGTATCCTAACATCTATGAAACTATCAACAGTTAAAAAGGAAGAAGAAAAGAAGTGTTATAAACCCACATATACACAGTTGCTAAGCACAGTCTTTCAAAAATAACAAAGAAATCAACAGCTCTTTCAATGATATTAATGCAAAAAATAGACTACTGAATCTAATTAAAATAGTAAATAAGGAAAAAGATCTTCACATTAATCATCATTTAAAACTGCATACCCCAGCTTCTTTAGGAAGGTTCACTAATCACTAGATTAAAAGACTGCAATGAGCCAAGTTTATCTTAATTGTCACAATATATACAAATGTGAAGATTCTGTGATATCTGGAACTGAAACCTTGCAAGCATTTATGTATATGCTTTTCAATTTTTTTTTTTTTAAATAAGAGTAGTTTCCCTGACCTACACACATGGCTAAAATACTTGCAGGATCAGGGTTTAGTCTGCAATTTTATTTATGTTACAAGTAGAGATGAGCAAGTCTTTCTCTGAAAACTCAACATTTAAAAATGAGTTTCCATAAAAAAGGGAAAATTGCCATACTAAAAAATTTTGAGAATTATAGATTTCAATGTCAGAACAAATTTAAAACTTGCTTGCACAAATATTCATACCAGAATGCATGCCTGTTCACCCAAGCAGAAAACAAATGCTACGAGTGAGGTGACCAAAGAGATATCAATGGATGTCCAGAATAAAAAATTCTAAAGCATTTCAGCTAAATAGAAAACAAAATTCATGTAAATGTCAATATGTTCTGTATAAACTGCAAGAAAGAAAAAAAACTAAAATAAATCAAATTTATCCAGTTAGATTTACATGCTTAGCTCTTGTTACTAAGCAACAGAAACTCTGATAATGCACAGCTATTTGTAATTTTGCACCCGTAGAACTACTGGCCCTAAGGCTATGAAGCATTTTTAAATGTTTTTATATAGGTAGCTATCAAAAAGGGGTAACTTATAAGTATTCACACCACTGAATCTGGAGATGGAGGATACAGGTTAAAAAAAAAAAAAGAGTCTTATGACTACAAGTATATTTAAAATAGTCAGAAGGAAGCTCACTGCTCAGTACTTGCTCCTCTCATTGCCAGTCTTTCTAGTCTTCCATGCACAATGCTGTTGTGGGAGCAGACCAGTAGAGGGCATTGTAGCATTCCCTTTTTATTCCTTTAACAACAAATTGCTCCAAAAGGCAAGTGATAACAATGAGTAACTTCCCAATTGATTGTAAAGGAAAAACATTTCTTCTATTTGCACTTTGTTTTTAATGAGCTTCCATGATTACAAGGTATCATTGTAAACAATGATGGAGAAACTTTACACGTATTTTTCAGCTTGAAGTAGAACAGGTAAGACTTGGAATTGTTGTAAAGTCAGGGTGGATTATTTGAATGTTGGACTTCCTAATCAAAGATCATTGATGAAGATTACCTGGTCCACTCCCTTTAACTCTCACTCCTAAATGCTTCATTTTACAGTGACAGTCTTCCTTCTAATGTTCTTCAAGTCAGCTGAAATTATTTAAAATGAGACACTCCTTTCATTCCCAGTTAGAGGCACCATACCTGTCCTGGCACCATACCCAATCAGACAGATCAACTCACAAGTCCAATTTCCAGTTCCTGTTATATATTTGTACCACATACCCAGTTGCCTTCACTAGTATGTAATATCTTGTTTCTATCTCCTATCATGAAATTCTTTCACTATTTATTCTCCAATGAAGAAACCTCACTGGGGATGTTTCTCTGCTACAGAGACAGCTTTTTCCCCCTTTTTTAAAAAAATTATTTATTTATTTATTTTTACTTAAAGCAGTCTGGCTCTATGGACTATGAATGAGAGATGAGCTTGGGAAATGCCTCTCCAAGACTTGTTCCCTAAATTTGTTATTATCAGCTATTACTTTGTTTCTGGTCATGAAGCAAGGTTTAACTAAAAAGGTGCTAGACTGAGCAAATCCTTATGCATATTGTGCTGCCCCACCCCTGCAAGAAATACTGGGATCATGAACACCCAAGCTGGGATGAAAGAAATAGGATGGGGTTTTTTGTTGTTTTAATTTAAAAGTCCCTAAGGAGCTGGAACCAGAGCCTGCTGAAAAGCTAAACATGTTTTTGGAACCAAAGTCTCTTTTACAGGTACAGAGAATATTTTCTTTGTTTCAGTTTAGCTCAGCATATTTATGCAAAGTTAAGCAACCAATGGGAGCTGAAGCAGCAGGACAGCTCATCTCCCAACCTATACAGTATTTGTAAGAGGATGACATGCATCACTTCCAAAATCCTGAGGGATGAGGACCAGAAGCAAATCTGTTCAATTCATTAAATTCTTCTGCTTATAAGCGAAGGTTTTAAAACACAAAACATTGTTATAAAGGTTCGAGGTTTTTATACCCAGCATATTTAATGTAATTTTATTTCGTTTAAGAATGGTTTAAAAGTGCTGAGGGAAGGGGGTTACAATCTTAATAGAATTCAGATTTTCATCCAAATAGTAACGTACCACAATTAGTGAAATAATTAATCTGATTAGTAAATGAAGTTTACCATTTTCTAACATAAAACAAAAGTTAAGACTCTGAATAACTGGATGTTAATTAGATCCTGGTAAAACGCACTATATTTAGTGCCAACTTACTGTAAATCCTCTATTGAGCTCTAATTTGACATGTGTTAAATAAACCAATGACAAATCAACACTACTTTAGGGAAGTAATGCAAAGAAAGATCAATATTTAAATCTAGGTTGCTGCTTGCTAATTTAAATCCATCCACCTGGACTCCATCACTTGGTATTACTAGTTTGTATTCCTAAGACTCCCTAGATGCTATAGCAGTGGTGGCCAACCTTTTTGGCAGGCATGCCACAACTTAGGCCCTACCCCCTACCTGTGTGCTGCTCTAATCTCTGCTCCCCACAGAGGAGCCTCTAGGCCAGGGAAGCAGAACAGGACACTGCTACAACAGTGCTGTCACTGCCAACAGCCAAGTTAACCCTTTTCTGGCCCCATAATGCAGTTTTGTACGTCAAGCAAGTATTCAGGAGTAACTGCAGGGCGACAGAAGGGCACCTCTTGGCAGTGACATCTGACACAACCTCTCGCTCCTGCAGCCTGCCTTGCTCTTCCACATGGCCAGAGGCTGGAGTGTCCTTGCTTCTATTTTAAGCTTTGTAACAAATGTTATCTGAACAACAGATGCAGAAACAAGAGACTTAATACTGTGGGTTCCCCTACCCCAGACATTTAGATTGCCTCTCGCATAGAAAAGGACAAAAGAAAACTTGACAACGGTGGGAAACAAGATTTGTTTTTGCACATTTCCTGGCAGCATTTTCTCTCAGAAATTAGGTTTTTTATACACTTAAATACCTTGCACAAAAAAGAGCTTTAAAAAAAAAAAAGAAACATAATAGCCTCATTTTGTTTGCCATTTTGCCTGAAAAATGCCAACACAAATAATTAATATGATGGATGCCTAAAAATAGACACTTGACATCTTTCCTTGCATTGCTTTATGCAGAAGACAAATCTGCATCTGCAACAGTAGGGAAAAAGTAAATTAGAAGAGTAATTTTACACAGGCCTCAGTCACAGAGATGCCTATGAATGAGAATACTGCATTCACCCTGAAGACCGACGAGGCTTTGAAGTCAGCATCCAGATGAAAGAATAGTGGGTGCCTGCCGGAATAGAAGACTGCACCACATGTGAACAATAAAAAAAACACAGAATTTTTCACAGATTCCAGTTCTCCTGAAGAACTGTTTAGGAGTAATTTTCATCTTCTGAACTCATTAGTCCAGCTAAATAGTCTCAACAGTAGGTAGGTGCTTTAACTGTAATCCCCAAGATCCACATGTTTCACAGGCATAGCAAAGAATTGGAAGTGACAATGTTAATAGCATTATGAGCAACAAAAGACACATATGGTTTATTGCCAGGAAATTCTTCCAACGTAACAAAAAAAGCTTGGTTTGGTTTTTCAAAAAAAAAAAAAATGTGCTCAGTTTACTCCCATCCCACTGAAATGAGACTCACTGCAGAGATAAGCATACTAGTTACATTAATATACAAGAAAACACCATTAAATGATTCCTAGAAATAGAAGAAACTATTTTTGCTTTGAACTTTTGATGTTTTGTCAACAACTAAAAAACTACTTCTTCACTAAGCCTAAAATATAGGTTAATATATCTCTTACATAAAGGATGGAAAAAGCCACCTGCATTGCAACCAGTTAGATTTTGTCTAGACAAAAGAAGAAATTAATGCTGGGTTGGGACTAGTTAATAGGTACTAGCCACTTCTAATTTAAGGTCTTATTTTACAGAGAAACCTGTAGTGCAACTGAAGACCAGCTAAATTAAGCGGGTGGAAAAATACACATTCACACTGATAATCAATCCAATTAAATTACACATTCCCATTAATATTATACTTAGTATAGACTGCTATCAAACATACTTGTACAACACTATAGTACATCTAAAGATGTGAAAAGATGACCAGCTTCCATAGCTGTTACATCACATCGTGTGCTTGCGCAAAGATTCAAGGAGACGCATATTCACTTCTGAAGAGCTGTATGTGGCTCCAGAGCTGCAGGTTGGCCAACCCTGCTACAGGGTATTTCACAGTTAGTCTCTCAATCTCAGACAGAAAGCAAATGATTAAGCCTGGCTGTCAGAGCCAACCCTGGGAAGTTTCAATCGTTGCTTTATTGAATACTCAAGTATCATAAACAAAATTGTCATCACAGGAACTGAGGAAGACCTAGCCAAGAATACTGTACTAGGCTACTGAATAAGCTGTAGGCGCCACTGGACATGCATCAGGGGAAGTGGTGGGGGCATGAGTACTGGTGCGGTCCTCTCACCACTACTGTCATGGTTGTCCCATGCCTGGTTGACTGAGCACAGGGGGAACCCTAGAGCTGCTCCTGCCCCACTCCAGGTACAGGCTGCAGCTGCACAGGTTGCCAGGCTTAGCAGGGGACAGCAGTAGCAGCAGGGGACAAGGTTTCTTCTTCCTGCACCTGCTTCTTGCCAGATCTCCCCCCCCACCACCACCCTAGGTGTCCCCCGACTAGTTGGGGGCAGGCACTGGAAGAAGGAACCTGCCCCCACCACCATCCCTAGCTGACACAGGCACAGCACCACTTCCAAGTAGCTCCAGCCCCAGGCTACAGGGAGTAGCTGTGCCCAGCTGTGGTTGTATTAAAAAAAAAAAAAAAGCCAGAAATGAAATCTGAACATACTACTAAACTTTTCACTGATGGAAACCAAAATATTTTCCATTTT
>NW_017728913.1:20147432-20192220 GCF_001723895.1 Crocodylus porosus | reverse complement strand
TTCAATTTGGCCAGAAAACAAAAAAATGTAATTATATACACAGCCCTAACTGTACATCATCCAGTGCAAGAGTCCCTATTCATGCCACACTCCAATACTGGAAAGATAAACTGTAACAAGAAAAACATTCCTTAAGAACAGGATAGTAATTTAAATTGCAAAGACTCATCACTCCCTGAATGGACACACTTATGGCAGAAAAAATCTCTGTAGCAGTTGTAAAAGCTCCATTAAATCAGCTGTATAAAACAAATTAAACACTTTTAACATCAGTGTCAAACATTTATGGAAAACCTTCCTACCAAAAAAACAGTATTAAAAAAGGTAAAATATAGGCATGTTTGAAAGGAAGCTAATATAACCCATGCTAAGAGCATGGTTCTTCATCCCCCTCTAGAATGAGGTAAATAATCAGAACAGACAAGATTAAGCTTTACATTCAGCTTTAAATCAGCTAGTGCAGCAGTGTCAAACATGGCCTTCACCAATAACTCGTCCCACCACCAAATGCCCAGGTACAGCATCAGGGACTAGTTTACAAGGATGAAAGGTAAGAGATAACAGTGTTAACTCCAGTGACTCCCTGAGCTAACAGGGGCTCTGGGATTAGCAGGGACTATCAGTGCTGCAATCACAAGTAAGTCTGGATCCAGCCTGTAAGAAACTTCACAGTTTGGATCCAGTTCAAGACAAAGAAACGGCAGGGGGTAGGGGACAGGGCAGCACACAAATGAGTGTGACACCCCTGAGCTAACAGATACAGAAAAAATTATTAGAACATCATGCTTTCAGAAGTATAGGCCCCACAGTTTCAAACTGTGCTGCTGAACTAAGTCAACTGTTAAATTACTGATAATGAATTTTCAAGCATCCCTCATTATCAGATATGTATCTGTACATGTAAAACAGTTAAAACTTTTTCAAAAGGTCAAGGTCCACCCAAACATAGCAACCATCAGACAGGTTTGGTTGAAGCAAGCCAGTTTCTTTAGCCAGTGGCACCCAGAGCATCGGGTATTCATTTATACATCTGGGTCAAATGGACATGATCCCTGGCAGAAATATCCACAAAGTCTTCATTAATTCCTCTGAAGTAGTCACAAAAAGCCCTAACTACTTAGCCACCATAGTAGTTGGGTGGCAAACTACTCCTTTTTCCGTATGTTGTGTAGCAAACTGCGACTTTGCTACATATTTACCTGGGTAATACGTAAATATGTTGTTCTGATCCATTTTATGGCAATAACTATAATGCCCCAAGCAGCCCAGTGGATGGGAGAAAGAGGGAAAGGGACCCCACATTTGCCAATCTTGAAAGGACACGAAACCAACACATTTGAGAGTACAACTATCTGCTGAAAATGTAACAGTATGGTTCTTATACTGTAGCCAGCTTTGCTCATCCTAAACAATCCTAAAATGCTCTATTTGCTGTAAACAGGTAAAGTGAGGAACCAAAATAGCATGACCTTCTGTTTTGCAGGATGCAGTAGGTACTTCATAAGGCAGTAGATTGTACTCATCAGCTCTAACTTATACACAGCACTCACCTACCACACCTGCCAGTAAAAGAAAGTCTTCAAATTTTCTATTTTTTACACTAATTCAGAACCCTAAATCCAAGCTAGTAAAATGCTTAAAGCTCACATGCTTTGCATATATCTGTGTTGAAAGACACACAGCAAAGAATGACTCAAGATAAACATCTGTAATAGTGGGTGGGTGACATTTGAGCAGGCTAAAAATAGCTTTGGATACTATCAAAATGTACGTTTCCCCCATGAAAGCTTTTTGCTATCATTCCTCTAATTTGCAGTGGATAACATCTAAATTCTCCTACAAATTTCATACTGGAATACCTTCTAAAGAAAGGGTTATTCTGCGTGACAAGCTTTACAATCATTTGGAAAATACAGGGTTTTTTTCTTAAATCTAGGTACTGCTTTTACAAAATAAAGAAGCGAAGAAGGTAAGTTAAGGTTAAGATTTTCTGGGAAACTGGGCTGTCTCCCTCTCCAAAAAGGTTTACAAAGAGTGAAAAAATCAAAATGTCCTAAGGTTAGTACAAGACGATTTGCCCTCTAATTCCCATAGATTTCACCCTTAGTGCGGATTAGGATGATTAGCATTATATGCAGTCCTCAACTTAAGACGTTTCAAGTTACAACGAACAGTACTTACGACATTTATAAATTGACACCTGTTTCAATTTTCTGATGTCAGTTTCAACTTTACAATGCTTCATCCGACGCCATGCTACACCAGCGAACAAGTGCGTTATGTCATCCATCTCCCTGGAGAACATCTGTCCAAACTTCCTTGGACACTTTCTTTAAGAAAGCCGACAAGAAAAACCTGTAGCCAAGACTCTTGAGAAAACTACAGCCAAGAGTCCTTCAAAAAGTCCAGCAAAGTCACCTCAAAGAAGTCCTTGCACATCAATATGATTGCTATTTACAATATAAATGTATTAATGTAACTATATTACTCATCTATAATTGATTAAGGACAAAAGTCTGGGTTAATTTTGGTGAAAATAAGGTATCGGGCCTTGGTTCAGGAGTCACTCCCCCATTTATAACATTGCTCCTATCGGAACATTGGTTCCAAGTTACAATGTTTCAATTTGAGACACAATTTTCAAGAACCAATTATGTTGTAAGTCGGAGGACTGCCTGTACTGAGAAGTGCGTGTGATGACAGCAGCCAAAAAAACCCCCCAAAATAAAACATGGCTCTCTCTTGTAAGTAGCCTAAGTTAACTACTGTAACAAGCGCCTTAATTTACATGGAAGCAGTGTTTTTACATGCTCTCACTGCTATGGACATAAGAAGAAAGGCAGCTGCATTCTGTATTGAAAGCCCCCAGATGTTGCCTTTCCAGGTTTGTCTCTGGAAACTACTGCCAAGCACAAAGATAAAAAGGTATGGATGCCTATGGCAAGGGTCACAGCTGGGGGGGTGGGGCGGGGGGTGGAGGGGAGAGAACACTCCTTTAGGCACATACTGGTATATGGGCATTTCTGCCTGCAACTGAATTTGGGAGTGTAATATTTTTGGGGTGACTACATGATTGAAGACAACGTGTAAGCAGATAGTCTAAACTGAGGATGCAGTTTGAATGGATAATAAGCTGATTTTATTCATTACTTTCTGGTCAGACAGACATTGCATAATAGGAAAGCAACATGGTCTTACATAGGGGTTGACAACTGTTTTGCCCTTGTGGTCAAGAACTTACGACCCAGCCCTCTACCAGGAGACACAAATCTACATGCACACGCAGACAACTGAAGTTGAATGTGCTTACCATCACTGCAGACATCTGGCACCCTGAAACACGAGTAAGCACAGGCATTAGAAAGCAGTAGGGCATATTGCAGAGGAGGATGCCATGTGAGGGATGGGTGGCTCAAGTGCAGCTGCATGCGACCCAGTCTCTTGTGCCTCCCCAAGCTGGGTTGCACCTTCTCAAGCCAGATTCAACCTCTTCACTAGCTGGATCTGGTGTAGGTACCATAAATTGCTGACCTCTGGTCTAGTAGACTACTAGTCAGGAGGTAGAGTCATCTTATTCCTGACTACTTCTGAGCTCCCACGTTCTGAGCTCCTGCGTGGGACAAGTCATTCGACTTATCCGCATGCCTGTTTCCCCTGATTCCTTGCCTGTGGTCCATTTAAGATTGTAAAATCTTTGAGGCAGCCTGCTTACCACCATTCATTAATATAAAATCTAGAACCCTAGTTCTGGTTGGGGCTCATATGGATTACTACAATACAAAGAACAATAGTGTAGTCACAAACAGATTCTACAAGTAATCCCACAATTGTAATACCAGTTTAACATATTTTCAGAAAAACACAAACAATCAAGCAACTGATAGATATGATGTTTGAGAGCAGGGCCAAAAGCCAACAAAGAAAAATACTGCTGAGAGGCCACAAACAGGATAATCATGAAGCTCTCTGTATGCAGGATGACATTTGGAATGTGAGTTGATAAATAGGGATGGTACAGACTGAACCTACCTTGAACCCACTAGCATAAGTAACAGTGCTAAAAAGAAAGTGGCATGTTTGATGATAAGGAAGATGCTTATGTGTAAGAACTGCTCAAAGCCTATTATTGTGTAGCTGTAAAAATTAACTAACAAGACCATAGATAATAAGTGTAAAAGTTATCTACAAAGCAGACTTAGTGCTTCAAAGATACAGCTGAAACAATCAAAGATGCCGTCCTCCTCCCTATCACTTAACATTTCAAAACAAGCATATATCCAAAAGCCAGTTTGAACTAATTAGAAGTTTTCTCACACTAACCTGATATCTTGCTTTCTTTTACAGGGGGAAATTCCCACCAACGCACGTATCGTGTCACACGCACTAGAAGTTTTTAACTAACCATAGAGGTTGAGTCAATTAAGTGTAGAATCTGTGATGCAAAACTGTCTATGTAAACTTGCTTACTTAGTATCAAGGGGGGCTGGTTCTTGGAGGAGACGGCCTGCTCTTTGTTGTTGTATGCATGCTGTATGCATGCTTCAATAAAGAGCTTTGAGATAAGACCTTGCCTGTCTTTTGCGGTCAGACAACGGACCTGGGAAGTTGGGGTTCGAGTCCCTGACAATTTTGGCACCCCAGATGGGACTCGTCTGACTCTCCGACGCGAGATTGGACTCCGGAGCAACGCAGCGCACATCCTCAGACTTTGAGAAGCCCTGCCCGGTGGCTGGATCCTGCGTCGGCGAGAAGGTGTTGTCCCATGAACCAGCAATGACAAGAAGGGGGGAAGAGGTCATGGATGGAATAGAGGTGGATGGAATGCAAGAGGGAGAGGAGGAGCAGTGAGAGGCAGAGGACGCGGAGCTGGAAGCAAGTGTGATGGCTGTCATTACTGTGGTGAGGAAGGACATTGGAAGAGAGAGTGCCCATTGCGTCCTGAGAAGGACTATAAGTCAGAGGCAGCAGGGCAGTTCGCAGAGGACAGCGAATGAAGGGAGGCGCTGCTCCCATGGAGTCCTGAGATCTTTGAGGCTGGACTTGTACAATTTAAATGTGATGCTCGGTTCCCTACTAATCCCCTTAAAATAGGGGAAGAAACTTTTGTACTGTTAGTGGATACTGGTGCTACTCATTCAGCCATTCCCAAGAGAGCGGCCCCAAGGGGAAGTATTGAGAAATGCGTGATGGGAGTTACTGGAAAGACAGAGCAGTGTTTTATGACCAGTAATTGCACAGCCACCCTGGGCTCTTTAAATACTCAGCATTCCTTTTTACTTATGAATGGGCCCATGAACTTGCTTGGCTGAGACTTGCTGTGTAAATTGCATGCTCAAATTTTCTGTAATCCAGATGGTATTCTTCTAGCAAAAGATCTAAAAGATGTCCAGTTACCCCACGGCTCTACCTTGGTAACGTATGTGGACGATACACTAGTAGCATCAAATACATAGGAAAATAATGAGACTGATTCCATTTATCTGCTCAATCAGCTGGCAATGAAAGGACACAAGGTTAACCCTGATAAATTACAATGAGCTAGACAAGAAGTGAAGTATCTAGGATGCACTCTAGGACCTGGAACTCGTGGCTTAGACCCTAAGTGAGTAAAAGCAATTTTAGATATTCCTTTTCCCATAACTAAACGAGGAATGAAAGGTTTTATTGGAATGATTGAATTTTGTCGTTCATGGATAGTGACTGCTGGTGAATTATTGAAACCTTTACATGATTTAACTAAAGATGAGGAAGAGGAACCTTTACATCCAAATGCCGAGCAGTTAAAAGTCTTTAAGGCATTCAAGGAGTCCCTTATTCAGGCCCCTGGCCTGGGGCTCCCTAATTACAACAAGCCCTTTGACTTATATGTACATGAATCTAAAGGAGTGGCATCTGGAGTGTTAACACAATTGTTTGGAAACTCCCCTCGACCTGTTGCTTACTTGTCAGGACAATTAGACCCCGTAGCTCGAGGGCATCCAGGCTGCCTAAGAAATGTTGCAGCAGCTGCTGTAATTGTAGAAAAAGCTCAAGAAATAGTTCTAGGACATCCCCTCATGGTGCATACACCTCATGCTGTGGCTAGCTTGTTAAATTCACAACAGCATAAGCACCTAACAAACCAACGAATATCAAAATATGAAATTGCTCTTCTGATGACACATGGGGTAACCCTCACACAATGTGCCACGTTAAACCCAGCCTCCTTGATGCCCCAGGAGGAAGGTAGTGGATATGTGCATGATTATCTGCAGGTCTTGGACTTAATTTCCACTCCTCGCCCTGACCTTACTGATGTTCCCCTCCAAAACCCTGAAATAGAGTTGTTTGTGGATGGCTCTGCTTTTGTTCGTGAAGGCATCAGATACTCTGGATACGCAGTTACTAATAGCGAGACTATATTAATAGGGGAGGCTCTCTCACCCGGAGTGAGTGCCCAAGCAGCAGAGTTGAAAGCCCTGACTGCAGCCTGTCTCTATGCTAAAGGAAAGAGTCAATATTTATAGATTCAAAATATGCTTTTGGAGTGTGCCACGCCACGGGTGCAATTTGGAAAGAACGAGGTCTCATTACCTCATCTGAAGCTCAGATTGCCCACGGAAAAGAAATTGCTGAGCTGCTTCAGGCTATTCAGGCTCCTAAGGAGATTGCAGTGATACACTGTAAAGCTCATACGAAGCAAACTGATCCTGTCGCAATGGGAAATAGATTGGCCGACAGGGCGGCCAAGGCAGCAGCCCTGCAAGGAGCTCATCTAGATTTAATTTCCCCCCAGCTCAATGGCAACTACAAGCTTCAGATACTGAAAAGGCAACATGGGAAAAGTGGGGGACACAACCTAATCCAGTGGGAATCTGGGAGTGTGATGGTCGTCCTATTCTACCTAGAAGCAACCAGCATAAAGTGCTACAAAAGGTTCACAATAACACCCATCTGGGAGCGAATAAAATGGTTCAAGTCATTCTTAGGCAGTTTGTGTCTCCTGGATTAAGTGAAATGGCCAGGAGAGTGGTAGAAAGTTGTATTCTGCGTCAGCAATGTAATCCTAAAGGAACACGCCAACAGGCACCACCTGGTAGGCGCAGATGGGCTCATAGGCCCATGCAGCATATTCAAATTAATTTCACTGAGTTACCCCCCTCAGAAGGAAAAAAACATTTGTTGGTAATTGTAGATCAACTTTCGGGATGGGTAGAAGCCTTCCCCACTACCCAAGCCACTGCTAAACCAGTTTGCAAAGTGGGATTCTTAATGAAATTATGCCAAGATTTGGCCCTCCTGAAAAAATTGATTCTGACTAAGGAATGCATTTTACAGCAAAAATTTGTAAAGAACTTACTAAGGCAGTTGAGACAAAATGGGTTTTTCATGCCCCCGGCACCCTCAGAGCTCAGGCCAGGTGGAATGTATGAACAGACCTCTAAAAGCCACCCTAACTAAGCTGTGTAAGGAACTCAGGATGAAATGGACTCAAGTTCTTCCTTTGGCTTCGTATATTGTTCAGACCACTCTGAACTCTAGGACTAGGTTAGCGCCCTTTGAAATACTTTTTGGACATGTACCCCCTTCCTTTACTTCTTTGATTTCAATACCTAGTGACACTGATCTGACTTGTGAAACAGAGGCTTATGTAAAAGCCTTGCAACAACATTTAGCAACATTACAACAGTACTCAGCGCAGTCTCAATCTTTCCCATTGTGGGAAGCTGTTCATTCTATTTCGCCAGGTGACCCGGTGTGGATCAAAACTGACCGAAAGACCCCACTTCAACCTCAGTGGCTAGGACCATTCAAGACCACCCTAGTAAGCCCCACTGCTATTCGAGTCAAAGAACTTCCCACTTGGATTCATCATACCAGAGTCAAAAGGAGCCTCGCTAGGGAACCTGACCTGGTAAAGGGTTCCCCGGAAGCAGATGGCGTCGGACTTCGAGGGAGCCATGCGTGTTCACCCCACCGCGAACTGGGTGAACCAGAAGCAAACAACCTCCGTATCCAAGGCAAATGGACTACTACCCCTTTGGGCGGCCTGAAGCTCAAACTCAAGAAAACCTAGACTGGTGCCCATTCCCCAAGAGATGGCCACAGAAAGTTGCCTAGGGAGTCGGTGGACTCATCTGTGTATTGTTTATTGCTTTACTTTTTTGGTGGTTGGAATAATTAAGGGATACGAATATAACGCCTTTATTCGCTTTGCTCATGAGATGAAAGCCCGTATGCCAAACTCTAAACAACATTTCATGTTGGGTATGTTCCTTAATGCCAGTAGATAGCCAGAGCAGTCTTCCCATGATTCCCATTCCCCTTAGCCCTATGAACATGACCTGGACCCATCTTGGAAGGATCCCACAGGTAACCATAATATAACCTGGGTTGATGCTGGAATCCAGGTTAGCAGGTACCTCACGGTGTGGAAAAGACCTGGTGAATAGTGCTTTTTGGGATTAAGAAAAGTGTCATTGGGGATCAGTGAATGTAAAGCCTACTTTAATGGGACCCATTTTGGGAGTACGAGGGGACCAGGCATATCTTTGGAAGATGGTCAAAAAAGGGCTAAGTCATACTGGTATAACCATCCTGGTGAGAACCACTGTCCTAATGATGGGAAAGTTTGGTATTTACATGATAGCAACGATCCAGGAAATGTAAAGACATGGGCTATAAACTGCACAAAGATCCATTGCGCTACAGCTAATAGTTCAAAAGGGCAGAACACAGTCTGCCTCTGCTCTGATAATTCCACCTTTCCTAGCTTTAAAAAACTCTCTGCCTGGACCGGTTGGTACACAGAGACTAACAGGTCAATAATATTCCACTGTGCAAATTCATCTACTAAGCCTCCCTTGTTTGGAGTATATTGGGTGTGTGGAGAGAAGGCATACTTAAGTTGGCCTGTTTCGTGGAGTGGATCCTGCTACTTAGCCTGGTTAGAGCCTCCTGTATTGTATCAAGACCACCTTCCCTCTGGACAGTTGCGTAATGTGCGAGATGCCAAAGATACTGTTGACCGGTCTCGACCCTTACTTGGAAAGCACTTAATGATTGGACCAGAACTTGTGCCGCCTTCTTTTTTGCTTGCGGAGGGGCCACTTACCGCATAGGAGAGGGCGTGAGGAGACTACAGGGAGTGTTAGAACTGACGGCTATAGCGTACCACTGCTGAGGCCCTCATAGATCTGGCTACTGAGCAAAAGCAAATAAGGCAAATGGTTCTTCAAAATAGAATGGCCCTAGATATCTTGCTGGCCTCACAAGGAGGAACATGTGCCTTAATAGGACAAGAATGTTGTGTATATATTCCTGATGTTTATAATGCCACCTGGGAAAGAGCACAACACCTCAAAGAGATTGCAAAGGATCATGGAGGAAAGCGACCGAACTGGAGCTTTTGGGGGAGTGATTTATTCAGCTGGTTGCCTGATATAGGTGGGTGGCTACATAATTTGCTTAAAAGTGCTGTTGTTATTATTGGTGAGCTTTTATTGCTGTGATCCCACCTGCACAAAACTTCGCCAGCAGGTGCACCCAGGGCAGCTGGGACAGGACCTGGGCAGCCAAAGTAGGCATTGGTGGGACCCACTCAAGGAAAGAATCCACCTGGGAGCCCACTGATTTGAGCCACCACATCTGAGGGGTTCCAGACCCCAAATTCCCCAGCAGGCAAGCAGCAGAACCCCAAGGGTTGCAGCGGAGTGAAGAAACGGCCCTCAGGATACTGTAACATGTGGCCAGGCACCAGCTGGCCCAGAGCATCAGTCCCTGCGGGGCCAAGCCCCAATGCAGGATCACGCAGGGGTTGAACAAGTCATGCCACATGTGGTACAGACTGCTAAGAAAAAGCACCTGGGAACAGTGAGTATTATTGCCCTGCTCACCTGCACCACTTAAGTGATTTCAGTTCAAGCCTAGTTATTAGTTTTCCAATCGGGCATGCCATAACTCCATTCCTGTCCACAACCATGGGAGCAGATGGTGCATGCAATACCATTGAAACAGAGCCAGACCACCTGAGTGGAAAGAGGTGAGGTGTAGGGAAGCAGAAGCCTCACAGAAAAAGCACCAGCCAAAGTGCCCAGGGTCACAGAAAAACACTGGAGAGTAGAAACTCAGGTAACATCAAGTCATGGCAAGAAAGTGCGGCACACCCAAGCAGGCAGGCACACACATTAACGACAGCACTGCAAGCATGGGCCTGCCATACACCTACACTCAGGTTTTCTTTTAGTCATTACTGCAAGGCTGCGATATGACAGTAGGAGTACATGCTTCTAAAATAATCTCAAGAAAGCCCCTACATCAAAACATTAACTGACAGAATATATTAGAATACTTAAACTGGATCATATCAATGACCCAGCTACCTTGCTATTATGAAGCAGCATGCTCAGAATGAGAATTTCTTCCATAGTCATCTGTTAGTTTGGACCTGAAGCACAAGGGCTAAATCTCATTTACAACTGGTCATCTTCCTACCCTATGTAGTTGTGGATGTTCTCATTATAGTTGCTCTTATTTTGTAATCTTAAGCAGGTCTTTGCCTGAATCTTCTGGCAACAAATTCCATACCCAAGTCATATCTTTAAAATTACATACATTTTTAGTTCATTTGTTGCCTTTCAATTTAACCCATTCTCATTGTATGAAAATGATTAATAGGACCCCTTACCTTTTTTATTTTGCTTCTATAAATACCCTTATTCATTCTTCTGCTAAGCTATAAAAAGGTAGTAGCTTTTAAAATTTCTCTATAATGGACACCTGAAACAAGGTTATGAAAAAAAAGAAGTCGGCCATCTCCAAATGTGCTGTAACCAGTATCTTTTTTTTTTTATACCAGTTTACCATAACTGAATGAAGTATTACTCATGAAGAGATACCACTAAAGTTCAGTAATGGCATGTCAGCTTTTCTACTCCCTTTTTAAGCCAAGAAGGTGTTTTCACTAAAGCTATGGCCAAATGTTAAGCCTGTATCAGGATAAATACCACACCCCTCCCGCCCCACCACCCTGACCCAAACAGCGAATGTACAGGTATTGAAGTAGTTTTTGTGCAAGAAACCCAACGTTTCCACCACAAACTGCTAGCTGTTTCAAACAGCAGCTTCCCTGTTTTCTAGCACCAGGTCTTGCACCATTCCCATTGCACATGGCATGATGGGCATCCCTAGGCCCCAGTATCCCAGTCTTCTACTCTTCCTCTCCACCTTCCAACAGGGAAAAAGAGTGGCTAGCTTAGCATGCCCTTTGGACAATGCCAGGGAACGCCAGTGCTGAGCAACCAGCAGCATCACTTCCTGCTACTCTTTTCTGGGATTGAAGCCACAGCTTAGGCAGTCCAGGAAAGTGCCAGGAGAGTTCAAGTGGCAGCAGGAATTCCCTTACCCTAATATTAAGTTCCTCCCCATGCCCCTCTGCAGAGCAGCAGAGTGGGCAGGCACAGTGGTGCAAGGGGGAGTTAGGATAAGGGAATTCCCCCTGCCACTGAAAGAGCCCTGGTAAGAGCTGGGGTTGTGGCAGCACTACCAGGGGTGGCAGGGGTGAAGTGAGAGGTTCCTAAAGGGTGGCAGGGGTGGGGTGGGAAGAGAGGAGGAAGGAGGGCAGCTATCATTAGCAGTCTGCCCCCTGCCCCAGCAGAGGAGAGGACAGGATGTCAAGATGCAGTTCCCCTGGGAGCAGGGAATCAAGAAACTGCCCTCTAGCACACCTTGACTGGAGAGCTCACCTCCCAGGTGTCTCTGTGGTTAGGAGCAGCCTAGGAGGCAGACCCCTTCTTGCCACATTTTAATGGTACTGTGAATCCCCATGCTGCATTTCAATACCTGCCCGTAGTCTAAGTTACCTACCATGATTCTTAGGACATCTTCTTTCATCATGCTGTTAATTGAAAACTCGTGAATGGGTGTGAGCAATTTAATTATTCTTTCTGTTTTACATTACTTCACAATTTTAAAATCTGAAAAATGCATCTGCTGCTATATTGCCCATATACTTAACACTGCCATCTGCAAGTTTGGCCGCTGCACTGTTTACCACCATTTCTAAAGTTATTAATTAAAAAATAATAATAATCAGCTTTCCATCAAAATTGTATTACCTTTTTCCTAGGGTGAAAACTGGCCATTTATCTATCTACCAGCCACTTTTTGATCTCTGACAATGCTTTACTCAATGCTCAACTTCTGATTGTGTATGAGGGACCATGTCAAAACACTTTTTTTAAAGCTGAAATAAGTTATGTCAACCAGTTTCCTCAACAGCTTTTAAAAATATTCTTTAAAGGGTTCTAGTAGATGTGAGAGATGTTTTCGGGTCAACAGTTATTCTAGTTTTCCCTACCACAGCATAGTGCTTTACAGTTCTGTTTGTAATCTTCTTTTCTACCAGCCTACTCGTGAAGCCCGTCTCCTCAGGCTTTAAAATTCATATGATGACTTGTAACACCTTTTGAAAAATGTTAAGTTCAGAATTGACTGTTCAAAAGTTCAAAAAGTTCAAAAATAGCCTGATGGCTTTTATAAGAGCCAACATTATTAAAAAGGTATTTTGGCAACACTGAACCATTTCATTCTTAATAATTTCTTCAGATATCCATATACTATATGGGCATCAAGAGGTAGTTAAAAGTGTTAATCTGATGTCATGGCAGAGTGGCACCTTACAGATTAATTCCAAGTGGCAGCAGCTTTCATAAGCAACAGCATACTCTGTCAGGTTGCTATGGACTTACTGATTTCTGTTTTGAACCCCTGCAATTTAAATTCACAGATTAAAGAAAATAGGAACGGAGAAAGGACACTGTTGAGAGAGAGAGAGAGGAAAAAAAAATGAGTAGAAGAGGTCAAAAGGGATGAACAAAGTAGTAAACCCATGGGGCCGTAGGGGATATATAAACTAGTCCAGGTAACAGGATAAAAATGTGTGGTCTCCATTTAGACCCTTCTTAATACAGTCCAGTCTGTGGATGATTTCTTCTTCCACAACCTCACGTTCAAGTCAGTTTTTAAAGTTTTATTGTTTAAAAACAATTACCTTAATGCCATGATGGAATGTCCAGGGAGGTTAAAAAAGTGGGTTTCTGTTCATTTTCAGAACTGATGTTCTGATCAATGCCCATTCATTCTTTCCCACAGGGATCACCCTGTCTGTTCAATGCCCCTCCACTGCCTATATAAGCAGGTTATGACATATATGACATTAGCAGAGAAGCAGGTGAATGAACCCAGGATGCAATTAATAATCCATGTTGTTTGGACCAGTAATGACAGTGTGGCCCTGGTAAACTGACAGTCCTTATTTCAATCAATCTGTTCCAAACCCTACTGCTTCTGCCAATACCTCATCTTGGATGCATGTTCTACAAGAGGTGTCCCTTTCATTACACATAGGAGTTAGCTGGAATTTCCCCCCCCCCTTAATTAGTATCTGTGGCATCTAGCTCACATACTGCTTTGGGAGCCTAAATGCACTCTTTCCAAAACACTCCTTAAAACAGTATGTGAAATTTGAACAGCTGTTAAATATTTAGAGCTTTAACTATGAGTAAAGTGTGTTATTTTTCTGTCACTTACGTATGCCTGTTTAAGTTAAAATTCCCACTACATTCCTTTGTGCCTTCCCCATCTCCTCCCACTGTAATAAGTCACCTGCTTCTCAAATACAGGTTTCCAGCATAACTGTGCTCCCACACCCTCCTCGTTCTACTGCAAGCTATTGACAAGCTGCCCTAATCCTCAAGATCTACTCTGCCCATCCCAACAGCCTGTTAACTGGTCCTTGAGAACTCCAAAAATATACACACAGCAACAATCCACACTTAACACATTTCAATCCTTCTCCCATCCAGACAATAACCCTTCAGCATGATCACATCACCAACAGAGCCCTTTGTCCCCCATATACAAAACCTACTCCTGAAGGAGCCCTGTTGACAAAGAATCAGAAGATGAAGGAAGCTGTGTGGTTCTAGCTAAAGCCACTTCACCTCCCTTCAGAAAGTTTGGTCACTTCCCACAGTCAAAGAATTCCAGAGTTTTTGTGCTGCTCATACATGGCTTTTTACAGTTTAGCTTAACCCCCAGGCTGTTCTCCATAAACTCAACAGAACTTGCAAGAACTAAAAACTAGCACTGCCTTCCAAGCTAAATGCCTTAACTTAACTTGTTTTAACTTCTATGGGGCTTTTCCTTAACCTGTTCTCTCCTACTTGATTGATGATTCCTCACCAAATAAGTCCAAATTGATGACAGCACTTATAATTTTTCCTCCGCCCTAAATAGCTCCCATCATCTCTGCCCTGACAACACTCCTTAGACCAACAGACTCTCCATTCAGCAGCACCACAGCAGAAGCCTTTTGGGCAGGGAAAGCTGTAGAAAGGTTCACTTGCTAGAAGATGGAAGAGTGATGCAAGTACAGAACAGTCTGTGAGACAGTAGTGTGAGGCCTTGGGATGAAGGAAGTTATAAGTGTAAAATATTAATACTGCAGGAAGAGATGGCTGCTATCCTGGGGCTTCATTCCTGCTAGGAATACCTGTTCTTCATGGTATTCACCTCTTTCCAGCTATCCAAATCTTACTTTGCATAATAGGTCTGTTCTGCAAACAACCTTTACTACCTGCAAGAGTGTCTTCCTCTCAGTCCATGACCCAATTTAGAAACTCTTCACTTTATAACCCAAATTTGTAAAAACACCGTTACATAATGAACCCTATGTAGCTAGCTGCATGGAAAACAGGGTTCAGTGCACAACCTAGGCCTAACTGCACATTGCAAAAGGAACCTTCATATAGCGCATTCTAGAGTACCTGCACCACACATAAAGCAGACAATTATACCCGTTGTGCGAGTCACCCACAACAACACAGAAGGAACTTCTGCAATACACAAGAGCATGTTAATATTCTTTATGTCAGCTGCATATACCATTCCACCTTACCATCTGCCACTGGACAAGCAAAGGACAAAGTTGTACATAAGCAAGCTGTAAAGAGCTGGAGTTCATTTCCAGAATCTATATTTACTACACTGAAACAAAACAAAAGACATCCCAATCTCCTTTTATTAGGAAGTCTATCCAAGTCCTGCACACACAGTGGCAGGATGAGCTGTGTGTAGGTTGGCAGCACCCACAATGCATAAAGCCACTCCATCCAGCCCACTGAGTTATCAGAAGTTGGGAGGAAGCTGGTGCTGGAAGGGCATGGCCTGATGCAGAATTCAGATCCCCTGGGCCCCTATGGATGCAGCATACAGAGGCAAGGGGGCTAGTAAGGGCTATGCAGATACTTGACCTACAGACACCAGATGTGCCACAGACGTTGCCACCAGACCTACTGCAGCTGCCACTGGCCCACAGATCCCTCCTGAGTAGAGTCCCATGACCCAGACAGACTTTGACACCCCTGTGCTAGACAGTTTAGGATATCAAAGGGTAGAGGAAAGGAAATCAAAATACATGGAACTCCATATGCTTTTTTAATATATATAACTGGCTACAGTTGACAGCTCTTTTAGTTTGGTAGAAAAAAAAATCACTAAGAACAGTGTTCAGGAAGAGAATTACATTTTACTGCAAATATCCAATAATATAGTTAATACCCCAAGATTTACAACTGCACTGTATGCCTATAGGAAGCTGATCCTCCCAATGCTGAAAGGCAGCCAGGTATAGCAAATAAAGAACAGGCGTGGTATTCTGCCTTACTGCAGGATTTGCTCACTGGAAAATTAGATCATTTACTATTGCTTGACATTTCTTACAATGCACATAAACTCCAGCAATGTGCTCCCTCTTCTGGCTGTGCTATGCACAAGTTGTGCCCCCAAACAATTAAAACCCAGCTATTGTCACAAATACCGAGACAAAGATCACAAGAGGTGACCAGATGGTCCCTCGAAGCACACATACAATATCCAACCATGTTACTCTACTGGTACTCTGCTCTAAGATGCACAAAAACCTTTAAACAAAAAAAAAAAGCTTCACTTAGTTCAGACCCAACATTAAGTTTTTGCCAAACAAGGATTTACAAGCCCTATTATTAGAAACATTTTAATGAAACAAAGTCAGGGAAAGACAATTCAGCTTTAAATACATCTCTGCAGTACTGGTAACCCCAATATCATGGCATTGTGCTAGGGGACAGGGAGAAGTTAAAATAAACAGTATTCACCATTCAGAGTGAGATGCAAAAACAGCATAACCAAGTGAGGGTTTTTTTGTTGTTGTTATTTTTTTTTTAAATTCCGTTTTAAGCTAAACCATCACAAGGGCGAGATTAAGGAATTTTAAAATGATTTTTTTTACCTAAATGATGACCCTAAGGATAAACTGAACCAACAGAGAAGAACAGCAGCACACAAACACCACTAGAGTTTGATATTTAGTGACTTCAAGCAATATTATGTGAAACTTTATTTAGAAGGTTTAAATGGAAAAGGCCGGATTGTCCTAGGACATCTTAGTGACATTTTCCTTCAGAATATATTCAATAGGAGACGAAGGACTGCCTCCGAAGGATCATGTTTAACCTTTCAGCTCTGCAGGCTCTAGCTGAATCTCCCAACCCATTTCTGTAGGACATCTATACTAGTTGACAAGTTTTGTCCAGCTTGATGCACAAGCTAATTCCAAGCTAATTAATTCTCATTTCAAAATTTAGCTTTGTTGAGCCATGTGGCTTTCAGGTTGGTAAAAGGCAACTGAATGAAAATGTGGTGGCTGATGCTCTATCTGTATTGGCCATGAAGCAGCAGAGAGTGCTTCTCATGGCACTACTCCATAAGCATGCCTCAGTCCTCATCACTAAGGAGGATGAATTTCATACAAGAACAGAAAGAGACAGTTCAGCCTTCCTGGCACTCTCAGATCTGCCAGACATGATCTTGTACAACCTCTTAAGTTACTTCACTTGTAAAATGCATTTTTTCAAAAACATGTCTACCACTGAAGGTAGGCAGCCTTTGTGGCTTGGGTCATAAGGGTTGGAAGTTGTACAGAAATACTGAAGTAGTCATCAGGGGGTAGGAAAAATACTACCCAACATGCTCAACTAACTCTCAGTTCTTCAGACTTACCCTGAAATAGGGGTATGTGGGGAAGGTAACAGCCTTTGGCCTGAGATTTTACCTGCTATGGGGACATATGTGACAGGACCAAGATAAGCGTGTGACGCTTAACCCATTTTTAACAAGTCTTCCCTACGTGGGCAACTTCCAAACAACCAGCAGATTCAGTTCACAGTAGCTCACTGTGAGATATGCCAGGAAACAAACACAAAGGTCATTCTCATAGGTATTAAGAAATCAGCCCATTCTGGTAATTGCAATATTGGAACCTATGTCACTTTAAAACGTAAAGAAATTTAAGTCAGTTCACATCCCCACCACAGGATCATTTCACCAACTGAAATAACCCATGAGCTGAATCTTAAAAGTAATTAATTTGCATGTTAGAATCCTTACCGATCTCAGCAAATGACTATGTAACAGCTTGAAATATTCTGTACAGTTTAATGAACATTTGGCAAAACAGTTTGTTAAAAATGCTACATGCTGTACCAGATATCGAGCTGGGAGTTTTTGGCAAGTCAGATTTAAAGCACAGGAAACAAAGATTCACAAATTTCAGTACAAAGAATCCTTACATTATTATTTCTGGTATGAAGAACTTTAACACAGTGACTACCATTTTTATAAAACCTTACCTAAACTGTTCATCAGAGAAGCCATGTACATTTAACACTGCCCAAAAGTTAGTCATTTGCCTCCCTTTTTAAGGAGTAGATAATTAATACTAAGCTCTTTCAAACCACACAGTACTTTGAGAGCGTATGAACTGCTAATTTCTGCACCTGCATTAATCACTTTACTCAAAAGCAGGTGTCTTTAAAATTCTTCATAGTTTGATTAAAGAAACTCACCAGGGAAAGCAGTAGAAAAACATGAGCAGTAGAAATTAGCGCATTTGCAGTACAGCAAGTCTCTGGACTCCAATCCGTGACTTCAAGCCCTACAAGAATGGCTTTCTGCTATGCACCAATTATAAAAAAGCATTGTTGAAAGATATGCACATAAATTCTAGAGGATGTAAATCAACTTCTCACAAGGAAAACAAATGTTTATAACCATTAAAGGTATTCCAGAAGAGCCACATTAATGCTGTTTCAAAGAATGAGAAATAATGTGGTTAATGGTTTGACTTATGCAGAAACTGGACACCGTTATTTTAAAGTCTTATGCTGTGCCAGAAGCAAATAAAAATATTAAAATGTTACCTTCCTCCATCTATCTGACTTTTTTTTTTTTTTTTTGGAGTACAGGCAGTCCTCAGACTTACAACACAATTGGTTCCTGAAAACCACATCTCAAGTCGAAACGTTGCAACTCGGAACCACTTTTCCCATAGGAAACAATGTTATAACTGGGGATTGGTTCCTGCACCAAGGCCCAATACTCTATTTTCACCAAAAATAACCAGGAATTTTGTATTCAATCAATTACAGATGAGTAATAGAACTACATTATTGTATTTATATTGTAAATAGCAATCATATTGATTTGGAAGAACTTCTTTGAGGTGAGTTTGCTGGACTTTTTGAAGGGTTTTTGGCTGGAGCCTTCTCAGGAGTCCTGGCTGCAGGTTTTTCTCGAGCCTGGTCTGCTTTCTTAAAGAAAGCACCCAAGGAAGTTTGGACAGATGTTCTCCAGGGAGATGGGTGACGCAGCGAACTTATTCGCTGATGCAGCATGGCGTCGGATCAAGCATTCTAAAGTCGAAACTGACATCAGAAAGTTGAAATGGGGTGTCAATTTATAAACATTGTAAGTACAAAACGTTGTAACTTGAAACGTTGTAAATCATAGACTGCCTGTAGTGTAGTCTGGTAAATCCAAATTGCACCTGTTACCAAGCTGGGAAGTTCTTCCCACCCTGAGAAAACTGTTATTTTGTGGAAAAGCCTAGAAAAACAAAGTCTAGAGTGGAAAAGGCCCTGCCATCTTTGCTGGTGTATTAAAATCTCCCACCTCCCCCTGGAATATAAATTGCCTATTGTTCTAGTACCAATGTGGTCTTTGATCAAGAAGTCATCACAAGATGCTCACAATCTTGTAAATATAAATTCCCTTCTTTGGGCAAGATTAGAGGCAACTGTAGCTACACAAGCATCACAAGATCAATTTGATCTACATATATCTGAGTATAGGCCTAGGTACAGCATTGGTCAATGATTCTCCCTTTGGCAACAGATAATAAAAACAGGTGTTCATGCCGGTATTAGATCAGCTGCTTTTGATACTGTTGATCACAAGGTGTTGGTGATTCACCTATATATAGCCTTGGTGGGAGTTGGTAAGGGCCACTCTTAAGTAACTTTCTTCTTTTCTCTTAGAGATTTCAACAGGCCTCTTCCTGAGCAGCCTTCACATATAGTATGTTCCTCCAGCATCCCCTCTCCCTGTTCAGCGTGAATGGGGGGCACTAAGAAGGCTTGTAAAGGAGCAGCAGGTTCAGAATTTCCCAAATGCAGATTGAAACCCAAACTGTGCATCTCGTGCATCTAATTTGGATAAGAATTCAAACTTTAGTCAAACTTTCAGTCAAGAATGAGACACCAATGAGAACAAGGCAAGATGAATCTCAATCCAGAGAAGAGTGTGGTGATGATGTGGTTGGAGAAAGCAGCAGAGGTCATCAGCTCCTGTGATAGTACATCTGCTATTACTGTAACTATATTTGCAACTTAGGGGTACCGACAGGAGCTGAGGCTGACATGACAGTAGCACATGACAGTATTATAGTAGCAACCCAGTCACTTTTTTTATCTGCATCTGGCTAGGAGATTGCAGTCTTTTGTTTTGGAAGTGGATCTTGCTTTTGTCACGAAGTATGATGTGCCTCATCCAGAGCTGCACTGTCAAGGAAAATAATGCTGGCTCACTAAGCAAAGCATCTCAGCCCAATACAACACAAACACTTTGAGATCTGCACAGGCTCCCAACTGCTCCTCTGGGGAAGACGATATGAAGGCCAGAACCTACAAATTTCTAAATCAGTAATTATCAACCTTTATGGACTCAAGGCACCCCTCCATTAAATTTTTTGTGAATTGAGAGCCACCCAATTTCAAAAAATAATTCATAAATTACAGTGCTTACATCCTTGCAGATGGGCCCAGCAGTGAAGATGGAGGAACCATTCAAGCAGAGAAGCCTGACCTTGCATTTATTTGCTTGCTTCATCTGCTCATTTCCTCAAAACCCATTAATCTGCTCATACCTCATGGCACCTCAGGGTGCTGGGAGAATCTAAATAGTCTGGGACCATTTTACCTGAGGTTGTAACAAACTGCCACAAATATGGTCAGCATGAGGATCTCCATCTTATAGAAGGGAGGTAGCAACTAATAAGGCATTTCTGTTCAAGCTAGAAGACTCAAATCTTTTATCTGCTGCTTGGTCCTAAGCCATACAAATCTAGTGATATTTCTGGGCATGCTACAAAAGATGCCTCTTACACAGTATCTCTGAAGGAGAAACATAGGCTGCACAGGTAAAAAAGCAGCATGTGGCTAGCTGGCGAGCCAAGATCCCATAGAACTAATTCCACTGCTGCTGAATTTTAACCGTCTATAGCTGCAACACCCACCACTCTGGTCCTGCAGGACAGATAAGCAGTGCAAGGTCAGCCCATGGGGCAGATCTCGTACAGAGTTAGCACAGAGTCAGTCCAAAAAGGGAGTGGCATTAACACTGCCACCGCTCATCTACCACCAATTTTCCAGACCCCTGGAAACCCTGCAGGCCAGAAAACTCCATGGCTCGGCTCTGACCCATGGCTCTCTGGTATATATTGTATGATTGCTGTTATAAGCCAGTTAAACCCCCCACAACATAAACTTTGGTTTGACAAACATTACATCCGTTCTCCCACCCACTGTATAATAACATGTGCTTGTTTCTGAGACAGCAATGCACATTTTGTGTCTTCTGTGTAAAAAAAGAAAATTTCTCAACTTGATATTGAATAATCTAACTCTCCAAAAGAAAGGGTGTATCTCACTCAATAAAGAACCACTGAGGCAGTGGGTGTTTCTTACTCCAAACAAAGAGTGGCATATTGATATATTTGGGAAATTCTTCAAAAAACCTAAATACATATTCTCTGAGATCACCTTAATTTTAGAACACATGAAGAAGAAAGCAACTGCTTGTGAAGCAGAATATCACCGGTTCATAAGAAGCTAGTGAGTTTAACAGCCAGTTTAGAAAAAATAGCACATTAATTGTCACAGGACCCAAGTTATAAGCTTATCCCTGTGGTGCAACTACACTTGCCCCAAAGAACAGGCCAAGGCTGCCTTAGGATAACTCCTAATTCTCACAAGCCACAGCTCTACTGCCCTTATACTAGGGATCTCTACAAGCTCCAAGTGGCCTCCCCCTTGGGCTGTGAAAGAAATGTTTAGGTCCCACTCTCCAAAGAATGGGTTAGCCTAGAATATTGCTTGCCTAGAAATTACTCTTGTCATAGGCAATCAGTAAAGAGACAAAACAACAAAAAATGTATTACATAGAGAAAAGAATTATATGAGCAAAATTTGGGTTTTGAAGACAAAAATGACAAAGCAAGTAAACTTTCTAAACCCTCTCATATGGTTACCCTTGCCCCCTTAAGAGACTGGCCTATATAACCATAAATCACCAGGGCCAATTCTGTCAGCCCCGATTGCTAGGTCCTTGCACACTTCTCCAGCCCTCAATTCTATCTTAACTAAGATAGAAGCCTCCAAGCTGGCTCCTCGCATCAGCCTTAAACTAATTACTCATGTCACCAAAACCTTCCAGAAATTCCTGGTCTTCCTGAGTTACCTGGCTAATGGGTCATCTCTCTCAGATGTCTTTTTTCTAGAGGCGCTGATTTCCCCATTACAGGCAGACACCACCTTGGATGCCCAACCCCACAGTGTCTTCTTTAGCCTGCATCAAACTGGCAATTCTTCTTGCCCTAGTGTCACAACAGCAAAAAGAGATTTAGCAGTTCTGCCCACTCCCTTGGACTAAATTATATCCAAAACCACACACACACACACATATACATACACACTGCATAACAATCAATACAGTTGTAGCAGAAACATAAATGGATACAGCATAATATGGGTCTTTCAACAAGATCACACACACACACATCAGCAAAATAAATGCAAAGAAAACATTCACAGCACCTCACAAATCCCCAAAACACAATGGGATTTGAGACAAGTTCAAGGAGTATATCCCTTTTAAAGTAAGCTCCAGAAATAAATGGTATACTCCTAGTAAAGAACCTGGTCAAAGCATGAACCTAGGCCCCTGGCCAACAGTACATGGACAGTGCAATTAACACATCAATCACATAGTAAATGGCGACATGCCACATTTGAAAGGTATTTGCCAAATCAGTGACAAAAACAGTACATGCATAATTTAGAACATATTTGTGGCTGGTTTGCACCACAGTTAATCTTGAACACATGGCATGTGGGCCAAGTAGCCACACATGTGGTCCAGCTTCACCGTGGGGTCCTGGGCTCATCTTCACAGAGTTTATCCACCTGCTCTGTCTTCCCCACCCCGTGACAGTTCATCAACACTCCTTAAGTGGCCCTCCAGCCCAAATAATTACCCAACTCTGCACTACGGCAAGGTCCATAAACATGTTAAATCATATTTCCAGTATAAAGGAACTGATTTGCATCTTGTACTGTGTTGCTCAATAATACAAACTATAGTTATCATGCCTTCATTACCTTCCAGATTACTGGTCTCCTCAGAAGAGGAGGATTCTACACACATTTATCACAGAGGATTTTTTGTTTTTTTGGGGTTTTTTTTTTGTTTTGTTTTGGTTTTTTTTTACAGTTTAAGCCCTGCTTCCCTCCCTCATTTACACCGAAGATCCACAAAACAACTGATCATCTCTCACTCTCACAAGTCTATCAATAACATTATGAGCTTTAGTAACACAGAAAACATTCTGCAATTTATCCATGTTCTCTTCCATCATGAATTTTATCGTGTCCCATTCTGAAAACTGATTATGCAGAAATGGCACCTTTTTTACTCAGCAGATCCATTCTCAATGTGTATTTTAAGTCACAACTGCTGACGCTAGTGACACATGCTTTACTACTTTTACTTCTGTCAAAGCTTTGGAGCCAACACAGCTAAGCTGTAATCTTTTCATTATACGTTAAAAGTCTTTATTAAAGAAGCATTAACTATTTAAAAGTTGAGGTCTAGAATTAAGGTTGTCCAGGAGATCTGGATTCAGTCCCCTTGTTCAATGACATTAAATACCTGGAGTTTGTTTTACAGAAGAAGTGCAGGTAGTTACAACCAAGACTGAAGTCTATAATGACTAGAACTGGTGAAAAGTTTTCCCCTTCAAAAAAGTTCTTAAGAGACAGTTCTGTAAGAATTGTTATGTTTTGAAAAACTGAAATTAAGTATTTCTGTAAGTTTTTCTAATAGGTATTTCAAACTGATCAGAATGAATATTTTGATTTTTTTTTTATTTAGGAGTTACATTTAGATTTAAGTTTAACAATGAGAAAAAAAGCTCTCACCCCAACATGTGTGTCTTGGTAACAGACCACCAGATTTTACTGTAGAGGCCTTGATAGCAAAGCTCTGGGTATAAAAATGTCAGACTGTTTTAGGTTCCTTTTCTCATACATCTCTGATATCAACATTGCAGTAGAGCCCCTTTAAAAAACAGTCAATACACTTGTTGGCTTATATTAGAAGAAATGATTCAAACGCAAAGCAGTAGCTCTGCATGGACATAGCTAATCTGCAGCCAGCTGTTAGGGGAGTAAAATATCACTGGTATGGAAATATACAAGCTTCAGATTCTGCAAGTTTGGCATCTGCGGTACAAGATTGGTTTAAGATGCCTTAAAACAGCTTCTTACAAGTGACAAATTGATTTTTAAAACACTTAATAGATCAATCTAGAGCTGTACTTAGGAACTTCTCCTTGAGCTCTCACCCCAATGCATATGGCTCAGTAAGAGGCCCTAGTTGCAGGCCTGACTAAATACATACCCGAATACATATGCTACACTGTGGGCGAATTACTCACTCAGAGGCTTCTTATAGTAACCGACTCTCCCACACTGCATATATTTAATACATAAACGGTACTTGCAAACGTGGATACGTGAGAAAGTTAAATTTTACTTGAGAAAGTTAACTTTTGTGTTCTTGTCTTAAAATGATTAACTGTTACACTGCATTAAGTCTGACATTTAACTTAATTGCTTTAAAAAAGAGGAACATTCAGAAAATTAAACATGTGGGGAAAAGCTGATGATAGAAGTGCTAAAATAAGGTTATGCATAAGGTATAATGACCTCCATTAGAGATGGGTAAGAGATGTAAATCCATTGTTCCAAGCACTGTGCAGGTTTGTATATTCTTGATCCTTTCCTAATGCATCTTTGCTCACATACTGTGCTTTCCTAATATTTAAGTCTCATTTCTGATTCATTCTTGAATTTGTCAGCTAATATTTTAAATTTTAAATAAAGATCTACCATTGATGTTAAAACATGGACTGAGGGAAACACAAAAACCAGAATATACACCCAGAGCTTTCTTCTATGTTTGTCTTGTAACATAAAATTGGCCAGAGGCCAAAACATAGAAAGACCAATAAAGTGTACGTTTACATGTAGAAAATAAACTTTGACCAACAGTCAACTATTTTATTTTTTATTTGTTTTAAAGGAACCATTGTGAGTCTATACCCAGGGGTAAGCAACATGGTGGACTCCATTTCCCAGCAGCCCCTGCCTGTGCCAGTCCTGGCTAGTCTCAGGAGTGGCAGATCCTGGGAGCAGCAGGGCCATGACAGCACACAGCCGTGACTGTGCTCCCAGGTTCAGATTCTGTACATGGAAAATGTATAAATTTTCCATGTACAGAATCTAATTACTAGGGGCAGGGATCATCTTAAATTCAAGGCTGTCTTGTATTTACGTAAATATGGTACCGGTAGTTATACTTTTCATTTTTTTCAATTTCAGAGCACTGTAAGAAAAATAGCCGTTCCCTTCGCTCCTTACTCTGCCTAAATGAAAGCAAACAAGGCATACTGACAAGATAACACTGAATACTGATCAAAATTCAATTCATATTGTTAACAGACTTTCCGAAGACCACATAACTCCACTGTGTATGCAATCCCATAAAAAAGCTTGTTTTAGAGGGCAATACAGCCAGGTTATGTAACAGTTAACAGAAAATCATAGTTTTCCATTTTTTTTTCCTTAAGTCATGTTTAAAGGAAACTCAAACACGTTTGCCTGTTCACAGATGAGCTAAGGACCCAGCCAGTTCACATAGCCAAAATGATTAAAACTTCAAGCAAGCTCTTATACCATTAAATATTCATACATAGCTTTCACATGTACACAGCATAACCACATTTATTGCAAACTAACTAAATACAATCAGCACTTTTAAAATAGACGAGGTGAAGAGAGGCAGACAGCCAAAGTGCTCTCATGCATACTTGGCATCCCTAAAGCTGGAAAGCACGAATCCCTGCACACAACCATTCCTTCAATCACTCAGTTCCACTTTGGGGCAGGGGGGTTGTATAACCACCTTGGGCAATCCTGCATGCCTCTCTCCACCTCCAAAACAGGGAGCGCAGAGGCTGAGGGTACAAGAGAGCACGCACTGGCTGGCTGTCCCACTCACCACCCAGTTGGAGGGGGTGGGGGTGAGAAATGGGAGACAGACAAGAGTCCCAGGATGGAGGGATTGTCTGTTGAACCCCCTGACTGGGCAACAGGCTGCTGCATTCTACTGTGGCACATTTGAAGCACTCCAGCTGAATGGGCATGGGGTTTCGTGTCTTTCTGTGGCCTGAAGCACTCATTTTGAAGTGCTCCAGACTGGAGTGGAATTCAGAAAGCTTCAAATGTACATCTGTCCAAGGTCTCTAAACCATGGTGCACAAAGGAATGAGAGAGCGCAAGCAGCCTGATGCATAAGCTAGCAATGACAGCACTCCCCTGAGGTTGGAAATCCAGGTTCTGATCCTCTGCTCAAGGGAGTGCTTAGGCATTTTGCATTAAACTGCCATAAGATAAAGTGTTGACAGTGTTTTCATGACAGGGCTACTGAATCAGACCCCCTTTTAATTTCTCTCTCTCCTTGGAGTCATCATGAACCTTGCACTCCATTCACAATAACCACAACGGCTCTGGAATGGGCTCCCAAGAGAGGTGGTGCTCTCCCCTATCCTTGGGGGTCTTCAAGAGGAGATTGGACAGATATCTGGCTGGGGTGTTATGATCCCAGCACTCGTTCCTGCCCAGGGCAGGGAGTTGGACTTGATATGTTCAGGTCCATTCCGACCCTAGAAACTATGAAACTATAATTTCAATTGGAGGGCTACAGAGTGCCCCATCCAGCCTCGTCTCTATCTTGGTAAGGGTGCCTAACTGAAAAAGAGGAAGGTGTAGTTTTGAATCTACTCAGGCCAAGAAGAACACCAAACCCAAATGTTACATTTCTTGGGAAAGCATCCCAACCACAGGGCTATTACAGAAGGTATTTATTCCCCATCCCTTGCACCATCTCCTCCAGCTGCATTTTCTGAAAGTGACAATGTCCACTGTACCTAGTTCATAGCTCAATACTATCAGTATTTGGTATGTTTTGAGTACACCAACCAGACTGGGCCCTTGAGGTTATCTTGATTTTAAGAACTCCTAATTAGCCAAGCCCCAAAAAATGGTATAGGAGGCCCAACATACTCAAATCAACCATGATGGCAGACCTCTAGGTATACATAACAGCATAATATTAGGTGGTTCACTTGACTGGCAAAAAACTTAGGCACTACAGCCTCTACATTTGAGTGGTTAAACAGGTTTTTGTGGATCACTCAATTGAACTTTATCAAAATTCAAGCACCTAAGTTGTACTTCAGGCATGCTGGGCCAGATACAAAAAAAAAATAAAAAAATAGCATGACCATTTGAACTTAGGCATCTCAGTGTACACAGAAGGTAGAACTCCACTAACCAGACCATGCATCAAATCCATTTATAACAGCAATTTTGTTAAGTTTCAAACTCTGGGACAGGAACTCCTGTCTTACATGTGTAGACAGTATATAACAATGCATACTGCCTAATTACAAATGCCCATTTCTAGCTACAAGCAACATAAAGGTGGCAAAGAGGAGGACATGGCCATTTATTATCAGTTATGTGGCATAAGTATAAGTACCAACATTAAATTCAAAATGTAGATTTTATTTCAATAGCTCTAACCCAAGGTAAAGCTAAACTAAATCTTTTTGATTTCCAAATTACTACAAACTTTTAAGATCACTCACCAGGTCACATAACACAAATTACAACCCCAACATCACTAGATACATCTTCAAACAGCCAGGTAATCTGGAGCTGTGAAAATGAAAGCCACGTCAGACTCAGAAGAATTAAACCTGTGGATTACTGGCCTTTAACATTCCTTAAATTCCTACCAGTATAGATACATTTCATTGCTCGTAAGTAAAGTAACCAATATAGTCAATCTAAGACTAAAATACATCTTCCTGCACAGTAGATGCAGCCAGTACATACAAGGCTGCTTAGAAAGTCGCACTGAAACATCTCTACACCAGCCCCCTTATAACAGAAACATTATTTTTAACTTTATTTTGGCTGTCTAGCCTGATATTTTGTATGAAAAGTTAGCAGGATTATAGTCATCAAGGTATGCACAGAAAAGTTTTGAGACTGTAGAATCAAGCTTCTGCTGTATGAGCATGAAGAGCTGGTACAAACAAGTAAGAGCCTTATTAAAAGAGCCAATAAAATTTTAAGGCTGCACAAGGTCTTCACCACTGCTAGACTGGCATGGTATAGTACAGTGTTATAAGAGATTTTAACTGGCCTGACAACACTCGCACAGTAACACCACAAGTAAATAATACATTTTAGATAATAGTTGGTAAGGTAAGAAATAGGCATTCCAGGATGCAAAGTGCTGAAGGGATTGGTAACAAGGTATTTCCTTTGATTTTTAAAATAGCGTAATAAAACTTCATTTCTGATCACTGATTCAAACATCAGCAAGGCATCTCATCTGAGGACTACTCTGCAGCCAGTAAAAAAAATCAATTTTATCATCTCAATAAAAACCTGTTCACTTCAGAATGTAGCACAAATGTGTGGCACTGATAACAATGGTCTATTTTTATCTCCCATGTTAAGTGTTAGGACTGCTAGTTACCCAGTGCTGGGAAAGTAGAAGGAAAAAGCAATAGGGTAACAGAAACTGGAGAATTAAATGCAATTTGCCAACCAACACCTCTTATTAAATAATGAGCATCAGCACTCCAAGAAAAGCTATTCTGGATCGGGCGGGGTGATGAGGGACTAATAAAGAGAAAAAGAAAGAGAGCATGAGCGAGCAAGCACGCAAGTTCAAAAGCATCAGGAAAGGGCTCAATCTAGTGACAGTGGATAAGAAAAAATTATTTATATTTTTGTACGCCTTCCCTCCCCCCCATCATTGGCAAGACTTCCAATGCAACACTTGTAGTCTCCAAAATCTCAATCTTTGATTCAATTCATAGGTAAGAAAATCTGTTTGACTGCAGTTGTGTGGGAGGTTTGGGAAAAAACTTTGTGCTAAATGCTGGCTGACAAATGCAGGGCTAGATAGCAAGAGTCCATTCCAAAGCTGAAAATCCCAGACGGTGAAGGCAATTGACAGAGAGAAAAGGGAAGTTTGAACTGAGTGGGAGTAGCTAATTTACTCTGTAAACTAAAGGAAAGGAAGTGTTTAATACATTACATTCTATTCTGAATTAGAAGCTATGGTTTTGCATAACGGGCACAACTCAATACAACCTCTCTCAGTCACAGATTTTTAGTTTAGCTCTGTTGGATAAGACTAGAAGTGAACTGGGAAAAGGCAGGCTTCCAATTTATTACACTACACAAAGGGCCTGACCAAAACTAATTCAAATCAAGGGAGTCTCTTCATTGATTTCTGTGAGCTCTGGGTGAGTCCCACAGTACAAGCGTTTCACATCTTGTGTCACGAACACAAGGATGCTAAGGTTCCTGCAAATCTAAGTGGAGAAATTCTTACAAATCAGACCTTAAGCAGGTTGGCAGTGGAGAGGATATTGCCCCTGTTGTATATATTCTGTTGATAAAGAACTTCTCTTTGTAGTGATGGTACTTTCCACAGCACTTAAAAAGCATGTACATTGCAAGAAAAAAGCTGAACGCACCGAGTATCACTAGAAAATTGACATGATCTCAACATAAAATATATTTGATTGTTCATTTTGCTGATAGAAAGAAGGAAGCAAAGTACCAGCAATCTAGCATTTGTCAAGCTATGAAAAATGTCACATTCTTCCTTTACAACACACTCAGTATTGACCATGTGAATGCATCTAACAGATGTCTTTCAAAGGTTGATTTTGGACTCGAGGGAAAAAATAAAAGTAAATCATCATAAAACCTCTAATATTTTTTTTATCCCTCTCATGAAAGAAAAATTATAATGTTAAATCCTACTATTTATACAAGTTTAAGGTAAAAAAAGTCATGTGATTTTGCAAGTGACAAGGGCCAAAAAAAAGTCATAAGAAGGTATTAGAAAATCCTTATTCCTACCTGTACATTTTCTTCCGTAACTTGAATTTCACCAGTATAAATGTAATCAATAAGTATTCTCAGAGTCCAGCCATCAACTTCCTTTATCCGAACTCTCTTTGCTCGACTCTCAGTCATCTCCCCTACAAAATACAATTTTGTGATCTGGTTATTTTAGATGAAGATCCCTCACAAATTACAGCTGTTCTTTCCTGCCACAGAGGTGTTCAAACCTAAAAACAAACCTATTCGGGTCAGTTGAAAAATTTAGCTCATTTCATTTAATTATACAGTTCCTATCTCCCTTTAAAAAAGGAGTTATAGTTATCATAAACTGAATGTTAAGTGATTCAGGAAATCTAGTTTCCTCAGCATGGGCCATTAGTGAAAAACGGCTGTTGGATTTAACAACTGGCAGTCTCTTGACACATATACAAAAATATTTCACTAAGGTGAACTTGTAAGACACTCTTACCTTATGTGCTCCTTGTGCCAAGGAGTTTTTCCAAGTGCTGGCAGTAGAAGCAGTTCTAAAAAAAATCCAGCCCCCCCACAAGAGAATCAAGCAATCAAAGAATGTTTATGTGAAGCAGTCATGAGTAGACAATTTTGCTTTTTATATCCTCCACCAGTGGAAATTTAAATAGAGATTAAAATGGAAAAGGAGGGGAAACTCACTACGTCTCATTTTGTGGAGGCTTAGATATGAATCATTAAAACATTTACCATGAAGCATGATCTTAGAAGGTTTCAGGACAAAAAGTAACAAACTATGACAAGAAAACTGCTCTCTCAGAATGCAGTAATTTTTTCATATGACAAATCACTGCACTGCACATATGATGGCTTCCTGGGCATCAGCAGAATGCCAAGTGAAACACCAGAATCCCATTTCAAGATAGTGTCTTAGAGAAGATTGTGGCTGAACTACCAAATACCCCAGATCTCTTTGTAGCTGGCCAACCTGTTTATAACACTTGGTGAAAGAGGCAAAACCGCACTGGTTAAAAAGGTAGAATTTCTCCTACAAGCAATGGATACAGATTAGGTGTCCATACTTAAGTTGTCAGCAGTCCTAGATGCTGTTAATTACAAGGTAATGCAAGCTTGCTAAGGTCAGTCTAAGCTTGCCTAAATGCTAGAGGTGCACAGATACATAGGTCCGATATCAGATGGGCACCGATCTGAAGAAATCAGAAATCAGCCATATCAGGTCAATAATTTGGCCAATAAATGGCCCATGCATGCACACAGCCGCAGCGCAACACAGGCAGCGAGGAATACAGCCCAGCAACATGGAGAGCTGTCTCCAGCTAGTAAGTCTGGTGTGGTGGAAGGGGAACGGGCAGGGAAGGGGCATGGGAGACATGGGGCTGGTCCAAGTGTTGCCCAGCCAGCGCGGGGCAGGCAAGGGACAGAACGGTGGCTCAGAGGGCATGGGGAAGGATGGGCTTCCTCATGCCACCACTGTGTGCCGCTGATCTAGGGGCTCATCAGGCACTTGTCAGCTCCTGCTGCTGCTCCCACCGCTTGTCTAGGAGGGCACAAGGGGGGCATGTGCCCCTGGATCTGCGTGGGGCGGGCCAGGCTGGGGCCACACCAAGCTCTTCCCCACAAGGCGAGGCTGCAGCCACAAATTCGCTGTAGCCCTTTCCCAGCACAGCCGTGTGCCACCTGGAAGAGCTTCGCACAGCCCCGGCCCCAGCCTGCCCTGTCCAGATCCAGGGGCACACACTTCCCCTGCCCTTCCAGATGAGCAGCAGGAGCTGCTGGACCAGTGGCATGCAATGGCGTGAGCTGCTCCCCCACTCCATGCGCCTCTTGGCCAAGCCATGACTCCGTGCCACACTCACCCCACCCCAGCTGGGCAGCACTTGCCCCAGCCCTTGCCCCACACCCTCCCTCACCACAGGGGCTTTCATCTGCCCCCCACACCACCCTTCTACCACACCAGACTTACCAGCTGGAGGCAGCTCTCTATGCTGGGTATCAGAAATCAGATCAGTATCAGCTAATATGCCTCCTTAAAAATCAACTATTGGTATCAGCCCCCTACTAAATGCTGCAGCAATAGTGAACATTATTTCTCTTTTGCCCCACCTTTTTCTGTCTAAAAACTTCTAGAAGGTGACGTGTCCTTACAGCACTCTCGTGTCACATCCGACTTTCTTGTTTGCTGATGGCATTCAGCTCTGCCCCATGACCCAACTGCCAGTAGTCTAATCAAGTATCCCAGGCAAATAGGGACACAACTGAGAACTAAATGGTAGAACCTCACTGACATTAGACTGAGATAGAGGGAAGCAACCAGAAGATATGTCCGTGTTCATATGTTCCTGCATTTCTATCATTTGTTTCCCTGTTTGTGGGGATCCTTGGAGTGGCTGAATATTTGTATACATTAGAAATGCCCAAGCGTGTCTTTTAGCATTTGCAAGTCTTCAGCAGATTGCAAGTTTAGTTTTTCTACTGTGTAGCAGGGCACTAGGTTGCCTGCTACTGAATAGTAGTAAATGGGTTTAGCTGCCATTCATAGGGCAGCAGGTGCCAGTTGCTATGGCAACTAATTGGGTCAGCTGACCGCCAGGGGGCAGGGCCTGGCCTTTACAAACAGAGAAGGCTAAAGCCAGAGCCAGTTTCCCTCTGGCAGCCAGAGGAGCAGCAACTCTGCTATGGAGCAGAGCATGGCACAGCCGTCTGACTGACTGAGAGTCTACATGATGAGATGGGGGGAGGGAACCCTGACAGGAGTGTATGTTATAGCCGGGGGGGCTTAGTTTTGTGTTGCAACTGGTTGGCTTAGAGCTTTGGGTTTTCTGTTTGGTTGCTTGTGTAAGACCAGAGGACCAGGCGAGGCTGTAGGGGTGGAAGAGGCCTCAAGGGATCTCCCCAGTAGAAGGGAAGTTTCTAGCATCGCAGAGGGCGCTGCGTTTTGGGATGTCCCGACCCCAGCCCATTGGGCGACTTCGGGAGGAGCTAGTGGGGTATTCCGCCCCCCAGCCCAGCGTGGACCATATCGGGACGAGCCCCAGTTGGGAAGAGCCCCAGTGGGGCGTAGGCCCGAGAAGGTGGGTCTGGGGGCCAGATAAGACCGCCTGAGCCCCAATTCTGGGAAGCCCAAGTTGGGCATAGAAGGCCCCAGTACGGGCGAGCACGGGAGGTGCGAGCAAGGCCCCGGTGAGAGCAAGGAGTGCGTGAGTGCGGGAAGCGTGAGTGAAGCCCCAGTGAGGGCAGGACCGTGAGAAGCGCGGGAGACAAGGCCCCAGTGTGCGTGAGACCGCGGGAAGCACGAGGCACAGGTCTGAGTGCGGGTGACCGCGGGACGTACAGGAGGCAGGCCCGGGTCATACACTGCCTGTAATTGAGGAGCCCCGAGAGGGGAGTAAGCCCATTGAGAAACCGGGGAAGGGCAAAAGGGCGCAGTCTGAGAGAGGCCCCAGGGGCGGGCGCAGTCTGAGAGAGGCCCCAGGGGCAGGCGCGTATATTGAGAAGGCCTGGGAGAGGGGGTGAGCGCATATATTGAGAAGGCCTGGGAGAGGGGTCGAGCATATCGAGTAGGCCCTGGGAGAGGACCAGCACAGGAAACAGAACGGAACCCCGGTATAGCAAGATAGGCCCTGTGCCAAGGAGGGCAGGAAGGCAGCCTCCCATTAATAATAATAAGATCAAAGACGTGGCGGGCGAGAGAGGGTGCATTCATGACCCAGGTTGGCACGGTAGGCAAGGGCGCTAGGGGAGGTCACGGCACCCCTAGGGACCGTCCTGCCACATACTGCAATTCCTGCCTTTGCTACTATAAGCATACTCTGGAAGTGCTCTCAACCCTTTGGTCAATCCAAAAGCTTAGGCAGGTGCAGAATGCAGAAACTCATCACTACCAATGCGCATCTCAGGGCAACATACATCATTCATACTCAGTGGGCATGTCTACATGTTCAACAGTGCACCATAATTACAGCACATGGAGTTTAAAAGCTGTAACAGCAGGTACTACTTAACGTGCCATAATTGGTGCTACTGTGCAGTAGCACCAGCCCACCCCCTTTTGTGATGCTAATCCACAGTAAACTAATTCTACTGCACATTGGCATATTAGCACAGTTTTTGCCTGCAACACTAACATGCAGTAAAATTAGTCTACTATGCATTTAGCGTCTCATGTAGATGCTCCCACTGATCTGCACTTCCTATTTCTTTGCTTCTATATTGAATTCAAAGTGCTTTTCTTAATGTATAATGCACCAGAGGGGCTGGATCTTCACTCTTGAGAGCCTACATCTGTTTCCTGTACTTTCACAATTGCATGGGTAGAAGTATTTGACCTAGCCTCCATTAGCTGAGAGGAGCTGACCACCGAAGTTGTCTGTGAAAGTGCTCTATTCTGGTATGGGCGTCTTTCCTTCCCCACCTCACCCTGGGTATAAAACAGACCAAGCAGATCTTCAGAACATGCTACAAAACATCTTGTTATGTGGGCTGCTGTGGAAAACATACTTCTGAGATAAATAAATGTGTGGGAGAACAGGGAGAGAAAAGTTCTGTAGACGATTTAGCTTTGTTTTCCAAGGTTGTGTCAGGGTTTCTGTTGTGTAGGGACACAACAGTTTAAACAATTATAAAATCTAAAACTCAGGGCTTTCTGAGCCTTTCTTTTGGCCATTAATAGTAATAGAAATCTTTTCTACTGTGACACTGTTCTACACATGGCCCACAATTGCACATTACCTTGAAACACAAATTCTGACCTTGAGGATGATGTGTAGGTTACCAGGAATTCAGGTTCTAAGCATCTTTTCTTAGATTCCCTTTCTTTCTTCTTTTTTTTTTTTTGGTGTGAGAATTCATCCCTGAGAACACATCTATTCTGCCTCCAAAGCAAGCCCCAGGGTGCTGTGATAAAACATGTAGGGGTACACTGATAGAGATTTTTTTAGCCAATCCCAATGGCCGATTGTTAACCAGCCATATTGGCTGATACCAATCTGATAGCCAATATGCAGCCCTACAGCTTAGAGAGCAGTGCCTGGCCAGTAAGTCTATGAGGTGGAAGGGGCATGGGGGTGGGGTGCAGATCCAAGCACCCACAGTGAGGGAAGGAATGAGGCTGGAGCAGGGGCAGGCACAGACCAATTTCATAGTTTGTAGGGTCAGAAGGGACCTGAGCAGATCATTAAGTCCCACCCCCTGCCATGGCAGGAAAGAGTAGTGGGGTCAAACGACCCCAGCAAGGTGATTGTCAAGTCTTGTCTGCAGGTGGTGCTGCAGAGGGGAGAGGGGGCTACAGGGAATTTTGGGGCGACTGTAGCCCATCCCATAGTCCCCCTTCCCAGCACCGCTAATGCCCGCCCTGAGTGCAGACCTGGCCCAACCCCACCCAGGGAAGAGGCTGACACAGCCCCTAGCTCACAGCAAGCAGCCCACCCTCGCCCTGCACACAAATCCAGGGGACACTGGCCCTTCAAGCCTTCCTTGGAGATGTATGCAGCAACAGGGAACTGCTCCCACTCCTCACTCACAACCCCTGGACGAGCCACCCACGGCTCTGTCCCACGCCCTGCCCCACCCCAGCTGGGCCGTGCCTGCCCCAACACCACCCCCACTCCCTCCCTCACCATGGGGGCCTTTATCTGCCCCCCCACACACCTGTTCCTCCCCACAGATTTACCAGTCAGACGCTGCTCTCCACACTTCTGGGTTGCATTCATGGCCACATGCATGGCTACAGCAGCCAAAAAAAGCCAAATTTTCCTTTTATTGGTGCCAAATCGGATATGGACCTCAATGCACCTCTAAAAACATGCACCACTCATTTGGTCCCCCTCAGTGAATGTCCAAGTCAAGAAATCAGGCTGTGTAGTCACATTTAGCAACATCCTGAGCATGTGCCAAAAAGCATACCCGAGACAGCTTGAAAATGGATTTAAGTGCCCGTTCAAAGCTGCATTAAACTAGTTACACCACCAAACTTCTGGGTGACAGCAAAAATTAAGCCAGAATGAGATGTGAGTAGTGCTTCCAGGTGGCTGCTTGCCAGGGTGGCAACAAAGACACGCCCTAATTCAAGAAGTTAGCAGTAGAAGGAAAAAAGCAAAGCACCAAGACATCCTATATAATTAGTCCAACCTTCTTCAACGCAAAAAAAATAAAAGGAAGAGCACCCCAAAGAATATTTTTAAAGTACTTATGGTAACCCCTCTCTTTGTGGCTGGATATCTTCACCATACCTCTGGGAGGGAGCAAGTACCATTATATGTCCTTTGAAAGAAATTTTAAAAATTTAAAAAAAGAGGCAGATGATACACAACTCTCTAAAGCCACACGGGGAGTTTGTGGCAGAATGGAGCAATGGACCTTCCAGAAGTGATTTACAACCATTAAGGAATGAAAAACCTTAATATAGGCAATTCTATTGAGAGGTATAAGGCAATGAACCTGCTTTAGCTTACAAACCCTCTGGTGTCTCTGCTATAGCAATATGGCAGGGAGCTGATAGAGTAAGCAGAGGCAAAAGCCAGTCTGTACAGATAAAATTATAGGAACAGTGAACAGCACAAGTACCACTCAAAATTAGCCAAAGAACACTGAAATACACCCTCACGCTATAGACTGCCAAGGCCAATGGAAGCCTGTGTGTCTATCAATAGCCTACAATATCCAAGAGTGAAGAATACAATATTTAGAACAAATGGTCATGAGAAACTACCCACTTCAAATGCACACAGAAATGTTTTTTAATCTACTTTATGCCAAACAATTAGAGTTGGAAAGGTTAGAGAATCCTTTTCTCTAGTTATGCCTGTATAAACAACCTTTAACTCCTTTTATAAATGAGATGTTATATGTATGGTTTTATACATGTTCACCACAGTAGTTAAGATTAAGGAGACATTAGAAGCTTAAGATCAGGATGACCTCATTGAAAAAATATAAATAAAGCATTAAAATGTTAGACTTTGTTTAGCAAAAAAAAGTTTATAATTTCACATTTCAGTGCAGCCTTGTTATCTTCAAATACAAGAATTAAATATTTGGTACCTGTAAACATAGCATGGAAGTAAGGACTGCAGGCAGCAAGCACAACTCTATGAGCTGCAATTTCCATGTCTTCCGCTACTATTGTCACATCACACAGCAGGCTTTGACTATTTAAGAGATATTAAAGGAAAAACAATTATATATAAGCAAGCCACAGAGAATCATGTAACATCACATCACCCTAATACTCCCCCTATCCTAACCCCAATCCTAACAAAATGCTTTGAAGACAATGTTGATTAAGCAATGTTTTCAAATGTGTTATGAAACCACATGGCTATTACTCAGTGTGCTTACAGATGGTGTTTGGGTACATGCAGCTTCCTAAAACAACACTCATGAACAGTGCTTTCTTGCTTAGCTAAAAAAAAGACTTTTAGAAGTAGAAAATAACTAAAGATCTGTATCAGCTTAGGAGATAACTAAAAGAGTGAGGCTATATAATGGTGTCACTGGATACATCAGTGTGAAGGTAGACAAAGTTTCCCTCCCATATAAGACTATAGATATTCCTAGACAGTGAGGAAGCCTGATCTGAGAGAGGTTTCCTGGTTTTCCTTGCCTTTCCAACCATTTCATATACAGATTATAGATATTTTTATCCAGATGCACTAACCTAGATATTTTGAAGATAAACTTTATATTGTGGCCAATTTCTAACTTGCCTAGATGGTCAGTATTACTCTTAACTTAGTGTTGGCACAACATGATGTTTCCTCCCCACTATTTTCACAAAAAGCTTTAATAAAGTTTATTTAAACCACTTAATCCAGTTCTCCATGGTGCAAAAATTAACTAGAAGATACAAATTCATTGCAATTTACAATTACTCTTTATAGCTGAGTAACTCAAGCTGCAACCAGGTTATTCCCAGTATTTCTCTGGTAGGAATCATTAGTTTTGTTACACCTACTGTCATCATCCTCCAGGCAGGTCTCTTCCAAGAACAATATTTTGTCTCCAAGACAAAACGTAAGAATGCAAGTAGTGACATACTGGGTCAGACCACCAGTCCGCCTAGCCTAGAATCCTATCTCTGACATTGACAGAGGTAGATACTTTAGAGAGAAAGCATCAAATCAAGTATATCTAGAGCAGTGGTGCTCAATCTCCAGCCCACAGGGCTCCCCCCAGGTCCAGAAACTTGACAGTGGAAAAGCAGCGGCAGCATTAGCTGCCCATGGCTTACAGAGGTCCCATGCACCAAACAGAGATAGCACACGGGAATCATTTCATGATGAGATCCAGAACTGATGCTGGGCTGGAGCACAGACTGGCTCTATGGCTAGGTCAGCACACTGACCCCATGCCGGATCCAGCCCATGGGTTCACCCCACCCATGGAAACTAGCTTCATACTACAAAGGCTGATCGCTACTGATCTACTCTTTTTGTAACCCTCTTGCATCCACTATCATTGGTTTAGAGATGCCAAAGGACAGAGCTCACAGGAGCCAGGGGTCAGAAGATGGGACATCCATGGATTTTTTGCGAGATAAAGGGAAATTGGAGGGGGGGGGGTAAGTACATCAGAGCTGAGGAATTTACAACATGTAAAGAAAGACCATATTCTGATGGAACAAGAACCAGTGGGAGATTGTCACTCTAGTAATTCTGTCCCATACCACTAATTCCTTGAGCCTCAGTTTTCAAATAGCATATGGCTGTTATCTCAAATGGGATTTGCCATTAAGTGTTTAAATTACCCATCTCCAGATCTTGAGATGAACAGGTGGGATGGAAATGTGAAATAAATCCAGCAGCTGTGCACATCTCATTCTTAATTAAAACTTGCCAATTTCATGGCTACAGTTCTGAAACCTAGATGTACCGAGATGAATGATGCAGTTTACTTTTCGTTAAAAGTTATTGTTACAGAATATGACTCAGGTATGAAACCTGCTTTACTGTCAGCTCTTTTATAGAAGACTCTCTTCATTATCAGAAAGGCTTTTTCAAATTTTAATTAAAGCTAATAGCTGGTGTTATTTTGTGTCATGTTCATAAGCTGGCAAACCTGGTAATGCATCTTGGTATATAAAAGAAACCAAAATAGATTTTGCCCTAGCAATCGCTTTCCAATTTGTTAGAATGATCTGATACGGTCAAAAATAGGAAAAAGTAATTATTTTACATTTTCAACAAGCTTGAACATCTTTGTTTATAAGCAACTGAAGTCTTTTACTAAGCACAGGTTCTGAAGAATTCCTGCCTTTGTCTTGATGAAGACTAAAGAGGAAGTAGATTGCTAAATCTTCATGTGACAGAGTTACTAGCCAGATGTCCCCGAGATTTATATTTAGGGACCTATCTAAGCTATGGTAAAACTTTGTGGCACAGCACCACCTTTAATCTTGCTCTTTTTGCCACACACCCTTCCCCCTCATCACTGAGCGGCCAAGAGGCAATTTAATGCCTCGGCCCCGCACTATTCATCTAGCCAATGAGGCTAAAACCTTGAGCACAGCACTGGAACTGGGCTAATAAGACTTTCACATCAGAGCTGATTAGCTTTGGCACAGTACTGCATTAATGTAGTTACACTTCCAATTTAGAAGCTAGTGTGCGCACCAAGTTATCTCCGGTACATCCACATGACCTTGTGTTGCACTGTAGTGTGTAAGCAGGCCCTTAGCTTCATTAAAACACAGCCCCTACTTCAAAACTTTCCCTAGCCAAGAAAAAGTCAGTTGTGGAACCCTAAAATATTGCCATAATTATTGAGATACTAAATCAGGTTACCTAGCTACCAAGAAAAAAGGTATGTGGTAGAATGAAACAATGCAACTATCCAATCCTTCTAGCAGCAGACTCTTCAGACACACTTTGGTGAGTATCCTCCATCCTTCTCTCATTATTCTGAAATCAAGCAAAATGTTTTAAGCTATTCTGTCTGCACAATTTCAACTGCATAGACTACACACTTTTCTCCACGTTCGTCTGAGACAGGACACACTATCAAAAGTTGATGAGCATTGTCATTTGGGCAATGTTAGCAACAGCAAATACACACATGCAAGAAAAAGTGCAGATAAAGAAAGGGGGAAAAGTATTTACAAATGCGTATGACAAAAAACAAGAGAGTATAGGCTGAGCTCTAAATGCTCAGGCCTTGCCTACACTAACATTCTCCGACTGTTACCATTACCTGTTTGGCTGAACCATAATTAGTATTGGCTGAGGGTCATAATTGCCAAGTGTTGCTGTTTTTCAACAGTGCTTCACCCAGTCCTGTCAGTACAAAGTTATATCAGTATGGTGTTCATAGATGTAGAGTCAGATGGGACCCGAGCAGATCATCTAGTCCAAACCCCTGCCCTGGGCAGGAATGAATACAGGGCTCATATGACCCCATATGTTAAAAACAGCCTCAGTACAGGGCTGCCAGCACTGCTCAGCCTGAGGGTAGCAATGTTTGGAAACAATTTTAAAAAAAGGTTTTTCCACTGTGTAAGAAGCCTCTGTGAAAGTGATGCAACTGAGTTCACCTGACAATGAACTCAATTCACTGAAATATATGGTATAAGAAGTAGTGACCTTTATGATGAACAAACAAAATCCTCCACATTTATGTCCCATAAAGCAATAACGCTGGCTAGTTTTTCACATGCAGTAATACAAAGCAGGTCTATTGTACTTTTCCTGTGCCACCACCCTCGGGCACCTGCTCTTGCTCTACACTGCCAAATCCAAAATAAGGCAGTTAACCTGCTGTGAGGATGCCCCTGCTCCCAGATCTGTCTCTTCTATGCCTGGGACCCATGGCAAAGATACCTTCAAGGTGGTTTCACCATCTCATTTCTAGGTTTGGCAAACATGAAGCAAGAGAGCAGGGCAACCTTCCAGGTGGCACTCTTAGTGCCTGCACTGACATACCTACATTGTCCATAGTCCAAATTACCATATGGTGAAGGGCTGGTTCTCACTTTAAAGTTTTACAACATTTATCTATGGGGAAAGAGATGTCCTTGGGAGTATACATTCTATTTATAGAATATACTCAAGAAAAAACTCCAGTAACATCATGAAGGGGTGAGGAGGATGGGAGGGGAGAAGGGGGGACAATCGGGTTACTAACCCCAGGCACTGGCAAAAAAAAAAAAGTATTTCTGGACCGGCCATGACCATGCCACCAACAGTACAACCACTGACACTTCCATGGCCACGTATCACTGCCACCCAGGGCACTCAGGTGTCACCCTATGCCTCTGGAAACCACTAACAACTGAAAATGTACTATAAACTCCATGCACAAGCACAAAATGAAGCAATACCTTCTTAATTCATTCATAACTTTGAAAGCTTTCTTCATATGCCAGGGATTCACTGTAACAGGGCAGTGTTTTTCAGTATTATCATCTTTCATATCCAAAGGCTTCTGATGGCAAAGTTTTGTGCATCTGGGGGGGAAAAAAAAGACACACACACAAAGAGTTGAGTTTCTCGTCTTCCTACTGATGTATGGGGTTTCTTGTTTTGGGGGCTTTTTTCTGTGCCTATCTGCAAAAAATGCTTTAGACCTTATTCTGTAATCAGAGCAATTTCAAATTACTCATTACCAATGTCCAGAATTCAGAGACACATGTAGCTCCATAAACAAGGGTATCAGTGCAAAGCCCAGCCTGCTCCTAATCAATCAGGCAGCTGCTGAGAAAGGAGTAGGTCCTTGAAATCCAAGCTTCAAGTCATGTTAGATGCATTCTCCATCCTGTCCCAGTTCCAGGTTTAGTTTGTCTCTGATAAATCTGTACTTTCACATGCCCTAAACTGCCAACTAGGAAAAAACAGTTCTCTCTTTTCCTGCTATCCCCCACCTCCCCAGCAGATCTTCAGCTGTTAAAACTATTTTTTTCCCAGCAGGTTCAAGGACATCCTCCACTGTGTAAACTTTGCCCATTTTCAGTTTCATGCACCGGCTTAGGAAACTTAAACAGTAGTTAAGCACAGTGATCTCACTGATCCGCACAATGCTTTTCTGAATTAAAATAGCGACTATGGATTCCTAATTTCTGTTCTGAAAAAGCTCTGAGTAGTCACACTGATACTAGAGCAACCGGAAAAACTAGGATCACTTCCTTTACATTCTGAAGCTGTTCATTGCAGCAATAAAGACAGAGCACTTAAATTTTCTAAGAAAAAAAATCATCTTCTATTAAAAAAATAGTGCACACACCCCTTTACTTGCGAATAGTAGCCAACAGCAAATAAAGAAGTGGGTTTTTTCAGTTTCAATATCAATAGGCTGTGTTGCTATTTCAAAAAAGGCATAGACTACCACAGCTCTCATACCAATATTTTTGAGTTCTCATGTTGTCATGTCTGCTACACAACTTTATTCCCAAACCTCAAAAATTAACAAGAGCCAAACAGAAACTCTCTTTAGAATTCAAAGTACTCGACTGTTCTGCCCAACACAAATTCTTTAACATTTTACACTCTTTTGTAGATTATTAGAGCACTGCTTAAAATTTGCCACGTGTAAATATCTTGCCTCTTTATGAGTGGGGTCAAATTAAATCTTTTTAACATCCAGAACTCTGACCTATTTTCCCAACTGCATCTCCTAGGGTTTTTCTTCCCAAATATAGTTTCATAGATGCAAGGGTTGGAAGGGACATCAACAGATCATCAAGTCAACCCCCTGCCTGGGCAGGAAAGAGTGCTGGGGTCAGATGACCCCAGCCAGATCCCCACCCAGCCTTCTCTTAAAGACGCCCAAGGTAGGGGAGAGCACCACCTCCCTTAGAAGCCCATTCCAAATTTCACCCACCCTTACCATGAAAAAGTTTTTCCTGATATCTAGCCTAAATCTGCTCCCTGTCAGCTTGTGACCATTGTTCTTTGTTACCCCAAGAGAAGCCCTGGTGAACAGAGCATCCCCAATCCCTTGCTGCGCTACCCCTGCTGAATTTGTAGGCAGCCACAAGATCACCTCTCAGTCTCTCCTCATAGGACTCATCCTGTAAGCCCTTAAACATATGAGTGGCTCTCTTCTGGACCATCTCAAGTCTATCAACACCCTTCTTGAAGTACAACGTTCAAAACTGGACTCACACTTGCTGGTATAGCCACTGAGAAATTTAGTGGTTACTGAAAACTACAAGCCTGTTCCGAGTGCTGTCTTTAAAGAGTTGCCAAACACACTGAACAGATGGCATGTTTGCTAACGTACTAATACATGAAGAACTCTCCATCCATTTGATGAAACTTTGTCAAATGCTAAACTACAAAACACGCATGTCATGAGTTATCAAGCCCATAAGATTCTCTTAATATGCACTGTATTTTGACAACTATTTTACCCACTTCTAATTACTTCCGCTTTGCTTATTTGTACCTCCAGTTGAGTAACAGTTGTGTGTGGCACTAAATCCATTTCATCTGTGTCTAGAGGCTCAGCTCAGCAGTATCTGAAACTACTGGATTAAGGAAAGTATAAATCCATGCATATTAAATAAGACTACAAGGAGTTAAAGGCGAATAATGCTCTGAGTCCGATGCACTTGTAATTACCCTGACTATTTAGTTAAATGCGATGATGTAGCTGTTGAATCAACCTGGGGATAGTTTGGGACCCTATGCAAGCAAAGAATGCTCCCTATAGATATCAATGAAAAAAGTAGTCCTGACCTTGTACATAGGAATGAATAGTAAAACTCAAACTGCCTAAACTATTCATGCATTGTCCCCGGCTGCATGAGATAATCCCTGTTCCTAAGGAAATGTCAGTACTACCATAATAATTTACTCTTCCAAAAAACAGCTACAGTTTAATCATTCAGAGGAAACATATGCCATCCCTTGCAGGTCAGATTGCAACAATCATTACAAAAGGTAGAAGGCAGTCATGGAAGATGCACATGGAATAGACAGAATTCAAACTATATGGCATCAAAGCATGCCTGTGTTGGTATTTTTTTTAAAAAGAGGAAGTCTGTGGTCTGTAAACAGACAGGCAACACATTTAACACATACCAAAAAAACAGCTGGGAGGCAGTTGTCATTTCTAGCTCCATATGTCAAAGTCTTGATCTGTCAGACCTTGGAAGAACATAAAGTGCTTCCAATTACAGAGACGGATTTTTATCCCCATCTCTCCTCTCCCCTCCCCTCCCCTCCATCACACCCTTCCCCATGGCTAACTTCCCCCAACCTCCTTCAAACCTGGCCTGCTACATACACACTGGTGCCAGTTCTCCCTGAAAGGCTAGCTGTGAAAGCCCCAACACACTGTAAAACATAAGGAAAGGCAAGAGCAAGTCAAGTATTTCCCCACTTAAGCGATGGATATCAATGTGCTGGGGGAAAAAAGAGGACATTGCAGCCTCTGGTCAAGTGCCTGGGTGACTGCTAAATCCCAGGCACAAAGTCCTGAGATAGCAAGGGAGATAACACAGAGACAACCTCAAGCACAAGGGAACCACGTGGTTCTTGAAGCAGATGAGAGTCAAATTCCTACACCAGCCGGCAAAGGAGGGTGGCGAGCAGCGTGGGCAACGGAGGAGCTCTCCACCTCCGGCGCAACAGCTTAGTCACCAGGACACTCATCCCACCCTAACCTCAAGGCCGGTCAGTGCCAGGGATGTAAAAACCTGCCAAGCTGAAACAGGTAGGAGGCAAGAACCCTTGCAGGCAGCAGCGGCATCCCTCGCTAGCCCACCCGCACGGCCAGCACCGGCTGTTTCCTTTGGGGGACCCTTCTAGGAAGGGACCACGACACCCACAAGCTCCAGCCACGTGAGACACGCGGTCCGCCAGGACCTTCGCCTCTCCTGCGTGCAGGACCCAAACCGTCGGGGCTACGGGATCGCCCCACACTTCACCTCCCTAGCTCCTTCCCTTCCTCCCTGCAGGGGCTGCCCAGGAGTAGCTGCAGCCCCGCAGAAGCCTCCGGGCCCCACTGTGCAGCTCAGGCCTCCCATCTCCCCTCGCCTCCGTGCCCAAGCTCGGGGCTGGCCCCGCACCAGCTTCAGCAAGGGCGATTGCTCCAGAACACCGGGGGGGAGGGGGAATGCGTGCATCACCCAGCAGCTCCAGCACGCGGGGCCGCGGTGGGGAGCAAGC
>NW_017728913.1:20141179-20147332 GCF_001723895.1 Crocodylus porosus | reverse complement strand
CTTAGAACGCGGGCGCCGAACGCCGCCGCCAGCACCATTCCAGCCGCGAACGCCGGCGCCGCCGCGCGCGCTTCCTGCCCCCCGCCCAGGCGGAACACTGCTGCTCCAGTCCGCGCGCCGAGCGCGCCAGCCCAGCCGGCACCCGCTGGCTCCGCCCACTTCCGGGTTCCAGCCGCCGGGGCGGGGCCAAAGGGCGTGACGTCATGCCCCAGGCCGGCTGCGGCCGTGGCGCCTGCCCGAAGCCTCTCCCCCTGCCCGCCTACAAGCGCGGCGGCGGGCGCCTGAGGGGGGGGCATTTTTCTTCATCTCGCTCTTTGCACACCGGGGGCTTTTCTATCCAGGCGGCAGTGATGGGGCTCATAGGGAAGCAGGGCTGCAAGGGAGCTGCAGAAGTCTAGTGCAGCCCCCTGCCTGAGGCAGCAGCCTCCCTCTCCAGACCAGCCCAGTGTCTGAGCCAGAGGTTCCCGGGCCGTGGCCTGGTAAGGGTCCGCTGCTGGTGCGCGGGAGGGTTGGCTGCCAGGCTGGAAGTGTGACCTGCAGACTGTGGAGCAGCAGCCAAGCCTTTTCTATACCAAGTACAGTTTGCCAGTTGCTTCCGGACTGCGCTTTGCCAGTTCTCAGTTGGCCGGTCTGCGGTGGCTTTCGGTCTGTGGTCTGCCAGTCGTCGGCGACCTAAAAAGGTGGGGAACTCCTGGTCTAAGTTACAGTCAGCCCTGATACACATGCACAACACCTTACCGTGCCATGGTTAAGCAAGTGGTGGCTACAGTGGCCATGTCCTGCTGCCTTAGTGGTGGTTAATACATGCTCAAGAGAGCCCCAAAACAGCCAAGGTTCTGCTAGAGAGGAAGTAACCGTCCCCCTGCCCCTTGCCCAGTCCATACCAATCTGGCCACGGGGCAAAACTCTGACCCTCCAGCCAGAAACCTCTGGCTTTGCTCCCCATGGGAGCATGGCACACCCCAGTTGAAGCCTTTAGCCTTGGCTGCAGCCAACACCCAATACCTGTAAGGGAGGCTTAAAGAGTGTGTATACACGTGCCCAGTGCTGCTCTGACGTGTTCTCGTTAGACTTTATCAGAGCAGAATTGATTAATTGAGCCTGCTGAAGTGTAATCCTTAGCAAGCTCCATTAGCCTCAACATAACGTGTATCAACATCCCCGCACTTCAAAACGGCAGCAGGGGTACTTGAACTAAAGCTCATCAAACGTGCTTTTGTTAATGTGCCTCTGCCACCATTGTGAAGCATAGGTCACTGAATAAACAAGACTGTGGGCACTTTAATTAGAGCGGTTCCCGAGAGCCACTCATTGAAGCACTTGGAGTACCTGTGAAGACACCCAAAAGCACCTTAACACATGGCAGAAAGCGGGGAAGAGGACGGGGGCAACCAACAGGGTCCAGAAGTATGGGAAATACCCACAGCGAGTCCCTTGACTTACTGGCTCATTATTATCTCCCTGTATGCTGTATGCCTCCATGGGAGGATGCTCTCTGCCATGGCTCTTGGGTGGGTCCTGAGGTGACTTCAAAGCGTAGGCTTTATCTAAAGCTTGTCAAAGAAGCGGTGGGGCTGCTTTATCTAAATCTCGTCAAATTAGCTTTACATAAAGCACCCCAGCTGCCGTTTTGAAGTTTGAGGAGATTGATACGTGAGATGCTGGAAGCTGCTGGAGCGCAGTAATTACAGCTACTCCTTGCTTAACGTTATAGTTTACATTCTTGAAAAATGTGACTTTAAGCAAAACAGTGTTGAGCGAATCCAATTACGTCACAGTAGTTACCTACTAGCAGGCGGCAGCCAAACACCATTGTAACCAAACATTGTGTGACTTTAAATGTGTATGTTCTCTAATAGATCAGTGACGTAATAGCAAAACAACATTAACCAGGACAACTTTAAGTGAGGAGTACCTGTACCATGCTACAACAGACTCAGTCGAGTCTGCTGGAATGAACTTTAATTATAGCATGTCAGATCAGCCTCGCATAAGCACCTTTGGATTCCCCCACAGAGCTGGAGTTACCAGCCTCGGTGTGACCTGTCCACAGAATGTAATCCCGACTTTTGCGTTGACCCCCTGGGCTCCCTGTACAAGGCACTGGGATGAGGCACTGTGGGAACTGTATAACTTTAAAGATTTGGCCAGTGGTTCTCAAGCGTTTTAGCTCTGCAACACCACTGGATAAACTTGTGATGCCCCCTTGGAAATGCCAGCTCTTTGTTTTCTCTCTCTCTCTCTTTTTTTTTTTTTGCTTACAGAAAAATAATAGAGCGGGGTGGGGGGTTTCTTTTGCAAATAACTCAAAAACCCTGAACTATGAATTTCCCTTTGAAATCTCTGGGTTTATCTTTTGACCCTTATTTGTAAACCTAACAGTGCTAACACTATATGGTACCCTGTGACACCCTTGAAAGGATCTCCAAACAGCCTGGGGTGCTGCAGCACCCTGTTCAAGATCCACTGGATTAGGATATCCTTCCAGGTTGTTGCGGTTACATATAAGCAGGGATGGGTGCAGTTTGAGAGTGAGCTGAGGAAGGAGTCTTGTGGCTGTCTGGGTTCTGTTGCCATGAATAAAGAAACTGACTCAGTGAACTGAACCCATAACAGGACAGGCACCACAGAACAGTGGTCCAAAATACCCACATGCGCCAGACAGGGAGAGGGGGCTGCCTAGACCAAACAGGAAACAGCCAACACAAGGGGACAGATGAAATCCTACCACTCTGTGGTGTTCAAGGACCTCCATACTCTAAGCCAGTTATTCTCAACTGGGGGTACCTTGATATCCTTTCAAGGGTGATGCAGGATGCCACACAATATTAGCACTGTTAAGAGTGGAAACATAATTCACAGGATAAACCCAGAGATTTCAGCTGAGAAGCCATAATATTAGAAACATTCTGACCTGTTCTGGTCTGTCTAAGTTACTTGCAACAGAAAAATTACTCTATTGTTTTTCTGTAGTCAAAAAATAAGTGAAAACTAGGAGCTGGGATTTTCTGAGGAGTGCCTCCAGTCTAACAAGGGGTGCTTCAAGTCTAAAAATGTTTGAGAACCACTGCATTAAGCCTAAGGGGTCATAATTCCAGAATTCTTTCCCAACGGTAGTGCCTACACAGAAATGAGTAGGGTTTGTTCTTTTCTTTTAGGAGCATTAGGAGAACCTGCTGCTGCATAGTGTTTTTTCATCTTGCCAAGAAAGCAGGGGGCCTGACTTCAATGCCCTCTTTAGTCCATGACCCTATATCTCTTGAATAGCAGTTCAGGTTGGCAAATCTCTGTGGTAGAAATGTTTGCCCAATGCTGTAGATGCCAGCCTGAACTGCCTGATTTCTCAGGAAAAAAGTTACTCATTTGGTCATATTTCCCAAATGGTAGTTCAGATTGGCAAATCTGTCTGCAAGAAATGTATTTTTGTTTTTCCACAGTCTCTACCTCTACCTGGTGACGCTCTTGGAAATGTAATGTCAAATAGGAAGGCCCTGAGTGAGTTTAGGTACTTCCAAGGTAAGCAGAGCCGGCCCCTTTCAGGTCACAATTTTTTACTTAAGATGCCTTACTCTAGGGGTGTCAAAGATACCAGATGCAGCCTGTGAAGCCACATCATCTAGCTACCAGCATTGGCCTTGTGCAGGGCCAGTCCAAGACCCTTGCATGGTAGGTCCATGAGGCCCACTCTGGAATTTAACATTTGTCGCATTTCAGTGACTGTGGCGGCGGGACGCCCCCTCAGGCTCCTGAAGGGGAGAGGGCAGTCCCCACGGGCCCCAACCCCCACAAACAGCCCCCACAAGGGGGAAACTTACCTCCAGGAGCACAGCAGGAGCAGAGCAGGAACCAGAGCAGGAAGTTCTTGTTCTAAAAATTTACAGTAAGAATAGAAAAGACTGAGTTGGAGTGGAAACTGCAGGACAAAGAGGCTAACTAACATTTTAAGGTCATGCAGCAGGTAAATATCAGAACCTGGGAGAGAATTCAGGTCTTCCTCTCTCAAGCACCTTTTCATTTCCTACACTGGACCATGCTGTAGCAACTTGATATTCCTGTTGATTTTAATGCCTCATCTCTTGAGGAACTAGCCTAATTCCAGCCATCAGTACTGAGTTGTTGTTACTGGAGTGGCACTAATCTCCTTGTGTAGACAAGGAGAGCTACTATTTTAGCAAGTGGAGATGTGACTTGATTCACCTATTCAAGCAGCTTTTAACACCTCTTATTCTTAAGGTTGCTCCACAGTTCCCATTATAAGATCCTGTTTTCAGTTGCTTGTAACTTTACTAGACTTTAACTCTTTTACCCTTGTTGGGTACCAAACTGACTTGTTTGGAATGTTTCAGCAGAAATGGTTCAGCTTTATAAGATAATGAAATTGGGGAAGATATAAATAATTTTGCTAATGTGTACAAAAAGAAATTTGTATGTTTTAAAGCAACCAACTATCTTATGTTTTCCAGGACAGTTCTGAATTTTTAGACTCTGTCCCAGTACCCCTAAGGTTCCCTAGAAATGGGTTTCTTGTTCTGAATTTGAAAAACTGGCGTTGGATAGGCACCAAGGCAGCATCTTGCTCAGAGCCAGCATTTTATAAATAGCAATTGCCCAGGCTCCTAAACTGTCAGTTTCAGGGCTGCTATTATTTGGGGCAAAAGACTAGATGGCATCAATTTCATGGCTAAAGATAACCATATATGTAGGACTGTATCTGAGATTCTGTTCCCTGAAAGCTGGGCACTTTATTACCTCCTTTTTATTAAAATGTTATAGCACTTTCAAGCCTTGGAGCAAAGGACTGAAACTTGAACTGCAGGGGAAGGGCAGTAGTGTCCAGAGACATGTCTTTTGCCATGCCTGTAAAAATTCATCTCTATTTGTCCAAATTGGGATCTTCTATAACTGTCATATTACAGATGATCAGCTGAGATTTCTTAGTTTGGCACATAACATATATGAAGATTCTGAGTTGAGTGTTTCCCTCCAGTTTCTCCTTTTGGCAGCCAGGGAATATGCTGGCATCAGGCACAGAGAGAAGGGAGACTGCTTTTCCTGTGTTCAAAAAACACCCCCTGCTGGAACCGAGGCATTGAAGGAAATAAAAAATAGCTTGACTAATGTAGAGAAATGAAAAAGGGTGGGGGGAGTATGAGTCAGAAAGGGGGTGGACAGGAGCAGATGGGAGGAGAGGGAAGTATATGAATTCAGAGGTAGAGGGGGATGGATAGGAACAGGGGTTTGGAGGCAGGAGGTGTTGGGGGTAGATAAAAGCTGAGAGGAAAAGGGCAGTGTTTAGGAGTCTGAAAGGATAAAGACTGGCTGGAAGCAGATGGAAAGAATGGTCTGTAACTTTTAAAGCACACACCTAAAAATGAACCCAGGAGTCTTGAATCTCTATTTCTTTGCTGTCAGCAAATAGCTGCAAACCCACTGATAAAACAGCTTATGTCATTCCTCCACAGTTGCCTGCCCACAGAGGGGATAACAATCTACTACCTCTGCTAATTACCTGGTTATATCAAATGATAGAAATCTGAGTGATGCATCTAAAAGTTTGATTTCACATGATAAAACTTGTGGGGGGGGGGGTTCTTCTGAAAATAGGAGATTTCATCTATTTTTCATTATATGATTACCTCCAGAAACTATGTGAAAAGGAAGTCACAGTTGCAAAATTAAGTGTTCAAACTGTAAGGAAATGCCAACATTAAAGTTGCCTGTGCAACCTTAATTCATCCCCCTTGTGCTGATTCATTTATAATATAATCTTTAATTAGATTTCATAGAAAGTTTTCATAGATTTCATAGACATTAGGGCTGGAAGGGACCTCAGAAGATCATCAAGTCCAGCCCCCCGCCCAAAGGGCAGGAAGTCAGCTGGGGTCATGGGATCCCAGCAAGATAAGCATCCAATTTTGCTGTTCAAAGTGTTCAATGTAGGTGCTTGAACCACCTCTGATGACAGGCTATTCCAGACCTTGGGGGCTTGGACAGTAAAGAAATTCTTCCTTATGTCCAGCCTGAAACAGTCTTGCAGGAGTTTATAACCATTCAACCTTGTCACCCCCTGGGGCGCTCTAGTGAACAAACGTTCCCCCAGATACTGTGGTCACCCCGATAAACTTATAGGTGGCCATCAGATCACCCGAGCCT
>NW_017728913.1:20138278-20140941 GCF_001723895.1 Crocodylus porosus | reverse complement strand
GCCTATAAGGATGCTGCAGGTTTTTCCTCCCAAGGTGGAGAACCTTGCATTTTTCGGTGTTAAACACCATCGGGTTCTTGTCCAACCATTTGCTGAACCTGTCCAGGTCAGCCTGGATCTCCCTCCCATCTTCTGGTGTGGATAATCACATTTCCCTTAGTTCTGGCATTTCCTAAATTTTGACTTGGCCATCATAATATTATTTTAAGGTAGTGCTTTTTTGGATGTAATACAGCTTAAAGAAGTGAAAAAAGAGTATCAGTCTATTTTTAAATCTCTCTGTAAGTTACCTTTAATACAAACAGCTTTCAGTAACATAGGATACTATGCATAGCAGCTTTTACCATGGAGTATTACAGGAGATTTTACTGTACTTAAATCACTCCAATTTCTCTCTAGATCACACAAAGATAAAAGATTGTGATAGAAAGAGAGCTGTTTGTCAGGCTGGAAAAATTTGAGGGAAGTTTTTAGAAATTGGAGGGGGTTTAAATGCATCATGTGAAAACAAAATTCTTCATCACCAGGATGAGAGAGACTTGATATCTGCTTTAAAATTAATCCAATATGAATCATTCTCTCACTAAATGACCAAAGCTTTCTAATGCTTAAAAATCCTTTCTAAAGAAGAAGAGAATTTGGGAGAATACATTTTAAGCACGAGGTAAAGCACAGAACAATAGGAGTCAGTTTAGTGATGAATAATTAGAGACACAGAAGTCTTTACATATGTTTCTAATGTCACCTCAGATTATTATTATGTTTATCGCTCACTGTTCCTATTTGTGACCTTTAAATATTTTTCTGAGTTTAAAAAGTGAAAATTAATTCAATCAACTTAGTTTTTCAGCACTTCCTAACACTACAATGGAATATTTATTTTAAATAAGTTTCTGTTGTAATATTTTTAAAAGGAAATATTTCAGTTGATAGTCTTGTTTTTACTAAGTATACATTTTTAAACACAACACTGTACTGAAGTTGTCCCCATTTATGAGGCACCCAAGAATATTTGCCTGTAAGTTGTATTAGCAGAGGACAGGCTGCTTGTTAAAGCTCTGAAAGAGCTGCTGGAAAATCTGCTTGTTAGGCAATTTGCGGTAAGTGAACTAACTAACAGTAATGCTTTCTGAAGTGCAGATTTAACAGTATTCCTTCCATTCTGTCAGTATAGCATATATAGGTGTGTCTTACAGAAGCAGCTCTGGCTCCAATACATTAGATTTGTCCTAGTCCTTATCACATCCTCCTTTCAGGTTTCCATAAGAACTAGCAGGACTAGGGCTCCTGGCAGATGTTACACTTAAGATATGATTAACATGTGAATCACATCTTAAATAGTAACCTGGCCACCTGTTCAGGCAATTAATGGTGCCACAAAACACAAAGCCAGTCACAAAATTATTCCACAAAATATGTGTAACAATTTTCTGGCTGGTTTCCAAAACATCTTAAACTAAATTTGACTATGGCTGCATGGCAGAGCTTCATTGACATTTCTGCCAGCCTTGGGACCACTTCAAAGTCTTCAACTGGCTCCGGTGTGGTCCAGGGCTAGGAACCACAGTCAGCTGATTGTGGAAACATGGATCAGATCCCAATTGCACACTGCAATTGTCAGTTCCAGCCTTGGGACCACATGGGTTCACCAAACACCCAGACTTCAACTGGTGCAGGGGGAGCCCAGGATCATGATTGAGATCATGATTCTGGCCCCCCCTGCACTGGCAAGTAGTAGCAACACAACTGGGATCTAATCCTCAATCCCACCATTGCACGTCCTGTCATACATGTGTGGCATGACAGGAGATGCATTTGTTGGGATCTCAGAAGAGATCCCATCATGCCATTAAATGAATGGGTGCTAGAGGCCTAGGTGAACACTCTGCAAGGACAGAGCAGTGTAACTGTAATTTGCTTGCGAAACCTAACTAACCATAGAGTCAACAGTAACAGAGGGGAATGGCATTAAAGTGGCCACATCATGCTATGGAACCATGAAAGGTGTATGTGGAAGCTGATGCAGCTACTATCTGTAGTGTGCTAAGGCAGTGCTGACCTTTCACTTTTGTAACTCCTAAATGGACACAGTAAAACAATTCCTTTTGTTGCAATTTGTAGCAGGGTTGTTTAATTCTGTCTCTTAAGAAGATTGACAAGTGTAACAATTATATGAAAATGGAATGTTTCTAACCTCAGGTCCTCTTGAAGTGTTTGTTGCCTTTTGACCCACATTCAGCAACTTCTCTAACTTCTTTGGTTAGCTTAACTTTTAAAAATATATATATAAAAAACTTTTTAAACAATATATTTTCTTTGTATAAGAACAAGTGTTAAAGGTGTTATCCAAACTATGAAAAAAATATTTGATAAACTATTGTGTGATAAAGGATGCAGAAAGAAGTGACAGCCTTCACTTGATCTGGCCCCAGAAAGCAGTCCACAGCTGTGACCAAACAGAATTATGTGGCTGTAGACCGCTTTAAAAGGGTCTGATCCCACAAAAATCTGAACCCTCATTGCATGAGAGTTCAGATGAACATGTTCCAAAATGGAGCACATTCTGTAACTTGTGTCTGTAGAGCTCCCAGACTGTCACTGTTTTCAGAATGGGAGGGAGGAAAGGGAGCAGAGGGAGTTTGGTCTGAGGGAGTTTTCAGATG
>NW_017728913.1:20115360-20138178 GCF_001723895.1 Crocodylus porosus | reverse complement strand
CCCCACCCCCACCAGAGGAGGGTCTGGGACCAGCTGCTTGCAGTCAGGTTGCTGTAGCAATACCACTCCCGCTTCTCAGTCTGGATGCTGTTTCAGAATGGGAGCGGGGAAAGGGAACAGAGGGAGGGGCTCCCCAGCCAATGCTGGAGGGTGGGATGGGTGGACTGAAGTCCCTCCACAATAGTGAATTTCTGTTGGGTCTGGGGGATCACTGCAACTCATAGCGCTTCCTGCAAAGCACTGTGAGTTGCAACGGAGAACTGCTATTCTGTCTGTGTCCAAATACACCAATGTTAAGTAGGCTGTGACAGCAGTTTCCTTGAAGGTTTCACTAATGTTTTGTCCTTCAAACCCCAAATTTGGACAGGAGACAAGGGAGAGGCATAGGCAATGGGAGAAAATATTATTTTGCGGGGGGCTGAATAAAACTTAGAAGATATTTCTACTGTGCTGCTACAGAGACACTGCCCAGCAGGTAAGTGGGGGAGGGGAGTGGCATTGGGCAGGGAAGGAGAATACGGGGGACAGATAGAGGCCCTAGGGAGGTAGTGGGGCAGTCAGGGGCAGAGACTGGGGTAAATGAGACACTGGGGTGGGTCATGGGATAGTCGGAGCCCCAGGCAACTCATCCATGGGTGCAGGCAGGCTCCCATCACTGTGCACACCCCAGGGGAGGCATTGGGGGCATGTGCCCCCTGCATCTATGTACAGGGTAGAAGCAGGCTGCTACTGTGCACTGGGGCTCTGTGCCTCACTGCAGTTGCCCTGGGAGCCACGCATTGGCTGCGCCACATCCCCTGCCCGCCCAGTCAACAGAAAGTATTGCATAAGACTAGCCAGGTAACTGTAAATTCTACATTGAGCAGTGGTATTTAAATATATACATCATTGATTTCAAGTTTTTATCACGGCATAGAAAAAGACTTCACAGGTCAAGTAAACAGTCAGTGTTAAGGGGCTATTAAAGAGCATACTTGTGGCTCTTGCCAGGACCAGCAAGACAGTGAGCACATCTACACATTCATTAATGTGCTGTAATTATGGTGCATTGAGTTTAGTACTTGTAATGACAGATCTTAATGTGCTGTAATCAGCCCTACTGCACATTAGCGCAGTTGAACGTTTTTTAGTGATGTTAATGTGCATTAGACTATGTCTACTGTGCATTAGCACAGGTTTTGCCTGCTGTACTGATGTGCAGAATTAGTCTTCTGTGCATTAAGCATCTGATGTAGACACATCAGTGAGAACTGAAACAGAGACCAGGTTGAACAGATTTAAGAGCTGGTACTGTAAAGTTTGAGTCTCTCGCATGCTTACTCACATAAGCCCACAACTTACACAAGTAAGATTGTACGGCATCCAGCCCTCGGTGAGGTATATTCTGTGTTGATGAGCAACACTGCACTTCCTATTAATTCCTTCATTCCCATAAATACTCTTCATTGTGTATTCAGTGTTAAAGGTTGACTCGGTTCTGTGCAGACTGTTCCTTGTGAAGGGAAAAGAGTGGGGCAAGAGAAAAACCCCAAGAGACTCACTCAAAGAACACTTACCTCAGGTAGGGCAGGAGGCTCAGCTAGCATGTGCTCCCTGCAGATAGGTGAATGGAAGGCACAGGAGGGTATTTCCAGTGCCAAAAAGAGGCAGCTGAAGGAGGACCACACCTGGCAGATGGAGGCAACACCGGGAGTCTTCCTTGCCAGCAGCTGCCTGTGGCCAGTGGCAGGAGATTTTACTTAAAAAAATGGCTCCTACCCTGGGGGTCTTTAAGAGGAAACTAGATGTACACCTTGCTGGGGTCATTTGACCCCAGTACTCTTTTCTGCCATGGCAGGGGGTCGGACTAGATGATCTACTTAGGTCCCTTCTGACCCTAGAAACTATGAAACTATGAGAAGGAGGCAAATCCTCTACCTAGAGTGGTCAGAGGACCACTAATAAACTTCAGGCCTTGATACATGTGCAAGTGATTTATCTAAATGTGGATTCAACTGCATCCAATTTAGATGAACACACCGTCTGCAGGGGTGGTATACATTCATTTGGTCATATATGTTAAGTTATGTACCTTGTAGCACCACTGGATGGTACTTACATGCCATGATGTTTTTAATATAGTAGATTCATGTGGGTCGAACTTTCATGCTTCCAGTGGCACTGTTCTAGGCAGAAAATATATATGTTTAATTTTAATTTAGCTTTAATTACTTATCTTTAGTTTAAATACTCTGAAAACTTAAATATTTAACCTTAAATAAATAAATGAACATTAAAAGATTAAATACTTAAGATTTAAATAATTAGCTTTAATAATTTAGCTTTAATTTAGCTGTAATTAATAGTGTGTATGTATGTATATAAAATAAATTAAAGCTTTCCTCTCTGCAAAGAATAAAATTTCTTTGCTTGCTATTCTGAGCCTGGTTTCTTCTTAAGGTGGGGGATGGGGTGGGGAGGAGATGGGCATCCCACCATTGTTTATGGTAAAGGGGCTACTTGCCTTTACAATGGTAGTAATTACCAAATTAAGTGCTCACTAATTGCTCCTATGTGCTAGCCTTCCAGTTTCTATCCATTTGCTTGTGAACTTTATTGTTGTGGACTGAAGAGGGGGTCTCAGAAAGGTCAGCCCTCTGGGGTCCAGGTTATAGCCATGTTGGTCTGACATAGGCAGACAAGTTTCTTTGGGTAAATTTGGTATCTTTTATTAGACCAACTCAAATCATTGAATAAATTCTTCTTTGCAAGCTTTTGGGTACAAATGTTTTTAGGGTATTTGTACCTGAAAGCTTGCAAAGAAGAATTTTTCCAAGTATTTGAGATGCTCCAATAAAAGAAGTCAGCCTTCAGGGATTGGTTTGGCAAACCCTGTGCTACAGGACCGGCACAGCTCTTCTGTTAACGTGTCAGTCACAGTGTGGCCTACACTTCACAGCATGGTTTATCTTCACCTACCTTCCACCGCAAGTTCCCCTAGGATGGATGGGTGGATAGGTAGATAAAACTTAATGTAAAAACTAGCCCCAGTAATATGTCAGTGGGAGACAGCAATGTAGCAACGTTGTAGAAAAGCTCCAAATGGGGAAAGACTTACTATCCAACTAGCCCTAACATCTCTCTCAACAACCTATCTGACCACTGTTTTCTCACAGGGTTCAAAGTCAAGGGAAATATGCAGGCAGGGAAAAGGAGCAGGGGAAAGGGATGTGCCTGAAAAGAACAGCATTTCTATTTCGCAACCTCATTCCCAGCAGTTAGCAGTGCAAGTGAAGTAGTGTACATGAACATGAGAAGCACAGCAAGTGGTACACACCATGGGGAAGCCAAAGAGCAATGTGAAAGCAGAAACAGGTACAGTAATAAGTGATATGTTTCCACTGGAACCTGGAGGACAGCTTCCACCTTCTGAGCTGCAGCAGTGGTACACCAAGCCCCTTTCAGTATCATGGACAAAGCTAGTGCATGTCAGGGAATCCCCAAGGAATGGGAGACATGGAGCATTTAAAATACAAGGAATCTTGGTCCTGAAGAGTCATTATCTTTATAGCTTTGGGTGCAGGGGAAAGAGCAGTTGGATCATTGACTCCTGATTTAAACCATATTCTTCCTTTACTTTCCCTAACAAAAAGAAGACCACTGATTTTTATTTATCTCCATTTCTCTAAGAATCCTTTTTTCTTGAATGGTTACTATAGAAACTACAAGCAAACACATACACACACACGAAAAATATTATATATCTATATCTATATCATCTAGGTAGCTAGTGTCAGTCTTAACTTCTTTGATTTCTCCTTTGCCTGATGAAGGGTGTCTGAGCCCAAAAGCTTGCAAAGATTTTGGGTTTTTTGCAGCTATTTAATTGGCCTAATAAAAGGTATCACCTCTGCCCCAAATGTTTTGCCTCCACAGCAGTAACAACACAGTGTTGGTAGCAACAGAACCATCTTTATTTGGAGGATATGAGTTTCCAGAATTTGGAATGATTCCTGGTAGAGCACTAGCAGTTTCAATACACATCACACTCCAGCTTAAGCTTGACCTTTAAGCATACTGGAGCTTTCTCTGTCTGCTGGTGTGGTATGCACTCCTACGACACCTGTCCTACTGTGCCGGCCGATCTGCAGCTGGTATAAATCGACGAATCAGGGTGGATGTGGTGCCCGTGGTCCTGCCCTCTGCACCACTTGTGGCCCTGCAGGTAAGTACCAGCCCTCATGTGTCCCGATTGTACCTATGTCCAGCCTCCAATCACTGTCAGGGTTGCCTCTCGGGGCCTTGCCACCCTGGCCGTACTTGCCAGGGTGCTCCCTGCTGTAACATCATCCCACTATTGTGTATGTCAAGTAACTACTTCCAGTGTTGGCAAATACCAGCTCCATCTCACACCCATATCTGATTCCTGCACTGAGTGTGCCCAGTCTCAGGTTCACTTCATACCCATGTCTGCACCCTGCACTGAGTATGCCTGGTCTCAGCACCCTCTAACACCCATATCTGAGTCATTATTACACCACAGGGAATTATCCACAGAACAATTCAAAATTATGCACAGAAAAATTCAAAGTTATGTGATAGTGGTAGTTATGTGTGTTAAAATTAAACTTAACACAATTTGAACCTTCTTTAGAAATATATGCAGGTACTTGTGTGTTGGAGGGTGTCAGATGTGGGGATTTGTGGGCTGTGTGTGAGGGGGTTTGTGCAGGTGTGGGTGTGTGTGTGGGGCGGGATTTTGAGGGAATCATGGGTATGGCAGTGTGTGGGGTTTGTGGGGGAGTGTGGACTTCCCCTCCATATTCTTTCTCCCCCTGTGCACAGCCCCCCATGCACCCACCCCCAGTACACCCACTAACAACAAGGAAGAGTGGAAATAAGAAATTAGAGGCTCTGGAGCTATACCTAGTGGACAAACTACTAACTCTCAACAATGACAAACCCTAAATCACATTTGCGTGACAGACGTTACAAAACCAGTCGCAGAATCTGTTTCAACTACATCTGGTTCAGCTAAACTTCATTCATAGAGCTTTAGTTATCACATGATGATTGGGTCCCTAAACAAGATTTAACCCATGCACATGCATCATGTTACAGGTTGTAACATATTATTGGGTTTTAAAGTGTAACGTCTATCTAGGACTTTCCTCATGACCTGTTGGAGTAGGAATCTCTTGGAGATGGCCAGCTAAACATTAAAGCTGTGGAACCCCTGGCAAGCATTCCTAGAGTTAAGAGGTTCAGCCCTGGTGTTTTCTGTGTTTCTTTTTTTGTTTGTTTTTGTTGTTTCTTCCCTGGTGTGGGTAGAGTAAGTGGAGGGAGAAGTCTCCTTCTGGAAGCATGCTCTGAAGCTTCTCACCCTTAGAAGCCAACCCAGGAAGAAGAACCCAGTGAGAAGATGTTTGTTTGGAAAGTGGAGTTGTCCTTAAGGGGCAGACCCAAATTAGGGTCAAAAGGAGGTAGTTAGGTCAAAGGACATGATCATCATGAGTGACCTGAACTTTCCAGACATCTGCTGGGAAGAGCAGTCAGCCAGGTCTGACCACTCACGTAGGTTCCTAGCCAAAATGCAGGACCTCCATCTAACCCAGGGCATAGCCCCACCAGGGGAGATGTCTTGTTGGACCTGGTGCTGGCCACAGGTGACGACGGGTCTGCGGGTGCTCAACCACCTGGGCGACAGTGATCATCGCCTGCTGGAATTCACCATCCAGCCCAAGGTGGCAAAGGGCTGCAGCAAGACAGAAGCCCTAGATTTCAGGAGGGCGGACTTCAGTGAGCTAAGGAGAATAGTCAGGGAAGCACTGAGGTCCCAGAGGGGAGTGGAGTCAGGTGTCCAAGAAGAGTGGTTCCTCCTTATGGAGATGATCCTCCAAGCCCAAAGGGAGGTAATCCCAACACGGATCAAAGGGGGCAGGAGAATCCAAAAGCCCCCATAGATCACCAAAAGCATCCAGGAATGTCTCCTAACTAAAAGGGAGGCAGACACCCAATGGAAGGGAGGGTCCATCACCAGGGAGGACTATACTGCAGTTGCTCGGGCCTGCAGGGGGGCAGTCAGGAAGGCCAAGGCAGAGATGGAACTGGGACTAGCTACCCGGATCAAGGACAAGAAGAAGTCCTTTTTTAAATACATAAGGGGCAAAAAGAAGGTACCAGGTAATGTGGGGCCCCTGCAAGACACTCTAGGAAATCTGGTCATCACACCGGATGACAAAGCTAACCTATTTAACAACTTCTTTGCCTCCATTTTCCTGAGCAGGGATCAGATCAGCCCTGCCACCAGGCCCCAGGGGAGGCACACCTAGGCCAAGGGTCAGTGAGGATCTAGTCAGGGAACTTCTGGAGGGACTGGACGTATTTAAATCAGCTGGTCCGGACGATCTCCACCCCAGAGTGCTGAGAGAATTAGCTGAGGTCATTGTGGGACCCCTGGCATGGCTTTATGAGCACTCATGGTGCTCTGGTGTGGTGCCAGAGGACTGGAAAAGGGCCAATGTGGTTCCCATATTCAAAAAAGGGAGGAAGGAGGAACCAGGAAACTATAGGACAGTTAGGCTTATCTCAATCCTGGGTAAGCTTTTTGAGAGAATTATCCTGGCGCATGTCCATGAGGGGCCAGTAGGGGAGGTTATGCTTAGGGGCAACCAACACAGGTTCATTAGAGGCAGGTCCTGTCAGACTAACCTGGTGGCCTTCTACAACCAGGTCACAAAATCTTTAGACACAGGGGTAGCAGTGGACGTAGTCTTTCTGGACTTTCGGAAGGCCTTCGACACTGTCTCTCACCCCATTCTCATTAAAAAAATGGGGGACTGTGGTGTCGACACCTACACAGTCAATTGGGTCGCTAACTGGCTGGAGGGCCGCACCCAGACAGTGGTGGTGGACGGGTCATTTTTGACCTGGAGGGAGGTGGGCAGTGGGGTTCTGCAGGGCTCAGTCCTCGGTACCGCACTGTTCCACATCTTCATCACTGACTTGGATGAGGGGGTAAAAAGCACCCTGTTCAAATTTGCTGACAACACCAAGATGTGGGGGCATGTGGGCACGCTAGAAGGGAGAAATAGGCTGCAATCGGACCTAGTCAGGTTACAGGGGTGGGCGGATGAGAACAGGATGGGTTTCAACACTGACAAGTGCCAGGTGATGCACCTGGGGAGGAAGAACCAGCAGCATACCTACAGGCTGGGGAACTCCCTTCTCATCCGTACAGAGGCAGAAAAGGATCTTGGAGTCATTATTGATGCAAAGATGAACATGGGCCGGCAGTGTGGGGATGCAGTCAGGAAGGCCAACCACACCCTGTCGTGCATCCACAGATGCATCTTGAGCAGGTCCAAGGAGGTGATCCTCCCCCGCTATGCGGCACTGGTCAGGTTGCAGCTGGAGTACTGCTTCCAGTTCTGGGCGCCGCACTTCAGGAGGGATGTGGACAACATGGAGGGGGTCCAGAGGAGGGCCACTTGTATGATCAGGGGGCAGCAGGGCAGGCCCTACGAGGAGGGGATAAGGGACCTGAACCTGTTCAGCCTCCACAAGAGAAGGCTGACGGGGGATCTACTAGCCTGTTACAAACTAGTCAGAGGGGACCAGCAGGCATTGGGGGAGTCCCTGTTCCCCCAAGCACTACCAGGAGTGACTAGAAATAATGGTCACAAGCTGGCAGAGGGTAGATTCAGACCAGACATCAGGAGGCGCTACTTCACTGTCAGGGCTGCTAGGATCTGGAACCAACTTCCAAGCGAAGTGGTGCTGGCTCCTACCCTGGGGGTCTCTAAGACAAGGCTAGATGAACACTTTGCTGGGGCTGGTTGACCCCAGTACTTTTTCCTGTCAAGGCAGGGGGTCAGACTTGATGATCTGCTCAGGTCCCTTCTGACCCTACAAACTATGAAACTATGAAGGTACAATGGACCCAGGAGCCCAGAAATGGACATTGACCTCATTAGTCCTGTTTGTTCACTTAGCTATTGGATTAGGCCCTCTAAGAAACTGAGCTTGGATGCTTATCTTGTGCACTTGGATGCTTATCTTGTTGGGGTGATATGACCACAGCTGACTTCCTGCCCCTTGAGCAGGGGCTGGACCTGATGATCTTGCAAGGTCCCTTCCAGCCCTAATGTCTATGAAATCTATGAGCCAGACCACTTAACCCAGGAATGGGGGATGCTTTAATGGCCTGGTGGACTTGCAATGGACTGATCTGAGTGTTGGCAAATACCTGGCCTAAAAAAGGGGTGAGGACTTTGAGAGAAATGGCCTCAGCTGGCCCAAGAGAAGGAGTTAAACTTTGAGTTATCCATTGGCCCCTCCGGTGCTGAACTGTCAGTGACCATGGGGTAACATGATTCAGGCCCTGATGTCAAGAATTTCAAAATTGGTAAGAATAGGTATGAGGGGGGAGGCAGGAGCCCCCTACCAGAGTGGCCCAGACCCTGAACAGCGTGCCCCAACACTTACTGCAGAAACAGAGATGGGCGGCAGCAGGGGGGAGACCCGAACATGGACACCAGCACAGGCACAGGCTTAGCAGTTTCGCAGCTGCCTGAGCCTGTGTATCAGTGAGAGCTGGGTGGGGTGGTTCCCAAGCAGTGCGGGCTGCTCAAAAGGCAGCTGGGGAACCAGCTGGTGGTGAGCCGGGGAGAGAGAAGAAAAACACCAGCTAGGAAACACTGGCTCTGGAGCTGGGAGGCTTCAGCTCTAGCCCCAGCTACCCGGGGAAGGGGCCTGCCATCCACCAGGGGACCTCAACTGGTGCAGCTAGAGGCAGGCTCAGGGATCAGCAACCAGGAGGGAGCAAAGGGCAAAGGAGCCCCATTAAGGGGCAGCAACCAGGAGGGAGGCTGCTGGGGAGCGGCAGGGCTCTGACTGGGAGCTCAGGTACCGTGGTTGAGGGCACACCCTCAAGCCTGCAGCTAATCCTCAGACAGCCTTGAAGGAGGCAAAGCATGGAGGACTGTGAGCCTCCTGAAGGAGAAGGGGGGTGATGCCGGCAAGGACGACCAGGAAGACAGGACCTCAGGTCAGCTGGGCTCCAGGGCAGGGACTCCAGAAGAACCGGTAGGAAAGGGGCATAGGGTCGCCCCTGCCTGTGAGAAGGAAGAGGATGAATAAGTGCCCTGAAGAGAGAGAAACAATCTTGGGAGCTCCACCGGCAGACACCGGTGTTTTCAGTTAAGTTACAGTGGACCCTGGCTGGGGCAAGTTTATTTTTCTAGAAGAAGGGAAACCAGCCCAAAGACAAGGGGTGGACCCCCGAAGGTTAATGGCTAGGAAGACCCAACCCTTTCAAGGCCGGCAGTGTGGGGAAGACCTTCAGGGAGGAGCATCTACCCAGGCCGAGGACATGGTATGGGTGGGTAAAGGGGAGGTTTGGAGCCCCACGAAGATACCCACAGGGTCAAGACCCCTCCAGGCCCCTGACAGGGAACTGCCTCCCCAACAATAACACTGAAGACATGGCAGCAGAGAAAAGGGGCAGCACCCAGACCAGCTAGGTGGCACCGGAATAAGGTTTCACCCTGATGTCGCTGGGGGGCAAGGTGCTGATGAAGAGGTCCCCAAAGCCTTACAACACCTACCAGTGACAGTAGGGTATAAGAGGAGGCAGAGCCCCACAAAGAAAACCCTCCAAAGGAATCCTCAGGATCTTTGCCAACCCAGCATCCAGCTCCCAATAGTTAGTAGTGGATCCAGACATGGCAGGAAAGAACAGGATATCAGAAGTTGGTGGTGGTAATACAGTCTGTTGCTTCAATGTCTTAAGTAAGATGCCAGGCAGATGGGGGCGATGGCCATACAGCACCTATCCCTGACAATCCTGTATTTAATTGTGTTTGTTTTGCTTTTATTGAAATATTTTTTTTACTGAAGGCAAGATAAATTATTTTCCTCAGAATTATTAAGTGTAAAATAACAGGGCCAAATCAAACCTTGCTGAAAGAGCTTGCAGCTCCGCCAAGATTAGGTGGCCTCGCTCTGCTTGCCACAAAGCTTAGTTTATTTAATCATTCATAACTAAACTCCACAATCTAGACAAGGTACTTCGTTGCAGTCGTGTTAACAAAATGGTACGCACTGTCTGAACCATTTTTGTTAGCTCTACAAAAAATGAATACAGCTTTTGTGTTACATCTCTGAATGTGCCAAGTGCAGTTTCACAAATCATTGTGGTGCCATCTAGTGGTTATTGAATATATGTCTATAAAGAGATTTTTTTTTGTTTCATTATAGCAAGAATTCCACTAGTTGTTTTTGCTAAGATGTATAGTGAACTCACCTGAAAGTGTTTCTCCTAAGTAGAAACATCTTTAAATTTTGAAAAGTGATACATGGAGTACTGCAAGGAACAGTTCCGAGTTTAATTGTTGTATTTAAATGTAAGCCAAATTTAGGTAAAATCATCCATGGGTATTATGATATTTGGGTATTAGCTAGTAGAGAACTGTGAAGTAATCTTATTTATAAACAGGAAGGTCATTAGCTACGTTAGTCTGGAGTCACGCAAAAGGTAGGGTAAAGATGCATTTTATGGACCACTCGAATCAGAAATGCATAAGCTTTTGTGAGCAAGACCTGACTTCATCAGGTGCTATTGAGTTCTTGCTCTCAAAAACGTATGCATCTGTCAATTCAGTTAGTCCATGAGATACATCTCTACTCTGTCTTTTACCCTTTTCATAAACTGGGCTAGAAGCAGTGGTAGGCCTGTTGGGTATGTGCAATGTGCAGAGTAATATAAAACAAAAAATATGAGGAGAAATATTAAGAGAAAATACAGATTTTTTTTCTCTGAGTGACAATAATAGCACATTTAATAAATGCATTTTGGGGATTTATGGACAGAAGTACTAAACCGATCATTTAAATAGTGTCCTTTTACTTTAGAAAGAACTAGAAATAAAATATTTGATTTTTGGTCATGTAACAAGGGTTTTCAGGGATTGAGATGTCATAGGGAAGGTTAACAAGATGACTCACAAGATAAGGAAACTTAATTATACAGAATGTCCAGGAAAAATGGATTTCTTATTATGAGGAAACAAAAAAAAGAGGAAGAGATTATGAAAAGAATTAACTGAGATATATAAAATTCTCAACAGAATAGCAGCAGTACTAGAGTAGTACAGCAGATGCTCATAACATAAATACTTTCTGTAGCTTTCCGGAGGTAATATTTTCATCAATGTCAGAGAAAGTTTCTTGCCAATTCTCTTGTGCAAAAGAAGAACACTGTGATCCAGACTGATACAGTAGGGAGGAAATTAAGGATCCTCAGAGCCGAAAATATTTTTCTAAAAAATATCCTTTTGGAATAGTAATATATAACTCTATCAACCAGATTCTCTGGTTTAACGCCACTGAATCAATAATATGGTACGTATTGTTGAAAACTGCCTACAACTTGATTATGTATATTGGTTCCCACCATATTCATTTAATGGCTTTTTTAGATAAATAGAAAAAGAGGATTAGAAGGAATGTGGCCAAATTCATTCTGAAAACCCCTTTATTTAACTTGTGGTAATAATTTCCGAGGCAGTATCCTGAGTATGTATTATCTTCTAGAGAAAACAATCCCTGTGTTTGTACAGTCCACTCTTCATTATTTTCAGATGTTCCTGGGGTTTTCTTCTGTGATTTCCTTTTAAATGCAGCACAGATAGAAAACGGTTTGAAAAATGGTATTTTGTTACCCTATATATTTACTCTTTCTCTTTAAGGAAGCCCAAGTTCTTGCTCTACTGATCAAAACAAATACATTGGAGGGTAGGGCTAGGATTCAGAGGGACCTACATTCATTGGAGTGTTACAGGTTTGTAAGGCCAAAAAGGTTCCCACTTGTGAACCTGGGGACCTAAAAGTTATCTTCTTCCATTCACTCGCCGGACACACCTGTGGTGGGAGAATATATAAATGAATTAATAAACAGAAGACAATTGCAAATCACACAGCTGATTTTATATACCGCTCATTAATTCCTTACAGAAGTTACCTGTTGTGGGCCTGCCTGAAGCAATAATCAACAAAGTCCCAATGCACAGTCTTTTATGCCTGGTGAGATACTAACAACTAGTCTCACCCTATATTGTCTCTTCTTATTTTTGGTTTTCCAGGGTATCCCTGAGAGACATGTCCTCCAGTCTGCTGGAGTGGTCGTACCCCTCACTCTTACAGGTAAGTTGCCTCCTTCTCCAGAGCATGTTGTCAGTTCTAACAAGTCACTGCCGTGTTCCCTTGCCTCCACACAGGCTGCCTCTACCTTCCTGGTTACTCTTTTCTCACACTCTATTCCCCTTCTGGGGGTTGAGGCTGGTAGGTGGTGCACTTTTCAATGCTTTCCTCTGTTAGTTTCTGGTAAATGATCAGTATTTCTCTTTACAAGTGTTTGAATCTTCCGCTGCAGGACACCATTTGATGATGTCATTGCCTGCAGCCGGCATCTCTGACTCCTGGTAAGTTAACTCATGTCACTCTTTGTAAGAGAGTGAGACTGCCAGGCTTCGACTAGCCGCTCTCGGGCGACTTTTGTCTCCTAGCGGATGTCACGCCCCTTCCAGGCCGGTTTGTCGTCGAGGTAGTTCTCTCCTCCTGCGTTGCCAACCGTGTTCTCGCCTGTCATGTCTTGGTGTTCTTCAGTAGGCAAGGTCAGTTAACAGGTCCCTTGGTGGCCCGGGCTGGGCCCGACGGTTGCTCACGGGGCTCCATCACCTCTACACCCCGGCCTCACGCCACCTTTGGTGGACCGCCTAGCCGTTATCCATGATCTTCCTCGCAGGTCACATTCACCACTCCGTGTCCTGGAGCCAATGGCAGGAGGCTCTGCTTGCCCCACGGGCCAGCCCCTGCAGCGCTTCATTCCTCGATCCCTTCCTATGGGGTACCTTCCCCACTATGGCCCCTACCAAGGCTTCCCTGCAGCCCCGCCACAGGGCCATATACCTATAGTCTCAGCTCTGTCTCCTGGCTATCCCCCCCCTGCAGTTGTGGCCGCCATTTTTATTTTCGCTGGCAGTGTCTGTTGCTGACATCACCGGCCAGCTGCAACTGTACAAAGAGGCGGCTAATAAGCCAAGCAGGTTCCTCTTTCCGCCCCACGTGCGCCTCATCCCGAGCTGCTGGTGAGTGCCCTGCATTACTTCGCCTCCCGGGACACAGGCCATTTATCTCCCTGTTACATGGAGAACTGGCCCAAAAGGAATCTCATGAGATTCAACAAGGACAGCTGCAAAGTCCTGCACTAAGGCAGAACAATCCCATGCACCGGTACAGGCTGGGGGTGGACTGGCTGGGCAGCAGCTCTGCAGAAAAGGACTTGGGGGTTACAGTGGACAATAACCTGAAGATGAGCCAGCAGTGTGCCCTTGTTGCCAAGAAGGCTAATGGCATACTGGGCTGCATTGGTAGGTGTGTTGCCAGTAGGTCAAGGGAAGTGATTATTCCCCTTTATTCAGCACTGGTGAGGTCACATCTGGAGTACTGCATTCAGTTTTGGGTCCCCAACTACAAAAAGGATGTGGACAAATTGAAGAGAGTTCAGTGGAGGTTGACAAGAATGGTCGGGGCAGTGCCAGATTATGACATGCTGAGGCCCTAAACTATGTCCAGTTTAAGAGGCCCCATATGATAAAAATAATCCAATGTACAGTATGTATATTTTTGTCATATTAGAATGAAAAGGTCTATATTTAGAGAATAATTTTCCCATATGTCCTTTAGCTCTGTTATTTACCAATGTATTATTATAAAACTTGTTATTGAGTCTGTTTTTCTTTTCTTATTTAGAGGCCCCTCATATTGTGGGGCCCTAAACTGTATTTTAAGTAGTTTAAGTCTGAATCTAGCACTCTGAGGGGAGCTTGGGGAAATGACTTATGAGGAAAGGCTGGGGGATTGGGCTTATTTACTCTAGAGAAGAGGAGACTGAGAAGAGACTTAATAGCAATCTTCAACTACGTGAAGGTGGGTTTGAAAAAAGGATGGAGCTAGGCTATTCTCAGTGGTGGCAGATGATAGAACAAGCAGGAACAATCTCAAGTTAAAGCAAGGGAAATTTATTATTAGAGATTAGGAAGAATTTTCTCACTAGAAGGGTAGTAAACACTGGAACAGGTTACCCAGAGAGGTGGTGGAAGCTCCATTTGTGGGGGTTTTCAAAACCTGGCTAAAACAAAGATTAAGCTGGGATGATCTAGTTGGGGATGGTCCTGTTTTGAGCAGGGGGTTGAACTAAATGGCCTCCTGAGGTCCCTTCCAATCCTAATTTTCTAAGATTCTATGATTTACAAATGCAGGTTCTCCATAGCTATGGAGCTGTGACAAATGTACAGCAGCTGAGAATTCTCCCACTGTGTGGAAGAATGTGTTGGAATCTAACCTGAATCATGCAACATCAGTAGAATTATTAAGTAAATTCCTGCTGCTATTTGTTCTTTATAATGGCAGTACCAAAAGAATATAGCTTGATTATCATTACGTTATAAACTCCAAAGCTGAATTTATAAGATTTGCAATGGGGAAAAAAAATCTTTCAGTTTTTTAAGCTGAGCAAAGCTGATCTAGTAATCACAGCTAGCACAGGCACAAGTTACAGAAGAAACCTTTTAGAAATGTCTTCATTGCATGAGGGTTCAGCTTTTCGCCAGAATGGCCATTTTTTAAGCAGCCTGCAGCCATATACTTGTGTTTGATCACAGCTATAAACTGCTTTCTGTTGCCAGATCAGGCAAAAATGTCACTTCTGTCTGCACTCTCAAAGACTATCTATATGGACCCTCACAACCCCAAGATTTCTTTTCATCACATTACATAGACAGAAATACTTTTTCATAGCTAGCATCCTCCACACTGTGGCGTTATTACAGTAAGGGTTTTTTTTAAAGCTGAACTCCTTTTTAACCTAAATTTTGCAAAATAAAACCCGTGTAAACTTTCTTTGCAACATCTCTACAAAATTAATGAAGAAGTTATTTGGCAAACTGAAGAAAGCGTACTTTTAAACGTCAAACTTTTGAGTTTATTGGGTCAGCATCTACACATGTATTACTGCACATGAGAAAACACCTCAGCAGGGTAGTACTTGTATTTACAAATACTACCCTGATGCAGAGTTTATTAGTTTCCTGCTCCCTGAGAGATGTGCACATGTAGCCACCACAATGTTTACTGTGGAGCTAATTAGTCAGCTGTGCAGTATATGGCTCATGTAGATGCGCCCCCGTCACTTAACAAAATTACATTTTACTTTGTATGTATTATTCAGTTACAGTGATTGCTTTGCATAATCAAGCCAATTTGTAAAATAAATAGTGACCATAACATAATCACATTCAACATTCAAGTGGGAGGGTAAGCCAAAAAAGGTTGACTACACCTTTTCTATACAGTTTTAAATGGGAAATTACAGAAAGATGAGGAAGTTAGAAGTATAAAAGAGCAGTCAAAAATGTTAAAAGCTTTCAGGAAGCTGGAAGCTCTTTAAAAATACCATATTAGAGGCTCAGGGAAAGAGCATACCACAAAACAAAAAGGGTACCAAACAGTCCAATAAAACCTTCGCATGGCTCAATAGCTGGGTTAAGGAGGCATTCAAACCAAAAAGGCACCTTTAAAAAATGGAAGGTGTGCCCAAATGAGGAAAACAAGAAAGGTCACAAACTCTGGCAAGTCAAGTTTAAAATTAAAATGAGGCAAGCCAAAAAAGAATTTGAGGAACATCTAACAAAATATGCTAAAGTTAATAATATAATTTTTTAAAATACATCAGAAACAGGAAGCTAGATAGAGAATCAGTGGTGACCAGTGTGAAAAAGGTGCACTATGGGATGATAAGGCCATAGCAGAGAAACTAAACAAACTCTTTCTCTTGATGTTTACTGCAGAAGATACTTGGGAAATTCCCATGCCAGATCAATCTTTCTAGTAGATGAATCTGAAAGGTTGGACCACACTGAATTAACAACAGAGGAAGTTTTGGACCAAATTGATAAACTGAATATGATTGTCACCAGCACTGGGTGGCATTCAAACAAGAGTTCTGAAGAATTCAAAAGTGAACTTGCAGAATTACTGGTAATTTCTAGTGTGCTGCTCTAACCACTGGGCAACATATGTTTCTACATTTCTTTTGTAAAAATACAGGGCTTACTTTGTAACCTATAATTACAAACAGCCTCCATACCAGAAGACTGGCAGATTGCCAACATAACATCTATGTTTAAAAAAGGCTCCAAAGGCAATCCTACGAATTACAGCCCAGTGACTCTTGCTTCCATACCTAGCAAGTTGGTAGAAACTACAATAAAGGATAAAATCAGCAGTCACATGGACAAATATGATCTGCTGGAGAGGAGTTAACATGGTTTTTGTAAAAGGAAATCCAGCCTCACTGACATGCTGAAGTTCTTTGAGGGTGTGAACAAGTATGTGAACAAGAAGGATTTGGTTGACATAATATTGGATTTTCAAAAAGCATTCAACAAGGTCCCTTACCAAGGACCTTTTGAAAAACCCACATTGCCATAGGATCAGAGGAAATGTTCTTATGTAGACTGAGAGCTGGTTAAAAGATATAAAACAAATGTAGGGTCACCTTTCAGGATGGAAGGAGGTCAAAAGTGGGGTCCCGCAGGGATTTGTGCTAGGGTCTATTTTGTTTAACATTTTCATCAATTACCTGGAAATGGGACCATGCAGTAAAATATCCAGATTTGTAGATGATACCAAATTATTCTGTGTAGTCAAGTCCCCAACTGATGGAGACAAGCTGTAGAAAGATCTCACCAAGCTAAGTAAGAGGGCAAAAAAATAGCACAATAACTTCAGTGCTGACATGCGCTGATAATGCATAGGTGACATGTGTCTCCTGAGGCTGGGGGGGCATGGCAACTGCCCACAGGTGGCCACGTGAGCATCAGTAGTGAGGGCAGGCCAAGTGGGGACCGTCTGTAGGCGGCAGTGGTGGTGTTGGCAGGGGGGTCCCCCCCGCAGCCAACTGCTGACAGGGGGAGCCCCCCGCAGCCGGATGCTGAGCCCTGAAGTGCCAGTGGCACTTCTCAGCGGGGCACATGAAGCAGTTGTCATACCAGGAGAGACTAAAAAAGGCTAGGACTCTTCAGTTTGGAACAGACAAGGCTGCGGGGATATAATGGAGGTCCGTGATATCATGAAGGGTATGGACCAAGCGAACAAAGAACTGTTGTTCACTAAGTCCCAGAATACTAGCCATAGGGAAAACCCTTTGAAATTAGTAGGTGACAGGTCACTAACAAGAGAAAGTACTACACAACGTGTAGTAACTTCTGGAATTCATTGCCACAGGAAGTGGTGGAGGCAGGTAGCATAGGCTCAAAAAGTGACTGGATAAATTCATGGATGATATATCTGTTCATGAGTAGTGAAAAGAACAGTTATGCCATGTCCACACAAGCACGGACGTTTGTTTCCCTGGGGACAAGAAGCAGTGGCAGACCTTGTGCTGCTGCTACTAGTTGTTCCCGAGAAATGCTTGTGCCATGCGCCCTCTGATGTGCAGCCGGTTATCCCAGGTTGGGTAGGGGAAGCTGTGGCCAGCACTGGGCTGGCCACAGCAGCCTTACTGGGGGTCCTGGGGGTCTGCTGGGGCTGTAGCAACAGCAATCCTGCCACTTGAAGCCTGGCTGGGAGCCAGCATGTGGATCCAGCCATGCAGGCTCTGGTTTTAGGAGGCATGAGCTGTTCCCATGTGCACCACCCTGGTTTTTGTTCACCCCAGGATCTCCCATGGTCAACCCCCCTCCCCTCTCTTACTCCTGTGCTGCTACCTTGCAGCATGGAGTACACCTGAATGTGCAATACGTGGCACTGAAGACATACCTGCGGTGCTAAATACTGCACTGCTGCTCTTGTCTGGATGTGGCCTTAGAGGTGCTTCCTCTGGCATCTCTAACCCACCAATATAAGGTGGATGCCAGGGAGGGTATTGAATGTGGTAATGATCACTCTAGAGATATCTGGTTCGATGCTTTCCCTGTATAGCATCAACTCCAAGCAGTGTTGGAGACTGGGCAAGATGCTCCTTTGATCTGGCTCATTGTGGCCCTTATGTTCATATGTTTGTAACTAGACAAAAGAAAGAAGAACAAGCCTTGATATCTGCCTCTGCAAATTACCAGCTGTTGTGACTATGAAAAAACCCACTTTATGTTTCTGAGCCACCTGCTGTTTGGCTGTTGAAGAGACACGGTTTAAAGAGACACAGGTTGTAAACTGTTTGGGACGTGTACTGTCTCTTATGATAGGCCAGTATCACCTCTCTAAGTATGGCCAGTACTAGATGGTTCAGAACAAACTGACATAATGGAAAGTTTTGAAATAATCTTTATCTTTCTTACTTCCTGGCAATTAGTACTTGGTCTAAATGCTGAAGCCTGACAGTTTACCATGCTAACTCGTTTTTTAGCCTAGCTAAACTAATTGAGAAAAAGATATTGAAACCTCTTTTCAGACTTTTACTAAGTTTGGGGCTCACTGATATATTGTGGCATTCACCTTCCCAGTTAGATTATACATTGTGTAGGGAAGTGTGCCTTTTTTCACCTTCAGCATTTTTGCCTTTGAATTTTATTAAACATCTTTTTATATTATAAGAAAGTAAATAGAAGTACGTCTTTTCTATTTATATAATTTCTCATTGATTTTATATACCTCCATAACCTGAACTCTTTTGCGCTCTCTACATTAAATAGTCCAATTATTTTTCCAGCTTCTCTTCAGAGGGAAGTCTTTCCATTTCTAATTATTTTCCTCACTTATCTCAGATCCCTTTACATCTGGACAATGCATTGTGCTATATAATTTTCCCAATCATCTTTCTGATTGGATCTCATCTTTCTTTGCTGGTATCAGCTTAGTTGTCATCTAATCAAAATTCAGAATATAGACCCAGGACCGTTAATCTGTGAGTCCAGGGTCTATTTCCTAAGAAAGGTCTATAGTAAGAAACAAGAAAATCACCCAGAGTGGGATCCATTTTCTGTCCACTCTAGCAGTCTGATTCACCAAACCTGTAGAAGTAAAATCAATAATGGAAAGCTATTGGCACAAAACTGGAAAAGGTAGCTCGATTACTGTTTTTGTTAGTAACAGATGATGATACATAGTGACAAAATACTATGGTAATATAAAACTTTTGTATTTTGTGTTTATATATTACCTGCCTGTACATATAATTAATGTCCATAAAGCTATGCTTTATCTCTCATCTTTCTTTTACTAAGATCAAGTTTAAATAAAGCTCACAACAGCGCTTATCAAGTACACATTATTCCCATTGTATGGACAGATAAACTGAGAAAGAGAAATTACATGATTTAAGAGTAAAATGATACAAGTAAATTAGTGGCATATACAGATATAGTATCCAACTGTCTTAATTTCTAGTGTGCTGCTCTAACCACTGGGCAACATTTGTTTCTACATTTCTTTTGTAAAACACAGGGCTTACTTTGATGTTATCAGAGCAGGATTGAAAAGGTAAGAAGCCAAACTTAATGAATAAAGATAATAACTCTGGACTTCATCTTATAGTTCCTTAATACACTTGGACTTGACTGACAATATTACTAAGATCTCTTTACAGTTCTTTGGCAGCAAGATAATACAGTCCCTTAACCACTTGGGGGACCTGACCCCTAGAGATAGTGGCCAGGAAAAGCTGTCTTCTAGAGAGAAGGGACGTTGGTGGCTGAACATTTTTGACAAAATTGAGTAACACTGAGCTGTTTCAGTTCAGCACTATTGTGGGATTTCACAGCAGCTTAGTACTGTTGTTGGTTTGAGTTGAACCTCATTGGGACTGATAAGTTTAACCTATGTCCTTTATTTAAGATAGCTCTAATACTTAAGTGTATGCATCCACTCAAAACAAAACCTCTTCAGGAATTTACAACCTCTGGGTGAAGGGCTGAGGGTTATTGTTCTCAGAAGTGTGTGCAGGTATGCACGCGCATATGTAGATGAAAAAGCAAACATGACACAGAAACTGAGGCCAGAAAGCCTGAAACAAGACCTTTCAAGCTTATGCTTGTAATGAGGATGGCAGAAACAAAAGCTACCCCAACAGGAAGAACTTCATTCAGCCACTTCTCTCTGGCCCCAGTTCCCAGAGCCCTGCTGCTAATGTGGCCAACATGAGCAAGGTACTCAAAGGCATGGATTAGTGGAAGCCCATTTAGATGGAAACCCCAGCAAGGGAGAAAGCATACAACCTGAAGGCCAAGCTGGCTGTGTTCAAACTGTATCAGATCAGTCTCGCTTTTTTCCTAAACCAGTCATAGCTTACATCACGGGTGAGTAAAATATGGCCCAGGGGCCAGTTCCGGCTCACCAGACCATTCTATCTGGCCCGCGGGGACCCTAAAAAAATTAGAAAATTAATATTTATTTGATCCTGGCTGCCTGTCAAAGATGACAGGAGCCAGGGGCAATAGTACTCAGGGGAAGCCAGTGGCAGGACCCAGCAGCAAGGCCCGCCCAGCCCCATCCCCCCAACCAGAAGACCCTACCTAGCAGAGGCTTCTGGCCTGGGGCTGTGGGGCTGTTTCTGTTTCCCTGCACTGGAGAGGGAAATGCAGCCCTTGACAGCTTGCCAAAACTCAGTAAGTGGCCCTCCACCTGAAATAACTGCCTGCCCCTGGCTTACATCTTGCTCAAAGGCTTGATCAGCCTTCCATGCATGAACTTCATCCTCTGCAAATGTCCAATCAATCAGGTTATCAAGAAGCGGGGCCAATCCTCTATCTGGAGAAGTTATTGGAGACCAGCCACTTTAGGCCTTCTGGCAAGCCTTTGGGCCTCTGTATGGTATCCGATTTGAATGCTTCACAGTAGGATATTAATCTACCATGCTGGGAATGATCACATATTAACCAAATGGACAACACCACCTTTCAGACAACAATGTGGGCCAGAAGACAAGACTGAGCAGAAACCCCCTAGGGCAAAATCTTAATTTGCAATCAGGACAATATCCAACTCCAAAACGTAATAAAGATCAATTTCCATAGTATCTTTGGTAGTTTAAAAGTGATGTTGTAGCGGTGATGGTCCAGAAATTATGCAAGGAGCAAGGATTTCTTAGGATGATATCTTTTATCTAACTATAGAGCCCAGACAATGTAAGGCAAGCTTTTGAATGTAAGACTTTCTTCCTTGGGTCTCACAGAGTCTCCGGCATCAGGTTGTGACCTGCTTGCTGCTCTCATGAAAAACCTGTATTCTTTTAAATATCACTATCCCTTAGGAGCAGGAGTGATTTCAGAGAGAAGAGCTTGTGTGACCTTGGGATAAGCCCAGCGAGTGGGGGTTTGGGACAGGGCGCTGGCTGAAAGAGCTGTGGGGTCATAAGAAAGAGGACAGTCTCCACTCACCAGCTTGTTCCGGTATTCAAGAAAACAGAACTTTGTACATCCCTGGAAAGAGATGGGATTGCAGCAAAGATATGACTTGGGTGCAGCCCGACTTGTTCCTCCACACAGGAATTTTTTTTTTATTCAAATTTTCTATATTCCAAGCCAAATTAGCCAAAACAAATTCCAAATCTGAGTCAGTCCAGAACCACAAGTGGCCCTACTACAGGCAAACATCTTCCACCCCCATCTGGGGCTTCAGATGTTTCCAAAACCTTTGGTGGGCATCCTACTTGCAGGCCCAAGCCTGGAGGCTTGGGTTTGGATGCCCCCCAGTTTCGCTTGCCCGCAGCTGTATGGCCCCAAGAAGCAAGCTAGGGAGGAGTCTCCCATTTTCATAAAGTGGGAATAAAGCCCAGGTTAACTATGCATTACCTACGTGCATTGGTGATGCACAGAGGGTGCACATGTACCTTGAGACTGGTGCATGGCCACCTGCAGGAGCTCCCCGCTTGGCCTGTCCCCGCCGCTGCGGCTGCCTGCAGGAGCTCCCCACTCGCTGCCGCCATGACCCCGCCGCCAACACTGCCCCCTGAGGGCAGTTGCCATATCCCACCAGCCTCCGGATGCACACATTTAAGCCTCTGCGGGTACGATCCCATGCCAGCAGAGTGGTCTACCCTGGGTGCAACTAGGAAGCCACTGCAGTGATCATGGTATTTCCTCTTGCCAGGCAAGCATAGGACTGCACTTGATCTGAGCCTGCAAGAATAGGAATAATCCTCAAGTCCTTGAGTCTGGGCAACTTCGCGGCACCTGCTGGCTCCTTGGAGGGCCAGCGGGTGCTGGCCAGCGTGCTCTGCTCCACGCCCCCCATGGGCGCACTCTGAACTTCACTCCCGTGCATTGGCGACACGCAGTGCACGCGCACCCCGAGCGTGGCAGTGCACCCCCTGCTAAAAAAGGTGCCTCTGACACTGCCGGGGCTGCCTGCTGCCGGTCGCCACTTGCCACCCCTCCCCCCCCAGCACTACCGGCGGCGTCTGCAGGCGGTCCCCGGTCCCCGCTGGCCACTGCCGACGCTGTCTGGGGGCGGTCGCCACCCCCCGCCCCGTCGCCAACAGCGCCGTGGCCGCCTGCGGGAGCTCGCCGTGCCCCCCAGCCCCGCGGCGTCCACGCTGTCGTCCCTGGTTTGGATGCCATTTGCCCCACACAACCACTCACGCGGAATTATAGAGCTGGGGGCCCACATTGCGCCCCGGCACATGGCAGGCCTGGCCCCGGCACGCTCCCACCCGTGCCTCCTCGGCCGTGGCGCCAGTGTCCAGCTCTGGGAGCGCCCCTCAGGGGCTGTCCCAAGCAGCTGCGACCCGGGCCCCGCCTGCAGGAGCGGGGTCCAGGCGCGGGGCGGCGCTGTGCTGGCGCG
>NW_017728913.1:20093897-20115260 GCF_001723895.1 Crocodylus porosus | reverse complement strand
CGGGGGCGCCTCGGGCGGCGCTGATGGAGGCCGCGGCGGGAGCGGGGAGGCAGCGGCAGGAGCTGGATAACGTAAGCGTGGGGGGAGCCGCTGCGATGCCCCGGTCGCGCCCTGCTTGCTGCCCCCGCGCCGCGCTGGGCCGCCGGGCCGAGCAGGCGCCGCCTCCATTGCGCATTACGGGGGCTGCGGGAGCCGCTGCCTTGGGCCCCTCAGAAGGGGAGGGAGCCGGGGGGCTGAGCGCATGGCAGGGGCATTTCCCCCACCCCGGGCTCTTCCTGTTAGGCCAGGTCGGGCCTGGAAAGACAGAGGGTTCTTCCTCCCGGTTGTTTGTAACTGTCGGGGAACGGAGAGCGGCTGTGATGCCTCCCGCCCATGCCCAGCTAGGCCCCCGGCTGTGGGGGTCGGTGGGGAGGTGGCAGTTTGCAGTGGGGGGCGCCTGAAAATGCAGGGCACTGGGCTGAGGAAAGCCCTCCCAGCATCCTGTCCCTAGGGCCGCTTGGGTCCTGTCAGGCTTGTGGAAAACTGGCTTTGCCGTTGCAGGTGCTGGCAGGTTCTGGGCATGGAAATGCTAGCGTCGGGCTGCAGGATGGCAACACAGCTAGGAGCTGGGCATGTGTGTGCTGGGCTATCTGGGAGAGGTCCCGAGGGAGGTTTGCACGCTCTCCCTAGTATGGCTGCCAAGGTTGTTTGCAAACATGGTTGGAAGCTGCCAGCCTGACGCTCCCTTCACTCCCGCACCTTGATCTGGAAAGAGGATCTGAGCAGAGGAGTATAAACTTTCTGCTTCACATACAGCTAGTCCTACTAGTGACAAAGCAAGCTGTGACTTGCTGTGATTTGAGCAAGCTGTTTTTTGGCCTGGCCTTCGCTCTACGTGCGTTGCCCTAATTAGAACATCTTGACGTTGGCTTCTGTTTTAAATTGGAGCCAGTGCCTCATGTCAGGCACTTCAGTATTAGCTGTGTTTTTCTTCCAGCTATCATGGGCATCATTGTATGAAGAAATTCTTTGGGAGGCATTAAGTCTTGTAAATTGTTGGCTTCTTCCATGTGAAGATGAGGGAAGCATTTCGCAACACTTAATTTCAACTCAAGAAAACTCTAGTATGGTAAAACCTGTTTTGATAAAGTACAAGAATAAACTGGATAATCATTGTATTTCACAAGCCATTCCCATGACACGAAGGGCACCTATTGACTACTGCTGAAAGGATCAAAAACCCCACCAGACAGCCTCTGGGGTTACATAGGGGATACAGACTTTTTTTTTAGGTTGCTTTTGAATGCTTGCTCTGCAAGATTTGTATTGCATCTCGTAGCTGGAAGTGGCAAGTGAAAAGACAAATATTTAGCATTTTGACTTTTGAGTGGCTTTTTGGAGAGCACTTACCCTCCTCTCTCCTAAAGGAAAGGCAATCTGCAGAGTGCTTGTAGCTGTTGGGAGCTACAGCAAGAAGGTTACCTATAAAAGAGGCAACACTCTGATGCTGTAGTAGTAATGGTTGAGTCAGCTGAGAATGAAACCTGTCACTAGTGTGGCAGCTCAGCTGATGTCTTTTCATTCTCTTCAAAATCTAAACTGAGACAGACAAGGAGTTGGGATCCATGCAAGACTCAAAAGGTGGGGGTGTTTGGCGAGGAGGAACTGATATTCTCTACTACCTGTGAGTTGGTATAAAGCTAGGCCTATTTTTGCAGCTTCACTACCGCTGTAGTAGGGCATTTCACGTCTACATGAACTTTTTTGTGTTGCTGGATAGAAATAACTTGGCTTGGGTCATAGGCTGGCTGGCCAGCGGTAAGATCCACGTGCCTCTGCTTCCCCTTGCCACTGTACAAGCAAAAAATGCACCACCGAGAACTACTAAAGCCCCTAGGTTCATGACTTGGATCCAGTGGCCTCATGGGCTGGATCTGGTCTGCAGGCTGTAGGTCACAGGCCTCCTAGATCAGTGGTTCCCAGCCTTTTTAGACTGCAGACCAACATACTGCAGATCAGAAGGAACTGGCATAGTGTGGACCAGCAGCTGCCAGTCTGTAGTATGCCACTTCTGGCCCAGCAGACCCTTCATGGCCCAGTACTGGGCTGCAGCCCCGGGGCTGGGAACCTCTGCCCTAGGTGCTGTATTAAAGTCTCCAGAGATGTCCAGCAGTCTGAGAACAAAGATCTCTTCTACTTCACGAGCATCTTGGTGCTGTATTCTATTCTGAATTCTCACTGTGTAGCATCTGCAATGATTGCTGACATTGCATGTTATTGGAGTTCTGTGATTTACTAAAATTATTCTGCCCTGGAATAGGAATTTGAAGAGGTCATCAGGATAAATAACTAGCTTCTCAAGAACTGGGGTGACCTGCTGTGTTTATCAAGAATGATAGTCCACACAGACTATTTCTATTAATGATGGACATGTTCCTCACTGGCTTCAACCAGCCAGGAGAGCAAGGTTCTTGCTGTTATCTTCCTGACTTAAGGAGGGAGTGGCTTGAAGCAGTGTTTCTCAGCCCATGGTATGTGTATCCTAGGGGTGCACAAGATGCAGCAGGGAAGTATGCAGGTGCTGAGTTTTTGAGTTTGACTCATCTCCCCGCTTGGTGGGTTGGAGGTGTCTTTGCCTGTTCAGGCCAGAAGTTCCAGCTGCTGCTGCATCAGGTGCACCGCACTCCCCAGCATCAGTGTACCAGGGGACAGGGAGGGCAGTCCTGCGCAAGCTGCTTTTCCCTAGGCCATGGTCCGTGAGGAAAAGGTGGGACTTGGCTCGCGGTGGCAAAACTGGATGTGCCATGGTGGGACTTCCGGTTTCGCTTTTGCCATGTCAGTCGGCAGGTGGTACGGAAGGTACCAAAGGTTGAGAACCACTGCCTTGGAGGAAGGTGTTGATGGTAATGGTCAGTGGGTGGCTTTACTAACTCCCTGGCACTATCACCTTGAATTTAAATAGCTTTGTTGGAGGGCGAGTTGAAAACCTATGGATAGGCCTTCAGTCCGTCTCCAGAGGACTATTTGGTATAGTTTTAAACTGATATCTAAGGCTTTGTGCACATTATATTTCAGCTCTAGCCAGTTAGGAACAGATTTTAACTGCCTATAAAAATTGTATTTTTAAACTGCTACAACGCTATAAACTCCCACTTTTTAAAAAGCTGATCAGTAAGCTCTATGTGCCTTATAAGAAATCTTATTGTAATTTTTTGTAAATTTCCTGCACAGCATCAGAAGAAAGATATTGTGAAGTGCAATTAATAGCTTGGCAAAAAACAAACCTTTTTAAATACCTTTATGCAACTGTCACATCCTTCTTGGGAGTCAGGGACTCTTGCTGGGGGAACATAATTTTAAGAATATGAATAAAAATATAATTACTTGGTTCTGTCAGAACACAGTTTATCATTAAACTTTTTTAAAAGCACATAAGCAGGTCAGGTATAAGAGTTGGGTATCTAATCTACTTACGTGCTTTTGAAAAATCCCACAAGATGCCTGTTGACATGTTCAGGGTCTAAATTGCTTGGTAATTGGGCCAGATGTCCTTCAGGTTTTCTAGAATAGGAAATACTGTTCTTTCCTACCAGTTTGCTGTTCATAGAGAGGGAAACTACATTTTCTTCAGAGTTGAACAGTTGAGAATTGAAATGAACCGACTTTCATCCAGTTGAATATACATGAAGAAACTTCATGTACCTGCTACCTCAGTGGAAACCACTTGAGATACTCTTCTGTACAATGAAACTTGGAAGTCCTTGCCTTGGAGTAAATGCCAATATTTATGTTCTATTGTAAAGATAAAAGATATTCTTAGTGCAACAGATTACGCTGATATTAAGATAGATGGATGGATGTATCTCTCTTAAGGTGACTTCAAAATTAGGGAAGTTCTCCAATTTTGAATGTATTAGTTAAAAGGTTCCATTAAAAAAAAAAATGTACTAAGATATGTTCCAGCAGGGTGGGTGGGTTGGTGGGTGCGTGTGTGTGATGGAGAACTGGTTAAAAGAGAAACACACTTGCTCTAAAACTCTTGGTTCAGAGATGTTTCTAGTTGGTCTAATAAAAGGTATTACCTCTGAACCAAGAGTCTTTAGAGCTTTGTGTTTCTCCTTTTTTCCCTTCAGACCAACACGGCTACAAAATAGATCCTGGGAATCGGTTAAAAGTTTAGACTTTAGAATGGGGTTTTGGTGTGTCTCTCTCTGTGTCTCTCCAAACTAAATTTTTTGGCAAGTTATCTGAAAAAGGTTTTACAAAATGTATAGTCAACAAACAAAACCTAAATGAAGGTCCTGATCCTGCAACTCCTTAAGCATGCTTTGCCTTTTAATTGGTGAAGTGGTATGAGCAGGATGACATTTGTGTGGAAAAGTCTGGTAAGTTAAAAGGTGCAGTAAACTCTACAGTTTGTGACTTGGAAAGTGGAGAGGGAATTGCTTTTAAATTTTAAAGAAATGGTTAAACTTCATACTAACTTTGCTATCCTGTTTACACTTTCTTTCACACTCTGGCCAAAACCTTCAAAAATAGGATGTTGCATTTAGCCTTATAATAGTGAGACTTGGCAGAATAGGTGTTGCTGATTTTAACCAAGGTTTGTAGTACTGTATGAGTATAGCTTTGTCAAAGCACTTGGCTTTCTTGAGTTAGAAGTTCCACGTATCAGATGATTGCTTATTGCGAACAGTACATTCTGTTTGTCTATCATTTTTGACTGATGCAGTAATCATCATTCTTCCAGCATAGGTGAACACTAGATGGTTGTCCAACTTAGCAGGAAAATATATCCATATAAGTCTAAATGGAAAACTGAAACTTTCCAGGAAATTAAAGGTTTTTATACAAAATGTTCTTGAATCTTGTTCTGTAGGTTTCAATGACTGAAGATTAAAAATAAGTTGTATATAATTTCCCTCACCCAGGTAGCAATAGAGGCAGAAATTGAAAGGGTTTTTTCATTTGTTTGTGTTCGGGGGGTTTTTTTCACTGCAGCATGTCTACAACCCCTATTATATACCAGGGCCTTTAGTCACTGTTTGGTGTTTTTGTTACAATGGTGTATGATCTGTCTTGAAAAGAACGCCCCTGAAATGTGGATGTGAAAGAAGGGCACATCTGATTAGAGCTTGCTGCAGTCAGGAAACTCAAGGGTTGAAAAATTCTTTCCTTTCAGATTTCTTTCCTTCCTTTTACCGGAACTTCTCTTAATGGCAAACTAACAAAGACATTTGAGTCTAAGCAGATAAGTTTGTAAGACTTCTGTATCTAGGAATCCTTAGACATCCATAGAACATCCCTCGTACTCTTAGAAGCTGGGGTACGGTTTTCATCTCTTCTGAGCCTCTGAAGAGTATTTCTGGTTGTCTGATTAGGTGATCACTCAGCTCCTAACCAAAAAAAAAAGTTGTGGGGGAGGGGTATTGGAGGATTTGGGTTTTTTAAGGCTGGTGAGCTAAGTGAGCAACAGTCAGTCTCTCTTCATAAATCTGTTTCTTGCAGAAAACTCAAAGTCCAAAGGCAAAGAACAGTTTGTATAAGAGGAATGGCTGGCTTTGAGCAATTCTCTTCTTGGAAAGTAATCGTAAGAACTATGGTATATTCTAAGCAAGACTATAAATATCAGTTGTCCCAACTTGCTTCTTTCCCAAAGATCACTAAGGCTTGTAGGATGCAAACAATTCCCATGGACTTAAATGAGTTGCATATGTTCTGCAAATGCAAGCGTTAGGTGTGATTTTATTTATTTATTTATTTCCAAATGGTCATAGCTTCTGCTGTCCACTATTGTGAGGCTTTTCAGGGTGTATTAATGATAGAGTTGATTTCACCATCAACATGACCTCTCATGCTTGCTTCAATGTCAAAGGAGGGCTGTTGCTGATGGTGAAATGGCTTTGGTGTCAGTCTACAAAATAGCTAATGCTGTCACTGAAACGTGCAAGAGCTGCATGAAACACGTCTTATCAGTGTCTTCCTGTTTTCTATAAAGATGACCTAAAAACTAATGGTTTGACAGGTCTACATCGTCACTGCTCAATAATACTTCCCTAGCTGCCTAACAGCAAATCCTAGACTGTCTAGTTCGATGGAACTACACTGAGAAGAACCTACTGCCCTGTGCCTAGGAAATGCTGAAGGGCTGCTGGCGTGTTGCAGGCCAGTGGTAGAAAGACTAGGTGAATGGTTTTGGATAATTGGAGACTAAAATACACATTGCTGGAATGTTACTCTGGGTAGTGAAGCAGTTGAAACCTATTCTGTTGAAGGTAGCATTTGGCATGCTGGAAAACCAACTAGACCACTCTTGTTTTGGGGTGCAAGATGTTTACAGTCTGATAGGGCATCACATTCTGTTAGCATGCTCTATGTCAGGGCTACAGCAGGCTGAATACCAAGTCTTCAGCTGTCAATCCATATTCTCTACTACTACATCCATATGGTAGCAGGTAGCTTTGATTTCAGATCAGAGAATAATTTTACTGCCTTCCTTATTTCCAGTTTTTGACATGTATTTTCTTGGTAAGTTTCAGTGTAACAAAAGAGCTTTTAAGACTAATACATTTGTTTTGGTTCTTATACTTGACAGCCTTCCAGAGAGCCCTAGATTTAAGTAAATGCATCTTGCTTCCCTGTTTGCATTTGCATCTCATGAGTTTGCCTCCTGAGCCAACCTGTGGGTCTTATGTAGCCTGCACGTGACACAAGTCTGGAGCTGCTGCCCACTTAACCAAGTTCTTTTTGTGAGGTGTACTGCAAAAAAATATAACACTAGTGGGCATGTATGTGCTTTTTTTTGTTGTTCATAGTGTATGGGCAAGGGCCTCAAAGTTGAAAGGGATTTTTCCTTTATAATTTTTGGAAATGTTAAAGCTAGTCTTGAAGATTTTTCATAATTAGAAAGGGTTATCCTCCTGGACTTTTTGGTCAGCCTTACTCAAAGACCTGATGCTTTGACAGTATACCCCACCAAATAGCTAGTTATTACATCAAATGAAAGTATTTAGGAAAATCATAATGGAAGTTGCCATGTTCTGAAAATGTAAGTATTCTAAAACAGTGGTGCCCAAACATTTAGCACCAGGCCCAATGGCCAGGGCCAGGCTGGCCCACAGGCTGGATCTGCCTTTCAAGGCAGACCTGTCCAGGGCCCAGTCCTGCCATTTAGCAACCACCTGCCCATGGGTGATGCAGCTACATGGGGCTTGGAAATCCGGTGGTAGTGGGGGTGGTGGTGACATTCATTGCCACCAATCTGCCACTGCTAAATTTCTGGACCCTTGGGGAGCCTTGTGGGCCAAGTGTCATGGGTATGTGGACTGAGTGTGGCCTGCAAGCCAGGGGTTGAGCACCCCTGTCCTAGAACATCCAGTCTGCTGAGACTTTCCTTTTGGCCTGCACAGCTCCTAGCGGAGCTAAATGAGGGCTGGGGCCTGCCACAGAAAGCAGGGCTGCAGGGTCTTTGTTGGACTTGGCTGTCAGTGTTCAGTGGTGAGCAACAGCTACATGAGGGGATTTTTTGTATTTTGTGGGGGGTTTATTTTACCTTATTTTTATTGCCTTTGTTCTTTTTCAAACTGGATTGCTGCAGCAGAGGCAGAAGATATTAAGCTGAGAGGCAGAAGAAATCAAATTTGCAAATCTGTTTATGAACTTCATCTCTGCACCTAAGGAAGCTGGAAGCTACAGTAATGAAAACAGTATAAGAGCAGATTTGTGGTACTGACTTGGTTCATCAGAGCTTTAGCAGCCTAAAAAAAACACTAAAAAGTGCAACAGCAGGCAGCTGGTTTAGAGCCAATTTTTGTCAGGTTTTCTAAAAATATTAAGACCCCTGAAATACATTCAGCTGTGTTAACTTTGCTGCTCCCAACCAAACTTTTTTGTGGGGGCGGTGTGATCTGGTACAGGCTTTTCAAGAGCCCAAGTTTTATTGTTTGTAGCCAGTAAGCAAAAACTGTTGACATTTGTGCCCAAGAAACTAAAGGCTGCCAGTGATGCAATTGTGACCTTTACTGTCTCGTGAGGTGAGAGCTGCTGATTGTTTACCAGCATCATCAGAAGAAAATATACAGAAGGGAAAAGCTAGTAAGAAAGAGGAACAAACAGCTAAGTTCAAAGTGTATATGGTCCTTGCACTCTATCTCCTCCCTCCCTCCCTCGATTATCAGTCCAAAGTTAAACATTTCTAAAGAGAACTTTTTTTTCTTAATGAGTTCCATTCAGGCATTGAATGATTCACTTTTTTTGAATATGTTAAAGAAGGTATCATCCCTGGATATTATAAGGCATCAAGTCTCAAAAGCACTTGATTATTTAAAAAACCTTCTGAGGACTAAAGGCTCCCTCCAGAATGGGCAGTTGAGTTGTGGTATGGTCATCTAATGTCAGTTTCTTACAACCCAATATTTAGTTTGACAAAATATCTCTTAGTTTTAGTATGTGACTTGAGGAATGGCATATGATACTATCTCAGTTAGTGTTCTTATAAAACAGCATGAAGTGTTGTACAAGAGGTTGCCAATAAACATCTTTAAAAGGTGTGTGTGGGAGGGGCATGCAAGGAGGAAGGGTGGAATATATCAGATATACATGCTTCCCTGCAAAGCTGTTCTGAAGCTTCCTTTTCTTAAATTTCAGGGGTCCTTGGAGATAACTCAGAGCACAGAAGATGATCATCTACTTGACACGCCGCTCCTTCCGTCTCATGCATTGCATTCCCGGCTGAGACCAAGATTCTATGCTATTCCTACAGTTTTCATTGCCAATTTTTTGTTGCTTGTACATGTAAGCTTTGGTGGAGGGGAGAAGCCTGTGTACAGTCGTTCCACTTCTACCAGGAGAATCACCATTCTCCCAGTAGAAACCACAAACATTCACAGTGCTTATCCTAAACCAAAAGTGGTGGTTCTAGGAGAAAAATAACCTGACTCCAGCCAGTTAGAAGTATTTGCAGGAGAGTTTCTTCTGCAGAACAAATGCTTTTACACTTTCCCATGACTTAACTGCCCTTGGGGACCAAGAGGAGTAGAGCTTAGGGAGAGGCTTGCATGCCTTCTGGAGAGCAGGGTCATCCTGGTCTAGAGATGGCCTAGCATAACAACTGTACCTGCCCCTCCTGTGAACCAGGGAGAGAGAGAAGCAGCAGCTGCCAACTTCTCTTTGCACACTGGCATCCACCAAGTGCGTTGCAGGCAGGGGACTTTGCTGTGCTGCTCAGTCCACTTGACTCCCAGGCACCAAGGGGAGCAATGGCACAAGCCTCTTGCCTGCTTTGCATTCCAGAGCCCACAGACTAAGAAGCGAGTTCTTTGTCATGTTACTTGGGTCCCCCTGGGAGCAGGGAAGAGGGGGCGGTTGCAGTTTAACTAAGCTTTGCTAGTTTAACTAATGCCTAGTAAATGGATTGGTATGACTACTTTTTCTCCTAAAATTGTAGGTGCTAACCCTAATTTTTTCCCCCTTTTTCCCCAGGTTGCATTTGTTGTCTTAGTATTTTTAGCAGTCATGTTTTGTTCTTATCCTGACCCAAATGAAGATAAGTGCCCTAAAAACTACACCTATCCATTTAAGGTACAGACTGTAATAGTAATTACAAAAGTAATTCTATGGATTCTGCTTGTTCTGTTTGAACGGTATGTCCAGTATCATCACAGTAAAGCCAGAAGCCGAGGCTACCTCTCAATCTACCGATCAACTAGACATCTTAAAAGGCTTCCGCTAGTGGTACACTCAACAGGTGAGCTGACCTTGTTTATATCTTTGGCTGTTTCTCTTAATTTACACTGCTAAATATTGTGAGCTTGGTAAATATTACTTGGGAGTAAATTGGTAAATATTGTGAGCTGAAGCATTTACATGTACACTCACAGTCTCTTCAAAGCCTTTCTAAAGTAAGATAGAAAGGCTTTGAATAGTACAACAGCTGGTTCGGTGTGGCACATGGCAGATTAGGGAGGGAGTAGGGAGCATGGTGGCACATTGGTAGGGAAGCAGAGCAGCAGACTGGGCAGAATAAGGGGATCAGGGTGGCACTTGGGATGGGGTATGACTAATGTGGCATTCCTTGCAGAAACGGTTGGCTCCCATTCTTCTAGAAAGTTTACAGCCTTCTGATCTGGACTCTGCAATCAAATTTCAGGAATTTTAGGAATTTTAAACTTCTTAACAAGAATAAGTTACATTTGAGGATGGAGAAATGGAATTGAGATGTGTGGCATCTTTAAAATGAGGGGTGGATATAGGAATAGTTAGACGGTTAGTTCATACAGGTTTCCTCAGCTGCATATGTGAAAAGATCCTTTCCAAGAGATGCTATCCAAGGCTGTGTCCACATGAGTGCAGGTGTTTGTTTCCCTGGGGACAAGCAGCAGCAACACAGTTTATGCCACTTCTACTTGTCCCTGGGGAACGCCCATGCCGTCTGGTATGCAGCAGGTTACCCTAGGTAGGGTAGGGAAGGCTGGTGCCAGCCACTGTGCTGGCCCCAGCAGCCTTACCTGGGGGTCTTGGGGAGCTGCAGCACTCCTGGAGCTGGGAGCCTGGCCGGCAGCCAGAGCATGGCTTCAGCCAGCCAGGCTCCGGTTTTGGATGGCACACACTGCTACCACATAAACTGCCCCACTAGTTTTTCTTTTTTTGGCATGGTTTTTTTGTTTTGTTTTGTTTGGTTTTTTGATCCTGCGTTCTCTGGGTTAAAAAACCAACCCTATGCTGCAAGGTAACAGTTCAGGGAACACCCACATGTGTGGTGTGTGGCATCACAGACAGGTCCATGGCACCACATACCACACATCCGCACTTGTCTGGATGCAGCCCGAAAGTACAGAATGGAACAATGGAGAGTAAAAGGCCCTTGGCATCAGCATTCCCTTTGTCACTGTCCAAGCATACTTGACTTCTAATGAAAACAATGAGCTGCCTGTGGTAAAGTTCCAGTTGGCTAATATTAGGTAAAATCAGAATTTCCTCAGCCATCAACAGGGTGATCAGTTTAATTTTGCTTTTCTTTTTCTGGGGAGAAACCAATTTGTGGTATTATTCTACAGTTTTACTCTTTCCTGACTTCAGGGATGGCATGGAAGACCTCCTTCTTACTGAAAAGCTCTTGCCCACTTTCCAGGAAAAAAAAAATCTAATTTCTTGTCAAAAATCAATTTATGGTAACTTCAGAAAGGGGTTCTTGCTGTAGGAACTATTGACTGAGTTGAGAACATGCTGTACTTCGGATAAGTGAACAATAAACTTCACCCACCAATCCTGATAGCCAGTAGAATTACAGTTTATCAAACTAATGTTCTTTTTTAGTTTCAGTTGTTTTACATGTCCAAAAGCCTAGATTTCTGTCAAGTGGGAGAAACATGATATGGCCACTAGGTAGAGCTCTGACGATGAGGATTGATGCCTAAAGTGCAATCCAGAATCAAGCTGCAACAAGCCTGGCTTTTTTTGTAATACTTTCAGACCAAGAGGTGATTTTTTTTCTCCTGTAAGTTTGTGGCATCTAGTACTCATAATGGCTAAAGTATATAACCATACAAGCTAAACATTGTTTGGTATGGAAAATGTTTTATTTCACTGTAGTGAAAGAACAATGAAGTGAAAACTGTCATTTTGGCTTCATCTAGTTTAGCTATCCGTCATAGTATAACCAAGATACTTCTAAAGCCAGGAAGTTCAAAGCTGTCTTCTACTGTGTCTTCTACATGGATGCTTGCATTAAATTGCCTAGAATGTCATAGGAACACTGTAGCTGGAAAGCAGCACCTGGTGTGTACCCTGAAGAACTTCTTGTCTGTTTTAGATGGGACTAAATCTGTACATGCAAAGAGGGATGGGTTGGTTTGAGAATAGCTAGAGGTTACGATAGAGAGTTAATGAGGGTGCATGCTATACATAGTAATGGTTCATATCTTTTCCTTACCACTCATATGGAAGAATGCAGTACCAAGAGAACTGAATAAAATCAAGCTTGTGATCTGTTGGACTTTATTTGGAAGGTCATTTCAGGCATAACTCAGAATAGCAGAATATCTTCCTTTTTCACATACTATTTATAATAATATGCGCTTTCAGTCATTGAGACAAATGTTTAAAACTCCTCCCTGCATACAGAGATGATTTTGTACTTCTGTGTTTTTTAGCAGTTAAAATTCACTTACATAAAGTTAAACTGAAGTGATGGCTTTATGTTAGTATCACTGTAAGCACAGAGCTCTGACTGGATATGCAGAAGAAGTTTATCATACCAAAAATTCAGAGTATTAGAAAATATGCTTAAACAAGAGCACATAGCTGTCTGTCTTGTTTGTGATTTGAGACTTCAAGAGATTCAGAACCCAAGCTCAGGATCTTGTTGGACTAGATGAACGTTATGATCTGAAGGACCCATGTAGCCTAACAAATTCACGAGTAACAGCAGTCACAGACTAATCTATTTATTACTTAACTTTTATAGCAGTAAAGGCAATTTATTTGCCCCATTAGTTTTTCATAACATGGCTAAACAATCTAGCCCAGCAAAAATAGATTTGGGGAAGGAGTTTTGAGTGATTTGCTACTGATTGGCTAGATTGTAACAATTGGGAAATGTTGTTCATATTTGTTTCAGGAAATACGGCCCTGCTTCTGATACTATCGGCTCAGCATTCTTTTCCTGACAATAACAGACTATATCTCTATATTATCCTGGGAATCCTAACTCTGGAGCTGATTTGTTCTCTGACATGCCTAGTTGTTTACACAGGTGAGCACTTTAATCATTGTCCTTGGATGCGATCTCCTCGCTAACTACTAAACTCCTTTCCTCTGCTCTCTTAGCATAATACTCTACCTCTTGGCACCATATGATTGCATTGCAGCTATGTATGTAGAAGTGGGTCCTTCATACCACCTGTGCTCTTGCTGAAGATAATTCAAATGTTCTGGTTAAAACAAACAGGAAGGTCTTTGTTAGATTTGGTTTGATCTTTACGTGTTGTCAAATAGAAAGCTAGAATTGGCGGTAACAAAACTGAAGTCACTTCTTCATGAATCTACAGTGCAATTGCTATAATTTAAAAGTAGTAAATGCCAAACATACCATGGTAAAAGTGGCTTGGAAGCCCACTAGCAAATAAAGATCAGTCTTCTCACCAGAGTGCCAGCCATGACACTTACAGAGAAATATGGATCTTGCTCTGTGGGTGGGTGGTTATGTGAGCTCTCTAGCTAGGCTTGTGGAACTTCTAAATATCTGAGCTTATGACTGACGCTTCACACCTTTTAAACCTACAGTTCCCTTTTCTAATTCCTTTTTCTTCCAACCTCTTCTTCCCCTTTTTCCCCAGAATCTAACCTGGTATTTCTGAAGCATATAACTCCTCTAAAAATGCCACTTTTCAACCTCCTGAAAGTTTTCTTCCAAGCAGCCTATTTAATTATATGAAGCTGCTTTAAACATTTTGGAGTAGTGTGGCATCCCTGTATCCTATGTTAACTTCAGGATTACATCTGTGCAAGGTTGACATATCACTGAAATATTATACAAATATGAAACAGAACTATCCTGGGGTGACTACCTTTTAATGATGACAACAGCCAAAAAAGCAAGAAACATAATCAAATACCTAATTTCCTTTTCAACTTTCTCTCATTCCCTGTAAATGAAGCACATAGATTCATAGATGCAGGGTCAGAAGAGGCCTAAATAGATTTTCAAGTTGACCCCCTGCCCCAGGCGGGAGAGAATACTGGGCTTATATGATCCCAGCTAGGTAATTGTCAACCTCCTCTTAAAGACCTCCAAGGTAGGGGGTCCAGCACCACTTCCCTTGGAAGTTGGTTTCAGATCCTAGCTGCTTTGACTTTGAAATAATCCCTTCTAATGTCCAGCTTGAACCTTCTCTCAGACAACTTACGGCTGTTATTCCTTGTTACTCAGGGAGGTGCTCTGGTGAACAGGGTCTCTCCCATTCCCCCGGTCTCCCCTCGTAAGTTTATAGATGACCCCCAGGTCCCCTCTCAGCCTTCTCTTGTGAAGGCTGAACAGGTTCAGGTCCCGTAGCCTTTCCTCATAGGGTCTGCCCTAAAGTTTTACAAGTCCCCTTTTCTTTTTCTTTCATCTTTTTGAATTGTAGCCATAAAAAAAACAGAATGCAACATTCGGATCTAGAGAAGTTGTTAATGTCAAACCCCAAAATTTCATGACCATTTAAAACTTTTCATTTTAAAGAACACAGACTTCCTCTCTTTTTCATTTAAAAAAAAAAAAAAAAAAAAAAAATCCAGCACTTTAAATGTATTTGCTTTCTAGTGGACTGATGTGCACATTGAGTGTGGAATGAGTTACTGGACCTCAGCAGGAACCAAGTTGTCCCATATACTACAATGAAAGCTGACTTTAAAGAGTCAAGTGGATTCTGCTAGGTTAGCAAAACCATCTTTTAAGTACTCTGTGGAAAAAAGTGATGGGTATTACTTTAGACTAAAAGGTAGGATATGACAGGTTGAAAAGTGTTGGTTCAAAAAGAGGAGCAGAGGAAAACAGCAATACTTTGCTGTTGGCTCTTGGGGACATTACTGAAAGTCAGAATAACTTACAGAAAAGCGGGGACCAACCTTTTTGGCAGGCATCCCCCAAATTAGCTCCATACCTTCCCCAAGAGCCATTCCAGTCCCCTTCCCCTGCCTGATCTGCTGGTCTGCTTCCAGCTTCCCTCCCCGTGCTCTATGCTCAATCTACTTCTTTGCTTTTTCTTCCTGCTCCCTTCCCAGTTTGGTGTATGCTTCACACAGATTGCCTGTACCACCTGTGGCTGCCTGTACCACCTGTGACAGTTGCATCAGGACTATTGCTCCTCGCACACACTGCACCCTACCATGTGCCCACGCACAATACAAAACTAAGATTTTATTTTTTAGTTATTATGCAATCACCTCTATCTATATACACTACACTCTATATGCACAAATACAAATCATGACAAAATATTTTTTGTAATAAAACTAAAATATAGTAGGTGTTAAAAGGTCAAGGGGAGGGACTTCCAGTGCAAAGGTTAGGGGCCAGAACTTCTGGTCCCAAGATGGTGACCAGGGGATAAGGCAGCTGTCAAGGGGTAGGGCTATCAATGTGGCCCTCCAGAGCTCACTAAACCTCGGTAAGCAGCCCTCCAGTGAAAATAATTGCCTGCCCCTGGTTTAAATGATACCAGATACTCTCATAGTAAAAAATGTGAGAAGCTTAGGATATTTAGGAATATATAACTCATGCATATGCAGGTAACTAGTAATGCCCTAGTTACGTTCCCCCATTTTGAAAAGTTAAAACACAAGGTGCAGAAGTGGCATTTGGATTTCTACCACAAGCAGAAAAACCTTAACTTTTTTAAAGAAAATAGTTCAGCAAAGAAAGATTTGGAATCCTGTTGTCTCTACTTCTGATTTGAACTTTCTGACAAAAATGCTTTCTGTATTAGAAAAGCTCTTATCATTTTCAACCTCCACCCTGTTCCTTAAATGAAGGTACCAGACAATTCTAAAAGGTTCTGCTTTCAAAAATTTGTGTTTCTAAACAAAGTGCTTTTCATCCTTAAGTATCTTGATGCCTCAGAGCAGAAAAAGGGAATGCCTTTCTCAGACTTTCTGTTCTGTTCTTTTATACTATTCTAATTAATAATCAACTGGTAGAAAAAGTTAGTCTCTATAGTAGCATCTGAAGATGTACTTCATTCTCTAAACCTTCCTGGGCCTAAATAAATGTTTGTTGTAATTGAGCTTCATGCCTATTTAAAGATGAGGAATCTCTTTGTCTTTCTGTAATCCCCTCTGATTGATGTAGATTTAAGGTATACTGTAAACTGGATAGGCAGAGGATATTGGTATGAGAGGAGCGAGAGACTCAGCGCTACATAGTACCTTGGCGTACATGAGAAATGCTGCCTAAGGTCAGACTGAAGCTGTTCTGAAACAAAATGTCTGTTGGGTCACAGAAGAGATTCTTATGCCACTTTCAGTCCAGTGTTTGTTGTCCTCAGTTTTTCTGCCCTCAGTTTTATCTTTGTCTGATCGAACGGAAAATTACCCAACTGCAAACATGAAGGCTTTTTAGCTGGATGGTAGGCTTGTTATCTTGCAACTTACAACTTAAAGGACCGTGCTTTTTGTCAGTGTTTGTAGGGTTCTTCCTGCAAAACAAACACTTGATAGGGATCCGTTTACTAGTAAGATAATGTCACTTAAAGGAGCTAGCTGAAAACGGAAGTGGTGATAAATGTAGTTAGTAATTTTGGAAGCTAGGGTTTATGCAAATTCTTGTTGTGGGTTAGTATTGTAGACACTCTGTCTACACAGGTGCCTTGTGTCTGTCTAGGTGTGCTAGCAAATGTGATCTAATGTCAACCTGACCTGAAGAACTCTGAAACATCTCAAGTTTGATAACTTATCCAATTTATGAAATAAAGGAATGACCTCTGGTATCTCTTTTCCCCTCTAGAAGTATTGTGGCTTAATCTTTCCTAGTTTTGAGAGACTGTTAAACAAAAATCACCTGGGTTTTTTATGTATTGCACCATTAACTCAGGAAAATAACCTCAAAGAGCTGGGCCATGTTGACTAGATGACTCCTTGTCAGTAAAAAGAAAGCCTTCCCCTAGTGAAGAAATAGATGAGTATATTTTTGTATTGCCAGATCAGTGGCAGTCTAATTTGTGATCAGTTACAAGACTTAATTTTTTAAAAATCATCAATAACATACACACTCCTTAGGTCAATCATTGATAATTGCTTTGTAGTCGCAGCTAAAACATGTTTTGCTCTTACTGAAGGAGTGCCTAAGGGTTAACCTATCCAACCTGGCATACTCTTATACTGTTGGTCATGTGTTGTTAGTTGCAGTTCCTCTTACATTTACTGTAGGTAAATGCCTTAATACAAAACTGAAAATGTTGAACTGGGAAGAAGTCGACCTATATGTATAGTCTGAAAAATCACTTAAAGACAGAAAATGTCTGTTGGTATACAATAGTACTTATCCATACTGTATTACATGAGTCACTCATCTAGTTGATAGTGTCTTCTGAAATTTTGATGCAGTTTTGAGAAACATTTAAAAAATGATCAGAAGTGGTTGTACATATACAAACTAGCTTTACTTAACTAAAGGCAGCGTGATGTTTTAAATTTTGCATATGGATCTGTGGTATATGGAAACAACCTGTGAATAATCTTGTCTGTTAGGCTTTATAGCAGTTCACTGTAGTTTGTAAATTTTTGGTTAGGGCAAATCTTGTTGGTGTGGTGGAGGAGTGGGGCATGTTTTTGCAGCATGAATGGTGTAAAGGGCTACTATGGGGCAGTTTTCCAGTTGAGAGCCATGTTGGTAGGGGGTTTCTTAATTGAATTATAAACTTCTAAACCTAGACATTTAATAACTTTTGTTCACAGTCTCCCCTATGTACTTGTCACCCTGTTAAATAGCTTGCTGTATCCCAGACCTCTGTTACTTTTCGAGAGCGTGTGTGTGTGTCATTCATAGTATGGAAAGAGTATACTGTTGATGACTGAGTGGTGGTAACTTTCTAGTATCCAGCCAGATCTGGAAGTTTGACTATAATACTCTTTTAATAGGAAGTGCAGTAAACCAGTTCAAACTTGCCTACATGAAACAAAGCTTGTTTCCATGTGCCACTTACCTGGAGTAAATGTCTTGTTTTATAAACCACTTCAGTTTGATATTACGCTAAAGAAGGTTAACTGCAGTTATTTCTGTGTAGACGTGTATTAGAGATGAAGGAAACAAATAACACGCTATTATGCTGAAATAACTATGTATTGGGTTATACCAATTTTGACAGCTTTGGTAGGGAGGGAAAAATCCCTTGATAACCTTAAATAGCTAAACTAGCATACAGAAATGTGTTAAACAACTAACCTTTTAATTCGGTAGAGGTCACTGAACAGGTTATGGCTTGGTCTCGGTATGGAACTCAAACTGATGATATGCAGACAGGTGACTTAATATCTGACCTAGAAGTGTACTGGGGTAGGGATATGTCAAAAAGTAACTGGTTAACTAAACTAACTTTTCTGTGTTCATGACTGCCCCCAGGAAGTATCCTATGAATTGTGAGTCTGTTAGATGCTCTTCACTATTTCTGTAAACTTGTTTTTGTTTTTATAATGCTGAATAAGAATAATGTACCTGTCTAATGCAGTTTAAGTTCCTGTGTCATCTTAAGTGTCTTTTTTGTGTAGACTGATGCCCTCATAGAATTGATAAATTTAGTTACAAGTTAAGCTCAAAGCCTTAACAGAATGACCTTCAAATCAGTTCTGTTGTATGTATTGTGTGAAAGACAATTTTATTTTTTTCCCCCTTCATTTGTCTTGAGTGACTTGCTTTCCTAAGATCATCGTGTGAGTGCTCTTACTGGCATTAGATGGTGCTGTACTTCAGATGTTGAGCCTATTATTTCAACAGGGCAGTTCATGCAGTAATGTACTTAGGCCAGATTGAAATATTCATACAGTGTAACATTCAGTGTCTCTTTCTAGTGCTCTGTTCTTACTGAGCATGGTTCTCAATGCTTTCATTTGCCAAGAAGACACGATGAAGGTTCCAGGTTGAAAGTCCTTCCTCCCCTTCCATGCCTATTAACTTACAATAGTCTTCATTCATGACACCCTGGAATGTCAGTCTTTGATACCTAATGTCTGAGGTGGAAGCAGATCACTAAGGGCCAATCCAGTCTGATTACTTTACAACTTTTCCATGACACTTCTGACTGATCATAGGAATAACTGAGGCAGGCAACCTGTCTCTGCCTAGCAGGTGGTCTAGTAAAACAATCTTCACTTAAGAAAGAGTTTGGTGGGACAAGAGCCCTGACTATGAGCTGGCACCTAAACCCTTATTTTAACCTGATTTTTGCCCCTCCTAATATTCGGACTCAATATTAGTCTAAATTAGTTCAAAATAAGGCTGAGAACCTTATTCAGTTTAGCTAAAGGAAAGAAGTGTTTAAAGAACTTTTGTTAGTGTCCAAAGCCTTTGTGATACAGTCTCTGTACTTGGGCTGCTTGCAGCTCCCACAGCTACTGACTGTCACAGACTCTAAGGCCTTCTCTTTTACTAGTTTGAGCAGTGACAGGAAAAGGCAATTCCCAACTTGTAACTTGAATCCTTTGTTTGGTGTCTTTCTTTTTTGCCCAGCTGCCACTTCAAGGCATTTTGGAGTCTGCTTATGCCAGGTAGAAGACTCCTGGATATAAGGTCATTCTACAGTTGTTTAAGTCCTCTCTAACTACTTTTTTAAACTTCTTCCATTGCAGTAAAAATAAGTAATTTCAACCAGGCAAAATCCAGGCCTGATATAATTGAAGAAGAAAAAATGTACGCTTACCCCTGCCATATTATCTCAGAAACTGGATTCAGGTAATCTCTTCTGTTTTAAACTCTTGTTCATAAATTTTCTAGGTAATAAAAAATAGTGCTGGTAAATAGATCTTAAAGCTGCCAGCAAAAGTAGATAAGCGGTAACATTTCTTGAGGGATTTCTGTAACATGAGCATGTTAGAAATGGAACGTGGTACAGTGTTGACATGTTGTTATAGATGCTTACAAACTGGTTTATGGACCAGTTAAAAGTTCGCTCTTTCCATGGTGTGCACAGGGATTAATACGTTGGTTAATTATAAAATATTAGGATAGCCACAGTTCAGATCAGCAAGCTAAGAAAGGTGACTTGCCTTTCAGTAACTGATTATATGAGATGTTCTGTGAACGTACAGGCAGTCCTCAGACTTGCAACACAATTGGCTCCTGAGAACCATGTCTTAAGTCAAAACGTTGCAACTCAGAACCTACTTCCCCCGCCAGGAACAAAGTTTATAAATGGGGGGGTGGTTCCTGAACCAAGGCCCAGTACCCTATTTTCACCAAAAATAACCCAGAATTTTGTACTCAATCAATTATAGATGAGTAATATAACCACATTGATGTATTTATATTGTAAATAACAATCACATTGATTTGGAAGGATTTCTTTGAGGAGACTTTGCTGGATGTTTTGAAGGGTTCTTGGCTGGAGTCTTCTCAGGAGTCTTGGCTGCAGGTTTTTCTGGAGTCTAGTTTGCTTTCTTAAAGCAAGTGTCCAAGGAAGTTTGGACAGATGTTCTCCAGGGAGATGGGTGACACAACGCACTTGTTCACTGGCGCGGCTTGGCATCAGATCAAGTGTTGTAAAGTCAAAACTGATGTCAGAAAGTTGAAACAGGGTGTCAATTTATAAACATTGTAAGTTGAGGACTGCCTGTAGCTCTGACTTGGGTATGTATGTGTCCTTTTTCACAAAAGTTCTGGTAAAAACTAGGGATGGTCCCTACTCTTAAGGTTACCGTATTTCCAGGTCCAAAAAGGACACCTTTTGGGGTGGGGGTCTGGTGGGAATATGACATGCTGGTGCCCTGTCCCTACCCATTCTGTTGCCCCTCACTGACGAGCCACAACACCCCCTTCCATCCCAGCCCTGCCAGTGCCACTTGCTCCCAAACTGCAGTACCCTGCCCCCCATACCTTGCTGGTGCCCCTCTCTCCCAACCCACAGTCCCCTGGCACTGCCAGTGCCCTGCACACCCAACCCACAGTCACCCATCCCATCCTGTCCCCCATGCCTCTCATGCCCAGTCCACAGCCCCCTGCACCCCTCCCAGCCCTGCCAGTGCCCCTCACTTCTGACCTGCAGATCCTGCATTGGGCACGCACTGGCTCATGCACAGTCCCTGTCCCTGGTTGCCAGAGCCTGCATGGGGAGCACGTGACCCCTGGCAGCCAGTCGCATGGCCTGCTGTTCCAAGCCCCAAGCATCCAGCCCAGGAGAGCAGAAAACCTAGGCATTTGCTCTTATTTTAAAAACTCACCCGGATGCAGCACGGGGGGTGGGGTCCAAAAAAGAGGGCATGTCCAGGAAAACTTGGACCTATGGTAACCCTACACTCTATTCTCACAGGTCAGGTAGAGTAATCTCTGCTGTGCTGAACTCCATTCTGCATACACACAAGTAGCATTTGAATGTATGGATATTCAAAAGATATACACTAATCTTTTTTGCCTTGTCTCCATTAGCATTTAATACTTGATGGCTAGCATGCATTAAAATGTTCTTCCCCTCTTGTCCTCCATGGAAAAATATAAATTTGTTATAATTTTCCTTGTATATAATCTAATTATTGGTGGGTCATTTTATATTTTCAGGGGGTACCACTGAAGCAGGGGAAAAAAAACTGGTGGAGAGTAGGCAGACTATCTCTCCCAGTCACTTGCTCTCCCAGTACCTGGCCAAGTCAAGGCTGGAGCCACAGCAGCTCCCTGCCCCATACTGTGTGATCTCAACTGTGCTC
>NW_017728913.1:20083858-20093797 GCF_001723895.1 Crocodylus porosus | reverse complement strand
CCCTCTCCATGTGCTCCTCTGGGTCAGGGCTGTGGTGGATCCAGAGCCACAACAGTCTCCTGCCATGGGCTGTACTCAAATCTAAGACTAGTTTTCTCTTCTCCTATCCCCAATCCCATGTTGAATGGGTGTGGGGGTTAACCACATATTTTGGATTTCAGTTATTTTCAATAAATGTGCGTTATCAGTGTAAGCAGTTTTAATGGCTGCTAGAACAATTGCTAGGTGGATTACTGAGTGGTGGAAGGAAAATAGTCCGTGAAACAAAGGTTTATCTTGATTTGGGAGACTTAACGCTTGTATAAACTTCTGTATGATTTGGGGAAGCCTTAAGATCTTCAGCCTGTTAAAAGAGTCTTGAAGAGTTTTGTCTGTTGTTATAACTGATTGTTTAGTAGAGAGCTAATTTACGTTAGCAGTCTGTCTAACCCTAAAGACTAAGTGAATAAATGAATGAATGAATTCCTTTTTATTCAAAGTGATTCTGCCCATACCCCATATGCTATAGTAGCTACAACAAAGTAAAATAAGCCTGCTGTATGTAGGTGCAGAAATTCTTTGGTGTTCCATAGAATTCTAGCCTCTCAACTTATATTCGTCTAGATAATTCTCCAAACAAAAATACAATCCCAACAACTCTGTAACCTGTTTCCATGATGTTTTGTAACTATACTGTGTTTTAACATGTGTTACAAAACACTGCTCCCTACTACAAAATATGGCATAGTTGTTTAGCTCTTTAATTCCCTATCCTTTCCTTCAAACCAAAGCTGTATTGCTTAAAGTTCAGCTGTAACTTCTTCTGTTGGGCCAAATTGATAGTGTTGTGACTATCACTATTAGTCAGTGATGGTGTATCTGAAACTTTTGTTACAGTGGTTATTTATGACTGTCTCCTTTCCTCTCTTGTGCTTGTCAGGGAAAATTCAAGTTTGGAAGAAATTGTTGAAAAGCAAGGAGATGTGATAGAATATCTTCAACGACACAATGCACTGCTCAGCAGGAGATTACTGGCATTAACTTCACAGCAGATCAGAGGTTAGAATGTTTGCAAAGCTGCTGCTATACATCAAGAATCCAAAGCAATGTAATCCGATTTGGACACAAGACTTCATAATCCTTGGAAAGAGGAAAGGTTTTTGGACGAACGAATGGTCATGGTGCGCACCTTGTTGCAACTGGAAAGATTGTCTGGACTTTATCAAATTGTTCAATTTTGAGCAGACATTCTGTTTCTCAGACTCCTTTTAACTTCTGATGGGCTAAAGCTGGATCCAAGTTTAGTTGTGTAACCTTATTCAGCAGTACTCTTATTTTGCATTGTCGTAACTTTTAAACTCCAAACTGCCAAAGCCTCTTGTACTTCCTGAACTCAAACATTTACTTTCTAAATTGGAAGATTGTAGGGTGTTAACTCTCCTTAGTTTGTTTCCTGATGGTAGAGGTTGAATTACTAAACACTTTGTCATTACAAATTGGTGTTCTTCCTATTTGTTTATGTTGTATAGGTCTTAAAACTCAGTATACACGCTTCTGCAGTTAGTCTGTTGGGGAAGTTGCAAACATTTATGTTCTGGATCGGTGTCTTTTTGCTTCTTAAAGGGAAATTGAACTATAGTTGATAAGAGGGAAATTTAATCAAATACCAAAAGCTGGTGTCTTATCAAAAACCTCTAACTGGCCCAAAGAAAAGCAGAATTTCACTTCAGTAAGTGTAGTATATAACATCTAAATGCATCATGGCTAAAGTGACTGAGGAACTGAACAGAACTTTAAGCATTTAAGGCATATAAAGATCTGACTTTTTTTTTTTTTGTGCTGACAAGTTTTCTGTAGTGTGAATTTTTACTAAATGGTTCCAAAAACTTCAAAAGTAGGAATTAGTTTTGTGTAATGATACGAACCAAGGTGAAATATAAATTAAGGGAGAAAGCTTTTGTGTTTAAATATGTTAAATCCAACTCGTGAATATTTAAAGCTGTTTTGTCTTAGGACAGTACAGTATTAAGTTTAAATCCTATAAAAGGTGCTGCGTTCTCAAATACAAAATTGATGACCTTTGACTACCTTTTGACTCAAACATGTGGGAGGGGTCATGCAACAAAAGGGAATAGAAAACTAGTCACACCATACTTTGGAATGACCGTTCCCTTCCTATGAGCACATGTTATATAGAAACTAGTCTGTTAGGTCTATGCCATCATCTCGGATATCAGAGTATACAATACCACTCTCACATTCCTAGTTAATTTTTCTCTTTGCTTGTTTCCCAAGTCTTTCACTTCCAACATATTCTCTACCCATCTTGTCTGCAAGATCTTGTCTTTTAGGGGAGATGAATTAGTCTCCAAGTAAAAATGGGAAAAATCTTAGCAAATGTTGGGAGTGGTGGCCTCAGAGTTCTATAGAGGAAAACCAAAAGAAAACTAACACAGCCTATTTTGGTCCTAAAATACAATTTGGGATCTAGTTCCATAATTGTTCACTATGTTGCATAGTACTCTGACTTAAGGGACAAAACGAATGTTGGAAACTTGCTGCTAATACTACCAAGTGTGTTTTGGGTTTTTTCCTCCTCCTTTAATGCAGCCAGGATTTTATACTAAATGTTTGAGAAACAAATCTTGTTTTTAGAACTCAGGTTTTGATGTGATTATTGTATAACCATTTATATAATTTGTATGAAAAGCAGTAACTGTGACTCTGGATATTTGTGCACAATAAATGCAACTAAGGAAAAATATAAAGCCTCTTCTGTTGATGGTATTTAGTTAAAATGGAATCTCAAAAAGTATGAAGCAGTATAAAACAGCAAAACATTTTCATTTAATCTGCAGTGTGAGATTACAGTATCAGTGTTCAGTGTTCATACAGGGATCTTTTCTTTGCAGATTTTGACCATGTTCCTTTTTACTTCTTGAACAAGACCTGGAATGAAGGTGATAATAAAGTTAGTTGCCAATGAATTGTGCATGTTTTGCTTCTTTTTTTTAAGACCTGGTGGCTGTCCTGTCATGAGTAAGGTCTCTCCCTAGTTTGTATTTCTCATGTTCTGGAAACAGCAAGCCATTGGTTGACTTGGAACAATCTTGCTGAAGCTAGTTAAAAGCTTTGCTATAAGTGAAGTTTCAACTGCCTGTTAAGCCTAACTATCCTATAGAGACTGATTCTCTGGTAGAGCTTTCAAAGGGGAAGAAGCTAATTTGGACATGGGCAACAGAGTACTACTTCTGCTAAAGCTTTGTGGGGAACTTTTTAAATGATTTACCTCAGCTTCTGATTGTCTGACTTTTTTTGCATCAGGAAAGGAATGTCAACATCTATAAGAGTTTGCAGAATTAGCAGATTGACATACCCCTAATTACATCAACCATGGGGGAAAAGAATAAAGACTTTTATAAGGTGTTCTAATCATCTATAGAAACTGATAGGGGAAAGATACAAAAGGAACCAAAAAACTGAATTAGGCCTGCTCTTAGTCCTTGGGCTAAGTGAAAGCCTTTTGGTGTGAATTCTTTTTAATAAATAAGGGATGCCTGTAGACATGTGGGACATGCAGTGTCAGAGCAGACTCAATTAATAGTCTCCTGGAGCCTGCTAATTAGCATGCTTCAGCAGCCCTGGAGTACCCATGCTGCAAAATGGTGGGGGTGCTTTAACTAAAGCTCGTTAAAAAGTGCCTGAGAGCCACTCTAATTCAAATAGCCCCCTCCCTCCCTGGAGCATGTGTAAAGATGCCCTAGATGACTGAAAATTAGTGGACAGAAATTGGGGAGCAGAGTGATAAGCCTCTGCCTTATTACTCCTTTAATGGGTTTTAGGGGAGACTTGGATGGGAAGGAATTACCGAGGGTTTTTTTGAAGCAATTGGACTCAACTATTTCAGGAATCCTGTTCTGTCCTTCACATTTGCCTTTGCTTCAATCCCCCTGACATGCTGATGGCATACTATGGGGACCTCTTGATCATTGCCACCATACTGTTGGGGGAGTTTTGGCCTCCACTGTCCCTCCTGTTTATTTTGCCCTTTAGTTATATTATGGAGAATTATACTTAGTAAGTTACTTAGTATAAGGTGTAGTCCAGGTTTATGTGATGGTGTCCTGGCTGAGAGTTTTGTAGAAACTCTGCACTCTTGAACCAAGTGATGTTAGTGATTCAATTGCATATGATTAACAAATGCAGGAAAGTGAGTTAGCATATGCCTGAGTTGATTGAAGATGTGGTTGGTTAGCCTGTGAGAGAAGCTCAGTTCAGATGACTGATGTATGATTGACAGGTGAATAACTGATCTAATTGGCCAGTGCATGTGGGGTAATTTCACCCCATAAAAGGTGCTGACCAGACCTGGTTCACGTAGACCACCAAGGTGAGCCCCTACATGCAGGGGAAATTCCTGTAGCAAAAAAAATGGGGAAAAAAGTGGTGCAGAGCATACATCAGTAGCATGCTCAAGAGCAAATGGAGGACTGGCTATCTAGAGCAATGTTCTGGCTGTTGGCCGGTCTCCATGCTACCAGATCTATACCCCCGCTGCACGGGATAGGACAATTTGCTGAACTGCATGTGCAGTGGTGTGCAATGAGGCACAAAGCAACAATGCAAATTTGTGCCACTGCTATTTTTGCCTCTACAAAAGTCCACCCCAGCACGTGGGAACCCATCCCCAGAGATGTGTGAACACAAGGGATTTTGAGAGCTGTGTGCTGTTTCTGCCTGTGCTGGAGCCGAGGTGAGCCTGGAAAAGCTGGAGAGAGACTGACTGATGTTGGGACTGAAGCTGAAGCTGGGAGTGAAGAAATTGAAAGATTGCATGTGCTTGTATTGAGACTTGTGTGTTTTCTTGCACTGAGGAGATAGATGGCAGTGCATTTCACTCTCTGGGAGATGGCAGAGAGTGAAGGCTGGAGGACCTGGGAGGTCACTATCTCCTTGTTGTTCTATACATGTTGCTTAATTTTTATTATCTATTGTCATTGATAAATTGATGGTTGTTGTCATCCCTTGTTAATAAATACCCTTTCCCCTATATGAATGTGTGGATGTGAGTAATTGGGTTGGGTCCCCAAACAAAATATATTATGACAAGGGTCTGATAGATGGCCCACACCCCTGACTACCCCAGTGATAAATTTTACTGTTGATTATAAATAGTTGCATAATTAGTTTTCCTGCTCCAACAATACCAATAAGGAGAGAGAACCCAAAATATGAAACAGTGCTAGTTTGCCACCTTTTTGTATTATTTTCATTCCCTGGTACACTTTCCTCTTTCACTTTTCTTTTTGCACCTGAGACCGCGGTGGCACCAACAAGAGGCTTGGACTGTGAGGCTGGTAAATGAAGTTTAAGATTGCCACATAGATGATATCTCCTGATGAGGGATGTGAACCTGAGTCCAGAGCAGCAGCAATCGTGGTAAGCTTGCCAGTCCAAAACGTCTTTCTGTGCCTGAGCAGCTGACTTGCTTCCTGAAATAAACGCACAGCTTTTTTTTTTTTCTCCCTTTCTTTGTTATCTTTTTGTTCCCCTTGTGTCATTTTGCTTTTGTCAAAGGTAAAACTAACCTGTTTTGCTCCTGAGCAGGCCTATTAGAATTAAATCAACCAGTACTGGCTTAAAAAAGGGACTTTAAGCTGGTTCTGCAAAGCCTTTCTATTTCAATTTTATAATGCTCTTGCTTTGATTTTTGTGTATCTGTCTCTGTTCCAGTACTGGCATGAATTTTCTGTTGTTTATCTTGGCACTAAGGCAGCTGATGTCTTTGTAAGCAAAAAACAGAATTCAGTTGTTTGTACAGTAACAGGGTTATGTTAACTTTTTAATTTTCTGGGGACACTTATCCCGGCAGTGTCCACTATTCATTCCCTGATCTCTTAAACAGCCTAAACTTAAAATTTTTGTTTCAGGTGTACATTTGGTTCTCCTAAACTGCCACTCATTAATTCAGGAATTTGCCAACCAGTTGCAGGGGCAACTGAAATGTAGACGGAGGGATTTTTTATTGAAGAATTGGGGGAAGCCAAGCAAAGATGGGCAAATCGTGAAAACAGCAAAAATGCCTTGCCTACAAATGGACATAAATCAGAAATCTGACTACAATAATATAGCATAAATGAAAAAAAGCAGAATTGAGCATTTGGGAATATGGAATGTAGAGCAAACTAATCATCCAAAAACAATTTTTTGGAATCATTTTATCTCTTAAAGTCCCACTACTTATATTTTGGAAGAAAATGCCAAGGTGAGAAGAGTATCCTTTTTGTTAATATGTACTGGTAACCATGGCATTCTATATCTGAAAGTAAATTTCTATAAAACAAAAACCAGTCACCTGAAGTGAAGGGTCTCCTATCTGCTGAGTGTGTTTTTAATCCACCTTCATGTGTTTTTACAATCTATGCACTTTTAATCATTAAAAAAAGATGTGAAGGAGAAGGCAGCTTGAAAATCAAATCCATCCTGTACTAATACTGCTGTGGTCCCCTTGCTTTAACTGTGCCTGCTCAGGGTGCTGTCTTACATTGTATCAGGGTTGATGATAGTTATAGTAAGAGGTTAGGTTATGGATTGGTATAGGATGGTTTGGCTCCTACCTCAGACAGGGGATTGGACTAGACCTCTGGAGGTCTCTTCTGGCCCTATTTCCCTGTGATTCTATAATTCTGTTCTTAAATGGCTTCTTTCAAAATGTGAATAAGGAAAGCAACAAGAATGATGCTAGTAACCAATTAAAAGACAGATGAGAAAAGGCATGTACACATCCCCTTCTGTTTCCCCATGGAAAATGTTGAGCAGCCACACTACTACTACTAATTTTTCTGGGGAAGGCTAGCTTAGAGTCTTCCTTTTAGTTTTGTACAGAACCAAGTGTTCATTACAGATGGAAAACAGCTTGCACAAGAATGCAAAAACAATATTTGCACATTTTTCCTACTTGCCTTGCCAATTCTACACCATTTGGTCATATGCTAATCTTTTCTATTCTTGCACTCAAAAAAGCGTCCAGGATTGTCTTACCTCTGCTTGTCCAGAAGATGAGCGCAACTGGGTTGCAAATCGGGTTCAGTCTTTCAGATATCACCAAAATATTCTTTCAGTGTAAACATACAACATTATCAAGCAAGGCAGCATGGAAAATAGGAAAACACAAGCACATTTGGTAAAATGATGCTTAAATGATTTGAGAGCATCCCTGAAAATTGGAAGTTACCAGGAACTTATGTAAAGGTTAATATGAAACTATCTTTATATTTTATTGTGTTTAATATTTTGCAAGAGTTTCCTTCATGTGAAGGAGATATTGAACAACAACCTGTTAGGAATGTCATTCCTGGCATTGTTTCACTTATAAGAAAATCCACTTATGTTATTCAATAACTGCAATGTTTGTCACAATAGTTTGATTTTTTTTTAATCAGAATGACTGATCTGAACATGCAGTTATACTAACTTATTCGTATTTGGGCAAGTGTTCATGGTATCTACATAATTATTACCATAGCCCACATGGGTAAGACCAGTGATAGCAGTTACACATAGCATCATATAGCCTATCATTAGCCTCACAAAATAGTGGTAGTACTAATTCAACTGGGGAAGAGCTAATGTATATTTGAAATCCCGATTTAATATTTTATAATCCACATTTAAAATGGATTAAAGGCATAGGCTTATCCCTGGTGCACAGTTATGCTAGTGATAGTTAAAGTCAATATATAATTTAAAATACATGCCATGCTGCATGTGTCTTAACCTGGGTTCTTGAAAATAGGCACCAAATTAAAAATGACCCAAGTGACTGCAATACTTAATGAAGGTCTATTGCTGTAAAAACTTACAAATCTCCAAGATCAAGGCTTTAATTTAAAGCTAAAAGTGTCTCTGTGCATCCTGGCTGCTATGTACTGCATCTCCCCCTGAGGGTTTCACTGGCTAATGGGGCCCATCCTGTCTTCTTGCCTACCCATCCCTACCCCCATCCTCTCCCCCCTGTAAAAAAAACATCATCCTGAAGAAAGGAGTGGGTCTCTCACTAAGGCAGGGGGTGAAAGCACCCACTTGGAATGACAAATGGGCTTAGCCTGTCTGTTTTTCTCCTGCCCCCTGCTACTTCCATTCAGCCACTCAGAGGAGAGGAGTATGGATGCTTGCCCTACTTCCCTCACCTTCTGTGATCCTCTGTCCTGGTTGGGCAAGCTCAAGTAGGGGCTCAGGGTTGCTTTTTTTCTCCATTTGTCCCTGTCTTCTCCCATCACCCCAAACCTCCCTCCAGAGGAGGCTGCCAAGTGTCTAGAAACACCCTGGTTCTGCTGTGCAGGGGGCATTCATTGCTAGCGAATGCCCAACCTTGCCCCTTGGAGCTCAGGTGGCATACTCCAACGTGGGGTAGGACTGCCCCAGCCTCGCCCCCTGCCTGCCACCGTCATTTGCAGCCCATGCTGCACAGCCTCGTAGGGGTGAAGGCAAGGAAGGGGTGAGACATGATGGGTAGCCTTGCCTGAAGGGAAGGAGGTATGGGTGGACCTACAGGACCCAGGAGCAGCCACCTTTGGCCCTGGGGTCTGTTCCAGCCTGCCTCTGCCTAAAGAGGAAGCTCCTTTTCCTCCCAGAGTATCTGCCATGACTGCGATAGTGGTTCTTCCTGTCTTGTCCCAGGAGCTTTTAGGCCAAAGTTGCATCCTTTCAGGGTTCAAAATACTGGGGAGTTTGGGGGAGTTGTCTCACCCCCATCCCATAAGAGACAAGAGCCAACCTGTAAGACTTGAAAATCATAACCTGGGAGGGGTCTCTGATTTTATTAGGGCATCGTGATGGGCAGCCTAATTTTTTTACAGACCCCCCCACCTCCAAGAGTCAAAGTGTAATTCGAACCCTGCATCCTCAGCTGGACTCATGGACAGGTGAGCTGAGAAAGATGTCTGTGCATAAGGGGACTGTATCTGCCTCAGCAATGAGCCAAGTCACGGGCTAATGCATGATCCTCAACCTGAGACTGAGGCACCCTGGGATACTCTGAGATCCTTTCAAGGGTGCTGTGGGGTGCCCAAGCAATGTAAGCACTATTAGGTGTACAAATGTGATTCATGGAAGCCACCCTGGGATTTCAAACAGGAATCCAGAGTGTTAAAAACATTCTGTTTTGGTCTTTCTAAGTTCTTTGCACCAAAAGACTTGCTCTAGTATTTTTTCCATAGTTAAAGAATGAGTGAAAGCTAAGATTTGGCATTTTCTGAGAGTGCCTGGAGTCTAAAAAGGTTGAGAACTACTGAGGGCTGCTGTGTCTGTTGCTTTCTATGTGAGGGGGAAAGCCATTTTTCTCCATCCACCAGTGGATGTTTCTGGGGATTCTTAAAAATGTAATCTTCAATTTGGCCTTTGACTTGCCACCAAATCTTCTTTGGCTGGATAAAAGTATAAATATAATTCCATATGAGGACTGAAAGAAAATTGATGTCAGATAATTATAGTGTGCACATTGTAGAGGAAATAAGGCTTTAACTCCACAAACCTCACAGCTGAACCAACTGCCCCAATTTTCCTTGTTTCTAGTGCATTTTATACTTAAAAGACATCCATCCTAAAGTGCTCTACACATTTGAGCTATGCACCTACCATTTCATTTGCTGCTGTTGTATAGTTGGTTTGGGAATAACACATTCTAAATATAATGGTGCGCAACTGGAAATGCAGGAGTTGCTTAGTAGGCAGAATGTATACAGAACAGCCAGACTAATACTTGTTTCTCTGAAATATTCAATAATTGCTAATGACTGCAATGGATCTGATTCTGGACTTAATATTGTAGCCAAAAATATCACTTTCAACCATGAAGGACAAGGAAATCATTATAGTTAAATTGCGGTTTTGTGGAAACCATGAAAATAGCATCATCTGTGATCACTGTGATTTCCAGCAAAATCAACCAACCCCCGCCCC
>NW_017728913.1:20082204-20083758 GCF_001723895.1 Crocodylus porosus | reverse complement strand
AAAAAACAACAACCAATTAGCAGTGAGGGGCAGGGCCACTGCAGAATGACCTCAAAATTGGCTCAAAATTGCAGACTGCCCTCAAAATGTGCACCGTGAGCAGGCTGTGAAAAACCCATTGTCCCGCCACAACTTGGGAAGGTCCCTAATTATAGTATTTCACCATGGGAAAGGGCAGGATCTGAATGAAGCACAAATACCACTTCCTGTTAGCACACCAAAGTTTTGAACCATTCATTACAGCCCTACTTAGGTGTGACTCTGGAAACACTTACATCAAGTTACTTACGTATCTTGTACATGAGGAGACCTGGGGCTTAGTGGCATTATATATAAACAATACATAGTACTTGCAGATTTGAGGTCCTGGGTTGTGATTATCTACTGGGTCTCAGCCAGGGCAATAAAGACTCAGACAAATTAAATTAATGTTTTTCATTGTAGTGGTCCTATGAAAGTCATCTTATTGCATGTATTCTGTTTTTTATTTAAGAACAACTTTGTTCCTTAGGTTTATGCACTGTTCCTCCACCTCAAGTAGAATTTCCCTGCTGTCTCATTTCCACAAAAAGACCAACATTAATAATAGGTTTTATTTAGATAAGGGAAAAATCACAAAACCCCTGCTAAGAGCACATACCATGTACTTGCTCCAAAATGTGCATGTTTTATCTCTATTGTTCAGTGCTTTTTGAATAGTCCTGAACAAACATTTTGCGCTCACATGTGTGTGTGCTATATAAAGAAAAATGAATTTCTCCCAGAAAAACACCTGTGTAGGTTTATATATTTTTGAATAGTACATCTACATTAAAATACTGATATTTATATCATATTTAAGCTGATCTAAAATACATTTTGCAATAAATGTATTTTTAGCTAAATCTCTTGTATTTTAAAACTTTGTATGATTATGTAATCTGTTCAAGTCTAACTTACAGAAGGTGAAACCTGTAGTGACAGTGTGGAAACAACAACATTTGGGTGGACAAAGCTGTCAACAACCTCAGTCTCAAACAGTCCAAATGAAATAAAAGCACCATCGTCATTGACTTAGGAAGCAGTGACTGGGTACTTAACTAAATATAGAAGCATGTTGTGATGTTTTTAATATTAAAAAAAAAACGTACTTCATGGGAAAAAATTGCAGTTTATCACTGTGCTATGTAAAAGAAAAGAAGATAAAAATTTTCAAGAATAGCAACACTGGTATAAAAAATACACAATGTATTAAAGTGTGTTGTACTTTTGCAACTGTTTGAATTTTGAGGACCACATCTTGCCCGGGGCGACAGTAAATCCCAGAGCTAAAGATGACTGTGATATTTATAGACTATGTAAGTTAAAATAAGGAAGTATTACCAAGTTTTATTCTCCTATAATTTCTTTTTTCCAAACTGGAAGAAGAGAATTCAATCAGTTTAGTATGCTTTGGGAACATGCCACTCTGTTTCTCACCACAGCTTCACATTTATAGTTTCATAGTTTCTAGGGTCGGAAGGGACCTGAGCAGATCATCTAGTCCGACCCCCTGCCTTGGCAGGAAAGAGTACT
>NW_017728913.1:20055419-20080678 GCF_001723895.1 Crocodylus porosus | reverse complement strand
TGTGCCAGGGGACTTGCAATGACCTCGGCCAGTTCCTTTAGAACTCTAGGGTGGAGATCATCCGGGCCGGCTGACTTGAATACGTCCAACCCCTCCAGAAGCTCCCTAACTAAATCCTCGCTAACCCGTGGCCTAGGTGTGCCTTCCCCGGGGCCCAAGCGGGGCCCAGCAGGGAGGTGGCTGTTCTGGACCCTACTTAGGTTAGGGTTGCTAATATCAGAATTATTTCAATATTTTCAGAAAGAGAATGTGTTGTAAGAAACTGTTGAGAATGTTACCCCAAATGAATAGCAATTTTATTTAGTTATTTCAGAAATCGAGGGGGATTTTTTTTACATCAATCCCATATGAAATTTATAAAAGAAAGTAGACCAGTTCTCCATTATCTTTGGATGCAAGGCCCTTTATATGTAAAGAACATAAAATTAAAAAATGTACAAAGTGTATTTAAAATGAAACATTAACATGATTCTTGAAGTGCATATTTTTTTTTACAAAATATACAGCCACTTTGCTATTTTATAAACATAGCAATCAAAGGTTATCAGCTATGTTTCTACCAAGATGTTTTTGTGATATACAACACGACTAAAAATGAACAAAGACATTCAAAATTATTTTCTAAAGTCTAGTTTGTCATTTTGCTTTCCAAGACAGTCTAGTACTGTAGTTAACAACATCTTTTCCATCCATAAATGAACATGCACCTGTAGCCCTCTGTATTTTGTTTTTCTTAATATTTTAGCAAAATTAACTGAATAATTATGGTTATAGATAAACATACAATACCATTAAAAACACCAGAACTTATATATTCATTCTTTACAATGTAATTATTAAATAGCTGCTTCAGAATTCTTGTTTTTTTAATATTCTGCTATTATGTCTAAAAACAAAGGTATACGTAGACATGTGAAAGGTAAGTAATACCTGTTAAAAACAAAAGCTTTTAAAAGTGGTACAACTGCTCTCATTTTGAAAAGCTTTCTTTTTTCAGTAGTGATTTCATTGTTACCCTCATGGCTATACGTTGGTGTGCTGAAATGGTTGACTATTTTTATGGCACTGATGATTTTCCACAGTTCCAAATTGAGGTCATGTTTGAGTCCATTGTTTTTCTCCACTTAGAGAAATCTGAAACTCCTGTGAAGCTGTTCCAGTACAAGCCTGATAAGGTTCTGAATGCTTACAGATGATGGCTTACATGTGGACACCTGCACGGGCTAGCATGCTGCAGCTAGCTGATTTTCTTGATTGGTCTCCTCTGTTTCATTCTTCTTTCTGTTAGAAATTGTGAATTGTATGACAAAAGCACTATTACATTAAATTAAAAATCATTATTTTGTTCAGCTATGCTTATTTTTAAACATACAAATTGCTCTTCAGTAAAGCCCAACCTTCTGACATAAAGAAAATATAGGCTTTTCAAGACTGGTGTGACTGCTTAAAGGTTTTGGACAGCAAAGCATTATTTCAGATTTGTGCCATTTTTATAATTCTGCTGACATGCAATTGCAAGGATCTGTGAAGAGCATGTGTTTTTAAAACAAAACAACAAAAAGAAAATAGTCAAACATTCTTAACCTCTGGCCCAGGAAGGAAGGGCTTGCTTTCTGTATAAGGGCTCTTTCACTATAGTGCCACATTCCATATCATGTGTTCCTTTGACTTGGAGGAACTATGTACTACAGAAAATCAGGATGGATCAAACAGTTTTTGTTTTACTTGTGCTGTTTGGGTGCAGTGTTTGTAGTGAAAGCCAATACACCAAATTTTCAAACACATTAGAAGGGTCTAGTGTGACAGCTCAGATTCCAGGGGTATAGAGGTAGTCTTTACAATGATAGGGCATTGGTTAAGTAGACTGTCTTAAACTTATGTGCCTGTGTTGGGACTTGGGAGATTTGGGTTCAGGTTTAGCTTTGCCTCAGCCTGGCTGTGACTTTGGGCAAATCATTTAATCTCTCTCTGCTTCAATTCTCTGTCCTTAGAAGGAAGATTGTAGTACTTCCTTTGTCTATCTATATTCTAAACACCTTGTGGTAGGAGCTGTCTCACTACAGCTGCTGTGAAGAGATAATAATGCTAAAAACCCCACAAAAAGTATACCATTATTATTCAATGTACATGCATACTAATTTGAGAAAACATAAATGGAATTCTACAGTTCTGTATTGGGATTTTTGACTTTCCAGTTCATATTGGATACCCACAACCTGGGTTCTCCAGTTAAGTGAATCTGTTTTCATTTGGTCTAATGGGTAAAAGTCATCAGAAATCCTATTGGACAGAAGAATCCTTTCAAAGGGCCTCATAAATCCGTTTCATGCTTTTGACATTTGATCTTACCTATAACTTTTACAAAAATTTAGAGGAATCACAAAATCATAGTGGCTGCTTCTAAGTAGGTTTCAAGTGGTTTTCCCTCTCAAACACTTGGAAGTCAGCCAGATTCTTTGTTCCAAGTCTTTGAGGATGCAGCTCTTGGAAATGTTGGAAATGGCCTCTCTAGAGGAATCTCTTGCCTACAGGACTTTAATGGCTGCATAAGGACAAATGTTGTACTCAGTACCTATGTATGTGCCCATCAATTGAATATTTGAAAGGGAAATATCTCTAACAATAAAAAGCACTTTATGAATCTATTTCTGCAACAAGAAGGGGAGAAGGAAAATAGGCATTTGTGAGATCTTTTATAAATCTAATGCAGCTCTTGAACACATTAATCATGACATTTCAAGCTATCAGAATATGAGGAAAAATCCTTAATGTGAATTTTGAAAAAGTTCAACAGAAGACTGTTTTAGATCTTGTCTTTTTTTCTAGTTGTAGAAGTGATCAAAATCAAGTCTGAAACACAGACGACATTTTCATTATCATTTCAAATTCTGCCAAAATTTTGACAAAAAATTTTGATTTTTTTCAACCAGATCTAATTGGGCCTGAGCGCAATTCTGCTTGATTATGCAAATAGCTTCTTTATTTATGTGAGTATCTCCACTGAGATCAATGAGATTACTTACATAAGTCAAGTTACTAAGGCATGTAAATATTTGTTGGGTTGGGGCCTAAAACTAGAAAGGAATGTAAACTGAAATTGAAAGCCCACTTAAAATTTTAAAGAATTGCTGATAATCCACAACTCTGAACTCAGGAGAAGCTTCAATGCTCCTCTTCCCTTCCCCCAGTTAAGTCCTCTGGATTCCTAAACATCTTGACAGAATAGGATTATAACAATCTTTAACTAAATGCCTGTACAATAGGTTATGAATTAATAAGTGAATTGTTTTGCTATGTCATTGACTTTTTTTGTTACAAGAAATCAACTCCACAAATGAAAGCAGATAACTTTGAAAATAGCTTTTAGTCTAGCAAATTGATATTCTGTAAGAAAAATAATACAACAGTAAGTGCACATTTATCACTCAGACAATGCAATCTGAAGCCAAATGCATTATATACTATTTCAGGGGCACATTAGAGAAAAGGTAGATGGTCTCAGAACAGACAGTCTCCAGCCTATGGATACTAAACGTGGCGCTGAAGGAAGGCTTCGGGTGTTGAGTTCACTACTTTAATCAGAACTGAATCAATGAACATAGTAGACCCAACAAACCTCCTGCTCCTAGACCTAAATTCTGTGTCCCTCCCTATCATTCAGCTCACTTACCTGCTGCCTACTGAATGAGCTGATCTGATTGCTTTAGCTGGTTATGTTTATGGTGTCACCAATGAGGAATCTCATCTAATCTGTCTTCTGTTGAAATCAACATGTAAATGGGCCTTCATCTTCAATAGTGAAGAATCATTTGGACAGATGTTTCCTTAAACTTATTGACATATGTCCAATAAGAAATTACAATGGTTGAGAATGGGGGAAAAAAGAAGGACAGCATCTTATAACATGCACCTTGAATATATGCTAATTTCTGCTTGGTAAAGCAATACAGGAGTAAATCTGGGGTTATTCTGAAAACATCGTAATCTGTCCTTAGCCTTGCAAGTTTACCAGTGTCCGGTGATCTCTGTATGCTATATACACATGCAAAGAGTATTTATAGCCCAACACTATCTAGTGGGGAGGGAGTGAGGATATCCTTAGATAGTTGATTTTGGGGTGTGGATGTGTATTTTTTGCAAACTAATTACTGCATAGGTAAGATTCTGGATATCTTGTGGCTTTTTTAGAAGTCTCTTTTGCTCTTTATTTTTTCTCGCTGTCAACTGAGCAAACAAATCTCTCTGCTCCTCCTAGTACAAATTCTGTCATAATTTATTTATTATACTGAAATGCCTGGAGCTACAGCACTATCTTGATATATATAACAAAGAGTTTAGAAGATGCGAAACTACTGATTCCATGTTTTATTCATCTTTAAATTGCATTCTTCCCTGAAAGGAACTCTTGGTATCCTTTTGATGCCTACCTACCCTAGTATATTTACATATTCTACCTGCATGCTTCTAGAATAGCTTAGTATTTGAATGCATATGCTGTAATAATCTATAAAGCATTAATGTTGTGTACTTGCATAGGCTTTCATCCAAGGACCTCAAAGCCCTTTGCTGACATTAAGTTTCACAGACCCTTTGAAGTAGGTAAATGCCATTATATTGATAGGGATGCCTTGGGCAAGGAAGGATCAAGTGAGTTGCCTCAGGCCACCCAGGAAGTTAGTGTCACAACTATCACATAGAAGTCCAGGCTAGAGTCAAAGTCTAACCACAAACCATGTCTTTCTTTTAAAAAAAAAACTTTTGGAGTGTGTTCTGCCTGAAAGACAAATTGCAAAAAGGAAAATAATTGCACTGGAAGATGTTTTTAGCAAAACAGCCTTTTAGGTCTAACAGACCCAAGAGTTTTCAGTCTTGAATGCCTGAGAAAAGAAGGGAGTTTGTACTTGCCTATTAAGAGGTGAAGCTGGAAAATTAAGGCAGGACAATCCCTTATCAGGAATTCATTCACTCCCATGCAAAATGTGCTCTGCAGAGCACACTGGAGTCATGTCCAGTGTCCTTACTGAAACTGGATTCCTACGGAGTTTAAACAAATACTGCTTTTTCCCCCCATGACTTTTTAAAGCCCTATTTTCAGTACCAATCACAAAGACTTCAGACCAAGTTAAATCATGTCTGTGGTTTGGTTAGTAAAATGTACCTCCAGCTGTTTTGAAACCTAGGTATAATTTAGAAATGTGCTTTTCCTGGAGAGTGCGCTCAGCTGCCCACTTAGCCTTTCCAGAGAAATTCAGGGAGAGGCTTTGATAATTGCATCCTCCTGGCGCCTGATTTTATTACCAAACACTTATGAATTACCATCACCTAAATTTAGCAAAGCAACACCAGCTTGAAGATCCCTCAGGGGAAAGGCACTCTGGAGTGGAGAGGCATGCATCTCCTGTGAGCGCAGTTGTGTCTGTGTAGCTTTCTGCGCAGGACCAGGTTAGCTGAAAGTCAGAAGAGAAAGTCAGATCACAGGGTTGGAATAGCAAGAGGCTTCAGTGATTGATTTTTTTCCCCCAAATCAACTGATGACTGCGAAGAATATGGGAAGCAGGGTTCACTGAACACGCGAGTTAAAGATTCCCCTTTGGCTGATAGCAAGGGATTTGTGGCTAGTAAAGTACTGCTGAGTATTAAACAGGAAAGCAACAGAAAGGTGGACAGACTTCTGACACTGCATTTTCCATTTTCTCAGACCTTCCCCTCCTTGTCCTTAAAAGCCCCCTGTCCACCTTTTTTAGAATACTCATTAACAAATGCAGCTCTCATCTCTTTGCTTGGAAGGGGGACCACATCTGAGATGCTTCTTTCTCAACTGGATTAAACTTAACAGCAGAGTCAGCAATGCAAGCTGCACTGGGCTATACTGATCCTTGGTTCCCCTCTTTGCCTTGAGCAGAAAAGTGAATTTCCTTTGGAAGGAGTGACTGCTGGTATAATTACCTGAACTGCCTAACTATTAGGGCTATAAGAGTTTGCCCAAGATCAGGCAGGGAGACAGTGGCAGAAACAGGATTAGAGCCCAACTACTACTTAGACTTGTGATTCTGTATATTATCCTTCCAAAACCCTGACTATATGTTAAGAACTTTCTTTCCCCTCCAACCCAAAGCTCACAACAGTTCTACAACCTTTTTGCATATGGATTGCTCCTTAAATGTCCCAATCTGCCCATCTCAACCTAACAATGACTGCTATTGACCTGCCTTCAGCTCCGCTTCATTCTGTTGCATTGTGATTTTTATCAGGGCATAGCGACAACTCTGTTGTAAAAGCTGAGGCTAAAATGCCTTGGATGCTCCATACCAAGATAATGTACCGTGTAGCTGAGCAGTTGCTGCCCAGTTGAGGAGCTGAACCGCGCATCTGATGGTGCTTTGTTCTGAATTGCAATGCCATATCTGTCTGCTTTAAGTCCAGTATCTTTTGACCTCCTAGTATTTAAAAGTGATCAGGTGTATGGTGCATCCTCTCTACTACTGTTATATATTGGGCTTTTAAAGAAAAACATCCCAATGTAATACAGTACCTAAAAATCCTGAAAAATCTCACAGCAAGAAACTAATCTTAAGTCTACCACGTGCTTTCATAAGGCATGCAGATTAATACAAAGTAACGTTAAGACACAATTCCTACCTGGTCTCTGGCCAGTGGTAAGGAGTAGACTCAGCAAGAGGAAAAACACAATATAAAGGAGCTGCGGGAATCTCATCTTGCAGTCACAGCAAGTAGCACCGGTATTTGATAATACTTGGAGCAGATCAAACAATCCTTGCAAGACTCCACAGTGCCTGAGTGTCTCCCTCACATCCTATGACCAGCTAACAGAGTGAACTGCCAGCTGCATTTTCCAGCAAGGTTAATGATCACATAAGACAAGGTTACTGGTTCTGCACTGTGGCCAGTGCCTCCCTCTTTCCCTTCTTTTTGTCACTCCCCCTTGTTTTCCATAAGTAAACAATGAAGGAATGAAAGGTCCATGCAAACAGTAGCTTCTGTCAATGTATATGGGGCAAGGGGTCCTGTGAACAATGGAACAACTTTGCTTTAAATTCAACCCAGGCAGGGAGAAATATGTTAAACAAGGCATCATGTTCCCTCCCCCCATTTGCAACTGTTTAAACTTTGCATTGCCCATATTGGTCCCACATGCAGAAAGCAATGGAAATGACAGGAAGTCCCCCCCACCCCTTTTGTCCCTTCTGAAAGAATTCTGAAGCACATACTTAAGGTTCCCCAAAAGCATTGTGGTCCTTGTCAATGCCCAAATGCTTTCCCTCTTCTAAAGTAGCTGCGAAGTAGTGCCCATTCAAGGCAAAACTGTAAGCTATTAAACTTAACATGTGGCTTTTGTACTATCAAGTGTTCCTACAGGATCAGAATATGCTGGACTGAATGTATATGACTTCTGGCTGTTATTTGGTAAAATAAGAAGGGTACAGGTTTGGGATGTTTTAATATTATGAATAGTCCTGCGGCACTTCCGCAGCAAAATACTGGCAGAAGGTGGAACAAGATGTTATATAACTCAAACCTACCCACACACTGCACTATACATTGTACAGCATAAATCAGTTTTAACAAAACTGTGCTGGAAGTCTGACCTAATAAAAATAGAGATACACAAACCTGTAGAGGAGAGAGAGAACTCTAGGGACGGACTTTGCCAAACACCTACCAATGCCAGTGGTACCTTTGAAACTCAGCTACAAGTTACAATTTGACTGAACTCTTACTTAATGACATCCTTCTGCTTTCTTGTAGTGGCAGACAGAATACTACCATGGAAAACTGATTTTATCAATCATTCAGACTGTGTAAAGAATAACTTATTTGGAGATTTTAAATCAATCCTGATGAAATAATAAATAATTCCTTGCCTGCAGTTATCCCTGCGTTATGGTTCAGACTACATATGGACTACATGGACTACATATGCTAAGGCACATTAAGAGACAGAACAGCTGCCACATGAGATGCCTGCATAAGATCCTGAAAATAAAGTGAGAAACAGAATACCAAACACAGAGGCCCTGGAGCGTGTGGGACTAACACACCTAGAATCCATTATCAGGAAGAGGAGGTTGCGATGGATCAACCATATTAGAAGAATGGGAGGAGACTGTATTCCCAAGAATATTTTGTACGATGAGATTCAAGACAGCTCTAGAAAGTAGGTTTTCCCTCTATAGTGGTACCATAGTGTTTGCAATAATGATACAAAGTCTTTCAATGTCAATGTAGAAAGCTTGGAGGAGCATGCATAATCAATCCCCTCCAGTCTGATGGGAACATTTGGCACTGGGTGCAGCACAACATGATGCTGCTCTGATCCAGAGGGTGGAAACAATGTGAGAAAGGAGAAAGCAGCATTCTGTAAATGTGGACTCCAAATCAGACAATGCACAGATCTGTGAACCTTGTAACAAGCTGTGTTGCTCTCGAATTAGGCTTGTCAGCCACAAGCAGATTCATCAGGCACCTGACTGCGCACACCACAATACCGATGATTGACAGTTGCCTGTATATTATTATATTCCTGTTAAAGAATTATTGAAGCTGGTTTAAAACAGAGACAAAAGGGACAAGCTTTTTATTAAATTATATGGGTGGTGTTTTGTAATTGCATATCATTCAGATATTTCTACTGGTTTAATTCCTGTTAAATTTTATAACATTTATTCATAAGAAAAGGGACACTGGATTTTTTCCGGATAACATATATTTGTAAACAGCACTGAATGAAAGGTGTAACCTGTAGTTCGATTCATACAAGGGAGATAATTTTTGATGATTAGAACTTAAAACTGGTGGAGCATAGAGACTTTTTTACACTTATCTTTACAAGTTAATGGGATCGCTAGATTTGTCTGTCCATTCTTTTTGTGACCCCTTAGATTAGACTTCCGTGTTATTATTGTGATTGTTACTGTTATTATTAAGTTATATATAGTAGAAGTAATTTTGAGAAATCAGGGTGCCATTGTACTGAGTCCTGCACAAATACGTTCTGGTGGACAGTCTTTACCCTAAAGAGCTTATAGTGTGAAACAGCAGGTGGGAGTGGGAACAGCAGAAGAAAGTGGAAAAATTGTTTGCCCAAGATGACACAGGGTGGCAGTGGCAGAAACAGGATTAGAGCTCAAGATGTCCCAAATCTCAGCTCCATGCTGTATCCACAGGAACACATTTAGTGTTGTGCAGACGTGGTCTTTATGAACTAGGAAAAGTGGCCAATTCCTTCATTCAACCCCTAAATGATGATGACTTCCAATTAGCAGCAAACTGCATTAGATTGAAACCAATAACCTAAAGGTGAAAAGCACCTGGATTCCAAGGTGATAGATACTTTGTAAATACTTACAAAGTTGAAAGAATGCCTGGACCTTTTTCAGCTTCCCAGACTATCCAGTCCTTTCATGGTCCTACAACTTTTAGAGCCTACAAACATTTTGAATGAAAGCCATTTACCTGAAGATACAAATATGTTTGGAGACTAAGATGATATTCATCACTCTAAGTTCAGTCCTTTACATTTCTAGCTGCATAGTACATTCAATAGTTATTCTATATTAAAGCTTAAAAGGGGTTATATGGTTTTTTTCTATATGAAAGTTTTAGAAGGGTTATAAGACGATTTCCTAGAAGATTGGCTTAGGTTAGAAAATTTCTTGACAGGCATCTGCTGTGGAAATTGCTGACATAAGCAATAGTTTTGCAGCTTGGATTTATGACTCTTGAGAAATTATATTTCTTCCAAATATAATCTTTTTCTTGTCATTTTCAATGCCTGAAATGAGACAAAACCCAAACAGACAAAAACGGTGGCTTATATTCCTACCCTTTGGCACCTTGTTTTTCATCTAGTTCAAGAGGCATCAGAAAGTTACACTGAAAAACAGAATGAGTTTACGGAAACGAGGCAGATGCTATGTGATGTAAAATGGTTCCCTGGATCAACAGACTTCTAGTGTCACCCCTTTTTGTAGTTTGTTGAAGCACCAGAAAAGTAAGATTGCATTTATACTTTTAATGTTAATGTATGTTGGTGCTATTCCTCCACTAGGTAGATTTCTCCAAATTGGATGTATTTACCTGCATACATCCTGGAAGCAAAAGTGCAGTTAACATAGTTTATTTAAAAGAAAAAACAAGTTTTGTCTATTATTCTTTTGTTTTGACCTCCCTAAACACCTAATATAAACAGAACAAGTTGCAGTGACTATAGTTAAGACTGTTCAACACTTCAATAAGGTCCTGTTTTCAGGTTAAAACTTTACCAATTTTAAACTATTAGTACCGATATTTTCTATGCTGGGTAGCTGCTTAAGCCAGATATTTATTTCTTAATTTTTTGTGAGGGAAAGTTTCAACTCTAATTGCTGTACAATTTTTGGAAACAAGTTTAGGGGACAACATGCTGTTTTGCCACGTTAGAGTATAGAAGTGCTTTCAACCAGTTCAATTCAAACCTCTAGTGACTCCATATTTTGGAATAAAGCTTCGAAAATTGACCTAGGGGCCTATCATAGTGTTAGGAAAGTGCTTTGGAAAGTAGTGTTTCTTGGAAACAGCTTCGAGATCTACTGATATAAAACACTTAAAAAAGTTTAGTTTTATTATTTATTTTGTTATCATTGCTAATTGCTTAGATTTGACCAACTTATAAATTTCTGAAGAAATCTCACCTCACACATACTGTTCACACTTAGAATTTGGCAGCTAAATTCTCAGAAGATTTTGCCTGTTCTGCATGCCAGATTGCATATGTGCCATCGTGAATAATATTTATCTCAGTAGCAGTAAAGCTGAGCTCTCTAGTTGGTGGCCCACAGACTGTATGCCGCCTGCAAGCAGTTTATGCGCTGCCCACAGCTACCTTCTTCACTGCCAAACAGTGGGAAGTGCAGGTCCATGGGCCACCTGTGCAGATCATACAGAACAAGGCTGCATGCCACCATTGTACCTCACAGCAGAGAGCTGCCAGCGGACAGGGTGGGGGTGGGGAGCCTGGATGCTGTCAGCACAGCCTTCACAGCAGAGGGACCACATGCTGCTGGCACAGCCTGTACAGTGAGGGGGATGCCTGGAGGGAAGCGCCTGGTGGCTCACACCCTTGGCACAGTTGACAACCCTGCAGAAGACGGTTGCAGGAGCTAAGCAGGACCCTGCAGTTTCTCCTGTTAACGACTCCGGGCTCCTGTGATACTGGGCACTGAAAGGAGCAAAGAAACTGTGTCTTTCATACTGAATGCTTTTCCTGATGGTGCCTAGGATGCACTGAGAAAAATTAAGCAATCAGACATGAATGCAGAGAGTAAGGAGTGGTGTAGAGATGGGAAAGACAAAGTGTGGGAGAGAGGTTAGAAGCAAGAGCTGGGAGCTAGAAAATGGCACCAGGGCATGGGAGAGAAAAAAACACCGTTCTTATCTGATGCTTTAGTCACGTAAGCCAAAATTGTCAAAATGGTCAGGGTGTGTTCCATGTTTTCTCAGTACTTACCATTAGATACCTGGGGTCTCCTTTGCAGAACTGGTGGTTACTTATAACTGCAACCAAGGTTAGTGGATGTTTCAAACATATTAAGTGCTAAAATGTCACATAAGGCATAAGACAAATGTCACATAAGAGAACAGCAGCAGTGTCTCCCAATGCCTGAGGAAGGGTGTTTGTGCCCGAAAGCTTGCAAAGAACTTTTCCCAACTCTTTAGTTGCTCTAATAAAAGATATCAATCACATCTACCCAAAGAACCTTGTCTGCCTATGTTTTTAGACCAACATGGCTACAACCAACAACCCTGCAAAATGTCACATAAGACTTTTCTAAAAAACCCCAAAACCTCCAATTGGCTGACATGTTTGACAATTTTGGCTTTAATCTACGTGTTTCAGTTTCCTGTGTGCAAAATGGAGATAATAACAAAACTTCACTTCCCAGAGATATTGTTAAGATAAGTTCATGGGTTTTTGTAAAGATCTAAGACGCTATGAGGAAAGCAACATAGTTCTGTTCTGAAAAGTAGCCATAAAAATTAAGCTCCATATTTATTTTGTCTTAGTAACTTCAGATAAGATTTAACATCAAAACAATGTTCTAATTCTCAACCTTTCCAATTCAGTGTGAGCTGTAGTAAAAGTCAACTTGTGACTTCTGTTTTAGGACTAAAGATCCTTCAACTGGAATTCGGTTAACAATTCTGTTGGTACAAGAACTAGGCCAGAAGCCATCACATTATTCCACAGACGCAGTTGCCTCTCCTAGGGTAACAGTAGTAAAAAAGAGGTTTAGTCATCAAACCTGGGTTCATCTACACTTTTTAAATGTGCCTTAGATACTGCACATTTAGTTTAGTACTTCCTTAATAAAGTACTAACTTTAAATGTGCAGTACCCAGAGTTACTGTGCAGTAGCACCAGTGTGTGGTTATTTAGTAATACTTACTGTGCATTAGGTGCGTGAAACAGGCTGTATTCGATTCAGATTTGGATTCAGCCTGAATCAGGGACAAGGATTTGATTCATTGATTCAGATCACTGTCACGATTCGATTTGGTCAGATCCAAATATGAAGATACGACGCTGATTTGGAGAATCAGCAATTTGGCCATAGACACAGCTTTAAATGTTTTTTCTACATACCTCAAGGTATCAGGCACAGCTTGTGAACACTGCAAAGGTGGGGCGGATGGAGCATCCCACAGGAGCGCAGGGGGCCCCCCTATGTGCTCAGCAGTGGTCCTAGAAGTGGACCAGAAGTATCCCCCAGGGGACTGCACCCCCCCAGCTCAGGTTAGTCGTGGGGGGACCCTGGGTGCCCTACCAGACCCAAGAGGCACCAGTCACCAAGCCAGAGTGCAGGGAGACGTTCCCCGACACATTTTGCGGCGGACCTGGAAGAAGACTGGAAGTGCTGCTGGTCCACTTTTGGGTCCATTGCTGAGTGTGCTGGGGACCCCCCCACACTCCTGTGGGACGCTCCATCCACCCCACCATCTCAGCATTCATGAGCTGCCTGGTATGTAGAAAAAACATTTAAAGCTGTGTCTGTGTCTGAATCATCGAATCTCTCCAGATCGATTCAGAGGGTTCCGATTTGATTCAGAGAGATTAAAGGGTCTCCTGATTCGATTTGGATTCAGAGATTTGGCTGCCGAATCGGGCAGAATCTCTCTGAATCAAATCAATGACTGAAGCTTCGCACAGCCCTACTGTGCATTAGCCTAATAACATGGCTCTGTAGGCTATTAGCACAGTTTTTGCAGTGACACGTTACTGTGTCGTGTTATTAGGCTAATATGCAGGAAGTGTCTCATGTAGATGAGCCCTCTAATGCTGAGTATAATTCAGTAGAAGGATGTCCCACCAGTGTATGGAGATTTCTGTTTTACCTAGCAAGGGGATTTATGATAAATGCAACAGCACATTATGTGGATTACTGCTTTGGGATGTTTTAAGAGGGGCAAAGTCAGCAAAAAATATGTCTAAACAGATTACATTTTAAAATGGTACTGAGGCACATGCAATGCATTTTTAGCACAAATTTTATGGGGATTATTATCCCATGGTTTTACTATGGAGATATGCCCGTTGGAATGATGTAGAGGCACAGGGGCTACTTCAGTTAGAAAGTACATATTTGCCTTTAGGCCAAGTACATATTTCTGCAGCAGACCATAATGCTAAGACCTGGGATACTACAGTGTATTTCTAACTTGAGAGATATGGTTTAGAGCATTTTTTAAAGATGTCATTTTAAAATAGTTTGGCCATCATCTACACTGACAAATTAAACCATGTTAGAAACCATTTTAGCCAGAACTGTATTTTAACTGAGATTAAGGATAGCTCTAAAATGCATATAAGGTCCAGGCACTTTAAGCATAAAGTAGAGCATAAAAGAATTGTGCACTGGGGACTATGTATTAATATTTACTGTACTCTCAAGCATTCACTTGACTGGAATTTTGTAAAATATCTCCATTAAGGGAAGAAGTTGCCTTAACTAACAATGTGCATTTTCTGAACTAGAAGGTAATTGGGAGGGCAGGTTTCTACATACAATATTCACATCAAAAATCTAGGCAAACTCAAACATCAATTTTTGCAATATATTCTTTAGGGACAAAGAAGAAGTATTGTAAAACACAGAGAAATTTTCCATCTTTATTCATTTTTGTGGTTAAGAGTGCTTTTTTTCTGTAAGGAGGCCACAAATGTATGAAAAAATCACACATCCATGTACATGAGTGTCATCAAAGACTGGGAAAATATTCTGTCTTTTTCTTTTTAGTTTTTGTTTTGTGCATTTCAAAGCACTTTGTGTAAGGGCAGTTTCTTTGCTGGTTGCTGGTCAGTAGCACTTCCTGGCTAGTGTACTACTACAATAATGTCACTTGCTGATAGTGGTTGGGAAGTAGACAATCTATGTACTCTTTCCCAGGCCCTGACAGTGCATTTATGAGTGACAGCAGAAAGAACACTAAAAATATAGTATTCTTGTACATGCTAAAAGAGAAATAGGGTGAGGACTTAGGCAAGGGAGGAACCCTATGGGTTTTCTCCTTCCTCTGCAGCATTGGCTGGATATCAGATGGAAGGCTCAGACATCAACAACCTACTCTGTGCATTTTCTGCAGTTTAGATTATAAACTTTTGTGGTTTGGGGCCATCTGCTTGTTTTTGTATGGCACTTCACATGGCATGGGCCCTGATCCAAGGGTCTCCTGAGTGCTAGTGCATTACAAGAAATAAATGCTATTAGTAAGAGGTAGGAGAAAGAATGTTGGGGAGTGACAATCCTCTCCACTTATCCCTTCTTTTGTATGCTTTTGTAGAATTGATACATTTTAATATTGAAGCCAGACCTAAGCACTTACCTGATGAATCTCAATCCAAAAGATCTCCAAAAGAGGCTTTAGAAAGTACCTATCTATGGAAGCAGATTGTTCTGTTTTTTCTCATTTTTAAAAAATACACAACACAGATGCATGGGGCTTGTAGCCATCTTTATTTGTAAAATTATTCTCTGTAAAGGTTTTAGCTAGGTGTTTTAAATATTTCATTTGGAAGAATAACCCATCCATTAAAAAGATTTTTAAAAGCAGAGCAAAATAAATGCTTAGAGGGAAAGAAAATCACCTAGTTTTCCCCTGACCTGCAGAATGGCTAAGAACACTGTGCTTCTGCAATATTCTCAGCCCAAAATGGCTTGCAATCCTGAATCAGTTGGTTTTTTTTCTGTTAGTACTGGCTATAATTTTCAAGCATTTTAAATCTAAGCAGACATTTATGTTGCTAGGACTTAATAATGCAAAGCTTGCTTGTAACATTCAAATGTGAAGCTATCTTGTGATATATGCCCCAGGTCTCTCAAAGGAAAATCTTTAAGTAAAGTCCTCATTATACTGGAGTGAAATCTGTGATAAGTGGAGGGAAATACCAAAATAAATTAAAAAAAAAAAATCCAGAAGAACAGTTGCAAGAAGCACAGATTTTTTTGTGGGTGATATCTTTTATAATTTCTACATTTCCTCAGGTCCTTATCTCTTGCAGATTTCCTGGACCATCGCAGCAACGTCATTTCAATATTATCAAAAGAACAAGTGTTAAGATGATCTTCAATATGGTCACATAAGAGAGAAGATTTTAACTGCGCATTTTAGTGCAGATTACATTTTATGCTCAGGTTTCCCCTGCCCCTTGCCTCCCCCCACAAGAAATAACTGCAGCTATACTTTTTATGTTTACCTCTATGTTTTAGGGATGCTTTGAATAAAAGATAAAATACTTTTTTAAAATGATCACACAGCTGCAAATAATATTTTTAGCAACATATATTAAATCATATTATTATGTAAATTTCAGCTAGTTTTCTAAAGAGCAGCTTTTAAGTTCAGATTTTCTATTTAACTGATCCTTTGTCTCTTCTGGATGTGGCCAGTCATTAGCAGATGCAAACTTTTAGTGGGGGAAGGGTGAGGATGTTCCTGGTGAAGTCCTTGTGTAGACAGGAAGAGACTGAAGAGGCAAGTAGTTGCCTGGGAGAGAATTACAAATGATTCTATGGTGTTTTTCTATTCCTGACTGTAGGTAACATATTTGATTTGCAGATTTAATTGAATCGTTATCGCTGCAAGTTATCATAGGGAATGCTTGCCAGAAAGCAGCACTGTATGTAGCAGCATAGCCAGTAGTTTCCTTCTTGAGTCAAATGTGATTTCTTCTTATTTTGAGTAGCCTTAAAATTTGCAAAAGTTTCCTCTGGTCAGTCTGAACTATAAATCCTCTTCAAATCCTGGAAACAATTATCACCTTTGCAATGAGGTGCTACATATATTTTACATATGAATCTTCCCAGGATGCATCAGGGACATCCAGGTTTTTTCTTTAAACTCTGGCTCTTGACAGAACATGGATTAGCTAGTTGGCTCTATTCTCTAGCAACTGCTGAGCCTCTGGCCTGTCACTTTTTTTTCTATCTGATTTATATCTTTATTTGCCGTGAACAGGAAGGTCAGACGTTCTTCTGCTGACACAACAGGAGAGGAGAAAACTGCAAAGGCAAAGGATATGCATAGGATTGTTCATATTGGTAACCTTCCTTCACACTAGGAAGGAAGAACTGCTCATTCCTAAACAATTACAAAGAAAAAAAGATTCAGGTATAGATCTTAATAAAACAAAACTCTTAGAGAAAGAACCCTGGCAAATACTGCAGTCCTGTATAGTAAATTACAGTTAAAAGTTTGAATCATGGAGCTCATCTTATCTTTTGTTCTGCTTATCTGTGTTACTATGAAAAGGGACATCGTCCCAGACTGTAACGTGTTAAATATTTTGGTCTATTGAAACATGGTAGCTTGCCCACTCTTAATCTGGTTTGTAGATAATTAGCATCAGCTCCAAGGGTAGGGCAGGTGTTTTGTTAGCTTTTGGGGTATGTCTGTTTCAACATCATAATAAATGCTTTTGTAGGTGCCTTTCTGGGTGTTTAATTTTCTAAATATGCAGGGCAAATTGACCCCATGTAAAGAGTGACTGAAAATGAACAACTGATACCTTGTCTACACTGGGCAGTAAAGTTAGCAATGGTGGCAGCTTATATGGCAAGGACGGTCAGCATTTTAAGCACTGCATTGTCTAGACCTGCTCTGAATGATACAGGTTTGATGCTTATGGTGGGTCCATACTCATGTTTGCAACATTCCTATGCTACAGGAGTTGCATCAAATAGGGAAATAGAGGGAAATCTTGAAGAAAAAAGTTTAGTACAGAAAGTAAGGTACTACCTACTGAGCCCTGCTATCACTGGCTCAGTGGGAATCAAGGTACTTCAGACTTACTAACATCCAGAGACTTTTGACACTAATGGGTATCCATGTTGTCTGTCCCATTTGGAAGACCAAAGACTGAACCAGAATGGGCAGTATTTTAATACACAATGGGTACAGTTCACACCAGAGTTTATTTCACCTGGGTGCAGCGTTTACGTGTGCGCCTGGGACTAGACGTTGAGCCAGAGCAGAGCTGCCCTGGACTAGCAGGGAGCCTGGGGGCTCAACCTGCCAGTCTGGAGTTGCTTTTCCCCAGCTCACCCATAGAGGAGCTCACTGGGGCACAAGGATCCCAGCCAGCCTTGGTCATCGTCTACACATACGTTTCGGCACATGTAAATACTCAGTTGTAGGGTAGTACTTTTTCCAGACAGCACTATCCTATGGCAGAGTTAATTAATTTGCTGCACCCTCATACAGGTGCACATGTAGATGGTGATGCTTTACTATGAAGTTAGTCAGCTCCACAGTAAAGCACACGTGTAAATGCACCCAGTAAAGGGCACAATGTAAGAACCGGATCAAATAGGCTATAGCATCCCTTCATGGGTGGAGCTAGGATTTTAAAAAGAAGGGTGCAGCAAATATGCCTGGCATCATAGCTTAAATGTGGGGGCTGCGGTGAGATGCTTTTGGAGTCCTAGACTAGCCTGGAACATCTTTGAGTGGCAGAGAGGGAGCAGGTGCCAGAAGGGGGCACTTGCTCATAACTGCTGTCCCCTTCCAGGCCCAGCACCCCATCCAGTTGCTCCTCACAGCCCCTGGGTACAGCAGGGCAGGAGCAGCCCTGAGATCCCTCTCCCTGTGCCAAGGAGCCAGCAGCATCAGGCAGATCCTCTAGGGCAAATCCTTCTCTTTCAACACTTAGTCCCAGTGGACGGATTCCATGGTGAGACAGGGCTGCCAGCATAGCAGGCAAATGCCCCTAAGCTCCTGCCTGCTGGAGCTGCTTTTTCCCAGTCCAGGTGATCAGGATGGAGTTGGCAGCCCGATGTCATTTGCTGCTCTGTCCCTGTTCACCCTGCCTCAGGTGCCAGTGACCCACCTGCCCAGAGCATGCATCTAACTAGAGCATTGCTACTGCATCAGCTAAATACGCAGGAAGGAAAGTTGCATTCAGTTGTGAAATGTGGGTTACATAAGGTTACATGGCAAACCATAACATACTCTTAGGAAATATAGCTCATGAGACATGTTGCATCACATCTTTAGAAACACACCGTTGGTTTTGGCAATGCTCTTCTGTTCAGTTTTTGTGGGTAGTAAGTATTTTCAGCTTGCAACTTTTTAGTAAACAGTCAGCAAATTCTGTGTGGTCTGCAATCTGGAGGAACTTTACCTTGCAAAGTCTTATTACTGTTTTAATGCAGGCATGTTTTGTAAAGGAAGATGTGGCCTGTTCCCTATCCCAATTATCTTCAACTGCAGCTTCTATATCCCTTCAGACATACAGGGATAAGTTTGCTATTATAGACAGTATGCTAACATCAACCAGATCTGTAGACTTCACTTCTTTGTTGAACAGCTATTCACTTAGTTAACAAGTGGCTTCTGCATGGAGGTGTATTCTGTTTATAACTGTGTCCTTACTATACTGTTTGGCCATGTCTTTGTAAAACAAAAAAAAAAAGCAAAAAAGAAGCATGTTTTCTCCACAGGATGAGAAATGATATTTTCAGCTAATTTCCCATATGAACAAACAGTGAAAAGAAATCTGTTACCTCTTGTTACATTTCACAAATAAATCCTGAGGCGGATATTTTTAGAGCAGCGGTTCCCAAACTCTAACAGATTGTGTACCACCAGTTTAAAATGATACAACTTTAAGTACCACCAGTCAATTTTTTGTCATATAAAGTAATTATAATGAATCTGATAATGCATACCACTGACAGGTTGTCTGTGTACCACTGGTGGTACATGTACCACAGATTGGGAACTGCTGTTTTAGAGGTTTATGGACAATGCTTTTATGTACAGTGCATCAGAATAAGCATGTCTATAATTTTTTACAGGGCTAAGAGTAGAGCTGTTGCAGCATATTGTTCCGATTCTAGTGTTTTTAAACAATATTGTTACCAAGGCAGGTAAAAAGTAATGCAAAATAGCAGCCCCCTTTGTCAGCAGCCCAACCATTGTCCCCTGTGCTTCTACTGTCCAGGATGCAAAACTACCCAGCTAAACCTCTGTTGTCAGTCATATAAACAGTTCTTGATTTCTTGCCAGTTTTTAATGGGGGTTACATACAAAAGCAAGGATTTTGAGCTTAGATAGTAAAAATGTGATGTGTATATACTGGAAACGATGCGTGACTCTGTATAGGCTTGAGTCTTTCCAGAAGCTTGAGAGCTACTTGCAGAATCAAGTGATAAAATCTGCTGATATGATCACAGTTTCCTTTCATTTGTTCATTATTCAAGTTTATTGAAAGAATCTCTCTTGAAGGTTTACCCTTTGGGTCAGAAATCAGAGACTAAATTCAAACTCAACTGTATTGCTCCTTTACATTAGGTCATCCAAGTAACTCAGTACTGTATTTCCCTGATTAAGCAAATACACAAACATTTGCCCGGAAAATTAAAATTAACTTTTGAATTTACTTCTCAGGACATGTGTCAGTAAACTCAGAACGATCCAATATTTGCAGAAAATGACCATGGTCATAGCTAAAATTAGCTCATTAAAACATTCATATATTCATAGGATACTTATTTGTATTATCTAGCAACTATGCTTAAAGCATCTGAATTCATGTAATTTGAGCTGTGACATAAGACCAAATTATTGGACTAATTTTCAAACTTAGTTATTTCAAGCAATATGGTTCTAAAAAAGTTAAAATAAAAATTAGAATGCATACTTAAGGTTGCAAAAACAGTTTGTATCTTGAACCTGCTGTTTTTTTGCTAGCTCACAACTTCATGAAACTATTACATTTAAGTTATTTAAGGACTAGTTTGTGTCATAGGATGAATTAAAAATTAGGTGTAAACTGAAGTGGGAAATTATTCCTCCCATTAGAAAAAACGTAACATTTTGGCTTCTTTCTGAAGTCTACCCTTAAATGGGAATTGAAAGTTGAGTATAGCACAAACCTAGACCTGAGTGAGATGTGCCCTTTGAGTGTTATTTAGAAAATCAATTGTAATTGTTTTGAAAAATTCCAAGTTGCATATTGTACATGCACTACTTTATGCATGTCTCTTTTTTTCTGAATTTGTCTGGTACGCAGCTGGTAACTGGCTGTGGATTTATATGAGTGTGAGGAAGTATAACGGGGGAGGCAATGAGGAGAGGGCTTGTATAGGTATAGCAGGTGAAAGCATTAATTGGCTTGAAAAAAACATTTCCTTGTGCTCTATCTGAGGAACATTTCAGTACAATGGTCACAGTCCCAGGGCTGTTTGCAGACTGGCAGCTACAAAAACCATTGTTTTTTGAACAAAGAAAAAAATAGGCTTGGAAATCACTGAGATACCTCAGGTTAGATCTTAGCCTGTTTGCATGTGATAGGGAAAGGTGCCTATGTAAAGTCCTGATTGTTAGCACTGTCTGGGACTGTATTTTGGGGCCTGTGTAATATACTTTTCAGTTATGAAAAGGCTCCAAGATGCTGTTATAACTATCAGAGATGGCCAGAATATGGTACAGTGTTCATACTGGGAGTAGGGTGCATAGAGTGGGAATGAGACTTGAGACAGCAATTTAGCTCTGTGCAACCAGGGATTCCCTGGTGTGTAGGGAATCCCCACTTGTGTGTTCAAAGCCTATTTCCTTTGTGCTGTCAGAATGATGCAAAGGAGACATAGCAGAGGTCCGAGGAATATTGGCTCATGAAGCCATTTTTTTTGTATGAAGTTACTTTCCAAAATATTAACAGTTAAATGAGGATTCCTTGGAACTGCTGTTACTTTCACTAGTTTTGGTTCCCTTTGATAGATGCTTTTTTTTTGTTTGTTTCTAAGACTGTCCCATCTTACACATATATACAGCACTAAGATAGCTTCAGAAAGTCACCATTAACAAAAATATTACAGGGAATTGCCACCTACTGCTTACAGAATATTAACCTGTATACAAAATATATACCTGTATACCTGTAATATTTTTGTTAATAGTGACTTTCTAGAGCTATCTTAGTAGTATTCCTCACAGGGGGATGAATCTAAGGGTTTGTTATCACTGCAGAGACTGCAGTTCATGTACACAACTAGCTAGCTTTAAATTAGCTAGCTTAGTTAGTGGCAGTATAGCTATATAGTAGTGCAATAGCTAACCACTTAATTCCTTGAGTAGGTTTTTCAGCCTACTTTCAGTTCCTTACTACTGCAGCTATGCTGTCAGCAATACCAAGACTGGAATGTAGACTTACTGTATAAGGAGACACCTTTAAAAACTGCAGTAATTTAAAGTAATATTTGGAGTGTTTCTGTTTTATTATGTATCCCACCTATGATTTTGTTTCATAAAAAAATAAAAATAAAACTAGGCCACAGTCTTTTCCAGCATGACAATCCTTATATTCATCTATGACCAAGTGAAGGTTATACCATCCAAGTAATAGCAAACCTTCTTCTAATCATAAACTGGTTCTCTGGTAGGCTTAACTCAAACAAAAATCTCCCAACCAATTATGAAGGGAGGAAGAAAGAGTGCCTCATTTTGGGGCAGGCTGCTCTTCTTTATTCCATTTTTTCAAACATAAAGTACTGTAAGAGGAGGTGTTTTCCCCCAAGCAGCATGGAGAACGCTCCTGCTCCCCCATCTTACATTTATATACAAGGAAATCTCATTAAATACATTGTCTATCATTAAACTGCTGCCAAAAGCAGCATGTGTTCAGTAATGAAAACCAGCTATAAAGTTGATTAAATGCAGGCAAGACTGGGCATGACTATAAAACACTTGGCCCATATTGGGCAAACATGCTGATGGAAACCATTTTTTTTGTGTGGCCCTTAAAAAAAACACCTGGCATTCGCTCCCCCAGGAGTGAATGAGCACGAGGCCTGGAGGTACTGCAATACCAAGACAGCACTCAGAGAGGCTGGAACAAGCTCTAGCACCCTCCCCTGGTGCCAAAAATGCAGACAGGATTTTTTTTTGTGGCCCTTAAAAATGAGTGTGTGTTCCTTCCACAGGGAATTGGCAACAGGCCTGGAGGTACTGCAATACCAAGACAGCACTCAGAGAGGCTGGAACAAGCTCTAGCACCCTCCCCTGGTGCCAAAAATGCAGACAGGATTTTTTTTTGTGGCCCTTAAAAATGAGTGTGTGTTCCTTCCACAGGGAATTGGCAACAGGCCTGGAGGTACTGCAATATCAGCCTGGTACCAGGAGGATTTGAGTCAGCCCTGACACTCTTCCCTAGGGGCTAAAAAATAATTAGAAAATGTTAAAGTTCAGGATGAGAAAGTTTGAAGCATAAGGAAATACAGAGGACCTGAGTAAGGGGCTATTTGGCAGAGGGTGGGGGTAGAGGTATGAATGTAGCTAAGACGTACACGAAACTAGAACTCTTGGTTCATTTTGGAACCAAGAGTTCTAGTTTTGTGCATGTCTTTTTGTCTCAGACCAACACCGCTACCAAGTACACCCCTGAATGCAACTAAGTAACATAAGAAACATGCAGCCAACTGAGCCTGGGGATGAGGGGAGGCAATGCTTATATAGCAAAGAATATACAGGAAACCATACATAACAATACCTCATTTGAGTAGGGAGATGGCTTGTAGGTACGCACACAGTTATAAATAGTGACATGTGAAACACAACTGTGGGGGTAGGGAAGAGTCCAGGATTTAGAAAGTCCTTGGAATCTTGTACATTTGATCTGAGCCCAAACAGCCTAGATGCTGATGGGAACCTCCTACAGGGTTAGTGCAGGCTATCTGGACCAAGTATATAGTAGCACGCAGTCCCCCTCAGTGTTGACTCTTTCAGGTCATGGTGAGCTGCTACAGTGAATGCATTTTGATTTCCTCTTCACTCCCACAGCTGAGCTGTCTTTCTTTACCTTTCCCAGTGATTCTTGTTCCTTCACTAGCCTTAAATGTCTGGCAAACATCACCAAATGAGGCCTTAAACAGTTTACTCCAAATCCCTCTGTTGCCCCTTCTCTCAGCCTGCCACATATGATTAGTGTGGCCCTGTCCTTCATGAGGTCCTTCATGAGGTGGATCAGGACCAGGTTGCCCTGTGCCTTATTTGCATATATGTTTTTGGAGGATCCCAGGACTCATGACAAGAGCATCCTGTTCCAGTCATGAGTGGGAGGTTGATTAGCACATGGATCCTTAGTAGGGGGTATGTGGAATATACACACATATTGGGCTGTGCTAAGTTGTGGGGCCATCATGGCTTGAAACCTTATTGACTCCTTTGACAAAGCTTAACTTAAATTCAAGATTAAAGCTTACTTTTATCATAATTTCTACATTTTTAAACAGCTCAAAAGGATCATTGTTAGTATGCTTCAACTGTTACTCCTTATCCTGCAGTGTGATACCAGTTAGGTAAATGTTTGGCAATTGAACAAAATCAAATGATGATCATATTATATAGAATAGTTCTGAATGGTTGCAGTTCCTATTGAAATCAATGGGTACTGCAGGTATTAAGCATCTTTCATCACCTATGCACAGAAATCCAGCAACACATTTGCTCATGTGATTACTTCCAGCCATGGGAGTAAGCCTGTTGACTTCAGTGGTGCTACTCAAAGTTATACACAGGTGTACTTTGGTTTGAGGTCAGAGAGAACAGATAAGCTGTTGTTTGGAAGGTTTCATTATGACAAAAGACTGTTGCAAATACCTTTATCTGGCATATTAAGTTGTGGCTCATTGAGTTGTATTATCATGATTTCTTTTCCTAAAACTGTAACTTTTTATTTGACTGCAGCACACAATACCATCATAAAAAACGTATTTAATGTATCCTTGTTGTACCCTTGCCTAGGAATTATGCTTAGAGATGATGTGATGCATGCAGTGCCATGAAAGTAATGAAATTTGACCAATAAACATATTTCTTGTCAGATCAGCCACATAATACAAAAGCAGCCCCCCATTTCAGCCATTATGAAAGGGTGTTTTGCATTCGCCACACATTGTCTCCAGTACTATTGGTATAATATGGATTGACAGATGCTACTACTGCATTGCAGTGGCTGCTTTCAAAATGTCTAAAGTAAGTGAGGTAATAGTGCATAAATGGAAAGAAATAAAATCTTAAATTAGATAATTTATAGGAGAAATATTTTCTTAAGTGTTTAAGCAGGAGCTGGGGGGAAAGAAAGATGCTTTTAGAACATTTTCTGAGGACAGCCTTGATATGGTGAGAAGATTTCAAAGCCATTTCAAGTTAAGAAACAGGCCATACTTGCACCATATAAGAATAACACATTAAATGCAAATGTAAATAACTTGGGCTTAATACACAGAACCGCTCTACAAATTAAGGGTAGAAGTCACTTAGAAATATTGACATAAAAATACAAAAGGACAAATTTCTTTTCAATCCTTGCCTTGCATTAACCTGTTGTGGAGAGGCTTGAAGCCTGCCTGCACTGGCCCAGTCCAGCAGGTGGGAGCACTCCAGCAGCAGCTCAGGAGGCTGCCAGACCATCCCTTCTCCCCTGCCCTCCCACCATCTGGGAACTGTCAGCAACAGCTTGGGGGAAGAGGGGTATGGAGCCCCTGGAGCCGGGGTCTTGTGGGGAGCTGGGCTGGGCCTGCATAGCCTGCATACCTCCTTCTTGTGCAGCTGGGGGGGAAGGAAGTCCCCCCGCTGCACGTGCCCCCCTCAGCTACCCCTTCTGGGGTCTTGTGGGGAGCCGGACCAGACCCTTGCTCTCGTGGGGAATTTGGCACAGGGGACACAACGGTGGGAGTCTACTACAGACCTCCCACTCAAAGTCC
>NW_017728913.1:20049667-20055408 GCF_001723895.1 Crocodylus porosus | reverse complement strand
CAAGAGTAAATTGGATGCTTATCTTGCTGGGATCCTATGACCCCAGCTGACTTCCTGCCCTTTGGGCAGGGGGCTGGACTCGATGATCTCCTGAGGTCCCTTCCAGCCCTAATGTCTATGAAATCTATGAAATGTCTTCACAATGGCAGCCACAAGGCTGCCATGCCCAGAGTTTGGCTCAGGGAAACAGAGCTCCCTACACTATACAGGCACTGCCTGGCTCCCACCAAGACCCCAGGAGGGGTAACCTGGCCAAGCCCATGAGGCAGGAGGCTCTCTCCCCCCCTTCCCCCACCCCAACTCTGGGAATGGCAGCCACAAGGCTACTGTTTTCAAAAGCCTTGGGTAGGGGAAGGAATGGAGCCCCCCCCACTATGTGGGTCTGGCCTGGCTACCCCTGCTGGGGTCTTGGGAGGGGCTGGGTTGGCCTGCAAGACAGGGGGGCTCTATTCCCCTGACCCATACTCTGGGCATGGCAGCCAGAAGGCTGCCACTCTGAAGACACTCAAATGGTGGGCAATGGGAAAGGAGCCCCCCTGACTCATGGGTCTGGTCCGGCTCCCCACAAGACCCCAGCAGAGGTAGCTTGGAGGGGCACATGTTGCACTGGGGGTTCCCTCTCCCCCAGCCTGGCTGCTCAAGGAGAAGACAGATATTTGCTATCTCCTCTCTGTGATAGCCCCACAAAGCCACATGGGATATGGGTGGAATCACCTGAAATTAACCCTCTCAGGGATCTCCTGGGAAGGAACTCTGTCTTCCTATTTATTGAAATAGTATCTAGAAAAAATGTAGGCTTGACTGTATCAGTTTATACTAATGAAGTGTTGATAGAACATTAAACAACTAGAACTAGAGCTGGTCTGGAAATACACTGGTATTTATTTTCTGTAAGAAGGTTGTGAAGGGAACAAAGTTGTTTTCAAGGTCTAGAGTTCTTTGAGTTTGTAAAATATGATAATTTTGGAGATTTTTTTCAGTGAAGAAACAGATGTTAACAAAAACTGGGATTTTTTTCTAACAAGAAAAAATGAAAAAAATTAAAAGAAATAATTCCAGATAACCTAACCTGTAGTTGTTTCTTCCAATTGTTATAGAAAACTGAACTCTTCCACAATGTAGCAAACTTGTTGCATTTCCATATGACGGGCTAGCTGGCAGTGACCTAGCCCAGGGGTTTTGAAAGGGCAAAAGATGATTGGAGGACTTGGGATTCCCTTTCCTCACCAATCTGGTAATGATTTGGCTCAGGGGTTTTGAAGGGGTAAAAGATGATTGGAGGACTCGGGATTCCCTTTCTGCACCAATCAGGCCCCAGAGACTCACCACCCCCACCTGTGTCCCGATTGGCCCCTTGGGTCACCTGGAGGTGGATAAAAGGGGCAGCGTGGACTGACTCAGGGGAGAGACCAGTGAGGGGGCAACAAGGAAGGAGCTTTGCACAGCTGGCAGCAACTGAGCCCCAGAAGACCAGGACCTGCAGCGACCCTCAGCAGCATGTTGTGCAGCTGACAAGAGAGGCTCCCCACAGGGCTCCAGGAAGGATCTGAACAGCAACCTGAGAGGTTCCCAGCTCTGCTTCCAGCTCCTCCAATCAGAGGTCAGGCAGCTTGATGTGAGGCCAGGGTTCCAGAAAGGTCAAGACCCCTAGCAAACTAGAGCAGTGCCACTAGTGGTGGCTATGCAGCGGTATTCCTGCCTACCATATTGGCAATCTGGGTTCAAGTCCCAGTTGAGGTGAGTGAGATAACAAGAAGCAAATCTTTTTGCAGTGGAAAGGGGCCATTGTGCTTTCTCCCCCTCCAGGTACCAAGGTCCTATATTTCCTTGATATTTTGCATTTTGTGCCTTTTTATATTTCACCAAGCCATATTGTTTGTTCTGCTCTTTTTGTGTTTTATACTATCCCTGTTTTTTGTCAATGACCATAAGCATCTAACTTTTGAATCCTGACCCCTTGAGGCATTGTAGTGTCCACTATAACCTCTGATTTATGCCTGTTTATGTTCCAAGTATTAAAAGATATATGATTAAGTTGCCATTGATGGTCTGACTCTGCTCTATAGGGGGAGGAGAGCCCCTACACCTCCCACAGCGCTTGTGCACCTGCTTTGATCCCTTCAACTGGAGAGGGGGTACCTCTTGGAGTGCCGCCCAGGTTACATTCATATTTACAATGTTTTGGTTAACTTGCATTGCTACAAGAGCATGAAGATGTAATGGTTATTTTTTAACAGCTAATGTGCACACCTAAGGCAATGCTCCCTCCCCTTTTAAAGAGGTTGAAAAGTGCATTTGTCCATAGAGTATAATTTCAGGACGCTTTCATGTGCTGCATAGTTACTTGTCCCATAGCATCTAGTTAATATACACATTGCAGCTCATCACAACAAATATGTTAATTGGCATTTTGTTTAGACTTTGTAGTCATTCTACACTAAAAGCAATAGCTTCACTTCTTGATTTTTGCAAATTTTTCCCAGCTTTTGTCTAGCTGCTAGCCCATTGGATACATTAAAAAAAATCTGGTGTTGCTTCTATACATATTTTCAACTAAAAACAAGAAACCACCCAGTTGTTCAAACATTGTATATTGGGTTCATAGCTCCAAACCACACCCCAAAACTGACAAAGACCGCTTTTGTCTCATTGACATATATATGTTTAATTTATATAGCCTCATATATCTAACTTTGTTACAGATTAGATGGAGAGAAATATTTTTAGAGCTGATTGGTAAGTGTTGAGAAACAGTTATGTTCTTTGCCCTACCCTTAGTAACATATTCTGGGTTAAAGCTAACGAATGATCAAATATTTTCCAAACAATCTACATTGTTAAAGTCAACACTACTTGCCACCTGCAGAAAAGAATACAGTGTTTCAGTACCACTGGGTGGGAGAAGGGAGGAAGAAAAATTTGGTGTGGTTATCTGACCAATTCTATGTGATTTGTAATGGGGTTGGATTTTTAAGATAATATATACAATTTAGAGAATGACATCCCTCTGATTTAAAATACTGTAAAAGACAACATTATTCTCTATTGCCTTCAATAGGTTCTATAAAGAACCAGCAGTTCTATAGATGGGTTTATCATATCTATCTTTTTTTAAATTAAAAAGATTCAAAATCATCTGGCTTTGCACATGGTGGGCATGTCTACATGTGCACATTTGCTGCACAGTAACTAAATTACTGCTCAGTGTGGGTGCACATCTACACGTGCACACCTGAACTGCACAGTAAGTATGGTGACTTATGCTGACTTTAGCATAATGCAGGTATCAAATTTACACCTAATTAGTTACTGTGCAGTAACTCATGTATATCTAGATGCCTTATTGAGCAATACCACTGTGTATGTGGACTGACTTGGGATTAAGTAATTTTAGTTCCAAGTTAGTTCACACACAGTGTTAATACACATTAACACTTGCCAGCTTATTCCCACTCACTGCACAGTAAATTTTAAGCCAACATAAATGCATGTGTAGACACACACCCAGCAGGTCCTAGGTAACCACATATTTCTTATCACTTACCTGTTTTGTCCTCCTTCCCCTCTGTTTCTAGATCATTTGTAGCACCTTTTTTTTGCCTTTTGCCCTTAAATCAAGCTATGTCTAGGAAGGAATTTACACATACATGATTCTATATACTGTAAGTATATAGATCCTATATACTATGAGAATAAACTATGGAACCACTCATGTTTTTGGAAGGTAAGCTTGTCATAAGTCTCTGCAAATGTAGGTATCCAACCTAGGCACCTCTACATGTGCATTAATGCTCTTTAATAAATGCATATTAAATCTAGTACCTCCATTGTGAGGTACAAGGAAAATGCACACTGGTCTCTCTTAATGCACATTAACTAAATATCCCTTACCTGGGGTCTCGGGGGGCCTCCCAGGGCAGCAGTGCCACTGAGCTGGCTGGTTGGAGCCTGGTTGGCAGCCAGAGCATAGCTCTGATAAGGCAGGCTCCAGTTTCTGGTGGCTTATGCTGCTGCTGCAGCATGCACCAGGATGCTTTTTTTACTCGCAGTTTTTTCTGATGCCAGGATCTCCTAATTAGTAGTGTAGTAAAAGGGTGCACATGTGCCACATGCAGTTCGTGGAACAACAAATAGATTAGAAGCATTGCACACTGCATGTATGCACTTGTCAGGATATGGCCAGGAGTTTCAAATAAAATCTATACACTAGGGACAGAAGTTGCATATAAACCAGTTCAAGTGACCCACACTGATCAGAAATGGCTTAAACCTGTAACAAAACAGAAGTTCAGTGCATACAAACCAGTTTCAAAATTGCTGAAACTGGTTTAAGGTAACCCTGGTTGAATATAGGAGCTTAACTGATCTGGGTCAAACTTCTGTCCTAGACCCCTTCCTGGTTCAAGTCAAATCACAGTCCCTGAGCATGCTTTCCAGCCCTGGGCTGGGCTGTGCTGTCTGCTTCAGAGAGCAGGCCTAGCCCTACCCTTCCGCTCCCTAATGGAGCAGTGAGGGCTGGCTGACAAGAGGTTGGGGGGAGGGCAAGCCCAGCTGGGGATACAGGACAGTCTATGGGGGGAACTAGCTCCCTCAGGCAAACCCCAGCTGGGATCTGGGGGAGGGGGGCTAAACGTCCCTTTCCCCACTCCAACTTACTGCTGGCTGCAACTGTAGTCTAGAAATCCCAGAGGCATCTGGAAGCAGGTAGAGGATGTAATGAACAACTTTATAGAGTCCTGCTGCTGTAATACTGGACCGCAAATCCCAGAGATATTGGAGTAGCAGAAGAGGACGTGAACACATGGCCAGAGAACCATAGTGCCCCCTGGCTTCTGGCCTAAGTCACTGCAGGCATGTGGCTGCATTTCCTGAATCCAAGGTAACTGTCTGTTCACTTCTGTTTCAGTGTAATCTGTACAGTTTAGACTAATCTGAAAAGACTGAATCAATTCAGCCTTGGGATTTTTGATTGTCTGTACATAGCCATAGTGTTAAAAATATTCTGACCTAGTGGTGCTCAGTCTTTTGGTCCTGCAGGCCAGATGAGTAGCCCAAAGCTAGGTTGAGCCCTGTGTGCCAGAATCAGGCCTTGGGGCCTAGCACTGTCCCCTCCCTGCTCTGTACAGAGGGATTGGGCCCCAGTGGCCTGGTACTGTCCTCTCTTAGCTGCTCACACTACTGGGATTGGGTCCTGTGGCTGGGCACTTCTCCTGTCTGGCCCTATGTCCTGGGATTAATCACCCAATCCAGTGCACAGGGCCTGGGGTTACTGTATGTCTGGAAATTTGGTAGCAGAGAAGAGGTGCCATTGCTCACATGCTGCCAAATTTCCAGAGTCATGGGAGCCCTGTGTGCCAGATGGCATGATGCTGTGGCTTAGATTTGGCCCATGAGCCAGGAAGTTGAACATCACTGTTCTAAGCTGTTGTGGTCTTTCTGAGTGTTTTGCAATAGAATTTACCTATTATTTTTCTGTAGTCAAAAGAACAACTGAAAGTTTAGAGGTGGCATTTTCCAAAGTGTGCCTTGAGAGTACTGAGGGGTGCCCTGTGTCTAAAAAGGTTGAGATCCACTGCCCTAACCATGCAAAATATCCACAGAAAAATGATACTGCAAGACCCACAAAAACAACTCATTTGTATAATCCAGACTTGGGAATTTACTAGATAATGGCATCCTGGCCCCATCATTGACCACAAGATGAACATGAGCCTGCAATGCAATGCTGCGGCTAATAAAGC
>NW_017728913.1:20034821-20049242 GCF_001723895.1 Crocodylus porosus | reverse complement strand
CATTGAACACCTTGAAGAGTAAATTGGATGCTTATCTTGCTGGGATCCTATGACCCCAGCTGACTTCCTGCCCTTTGGGTGGGGGGCTGGACTCGATCTCTCGAGGTCCCTTCCAGCCCTGATGTCTATGAAATCTATAGCAGGAATGACAGGAATCAGATGTTTTTATCACTGTTATGTGGAAATGTGTTCAGAGTAGGAATTTAAAACATGGTTAATCATCTGAATGTTGTTCAACCTAAGACCTTAGCAGCAGTGCAGGTTCATCTTTTCTAATATCATAATGTGACTTCTGCCTCTTCTTATAGTGATTCATCCACCCAGCTACAAGAAAATTAGATAAAGACAGCAGACCCATACCAATATCTAGTAGAGGTCATTTTTGAAAGTTGTGCAGAATATTTGTGTTTTTAAAGGAGGTAGAAGTTTGTTTGTATACTTGTGTTTTTAGTACTTCACAGCAAAGAATACAGCGGGGGACTGCTTGTGCTATCACAGTGCAAAGAGGTATAATGATAAATTTTGTATTATGGCAGACTATATGAAATAGCAGCGGTTATTATAGGGTAATTATATTATTATGTAATCCAGGACTACTGCATGCTGTTCATGTTTTTCAGCTCTTTTTAGCTAGGTAGTTTTGGTACAGAAAAAGCTATGATGATCTCTTGTTTCTCTAGTTCCATTTTTTTAAACTTCTAGTTTCAACAAGTCAGTGGGGAAATAAATTACTCTAAGTAAATAAAGTCAGGCTTCTTAATGGACCTGAAGCCCAAGGCAGGCATTGATTTAAATCTGCACAGACTGAATGCAAGGGGGCATTCTGTTATTTATTACTGAACAGGTTCTATTTTTTTTTAATGCATTCTCGCATCTACTAAAGCACAATGTCATCTGGTTAATTTAAAAGTAAAATGTTAAAATTTCTACTAAATGGCTTAACAAATAAATGCGTGCCATAGATTACATTTATCTTTCATCCACACGCTGCTTTTGTGCCTCTTGCTTTGGTCACATATTTCATATCCCCCAAGATGGTCCCATTCATTCTGTTTCAGGTATTTAAAAGGCCTCTATTAAGCAGTTATGGAATATAAGCATCTTCAATAAACGACTAGATAGAGATTTGCCATGGATCTGACAGAGGTATTTGTTTACAAGTGATGATGTTTTGATACATGCAAGTAGAAATTAAATTAAATATGTAAGCAGAAATTAAATATCATTTCAGCATAGAGGTTTTCTTTGATTTAACAATCAAATGTGGTGTCTGTTGTGCTCCACGCTCTGGGGCTTGGATCTCATTTTCCTGTCATGTGGAAAGAGATGCACTATGCACCTGCAGACGGAAGCACATTGGAAGAAGTCAGGAAGTAGATGAATAAATAGGTTGTAGTCTGAAGAAGAACATGGGAGGAAATAATTAAAAGAGAAATTAATGGTATTGCTTCAACTGGTAGTGAAGACTGGCCTGGCAAAGAGCTACAGTTATGATGTGGACAGAGGTTTGTTAGGCCTCTCTACAGTGCCAGGGGTCTATGATTCGATTGCACCTGAATGGGTTAATCCCTCAGAATATTGGCCTGCGGCCTAGCCCCACCCTGAGGCCCACTACTGTTAATGAAGACAGACACCAACGTAAGGGTTAATAAGCAAATCTGTATTATAAACCCAAGGTGTCAACTACTGTAATATGGACTAATCAACAACCATTGAACTGTATACAGCTATGTATGGAGCAATACTGGTGTGTCACCAGTGGTGGCAGCCACGAGCATTGACACAGCTGCAGGGACTGCTGTCAGATCCCCCTCAGACAGAGCATTTCTATGCTTTCCTCCACAAGTGAAGTACTTGGAGACCTCTGAGGGGAAAGGTGATGTGTTACCCATCCTAGGGGAACGAAGGTAAGTATCTCAGGTGAAACTCGGGTGCATCTTGGTGGACTTGTCCTTGTCCCCATGCACACCACTCACTCCAAATCTTCCCCCACCTCTCTCACATGGGCACCGCTCACTTCTACCACAACCCAGCAGATTCAACACTATACAGCTCTCTCAGGCTCTCAGCCACGATACCCGGGCATACAGCAGTCGGACACCATCAGTCACGTATATCTGCATATACACAGCCTCCCAGCGCACGCTCTCCCCCTGCACACACGCGCGTGGATGCACGTGCTGAGGCAACGGGTCAAGACCTGTTTTATGGTGGCTACCTCACGCCACCTGTCAATCAAGGCAGTGGTCCAATCACAACTTATTCATTACAATCAATCAGTAACATTGGCAACACATGGGGAGTGCATGTGGGTGCCTGTGCACCCCCTAAGCGTGGCAGTGCACCCCCTGCCCATCATCGCTGACACCGCCAGCAGCATCTGCAGGCAGTCTGATGGCAGCGGCCAGTGGCAATCGCAAACACAGCCAGCGGCATCTGTGGGTGGTCGCCGACCACTGATTGCACTTGCCACCCTCCCTCCCCCCACCAGCAGCACCGCCACCACCTGCAGGAGCTTACTGTGCCCCCCCAGCCTCTGGGGGCACGCGGTGTCCATGATCATTAACATCACTGTCTCGGACTAATCATGTTAATTATTACCACATAAACTGATTAACCTAATTTCCCCGCTCTGCTGTTATATAACAAGGGTTCAGCTGTGCATGCCTCAGTTTCCTAAGTAGGTCATAGCGCCATCAAGGTCAGAAGTGTAGATGTTCCAGAGACTTCTAACCTATAGGCATCCTCCGCCTGCATAATCAATACTATCTCTAGGCCAGGACTCGCGCTGCTTACAATTGTGGTATGTGAGAATCAGGTTGCACAGAGCGGTGCCAGTAAGGATAAAGAGTGTAAATGCTGAAGCAGGAGGCAAGGCAGAGCTAGTGGAAGTGCTCTAAAATATAGCTGGTTGTGGTCAGGGTCAGGTAAGGCAGTTATCTTTTACAGCAATCTTTTGGATAGGTTGAAGGTTATAAAATGGGTGTGAGTGAAGCCACAATGGCGGAGGTTGCAGTAAACGAAGCAGAAGATCATATGGGCTCGTGCAGGGGCTTTGCAGCGGGGCTAATGAGGAAAACGTTAGTTGTAGGCGCTGTCGTGTATCTGTGAAAGTGAAATGGTACGCAAACATTCCACAGATTATTAGTCTGAAGGACGGGCAGGCGTTTCCATCAGTCACTTGGGAGTTGAGAAGTTCAGTTTTATTTGAATTGGGGACATCCACCAACAGGTCAGAGAGGCAGTCAGGAATGTGTGGGGGAGGTAGCGGGGGTAGACAGAAGAATGGAAGTGGCAGGCAAAGGTGCTGGCTAGCGGTGGTTCCAGGGGGCTACATCCCTCTGTTGAACCGAACTAGGGGTGCAGCAGTCAGGGACTTTTTTCAAGTTCCCAAAGCTGGTATTAAACTCCCCCTTCTCCTCCATGTTCAGCAGCATGTCCCTCTCCTCCTTCCCTCCCCTCATTGCTGCTACCACTATCCCTGGCTGAGTCAGGGGTGGGGAGAGCTGCTTCTGCCCTACTCCAGTCAGGCTTCAGGCCCAGTTTGGAAGAGCAGTGCAACAGGCAGTTTCCTCCTCTCTGCCCAGAGTCCCTGGGTGTTTGCTGGCTTGGGAGCATACTCAGTGAGGGAAAACCCACCCACTGCCACCACTGCTGCTGCTGCTGGCCCCAACTGAGCCCTGCTTCCCACAAAGACCTGCTGGAGTGGGGCAGGAGTGGTTCTGGAGCTCCTCCTGCCCCTGAGTCTGCCAGGGACAGGGAGGGCAGCAGCAGCAGCAGTGGTTGAGGTGGTGGAGGAGAGCAGGGGAGGGGATGTGCTGCTGAACACAAAGGGCAGGGAGTGCCAAGGGTGGGGGCAGAAGATTTTTTTTTACCTAACTTGGGGATTTAAAAAAAAAAACAGTGCTCCCATGGTAAGATCTACCCCCCCTCTCCTGGTGAAAGGGGAAACTGGGAGTAGAGGTGCAGCCACTTCTGCAATGGCAGTCTCTATTTTACGAAACCCTGCATCCATCCATGACTTTGGCTAGAGCTGTGTAATTTAGATGAGGCTTTCATGCTAGGTGGGGGAATATGTACAGAGACCTGGAGAAGCAAGGATAGAGCCTCTACAGACCAGGCAGATTGGGAGCAGGAGTCCCACCTGGAGACACTGAAGGAGTAGTGAATAGAGCTGTGCAGGACACAAAGTTTCTTTCCCCTGGAAAGTTTTGAATGTCCAACCAAAATAGAGTTCCAGATTTTTCCACAGCAAGACTTTAAACAAAAAATCTTGGGAAAACTAAAGCAAATATTTTTTAAAAAGTCTGATTTCATTCCCCATGCTCTCTGCCTTGTACATTTCACAGCAACCTGCTTGACAGGTTATTGAGAAACTTGGGCCACTGACGAGCTCAAAGGGTAGTAGCTGAGGAAACATTTTAATTCATATGAATAGGCATTTTTACTGGAAAACTTTTGACTTTCTCTAGTGGAGACTTTGGTTTGAGCTTCCTGTTCAAACTTGCCTTTCTCTAGTCTGGCACATGGCCTGTTAGGGGTTAGTATGACTCCCACCCAGCTGCTGCTGCCCCTTGGGCCTCTCCCTGTCTCCTCTGGCTTCCATTACATGCTCCTGCCCCAGGGGAGCAGTGCAGTATGGCACAGGCGGTGGTGCTGGAGAAGCTGGCAGCCCAGAGTGCCTGTGTACTGTGGTGCAATAGGAGAGCCTATAGAGGGAGATGAAGGTGAGGCAGGACCCCACATGTGAGGCTCAGGCGAGGGTTGAGGGCAGCCACCCACACCACAATGCAGTGTCTGCCTTTGTATGCAGCATACAACGTGGGAGACCTGTAGCTCCCAATAGTGTGATCCCCAGTGGCATGGAACGTGGGACATGCAGTCCCTAGCCCCTTAGAAATTGGACAGCCTTGCTTTCCATGTTGTGGAGGAAGGATGAAAACATAGAGGTTCTGATGCAGAGGGTGAATCAAGTTTCCAGAAGAAAAATGTCATCCGTGTTAGGAAAGCTACATCATGAAGCTGTGATAGGAGTGTAAGGGCAAGCAGGCATGTAACAGGCTCCTGTCATGTGACTGCTCTGCACGGGGAAGCTGGAAAGGGAAGGTAGAAGCAGACTCCAAGGTTGCTGTGCAAGGGGTTCCAATCTTCCATACAGTGTAGGCCTCACATGCAGTTTGAGCTGATTGGTCCTAGTACTAAATGTTGTTTTTGGATGTTCAGCTGGCTTTAAAGAAGGGATGTGAAGTAACCTGTAATTGTGACTTTCACATTTCCTGGCTTATAAGCCTTCAGGTAGCCTTTCAGTGACATCATTTAAGTGTGTTATTCAGCAATGTAAATACAGTTGGCTTCTAGCTCTGATAGCTTTAACATACAGGTCTGTCTTTAGATAGTTGGGCTGCTTTCCTTTGTCAAAGGCCTCAGGCAGTGTCCATGGCACTCCCTATGGGCAGGCCTAGTTTGTCTTGCCCACCCTCTTCTCTGTGTGCTATTCAAGCCTATCCCACTCACGGGCTGCAAAGAAGTTCAAATCATGTTTCAGGTCAGTGGGTTGGGTTGCAGAGTGGGAGTGCATGCCCATCCCGACTGTTGTTTCAACCTGGGGGTAGGAATGTCACTAGGTTTTGGCCTTTTATTTGAGGGCAGCACTGGTTTCTGGGAATGGTGGGACAGGAGGATAGGTGGTGGGAGAGGAGGAGGAAGACAGAGGAAGGAGGGGGAATTGGTGAAAAATACAGGCCTACCATTTCCCTTGGGTTCCATGGCAAGGTTCTTATATTAAACAGTTTAGGACTTCTCCATTACCTCTTTGGGCTGCTTTCTACTTCTCCTTCTGTTTAATCAGCAGCCTGTCTCACCAAATTATTCCTTCTGCACTTCCTCTTCCTGCTACTTCATTCTACCTCCATGTCAGATATATCTAACCAGCTCCTTAATCGCAGTCGGAGGAGGCAATTAGCCCATCCAGTATCCCTTTTTTGGACAGTCATAATGTGGGGGCTAGCCTATCACCCAACTGTAGATTTAAAAGATTACACCCTGCCCCGCATAGCTGCAGTAATATTTATACAGAGCTATGTTCTATGGCAGAATAATAATTCCTGTATGGGAAGAAGTATAATTATATATCAGTATGAGCCAGTTGCATAGTGGTATGATTGTAGCCACACTGTAGCTATTACTGATATAATTATTTCAAGAAAAATGACACCTCTAGCCCAAATAATTTATACAAGGAAAACCTAGATTGGGGCTATGCATTATGTGCTGTTCTTCAGGTGGTTTATTTCTATATCATAGCAACTATTAACCAGTCATCCATGCCATGCTTTGAAGGTGTTTTCTGCTGAGATTAGTGATCAGTAGGTGTCTGGTAGAAAATAATTGTGCAAAGCAACCATATGACCATAATTGCTGACAGTATGTGAAATGCTTTCCCAGAAATGATTTTTCATATATATTAAGAACCTGGGGCTAACTACAATGAAGGCCAGCTGAATTGCCCATGTAGGGAGGGATGTGTGGGAAATAGGGTCTGCTTCATTTTAGGTTATTTTTTTGTGTAAGAATATCATTTGTGGACAGGTTGAGAGAGGAGGCTGTTCAGACTGAAAATGATGACTTTTAAAAGATGAGTTTTTGTACCAGAAGTAATTCTATAATCTCTTTACATCCTCCATTATGATTTTGCATTGGTGTGCGATTAGGTTTGTCATAACAATGCACCCCCTTGACTATGTGCAAGGGCATGAGATGTGACATTCCACATTGTGAGTCAGGATGGGATCCTGGAGGCCCAGCACTGCCATCTCTCACCAGGACTGGCACCACCTCTGCTTGGCCCCCCATATTGGCATTGGGTCATTGGTCCCAGTGCCAGCCACCCCTGTCTGACTTGCATGCTGGGATTAAGTGATGGATATAGCATACAGGGCCTGGGGCTTCCCATGGGTCTGGAGATTTGGCACCAGTCCACCACCAAATTTCTGGACCTGTGGAGAGCTCCACAGGCTAGACGATATGGCACTGTGGGCTGGAGGTTGAGGACCCCTGGTTTATATTGGTGTGTTTTCTCTTCCTTGAAGTTTTAATTTTCTACCTCTCTAACCTGTGGTGGTGTCTCCTTTGAGTGCCAAATACACATGCATGAGGCTGCTCTGATGCAGTGTAATTACAGTGCGTTGGAGTGACTAGATTAATCAAGTCTGCTTCAGCGTGGTAATAACCATGCTCCAGCCAGTGTCGTGTGTATCAGAGCCCCTGTCCTGCAAAATGGCAGTGGGGGTGCTTTAACTAAATGAACTTTAGTTAAAGCACCCCTGCCACCATTTTTCAGCATGAGGATGCTGATACACATGAGATGCTCTGGGCGCTCTAATTAGAATGGCTCTTGGAGCTGCGTTAATTAAATCCTGTCCCCCCCCCCCTCCCCCAGCTCCTGCAGCACATGTATAAATGCCCTTTGGTTCTGTCTTCCTTGTTCACTCCTTCTTTTTCTTCCCTTAGAGGGACTGAGACTATTGGCATGATTAAGGACCCAAAGCCAGGAAGGCACCTGGTTCAGAGTAGTGGTTCAGCCATTGTTCCCTATTGCTTATCCTAATTTCCTGCACTCAGACAGGGAAATGGAATTCCATCAGGTAGGCAGTGTGTGCATTAAAGTGGAAGAGGAGGTAGCACACCAGGAGACCTTAGTAAAGGGAGTGTCTGTGTTCTCACAAATGCATGCACAGCATATTGTATTAATCACTCTATTTCATCTGAAAATCTAAGGTGTAATAACTATGCACCAGCCTTCATGGGGAAAGTGCACAACCTTATTGACATTAGCCATGTCCATCCTCCCTTAACTCTTCCTACTCTTTCGTTACCCATTTTGTTGCAGGCTGCAAACGTGTGGAATTATCTGTAGGCTCAAGCCTCAGTTACTAAATTCATTGGGGCAGTGATCCTACCTTATATTGGTTTGGAAGACACCTAGTGCCCTCTGGTGCTGTTAAGAAAAAAAAATGGATAATATAGTTTGATATGGTCTTGTTTTATGTATCTCTCACAACCTGGACACACTGGGGGACCAGCAAAAGTGCAGAAAGCTGAGTCTGTTGTTCAGCATATCTCAGTGACCAGCAAATCATTGCAGCATCATTATGATAACAAATAAGCCTTTATAAATGGGAATTTCTCTAGACTGATCTGGTTTTAGACCAGAGGATCAGGTGTGACTGATAGAAGTGGATGAGATGCCACAGGGGTGCTACAGGGGCATCCAGCACAGAGCCCTTCCAGGGTCTGGGACCTAGTGGCCTTCATGGGGCAGAAGCCCACTTTAGAAGGAGGCAGAAACGAGCAGCATTGCTCTGGATCAGGGACAACAGGGAAGGCTGAGCTGAACTGAGAGCAGCCGTGCCCTTAGTTGGGAACACCATAGAAGCTGAGACAAGGCGTAAGACTAGGGTGGCCATGAGTCCTGGTTTGCCTGGGACACTCCAACGTTCTGTAGCCCGGTCCTGGCCAGTTGGTCAAAAGTCCTGGGCCAGAGTCCAGAGGGGAGGCAGAATGGCATGGTTCACCAGGAAGGCACCGCTGCTGCTAGGTGGGAGTAAGGTAGGTAGACTGGAGCAGGCTCTACCCTGCCCACACATGGCATGCCGTTGCTCCTGCACAGGAGCAGTGGTGCCTGCCCAGCTGCCTGGCTTGTGTATCAGGCTGCTGCACCTCCCCATTGGGCTCCGGCCCAGGACTTTTGACCAACTGGCCGGGACCAGGCTCCAGAATCCTGGAATGTCCTGGCCAAACCAGGATGCATTGCCACACTATGTAAGACAGGGCCAATGGGCCCACAGATCAGAAACACAGAGAGGGCTGAGGCAGAAAGCTGGCCCCAGATAAACAGGCCAGGGCCGGCAGCCTACAGCCAGAGAAAAGGGAGGTTAAACCCAGGAGGACTTAGGTTCTACAAAAGAACTAAGCTGTGGATGGAGTAACATCCTAGAGGCATAGGCATTGCTATAGAGGCAAAAGGACATCACAAATTTAGCCCTTAAGGCACTTTGGGGCCAGTGGGGTCAGAAGCCCCCAAGGGCCAAGAGACTGTGGGCCAAAGGGGGAGAGTCCAAACCCAAAATTGAGAAGGGCCAAGTATGCAGTGCACCTTGTGCCACAGCTACATGTTCCCAGGGAACGCCTGTGCCACACACCCTTTGGTGTGCAGCAGGCTACACCAGGTAGGGGAGGGGAGGCTGGGGCCAGCACTGGGCTGGCCCCGACAGCTTTACTTGGGGTGCTGGAGCCCTCCTAGAGCTGCAGCAGTGGCAATTCTACTGCATGGAGCTTGGCCAGCAGCCAGGGCATAGCTTCAGGTGGCCTGGCTTCACTTTTGAGCAGTGTGTGCTGCTTGTGTGTGTGTTCATTGCTCTTTTTTTTTTTCTGTGGGTTTTTTTGACCCCTCAATATCCAGGGGTCAAAAAAAACATAGGGAAAAAAAAGTGGAGCAACACACACACAGGCAGTATGCCCTTGTAGCACGGAGAACATCTAAATGTGTGGTATGTGGCACCGCAGATGTGTTTGCAGTGCCACATACCACATGGTCACACTTGTCTGGACACGGCCTAAGAGGCTGGGGTGGGAGCCAGGCAGGATCCAGGCAACTAGTAGAGGTCATCACAGGGGCCCTTGGACACCATCCTGTTATAACACTATTCCAGAAAGGTATGTTTATATGGAACTGCTTTACTTGGTAGTAAATAACAAGTGATATGTCATTTAGATTTGATCCCTCTTACTTTGTATAGAATGAAGCTTGAAGTGTCTTTTAATTGGTAGAGAAAATATGCTTGGTTGGCAGATTTTAAATATTTGGGATGTTATCCCTCCATTTGCTCCTTTGGGGAAGAAATTGAAGCCACAAGAGTCGCTGCTCATGAATCATTTATTTTTAATATTGCACAGACACAACTGAGAACTTGATTACTATAGAATTTGAGAAACTCCTGGATTTAGTTATGACATTCATTTATTTCTATTGTAGTAGAATAGAAAATAGTCTGTTCCCTTGTTACATTTATTTGCCTAGTTTTAAAAGTATTCCAAATAAGAATTGCTTGTGTCAATTGAGTGCCAGTTTTATGTATAAATTACAGTGCTCTTGGTTTCATTGTTCTTATAGCATGCTGGCTGTGTGATTTCTAGCAATATTTGGAATAATGACACAAAGTTGCTGTTGTGTGTAATTGAAATTTTGCTCACCTGATCATGATGGGCAAAATTCAAAATGTATTCAAAATGTTTTAAACATTTTGTGCAGGGTTACCATTTTTGTGAGAGAGATGGATGTTTCTTGAAGTCTGAATTACTGTAAGTGAGACCTTAGAGGTCCCCTTATGTGGAGGTTATCAGAATTTGGATGGTTGGGGGAAAAAAAGACAAAGTCTTGGTAGCACTGTGATTTCTTCATTGTTTATTCACAAACAATATTTCTATTATTTGATCAGGTCTATCTAAGGCTTTCATATTGCCTGGGATTTTTGAAGTTTTTGATTTAAGTAATATTAAATATATTCAATTGTATTATGGGCAGAAATGCATAATATATGCCACTGTTTTTCTGGTTGATTTTATTATAAGAGAATATCTGAACACTTCCTTATAATAATTGGAGAAAGATACAAGTTCTTAAATAGCTACTGAACACTGACTGCCTATTGTTTGTCTGCTTTGTTCCTTGGATGTTTCCAGCCTGGATACAGTACTTCTGGTGTCAACAATGGCCTGTGAAGAATTTGCTTTGTGAATACCAAGTAGTTCTTTTACTAAAAAAAAAAAAAAAAAGAAGCTGAATGGCAGGAGGTTGATACATATCTCTGCATGACAAGGTTTCTATAAAAGATTAATCCTTAAGGAAAAACATGCACTTTCATCCTGGAAGCTTCCCACTCCTGCAACAGATAGATTCTGATCTTGACCCTTTGTTTGGTGGAGCAGAGCTTTTATCACTTTGCCATCAGAACCTGACGGCTCCTAAAGTGTTTTATTTCTGAAGGAGGGACAAGTGACCAACCTCTCTGCTGAGTTCATACTGATAGGTCACATAAAAATTGCTGTTTTTTCTCACAAAAAGCCCTTGAGATACAGAACCTTTCACCCGGAGAACCCATCATCGCTGTCATCTGTATAGAACCAGTGATTTGTTTTCCAGATGTATTGTGCACTGGCCTGTAGGGTATGTAGAAGTCAAATAGCCTCACCTGTGGAATCCTGCAGTGGGACTACATTATATCTTTTCCAAGATAAATATTTTGTTGGATGTCTTTTCATTGCTTGTTTACTTCTACGGGGTCAGTTTTACATACTGTAGTTTATGCAGATACTTAGGGACAGATTCTGTCACCCTTATTCACGTTGGGTACCATTTACTCAGTGAGTTTTAAGGCTCTAGATGAAGTAAGGCTTTCAGAATCTGGTTTTTGGATTGTATTCAGATAACTCATGCTGAAATCTGCAGAGGAAACTTCTAGTGAAGTTAGTGTGTCTCCACAGAGAGTGCAATCCCCAATTTCTGGTTGGATTTCAGTAGTTCTTTGTTTTACCATTTTGAATGCAGTAGGAAGAAAGAAAAACCAAACATTTTATACAGTATTCATAGATTATAAAAGTAACTGTCTTGGAAGTGGAAGTTTCCATCCTCTGCATGGAGATAAATAAGGATTACTTATTTGTAAAAGCCTTAATCATACAGGACCTCCTATGCTAGGTGCTGCATAAATATGGGACAAAAAGATGGTCCTTGTCTCAAACAGATAAGAGTGTAATGCAAAGTGAATGCAACTAATGCCACAGAACTGCCTGATTCTGTGGACACCCTAAACAGTGACCCTGAGGCATGAACTCCCTTGTACTCTATTAATCTTAATGGAGTCTTAGTTTTGTGATGACATTTCAATGTCTGTACTAATTTAATCAGTAATCGCTTTAGTGGATAGAAGGAAGTGGGAGTGAAACACAGTCAGGTTGGAGCTGTTCCATAGAATGAAATACAGAGGGGGGAATGAAAAAAAAGGGAAGAGAAAACAAAGAAAAGAGGATCAAGTGAGGAACAACAGATAGAAACAGTGAAGAGTTTAGCAGGGATTTATCATTGAACAATAAAACTAAGTGATAAGGCACTGAATAAGTAATATCTAAATGTTTAGATAATACATAAAAGCTACATTCTCCTCTCAGTTCTTGTGAAAATATGCTGATGGCAATGGCCCTTACACTATGGGAGTGTATAGTTCAGAAATAAATACAGGGTGGTAATTAAATATAGAATCTGGCTCTTTGACTCCTCAATTCCTGTCAGGCCATTTTGTAACTGATAACTTTGGGAGTAATATTAGGTAGAAGGAAATGCATCACTTTGAGTCAAATTTAATTCCTTTGACAATAAAACTTTTTTTGCACATCAACTTTTTAGCCATCCAAGAGAACTGCACTGTCAATATAATACTCTAAAAGCAATATACAGTATTATATTATATAATATTAATATATATAAGCAATATAGTACTCTTAAAGCAATATCAGACCTACTAATACTGAAAATAACTGTATAGAACAGAGGAAGCAACAAGGGCCAGTAATTTACTAACACAGAAGAGATCATATGATCCAAGATGTAGAATTTAACAAGCCAATTAAACTGAATATTGACAAGAAATCAGTACTAATCTATTACCTCCACCTTTCTGATCAAGAAACAGAAGCAGGTTGGAAAGCATGTACTGCTGCTGGAGATTCCATACTTTTCTTTAGACGTTAAAAAATTATATTATTAATTGGCAGATTAGTAGTAGCAAGAGGTGGCTTTGGCCACTTATTTGCTGTCTTTGCCACAGAGTGAATAGAAAAAAATATTAAATTATTGTTTAGTTAGCATTTGTGAGTTTCTAGCATGTTAGGATCTCAAATTAGCCCTCCCCAGTAGGATTATGTGACAATGAAAGTGTTAGTAAGGAATGGTTTCTGACAATTTGAGGATTTCATTTATTAATTCCATTGCTCTCTTTCATGATCAGAAAATTTAAAATACATCTAGTTTCAAATTGGAATCAGTGTGCATTTTCTTCTTTGCAAAAAAATCTATATAACTAAACTGGCCCATCACCAAATAAAAAAGGAACTGATTACTTTATATAGTTATGCAACTGCAAGCATAGCTATTGAGGTGAAGTGACTTAGTAATGCACAATTCACCTGCTTAAAGCTTAAAGTTCTGCACAACCTGAAATACCTTTCTGACCTAAATCCAGAGTTTGCTAGCACTTTGGGAACACTGAGGGACTGTAGATCAGTGATTCTCAACCAGGGTGCCGTGAGATCTTCCCAAAGATGCTGCAAGGTGCCATGCAATGTTAACAGATGATTCACAAGATTAAACACAGAAATTTCAAGTAGCAAGCCATACCATTAAAAACATTCAGACATGTTGTGGCCTTCCTGCGTTCTTTGTAACAGAAAAACTGCTTTATTTATTATTATTATATTATTATTATTTTATTTTTTACACAGAAAGGGTGAAAACTAAGAGCTGGCATTTTCCAAGGGGTGCCTTTAGTCTAAAAAGGTTGAGAACCACTGCTTGTAGATACCTGAAATTATTAGTCCATTACTGACCTTAAGCATTATTCTTTCTTGTCTTGGGAGCTGTCAGACCTCCTAGGCTAGGGACAGGAATTGCACACAAACCAATTTAAGTTATCAGAAACCAGTTTAAACCTGTAACAGAACAGAAGTTTAGTGCATTTAAGCTACTTTCATAATGGCCCAAACCAGTTTAAGATAAACCTGGTTGCATGTAGTATCAGACTTAACTGATTTAGGTCAAACTGGCTTACGGAACTTCTGTCCCACATCCTTTCTCAGTTCAAGTTAACTTACAGTCCCCCTGCTTCCCAGGATGCTTTGCAGCTCTGGGCTGTGCTGTCTGCTTCAGCAGAGCAGGGTCTACCTCACCCCTCTGTTCCCTAACCGGAGCACTATCACTCGTTGGGCCAGCTGAGGAGGGGTTTGGAGGGAAAAAGCCACCCACCCACCTGGCACTGGACCCTGAGCCAGGTGCTGCCTAGCACAGGATGGGCGAATCTCACAGTAGGTGCTCTATTCCCCCTGCCCACCTGGGACTGGGATCTGGTGCGATTCTCACAGCCATGCCCCCCTCTTCAGCCTCTGGGCCAGCTGAGGAGGCAGTGGGAGGGGAATGCATCCCCCTGGACCCTCAGCTGGGTGCTGCCTGGAGTGGAACAGGGAGAAACCCACAGTGGGGGCTTTACTTGCCCTACCTTCCCAGACTTTGGAGCCAGGCGCAATTCCCACAGCCATACCCACTCCTCAGCCTCTCTGCCAGCTGAGAAGGCAGTCAGGAGAGAAAAGCACCCC
>NW_017728913.1:20026441-20034721 GCF_001723895.1 Crocodylus porosus | reverse complement strand
CACTGCCTCCCCAGCTGGGTGTTGCATGGGGCAGGAGTGGGAAGCCTGTAGTGGGGGCTTTACTCTCCCCACCCACCTGGAGCTGGGAGCCAGGTACAATTATCCTAACTTCTGGTGGGTGGGAGGAGTGAAGGCTTCCCTCTTGCATTGGAGAGATCCCAGTTAGGGGTCTGGTCCCAGCCTGGGGATGGGTGGGTTCCACCCCCCACCACTTCTTCAGCCAGTCTGGAGGCTGAAACAGGGGCATAGGTGGGGGAATCAAGACCAGCTCCTGCCTCTGGGTGGGCCAGGGGAGTAAAGCCTCCACTGTGGATTCCCTTTGTCCCCCCCCTGCCCCCACATGCCATGGATACCCTGACTAGGGTCCAGTGCTGGGCTGTGTTGTGCTGGGGGTGTTTCCCTCTTCCCCTTCCCCCACCCTAAAGTCTAATATTAAGTCTGGTAAGTCTTAAATAGTGTCACAGAACAACAAAAAAGCCAAGAGATGCCTTTTATATATGATTAAAAATATGTACAAAGTCCTGTGTTACAGAATAATTCTTTACTGACTACTGTTGGTATGTTTGCCCTGTGCTACAAAGACATAAAGATGCAATCCTGGTCCTAGAGGCTAGGTACAGACATTCAAAAGCCTAAGATAGAATTGATCCAAGTTATGTCGTTTCCCATCAGGGGCATAGTTTAGACTGGTATCAAACAGAACACATATTTGTCCTTTGGTGGGAGGGAGAGTTAGGGGAGGGGTGGCAGCAGCAAATCTTAGATCGGGTTCCACCATTTTTATGTGGAACAATATGTGTGTGCCAACCCTCTGTTCTTTTAGGGGTATAGACCAGTTTTGTGAGCTGAACTGTTCTGTTACTTAAATAGACAGGTTTCTGATCACCTGTACTGGTAAAAGTGTAACATCTGTACCTGGCCAGACAGTTTACAATCTAAATTAGATATATAAAATATAGTTCACACACAGACTGCATGACAAGTGTAAAATTACAATAAAGTAAAATAACAATAACAGAATAACAGCTATTCCTTGATGGCATCAGAACCTGCAAGCATTTCTATGGACTTCCAAATGATAGGGACATGGGTAGTTAATTATCTCTGGATCTCTCAAAATGACTTTTAAAGGCCTTCCAGATCTCATGTCCCAGAGTCTCTGCCCATCTGCTGGCTGACTTGTCTTCTCTGCTTGTCTGCTAAATGCTTTCTCAAACACACACAACCTTTCACTTGGTTTTCACCTTCCTTCCCTGGCTTTGATTGTGTTTTGTTTGTTGTTGTTTTTTTTTTCCATACAGTATTTGCTGCCTTTAATCTAAAAGCCCTCCATGGACTTGTGCTACTCTACCTTCTGGCACTCTGCTAGTTCACATGTATTGTCACTCTGTGCTCCCAGTTCTGTGTACCTGATTTCTGTGCCTCTGTGCAGTCTAGTCACTGTATCCCAAAATGATTTACAGTGTTAAATAATAGATAATAGGAGGTACGCCATCTCTTTTGTGTATTCTGTCATCTGGAACAGTTTTTCTTTAAATCTCCAATTGTCTTCATAGCATAGCTGAAAACACCATTTTCATCCTTGCTTTTCCCATTCCTATGCCCTCTATTATTTATTACTTACCTTTTGTCATTTTATTTAACTCTGTAAAGCCATTTTGGATTAAACTCAAGAAGAACAAGAAGACCAAACCTGGTTCATAGTGCTGGTGAAATTAAGAGGTTGACACTTACTTTCTCTGAACTTTTTTACTCTGTTGAAAGGAAGGTTTTTTTTTGCAAGTGAAATTTAATTCTGTTTTCATGGATGAATCCTTCCCCTGGTACACTTTTTTTTTTTTTGACGCAGAGAAGAGACAGAACTTTATTGTCACGTGTGTAAAAGTAACTCTTCTAGCTGTTGGATGCTGACACTTAGCTCTATAGTGCTCTCTGGCTATGAGACTATTGTACTTTGAGTGTGTCTACACAAGAAAATGCAGCAAGTATGATTCAGAGAGACCTAAAATTGCTCTGAATAGAATAATTGGCTTTAATGAAGAGTGCCATTGTATAGGGTTTGTCCTAAGTTCTAACTATATGGTGCAGATGGATTATACAAATATCAAATAAAACTGCATTTAGGTTGCTTTCAGACTAAAAAGAAAACCAAAATGGCACTTTAAACCCTATGTGGCCCCCTGCTAAGCCCAGAAGGGGCATTTTGGTAGTTGGACCCAGATCACCCTATGTCTGTATAGATTGGGTGCTTCAGTGTGGCTTTTATGGTGCTCTTATTTAACAACTTATTGAATCAGCTTTAGATAAGAGACAAGCCCCACTAAAGCTCCTGATCTATACAGATGCTGCAGAGTCAGCTTGAAATAATGCACTGCTTCTTTTCTTTTGTTAAAGTAATTTTTTTGTTTTTTTGTTTTGTTTGCTTTCCAGGTCTGTCAGCACCCTTAGTGGACCTCATGTGCCTGAATCTAATTGAAGTTGAAAAAAGACCTGTGGTGGGAATTGCACTGCTCCTTGAGCCTCTAAAAAGTCCAGGTAAAATGTCTGTTTTCCTGTAGGGCTACTTGTGATTGTTATTGTATTTGGTAGAATTACTGATTAGTAATTAGCTGGTATTATAGCTGGTAGTAACTACTGCTACTCACTGAAGCAAGTTTAAAGTTGCAGGCAGCAAAAGAAGTTCCGAGTTTTTTCCTTGTCTTCCATAAAAGTGATTTTTTTGATGCAGTTACTGAAGGAAAGATTAAAGAACAGTCTTTATAACTGAACTCCTTGTGTATTAGATTTTCGTGGTATGCTAGGGACTGGCATATTTAACATCTGGCTAAGGACCATATCCTCCTTCTTCCTTACCCCAGCAGATTTGGAACTCCTGTTCCATCCTTAAAGGGGAAAGTGGGCTACTAGGAACATTGACTGTCTCTCATAAAGTGGGAGGACAGGATAGTTTTGGGAATATGCTGGCTTGGCTCTTTCGTGCCTTCCCTATGGGTATAGAGCAGGAGTCTTGTCCCATGTGGCACCACTAGGTGTTGGGGATGGAAAGCTGGGCCTATATTCCAGGTACAGGAAGATGTGAATGGGAGTCCAGCAACAGTCCCAACAAACCTCTGTTTCATCTACTCAGTCTCACGGTGTCTGGTAATTCTGCTTTGAAGATAGGAGGGCTGGGCTTTTTGGAGTGTTTAGTGACCCTGGCAAGCTACCAGCATTTTTTCCTGAGAAGCTGCAAGTGACAAAGAGGAGAGGGTGATTTTATTTTATTTTTTTACAGAATACTTCACAACTCAGATAAATCCAAATAGGCAAAGAAAAAGCATCTTTATACACTGAGGAGTTCCTCCTTGCTGAGAATCAAAGATCTACTGCAAGCAATGAAGTCATCTGAAGTTTTTTTTAGATGTTTAAAGTTTCTTAAAACAAAGTTACTTTATAATAGTAAGTGTTAGGCAACATGTATAGACAGCTATACAAACTCCACTAAGATCAAGAGGAGATTGATGAGGGCCTGGGGTCTTGATGAATCATAGATTCGTAGAAGTTTAGGGCTGGAAGGGACCTTATGATGTCACAAAGTCCAACCTCCTGCTCAAAGCAGGACCATCCCCAAATAGAACATCCCAACCAAGACTATCTACTTGGGTCTTAAAAACTTCAAAGGACAGAGATTCTACAACCTCTCTCGGTAATCTTTTCCAGTGCTTTACTATCCTCCTTGTGAGACAGCTTTTCCTAATATCTAACCTAAAATTCCCTTGGTGCAGCTTGAGACCATTGCTCTTGTTCTGTTATCTGCCACCACTGAGAACAGTCTATTCCATCCTCTTCAGGCTGTTATTAATTCCCTTCTCAGCCTTTTTTTCTCCAGACTAAATAAGCCTACTTCTCTCAGCCTCTCCTCCTAAGTCATGGGCCCCAGCCCTCTAACCAGTTTTATTGCTGTCTGCTCGGCTCTCCAAATTATCCACATCCTTTCTTTAGTGGGGGCCCAAAACTGGACACAGTGCTCTAGATGTGGCCTCACCAGTGCTGAATAAAGAGGAATAATCACTTCCCTTGAGCTGCTGGCAACACTCCTAAAACAGACCAATATGCTGTTAGCCTTCTTCGCAACAAACACACACTATTGGCTCATCTTCAGTTTATTGTTCTCTATACCCTCCCAGGTCCTTTTCTGCAGAGCTGCTGCCCAGCCAGTCAGTTCCCAGTCTGTACCGGTGCATGGAATTGTTCTGTCCTAAGTGCAGGACTTTGCACTTGTCCTTGTTGAACCTCATGAAATTTCTTTTGGTTTAGTCCTCCAAATTGTCTAGAAGTCTCTTAAACCCACCCCTACTGTCCAGTCCATCTACTTCTCCACCCAGCTTGGTGTTATCTGGAAACTTGCTGAGGGTACTGATCCCCTCTTCCTACCCCATGACAGCCCTCAATTTTCAATGATTCTATATTACAGAGTTTGACTGGTGTAAATACCTCACCCAAGGGTAGAGGGATGTACCTGTTTTGGTTTTGGTAGCAAATCACTTGTCGACACAGCTCTACAACAGCGGACTTCTGTTTTTGCCATTCAGGGAAGTCGGTGTAATTCTTGCATGGAAAAATCTTCTTCCAGCTGAGATGTCTACATCTCAGGGGCTTTACTACTCTATCATCCTAGCTATATTGGTGGCAGATCCATGGAGTAAACTAAGCTTTAGAAAAGACATTCTCAGTTAAATCATGGGTTGGGGCAAGTGACCTGTCTTTTTGAATTCATTTGACCTTGTTTTGAAACTTGGACACCTGAAAAGGGGTGGAACTTGGATGCGACTTAACTGAGGGAGTCTACTAATCATTTAAGACCTAGAGGCAAACTGAGGCAGAGTCAGTAGTACCATGTTAAGCCAAAGGGTAGTGCTGTGGAGGCTATCTCTACCACAAGGTGTTGCTGCCAGCTTTCTCTGTCCTTTATACCAAATCTTGTGCAGGGAAAAACTGATAATGAAGTCTCATAAAATGGATCATTTTATAGGATTAGTTACTTATGTCCCTTATTTTGCAAGCTGAACTTGCAGGATTTTGGTCAAAGTTCCATCCTGTGCAATTCTGAGATGCATAGATGTTTGATTTACAAGGGACCTTAGCAGATTGTTGAGTCTGACCCCCTGCCCTGGGCAGGGAAGAGTACTGGGGTCAGATGACCCCAGCCAGGTGCATGTCTAGTCTTCTTTTAAAGACGCACAAGGTAGGGGAGAGCACTACCTTCCTTGGAAGCCCATTCCAGATTTTTTCAACCCTTACCATAAAGAAGTTCTTTTTGATATCCATCCTAAATCTGCTCTCTGTCAGTTTGTGGCCATTGTTCCTAGTTCCTCCAAGGGATGCCCTGGTAAACAGAACATCTCCTATTCCTTGCTGTTCCCCCCAATTAATTTGTAAGCAGTCACAAGATCACTTCTCAGCCTTCTCTTGCAGAGGCTGAAGAGATCTAGGGCCCTCAATCTCTCCTCGTAGGGTTTTGCCTGCAGGCCCCTAACTGTATGGGTGACCCTCTTCTCTTATCCCTCTTGAAGTGCAGTGTCCAAAACTGGATGCAGTACTCCAGCTGCAGCCTGACCAATGCAACATAAAGGGGAAGTATCACCTTCTTGGACCTGTTTGTCATGCACCTGCTAATATATGATAAAGTGTGATTAGCTTTACTGATCACTTCATCACATTGATAACTCATGTTGTGCAGGTCATAAACTGTTAGCCATATTACTAGACTGAAATCTATGAACACAAGTAGAGCAAAATTTACAAAGAATAATTGTCCCTCCAATTTGTTTCTAGAGTATTTAGTTTAATTTAGTACACTAGAGCCTGGGATCCTAAGGCTCTTCTATTAATACATAGACTTAAATATAAATTTGGTCTTTTACTGCCATCCATAAAAACAAGTTCTCTGACTAAAAATGCTCAATTTGCTGAAATAAGTAGCTTAGTTTGACACTTTTAGTTTGGGATTTGATGTTTTAAAAGTAGCTATGGTTGGATTTCTCAGATTAAAGTTTCTTTGAACTTGGTTGGAACTGAAGGTAGGGAAAAATTAATTTTTGTGCTACTTGGACCCTGTGCAGGTCAGAACTTGGCTCAAAGTAGAATTTAAGCATTTTTAGAAGTCTTTGAATGTGCCATGTATTTGAGTTAGGCAAATTGATGTGATGGAATCCTTCTTTTATCTCACCATCTGAATGGCATAGATTTTTGTGACCTAAGTTATTGCAACTGTTTATATTTATATTTCCATTTTTATTTTTCTGAAGTTTGGTGAAGGCTCTATTTCCTATCTTCAACCTGAGCTACTAGTCTGGAACAAAGGACAGATGCCAAAAAATATTATTTTTTTTTACCTTCAGATAGAGGTTGGATGTTGGGAAAGTCAGCACAAAAAATTAGTACTCTTATGATCAAACTCTATAGTTTGTTTAGATTTCAGTCAGGGAGATTCAGTATTGTTCATGCTTTTTCCCTTTACTAAAGAGTTATCCAGTGAGAAAGGAACTCTTCTTAGCTCTTAGCCCCAGTTCCATAGTCCAATCAGTAAAGCAAGTAGATATGTTCTTAAGTTCCAGTGACTTCAGCATCTGCTCAAATAGTTTATTGAACCGAGATGAATTTAAGCTTATGCTTAAATACACTTGAAGTGAGGCATATTGCTCTGATCCTACCAAGTACAGATTGAGCTGCTTGTAGAATTTGCTTAGTGTTTCCAACTCCTCGTGGTGGCAGGATGGGCCCCTAAGGATCAGGGAGGCAGTGTACATAAATCCTTATTATATATTAGTAGGAGAGGTGGAAGAGTAGAATTGAACCCTTTTGCTTTCACGGGAATCTTCCCTTCACTGGGGATAACAGAATGCACCATGCAGTTTACTTTTATATAGGGTAATTTAAGGGGCTGCATTAGAAATAAATTTCTTGTTTTATTCTGCCTTTTGCTCTCACTTCTGGTCACCATCAGTGTCTCCATTGATTTTTAATGACTTTCGGCTTTGCACAGGACCACACTGGGTTTCTTTTTATTCTGATGAAAAAAGAGCCAATTTGCTTGCCAATTGTGATTCCTTCAGTGCTGACAGCTCCAATAATAATGACACCACTGTTAGATAAGTGTTATGCCTGGCTGGAACAAATGAAAAGCAGTGCATGAAAGCATGACGTTTTTACAGTTGCATGTGTTTGGTGAGCTACAGAATGGTGGGGAGGACAGTAAGAAATCATTCAGAATAGTCTTTGCCTTTTAGAAATCCAAGAGCTAAGGGAGGGAGGCAAAAGAATGGAGACAAATTGGGGAAAAGAAAGAAAAATCTTAAACACAGGAGGTTAATTTAAATGACACAATGAAAAGAGCTAATTGTTGTTCAAAGCAGTTAAGAGAAGTGTGACTACCATTAAATAGGGGACCACAAAAGGCTGGATAAGTGAGTTAAAGCAGCCTGGCTTTTATTTTCTCTTTCTCTCAGTAGTGCCTTCCTCTCTTCATTAACCCCCATTCTTTTGATTTTCACCCTGGATTTCTTTCTCGCTTGCATTTCATCTAAGCATTATCCCTTTTTGTCCTATTTTGTCCTTCCTATCTTACTTCTCCCTCTTTTTCCTTTCTCTAAACCTTATCTTCCAGTTGTCTAGTCCTGCCTTTTGTTTCTAATCACTTCCGAAAGCTGTGTGTGTGTCTGTATGCATGGCTGTGCATATGGTGGAACTATGGGCAGCAGCAGCAGGTAAAGGAGCTACTTAGGGCCTTGTGCTAAGTACACATGCACTATACCTCAGGGTGCTAAAGGGCCAGTTCAAGGCCCGGTTCTAGTTTTAACTTTTCTGGAGCCTGAATCCCTCCAATTATGCCTATGCTGCTTCTATATTGAGGCTGGAAGTACCACAGAGAAACATGCCCTTTGCACTGCTCCCACTCTGCCCATGGCAAATACCAGAAATCAGGTGGCCACTTTAATGTGGTTCACTTTATAGGCCCCTACCAGATGTGCAGGCAAAGGCATGATAGGATCTGATGTGTAATCCACACAATCACATTTCCTGACATGCTACACATACATGGCAGGAGGTATGATGATGGGATCATCAGGAGGTATGATGGTGGTGCAGCAGGGGCATGGGATCATGATCCCAGGCTCCCCCTGCACTGGCAAGTAGCAAGCTCCCATGCCTGGGAACCTGCAGGTGGTAGAGCTCCCAGCTGTAGGGGCCACGACATGCCATCACATGGCTGAGCCCCACCAGTTGATGGGACTCCCTACC
>NW_017728913.1:20025101-20026175 GCF_001723895.1 Crocodylus porosus | reverse complement strand
CTCTTGAAGGTGTTCAATATAGATGCTTGAACCACTTATGATGGCAGGCTGTTCCAGACCTTGGGGGCTTGAACAGTAAAGAAATTCTTCCTTAAGTCCAGCCTGAAACGGATTTGCAGTAGTTTATAACCATTCGACCTCATCGCACTTGGGGCGCTCTGGTGAACAAATGTTCCCCCAGATCCAGGTGATCACCCCTGATAAACTTATAGGTGGCCATCAGATTACCCCTGAGTTTGCGCTTTTCCAGGCTAAAGAGCCCCATGGCTCTCAGCTTGTCATTGTAAGGTCTGCTTTCCTGACCTCTGATCATGCGCATGGCTCTTCTCTGGACTCTCTCAAGTTTCTCCACATCCTTTTTGAATTGTGGAGCCCAAAACTGGATGCAATACTCCACCTGCGGCCTCACCAGGGCGGAGTACAGGAGGAGAAGGACTTCCTGGGATTTGCTTGAGAAGCTTCTATGGATGCAAACCAGCGTTTTGGTCGCTTTACTAGCCGCAGCATCACGTTGGAGGCTCATGTTCATCTTGTGGTCAGTGATGACCCTCAAGTCTTTCTTCCGTAGTGCTAGCCAGCGTAGCACTGCCGAGCCTATAAGGATGCTGCAGATTTTCCTCCCAAGGTGGAGAACCTTGCATTTTTCAGTGTTAAACACCATCAGGTTCTCGTCCACCCATTTGCTGAGCCTGTCCAGGTCATCCTGGATCACCCTGTCTTCTGGTGTGGATGCTTTGCCCCAAAGTTTGGTTTCATCAGCAAACTGGGCCAGTCCACTGCTGACTCCAATGTCTACATCATTAATGAAGATGTCAAACAATATGGGTCCAAGGACAGAGCCTTGGGGGACCCCACTGGTCACAGGGCACTATGATGATTGACTTCTGTCAGTTACTACCCTCTGGGTCTGACCACGGAGCCAATTTCCCAGCCAGCAGATTGTGGTGAACCCAATGCCACAATTGGTCAGTTTTGCCAAGAGTTGATCATGGGATACCAGATCAAAGGCTTTTTTGAAGTCAAGAGATATGACATCAATTTCTTCTCCCTTGTCCAAGTGATAGGTCACTTGGT
>NW_017728913.1:20008128-20023413 GCF_001723895.1 Crocodylus porosus | reverse complement strand
TGGCAAGTTTATAGGTGGCCACCAGATCCCCCCTCAGCCTTCTTTTTGGGAGGCTGAACAGATTCAGGTTCTGTAGCCTCTCCTTCTACGGCCTGCCCTGCTGCCACCTAATCATGGAAGTGGCTCTCCTTTGGACCCTCTCGATGCTGTCCACATCCCTCCTGAAGTGCAGCATGCAGAACTGGATGCAGTACTCCAACTGTGGCCTGACCAATGTCACATAGAGGGGGAGGATCACCTCCTTGGACATGCTCGTGATGCATCTATGGATGCATGACAAGGTGCAGTTAGACTTCCTGACCACATCCCCACATTGGTGGCCCATGTTCATCTTGGAATCAGTAGTGATTCCAAGATACTTCTCTGCCTTTGTGCTGATGAGAAGGGAGTTCCCCAGCCTGCAAGTATGTTGCTGGTTCTTCCCCCAGGTGCAACACCTTGCACTCGTTCGTATTGAAACCCATCCTATTCTCATTCGCCCACCTCTAACTTGTCGAGATCTAGTTGTAGCCTGTCCCTGTCTTCTAGCGTGCTCACTTCTCCCCACATCTTAGTGTCATCTGTGAACTTGAACAAGGTGCTTTTCACCCCCTTGTGCAAATTATCAATGAAGATATTGAACAGTGCGGGCCCAAGGACCAAGCCCTGGGGAATCTCACTACCCACATCTCTCCAGGCTGAAAATGACCCATTCACCAGCACTCTCTGGGTGCGGCCCTCCAGCCAATTTGCGACCCATCTGACTGTGTAGGAGTTGACACCACAGATGCCTAATTTTTTTTAATGAGAGTGGGGTGAGAGACAGTGTTGAAGGCCTTCCTAAAGTCCAGGAAGATTACATTCACCACAAAACCTGCATCCAAGGCTTTTGTGACCAGGTCATTGAAGGCCACCAGGTTGGTCTGACAGGACCTGCCTCTAATGAACCCGTGTTGATTGCCCCTAAATATAAACTCCCCTGCTGGCCCCTCGCAGATGTGCTCCTGGATAATTTTCTCAAAGAGCTTCCCCAGGACCAAGGTAAGAGTAACGGGCCTATAGTTTCCTGGGTCCTCTATTTTTTGAAAATGAGGACCACATTGGCCCTTTTCCAGTCATCAGGCACCTCACCAGAGTACTATGAGTGCTCATAAAGCTATGCCAGGAGTCCTGCAATGACCTGTGCCAGTTCCCTAAGCACTCTGGGGTGGAGATCATCAGGACTTGCTGATTTGAACACATCTAGTCCCTCCAGAAGTTCCCTGACTAGATCCTCACTTCCTCACTGACCCTGGGCCTGGCTGTGCCTCCTCTGGGTCCATCCAGAATCCCAGTGAGGGGGATATCCCTGTCCCTGTTCAGAAAAATGGAAGCAAAGAATCTGTTAAAGAGATTAGCTTTGTCATCTGGTGCTACCACCAGATTACCAAGCATGTCCTGCAGAGGCCCCACATTATTTGGCACCTTCTTTTTACCTCCTATGTATTTAGAAAAGGACTTCTTGTTATCTTTGATCCCGGTCACTAGTCCCAGTTCCATCTCTGCCTTAGCTTTGCTAATAGCCCTTCTACAATCTTGAGCCAAGGAGGTATAATCCTTGGTGATGTCCCCTCTCTTCCGTTGGGTGTATGCCTCCTTTTTGGCTTTGAGGCATTCATGGATGCTTTTGGTGACCCATGGAGGCTTGTGAGCACTCTTGCCCTCTTTGATCCACATTAGAATTGTCACCCTTTGGGCTTGGAGGATTGTCTCCTTAAGGAACAACCACTCTTCTTGGACTCCCAACTCCCCTCCCCTCTGGGACCTCAGTGCCTCCCCAACTAGTCTCCTTACTTCATTGAAATCTGCTCTTCTGAAGTCCAGGGGTTCTGCCTTGCTGTAGGCCTTTGACACCCTGAGCTGGATGATAAATTCCAGTAGGCGATGGTTGCCATTGCCCAGGTGGTCGAGCACCCACAGTCCCCTCACCAGGTCATCGCCTGTGGCCAGGACCAGGTCCAACAAGGCATTCCCCTGGTGGGACTGTGCACCTTCTGGGTTAGATGGAGGTGCATCTAGGAACCTATGTTAGCGGTCAGTCCTGGCTGACTGGTCTTCCCAGCAGATGTCCGGGTAATTTAGGTCACCCATGATGACCATGTCCCTTGACTTAACTGCCTCCGCGAGCTGACCTGAGAATTCCCGGTCTAGCTCTTCTCCCTGTCTTAACTGTAATGTTGTAATCGTGTCTTAACTGTAATGTGTGGTAGGGGCCATAGTGAGCAACAGTTCTCAAGCCTGAGACAGAGTGATTTTGGGCATGCACTTAATGCCAGTCTAAATGGTCTATGAAGCCTAATTTTCAGGATCTGTTGCTTACAGTGGGAATAAGTGGAGAGGGTATGCTTCGCACTGGAACTCCTAGGCTTAGCATGGACAGAGTGTGGTGATAAGCCCAGGGCCAGATTAAGCCTTTAGTGGGTCCTAGGCAAACAAACCTGTGGGCCCTGGGCCAATTTGAGACCCCTGTCTCCCCCACAGTGCTGCTGCCTGTGTGGTATGGGGCTTCGAGCCACTGCGAGGAAGCAGCCGCTGTGGTAGTGAGGTCGGCAGAGGGGAGGGGAAGGGAAGGGATGCTGATGGGGCCATTTGTGCCACCGGTGCAGAGGGAAGGACCAGAGCTCAGGGACCTAGGCACACGCCTAGTTTGCCTATGCATTAATCTGACTCTGGATAAGCCCCTCGGGGATGATAGCTGGCTCTGCAAACTCCTGTATACCAGCCAGTGCTGAACAGCACTGTCCTAGCTCTGGCTACCCAGATGGGGTCAACCTTAAAGGTGGGCTGTCAGGAAGATTACTTTTTGTTCTCTTCATGGTGAAGTTAGGATAACCTTCAGCTTATTCTTTTAACACCTTTAACTCAGAAAGTGTCATGTAAATTGGATAAAGTCTGGTGGCAAAGATTGCAAATGATTACAACTAAGTGATTACATAACAACTAGAAGTCCATTTAAAACACACAATTTATGAAGGATATAAAAATGTCCCTACAACTTGGTTAGGACTCTCTATCCTACTTTTTTGTGTGCGTGTTGTAAGATGATAGTCTTCTGCTATATTATCTTTCACTGTTTGCTTACATCAGGTGTTGCTCTCCTGCATAGAGACGTATCTTACTGATTCATTCTAAACTCCAGATAATGTGGGTCTAATTGGCTTCCACCTAGACATACAAAGGGATTTGGAGCATCTTCTCTGAGGCAGAGAGAAGTAGGGGCAGAGGCAAAAAGCCTTGGTAATAAGAGAAAATACTTTAGTGCATAAGCTTTCAGTGGAATTCATTGCTGAAGGAAGTTAGTGAATCACAGATACTGTAACTAGATTCAAAAGATTGTTACCTTTGCAAACCAAGATTTTTAAAAGTAATCTAATCTAATCTTAGACTTCAGGTTCAGAAGGGAATTTCTCCCTCACACTTGCATGCATAATTGACTTGGTGCATTATGATGTTAATTACCTGCCTCTGAAGTAGGTGATATTGAGCATTGTAAAGAGATGCCCACTCTTCAACAAATGCTCACATTCTTTTTTACCATGTTAGAAGACAAAAGGTCTATTTAAAATATGATGCTTAACCAAACAAGCAATAAATCTCCACAACAGTCAAAACAGGTGATTTGAAAATTCCATATTGTTTTTCTAAAGGGATCTGTCTGGTGAAAATTCCTCTGCAGAAAGTGAGTAATAATTTACAGGGCCATTAAAGACTTTGAAGTTTCCTTGAACTAAATCTCTTTAAAAAAAAACCCAAACCCACCCTAAAACCTTTACCATGAATATTTCATCCAGCTACACTGTAGACCACTAGCCATCAAACAAAAACCATGCTTGCTGACCGTACCCACTAGAGAACCTTTACTCAAAGCATCTCTTTTCCTGGAGCACTGATATATTCCTTAACTTTTCAGCCATCTTCTGTTTATAACATTGCATAGTTAATGAGGTAAAAGTGATGGCATGGTAATACAACCACTTTGCAGAAACCTAATTTGAGCAATAGACTGAAACAGTTATTCCCTTTAAAGCAACAGTGGCTAGATGCGGGCATTCTGGTCTCAACATATCAGAGCTTATCTTTTTAAAAAATGAATCTAGTTGTGATTATGAAAGTGGTCACCTTGGAATGGTTGGTTGGTTTTGCAGGCACTCTTAATCTTCACTGATGTAATTGTTGTTGTTTAAAATGTGCATATGTTTGATATTTTTATCAATAGTTTAGTAGTGTTTTCTGTTAGCCATTTGGTTTTGATTCCTGCTTCTTTGCCCTCACCCCTGAATCTTCAGTAAATAAGACGACAAAAATCAGTAGCCTCCAGCTACTCCACAAAGGATAAGCACTGTCATCTTGTTAGATCTTATAAACAAGGTATGGACTGGTTGTTATTCCAGCTATTTTGAGAGAACAAGAATGCACACAAGGAAGATGTATATCTTATGCAGCAGCCTGTAACCACGATGTCATCGCCTAGAGAACCATTTTTTCTACTTTACTTTACATTTCAAAGTTTAGACATGCAGACCTTCCAAATGTTAAATTAAATTGCTGGCTGATCCTGAATAACTTGCCAGCCTTTCTAGATGAAGCCTGTAATGTTGCTGTTTAATTTGACTGTAATCTCTGTTTTTCACTGCTTTATGGTTTTCATACATCTGTCAACATGTATATTAAAACCCAACTATCTAGTATACTTCCAATTGTTCTTTATAATACAAGGTTCAGAGATTCACTTGTGAAGGGAGATAATTTGTTATTTTCTATGTCTCTCTTATATAAAAACAAGACTAGAGGGTCAGATATCCAAAATCCCTTTTTAAACCCTAGGATAGAAAGCTTAAATGTATTTGAAGCTGTTTGTCTCACATGACAAAGTCATACATACAATTTGTATCCACATTGTGCGTGTCACCAGTTAGCTGTGACTGAACATCACAAGGCAGGAGAGTGTCTATAGTGACTTCACTGAACACATTGTTTACAAGGGCAAAGTTAAAAGAATCCCTGTGCACCTAGATGTACCAGTCCATATCAGCTACAATAGTTCTCTGAAAAATTGGCAAATATATGCCTTCTAGTTCTTTCTAGGCAGTATAGCTTTCTGAGTGAGCAGACCCAAATGGACTCAAACTAGTCAAAGGAAAAAAAAAAACTAGGTTAGCCTCAACTGCAGTGGATTAGCATCATCCTATCCTTGCCTCAGCTATGCAGGTCTTCAAAGCCAGACACCAAGGTGATAAGCATCAAGAATACTGGGCGTTTATCTCTTTATGCCAGCTTTCTCCATTAAGCATTTACACCACCAAATTTGTATATGGTTCTTCAGTTTTGTTCCTTTTCTTTGACTGAGCTTTCACTGACATCTGTTTGATACCTGTGAAAACAGAAACCAAAGAATGAAAGAGGGAAAACAAAGGCTGGTGGCATAACAGGTCCTTCCTTGGGTATGAACTCCTCCACTATAACAAAACAGAATAGTCAAACAAAGGAGTATTTAATATGAAACAGTCCCTTTAGAGAGTGAATAACTTAAGTCAGGTAGTGAATCAAGGTCTGACCAGAAGCTCCTTGATATAGACACTGGTAAGTGTCCCATTGTCTCCAAAGGGCTTGAGGCTGTGTCATTATTTGACTGATGACCTGGCAGACCTGTGAGAATTATCCCATATAAAAAGGATGGAAGCCTTTCTATAGTCATCAAGGTTGTGCTCCCATAAGCAGTGTTTCAGTAAACCACTACACATTTTTCACCACTCATCTGCAATATTGTCTCAAATAATTTTATGCTACAGCAATCTTGCTAACGATGAGAAAAAAGACACCGAGATATATGGCCAATATGACATCACTATGGGGTATCATTATTTCATATATTACTTCAGACTTCCATCAAAACTTAAGTATTTAACATGGAATGCACAGTTCTCAAAATAAAATAGCAAGTAAATGACACACTCAATAAAACTATGGTGTCCTGGGTCTCCCATTATGTGTTGCTGTAGGAAAAAAGGATAATAAGCATCTCTCTTCTTTCTTGTTTACTTACCTTAACTTTTTAAGGTTGGACCATTTGGGTGATACACTGTCTGCTGGAAACATCACACAATGAAAACGGTTAAGTTACTTTTAATTAGGAAACTGCTATACAGAACACAAAGATAGAGCCTTAAAGGTTTGAGAAGCGTGTTTTTACAGTTTTTATACCAAACAAACAAACAAACCAGCAGACAAAACCCTTTAGACCTTCTGGGCAGTAGGAGAAAGCCTTTGTTTCTGTTGCTACATTTCTGCTGTCATTGGGTGTATCTACACACGCATTAGATCATGGGTAAAGTACTCACGAGTAAATGCTCCTGGGCACATGCAGGGAAATGGAAGCAGATTTGCTTCTGATAGAACTTGCTCCTGCTTCCTGGGGCCTTGCAATGGGCCCCTGCTGCCACCAGGGGGAGCTCTAGACTCCCCCTGGGTGCTAGCCCTGGGAGAACTGGGCCAGGAGACAGGGTTCCAGGGTTGGAACATTACTCCTTGCCTCCAGGGGACTGCCTGCTACAGGGTGGGGACAAGTTACCCCTGCCCTGGCAGCAGGGAGCTCCTGGTCCAGGCTCCCTAATTAAGACAGGGGACTTGGAAAGAGCTGCAGGGGAGGGGCAGGTCCCAGCCCCCTGTGCCAATCCACTGATGGGGCAGCTAGCAATGAGCCCCCAGCTGAACAGGGATGCCCTGCCCACCCAGGGGCTCGCTACTAGCTGCCCTACCAGTGCATGGGGCAGGGGTCTGGGACCTGCTCCACCTCTGTAGCTCTTTCCAGGCCCTTTGCCTCAATCATCTAATTGGGGCACGGAGCTAGGACTGGTGCCTAACTGGGACAGTTCCTTGCCCCCATGCTCTCCATGTTTGCAGAGCTGAGTGGGGAATAGGTTCTCCAGCTCCTGCCAGCAGGGAGCTCCCAGCACCAGCTTCCATGGTCACGGGGCTGGCATTGGGAGATAAGGATCTCCCAGTCCCCTCACTCCCTGCTCCCTGATCATGATCTGAAAGTAGGGGACTTGGGGATCCCTGCTGCTGGGGAAGGGGAACATAGTCCCCACCTGGGATTCAATAGCAGAGCCTGCCCCAACAGCAGGCAGTTCCTGGAGGCTGGGAGCAAACCAGCCCCCTGGTGGCTGACTGATCAGGAGCAGATTTACTACCAGTCAGGTGTCTATATGAGCACTATGGTGTAGTAAGTAATCGCAAGTAAATTTGCTACTTGCATTTGCAGGTAGCGAATTTACTCACAATTAGTGAGGTTTACTATGTCATAAGCATGTGCATGTACAGCTGCACACACTTGCTGTGCAGTAAACTATGCTACTGCACAGTAAAGCATCTCATGTAGGCACACCCATCGTGTGGTTCTTCATAATCACCTCTCTGGGTGGCTACAAAGACACAGGTGGCTATATTCCTTTGCATTGCATATCATCCCTATGTTAACCTTCAGGGGAATGTAAGAAATGGAAAAGAACACTTAGCTACCATAGAATGGAATAAAAAAACCCCAGTAAATGTGTCTTTTTTTTCCTTATTCAAGAAAGAGTGCATGTGGAGGAGCACGTGGACTCCTGAAGGGGAATGTGGGAAATGGACAGTGACCTCTTAGACTTAGAATCTATATGGACCTGTGTGGCTGAAATGTAGGCTATCTTTGTTGAATTAAGCTGTAAAACTTTGGGTTCGAATTATATTTAATGAATCAAGTGCCAACTAGAATCCACAGGCAGATTCTTAATAATAAGTCTACAGCTGCACATTTTACTCTGAGGGTAACCAGATGGATGATAACTGCTGACTGCCACCATTAGCTTTTGGACTTGCAGTCTTTTTCTCAACCAAGCCAGTAGCAGTTGGACCACTGGATGTAGCAGACCCAAATACAGACTGGGTTTCAGAAGTTGTCTTTAAACTGGTGAAAGATGGAGTATTAGAAATGTCACTGCTTCCATTAGACAGCCCTTCTAAAGACTTTAATCCTGTATCATTACCAAATCCCAGGTGGTGTGCATTGTCATAGGCTCACTGATTCCAGAAGAGCAATACCATTTATATACATTGCTTGTTGATCTGCTCTGCTGCATGTAGACATCTTTTGAATGCCAAAACTTGTCCTAATATTCAATCTATGCTTACAATGGCTTGAGGCAGAATTGATTCAAGCTAGGTAGCTTTCTTTAAGTTGCATAAACTGAACCAATAACCAACTGAACTGATGTTCAGTTTTCAATTGGGAAGGCAGGGGGAGGCCAGCACTGACCCAGGCCAGTAGGTTGGGGGTGCTAGAGCATGTCTCCCACCCTGCTGGCCATTGCCAGCCCAGCCAAGTGAAGTCATCCCTGATTAGCTCCCCAGCACATGCCCCCAACCCCACACTGTCTCCTTACAGGGGCTTGAAGAGCCCCCTGTCCAGGTGCTGACCTGCCTTGGAGTAACCTTTTCTCGGCAGGGTTTCCCCCAGCCTGGGGTTGTTTAGCCCAGTGCAGCCCTGGGGAGCTGAAGGAAATTTCACAGATTTACAGAAGTTTTGGGCTGGAAGGGACCTTGTGAGATCATTGGGTCCAGCCCCCCTGCTCTGAGCAGGAAAGATTACTGGGGTCAAATAACTCCAGCAAGATGTGTGTGCAGTCTCATTTTGAAGATATCCAGGGTAGGTGCCTCCACCACTCTTCCTGGGAGTCTGTTCTAGAGTCTGGTCACATGAACTGTGAAAAAGTTTTTCCTTATATTCAGTCTGAAACTTTCTTTTGGGACAGGGGTTGGCAACTTTTTTGGGCAGGGTGCCAAAAACACCTGCCACCTCAATTTGTAAGATGTTGGCGTGCCAAGGGCAGACAGAAGAGGAGCTGCAAGGGGCCTGATCCTTGTGGCATTGCAACCCTGGCCCCTTCTGTGCTGTCTGCCCCAAGGCGTGCATGCCAAGCAAAATGCTTTCACGTGCCACACTTTGGCACCCATGCCAGGAGGTACCTACTCCTCTTCTAGGAGTTTATGACCATTGCTTCTCGTTTTCCCCTGGGGTGCTTTGGTGAATAGTTGTCTGCCTAACCCCTGATGCTCTCCCCTGATATATTTATAAGCTGCCACCAAATCCCTGCAAAGTATTCTCTTTTCTAGGCTGAACAGTCCCATATCTGTCAGCCTTTCTTCATATGGCTTGCTCTTCAGGCCTCAAATCATATGAGTGGCTCTTCTCTGGAATCTCTCAACCTTCTCCATTTCTCCCCTGCCCCCTTCCCAGCTGCTGGTTGCTTTATCTGCTGCCACAGGGGGGAGGGAAAAGAAGTCTTCTGGCCTGGGTGCCTGCCTCTGCAGCCCAGCATGGGGGCACATGTGAACCCCTGCTTTGGGGGGCTTCCCCCCCACCCCAGCCCATGGTTCCTCAGCCCAGGGCAGCCCCAGGAGATGAGGGGAAGTCTTACCCTCTTGCTGCCCCACAGCTGCTGCCTCAGCCACTGCAAATCTCAGGGATAGCAGCCTCGGGGAACAGACAGGAATTCTCCCATTCCCCTGCAGCTGCTTGCCTTAGACTCATAGTGGCTAAGGCAAGCAGCTGTGGGGTTTGGGAGGGGAAGAATTTCCCTCAGGTCCCTGGGGCTGGGGGACCCTGGCCTGGGGTGGGGGAAGCCCCCCCAAAGCAGGGGTCCCCAGTGCCCGCATACTGGGCTGCTTGAGCAGGCACCCAGCTGGAAGGACTTCTTTTCCCTCCCTCCTGTGGCAGCAGCTGAAGCAGTCTGTAGCTGGGAAGGGGGAGGAGAGGGGAATTCCCCTCAGTTCCTTGGGGCTGCCCTCGGCTAGGGGACCCTGGGCCAGGGTGGAGGAAGCTCCCTAAGGCACGGCATACCTGGTACCCACACCCTGGGTGGCCTTGGGAACGCCCTCCTCCACTCCCTCCTGTGGCAGCAGCCGAGTCAATCAGCTATGTCAGAGAAGGGGAGGCAGGGAATTCCTCCAGCTCCCTGTGACTTCCAGGCTAGGGAGCAAAGGAGTTGGGAAGTGTCTCCTCCACTGGAGCAGACTGCAAAGCCCTGGGCTGCAAAGCTCCTGGGATGCTAGGGACTTGAATCAGGAAGGGGTCTGGGACAGAAGGTCCACAAACTGGTTTGATCTAAATCAGTTAATAGGGCTGTGCGAAATGGCACTGTTCCATTTCAACTTGAGTTTCGATGTTGTGATGGAACAGCATTTCATTTTGAATTTCGTTTCAATTTGAAACTGCTGTTCTGTTTCGTTTTGTTAAAACAGTTTTGCTGTTTTGACATTTTGCCCATAGGCTATAATGGGGAAGCTCAAAACAGCCTATAACTTTGTCATTTCTGGCCTGAATTGGTAGAAGTTCGCAGGAATGGTAGCCCCTTGTGAGAGCAGGAAGCCTGCCAAGTTTCAAGGAGATAGGTGCAGGGGTTTCAGGGAAACTGCACCTCAAAGTCTTGAAAGCAAAAAACTCATGTCATGTGTACACCATAGCAGGGTTAAAACTGCAGGCATGGTAGCCCCTGCTGAATCCACAAAGCCTGCCAAGTTTCAAGGAGATAGGTGCAGGACCACAGAACCTAGATGCCCCTGCACCTCTGGTGCTGACAGGCAAAACTTGTGACGTGGGGGGGTGACACTGTGTGTGTTAAGGTGCACCCTCACTCAACTGACACCAAGGCAGAAAGCAGGGCAGTCCAAACAATGCTGCCTTTTATGCAGTTTTTCCATCCCGCCCCTAGAGCACTGGGATTGGAAGGGACCTCAGGAAAGGATGACAGTCACTGGCCAGCTACACAGTCAATAATGAGAGCTCTCCTTCTCCCCCCTTTCCCCGCCTCTCTCCTTACTTTAGTTTCTGTTTCCCTACAGGCAAGCCCAGCTTGAGCTTCAAAACTCGAAACATTTCGAAAACTTCAAAACATTTTGACTTGCCTTGTTTCATTTTGAGGCTGTTTTGAAGCTCTCTGTTTCATTTTGATTTTGCTGTTTTGAGCTCAAAATTAGTTGAAACAGCGTCAGAATGAAACTGCTGGCAAAATTTCACACAGCCCTATCAGTTAAGTCTGATACTGTATCCATCCAAGTTTATTTTGAAAGTGGTTTAAATGCACTGAACTTCTGTTCTGTTACAGGGTTAAACCACCGATCACTTACAGTGCAAATAGAAGTGCAGCTCCCAGCTGTAACTCAGAACAATTTCTGCAAAGTGTTCTGAGTTACAACATTACCCCAGACCAAACAGATGTTCACTGTTGGTTCCAGGGAGTGGGGAATGTAACTGTGGCTGGAAGCCTGAAGCTAGGTTCCCACAGCAATGATCAGTGCTCCCTATTTTCAGAATGGACGGGGAGAGGGAGGGAGAGGAGGCAGTGGAGGGAGGTAATTCTTGGTGCTCCTCACCTGGTGCTGAATGGTGGGTTGGGTGAATTGGAGACTCCCCCGCCTCAGAGAGGCTGCAATACATCTTCCCCATCCTCTGGGGGGGGGGCTGGAAATCTGCAGACTGAACTCCCTCTGCTTCCTTTTCCCCCCTCTCATTCTGAAAACAGCAATAGTCTGGGAGCTCTACAGACACAAGTTACAAAAGACACTACCTTTTGTAACACCTTTATCTGATACCTAATACAATGAGAGGTCAGATTTTCACCCATTCAGCCATTTTTGAAGCTGTTTGCAGCTGTGCACTTGTGTTTGGTCTCAGCAATAAACTGCTTTCTGTGGCCAGATCAGGCAAAAACTGTCACTTCTGTTTTCTCCCCAGATTGGTTTATGTGTAACTTCTATCCCTAGCCCAAGACTTCTTGTACAGTCACCAGTTTAATCAAAGCTATTCTGTAATCTCTTCAGACCAGTCTAAATGTATGTAGACAGTTATTGTTTATAGCTTAGCACTTTGGGAACCTTAGCTTAGGGCCAGAGACATTTTGTAAAACTGTGATCAGTAATTCACAGACAAATTTTTTTCTTGATTAAGAATTATACTCTCACATGTCTTTAAGAATCTGGACATATTTGTAAAATAGAGATTGTAGTAGAACAGTTGTTGTGAGGATAAATATATTAATTAAATGCATCAATTGATTTAATTTACATAATTGAAATCTACAAATGTTACGTAACAGGAGCAAGCCTCAGTTAGTTCCTTGTGGGGAGGGTCTGGTTTCTTTAAATAGCCTCTTTTTTGATAGAGTTGGAGTGTTGTAAATGTGATAATGCAGGAAATGTATGAACTGAGGAAGGACATCTGAGGTCCAAAAGCTTGCCCAACAGTTCTCCCAGCTAGAATTGGTCCAATAAAAAATATCATATCTTCTTTGGCTAAAAGAAAGAAAAAATCCTTTACATTTACTTGAGGCAATTAAACATTAATAAAAGCAAAATTTATATCCAAAATGTAAAATGGAACAGAGATCAAATTATGTTCCAAAAAATAAAATAAAATATCATTTAGAGTCCGTTTCTCAGACAAAATTATCAGAACTGCTTTGTCTGACATCTCTTTCTTCTGCATGGGTAACATGACCAGTGTAAAACAGTGCTCTGACTTCCTATATTTATCACATCAAAGGACTTTGATTAAGAAGACAAATAATTAAATGACCCAGAACACAGGTAAATGATACTTTTAGGATCAAAGGGATTTCGTATAAATACTTTGTGGTTTTCAGTTTACCAGTTAGAGGATTGTCCATTGCTGGCAATAGTTGTATAGTGTAGTAATTGTTGGCAGTTAATTCAAGTGAGCATTCTTGAAACAGGACCTTCTTGTCTGTGTTCATCATTTGAGGCTATATAAATTGCTAATTGTTTGGGGAAAGTATAAAGATAGAGACAGGAGTCTATCAAATCTCCATTTCTATAGCTTGCCTACCTACTGACGCACCGTCGGCAATCCCTTGTAGTCGAGGATGATCAGTATGTACTGTCACACTGGGGTTATAAAACACATTTAAAATTAAATGGAAAGTTGACAATATTATATGTTTTCAATCACAATGTTTTCAAGACTGGAAAGGGTATTTGACTGAGAGCTTGCTGAACAGGAAAATAGCCCAGAATAGCTTTTTGACAGTAGTTCTTCATGTAGACGGTCTTATTCAGTGCTAGGAGTATCTTTTTTAGTCCATTTTGAAGTGGATTAACTATAAGCCATAAAAAGGCACTCATAGAGGTGGGATAAAAATATCCATTGTGTGAAGAGACACAAATTCACACTTTGATTTATACTGACTGAGATTCCCTTTGTAGAAGAGCCCTGAGTATCTCATGTGGAGTTATGCTACAGTAACCATATTTTTTTCAGAGAAAGGGATGTGCCTGTCATTGCATAACTACTCCTACTCAACCCAATCTGCTTGTGGTCATTCCTCACTTTCCGTTTGGAAAATAAGAAGTGTTTGATTCTGCTGCACTTGGTAATTCCCTAGATATCAAAGGCATCTGACTCTTGGGGTATTTTATGGATGTGTCAAATTAGCCATTGGTTTGGCTTTGGGAATCCATGAGAGAGAAATAGAAACAGTATCTGTGTTAGGAAGTAGTTTGACTCCTGCAAGCTTCTCTAAAATTGACGGCTAAGGGTTGTACTTCCTACTTCAAATTATTCCAAGGAAGCAGACAAGGCTCAAAAGAACAGTTATCTTGCCACCTGTACTGGCTGTGAGAATAAAAAAGATTATCAGAGAATAGCAAGCTATCTCCTGCTGCAAGATAATAGATGTGTGGTACAGGAAAAGGGTGCAAAGGGAATAAGAGGAGGAGTGAAAAATATAAGAATCAAACCAAAAAGAGAATGAAGCAGGAGAGATAGGAAAGTAACCATATAAAAGAAAGATTTATAGAAGTGTTATTCAATAGAAGAAAAAAAAAGATGCTCACTTGTTCTAGACACAATGTGTAAATTGATGAAGTGCTCCTGAAAATCAGTGATGCTACATTGTCGTACATCTGTTGAGAATCAAAACCTGAATGTTATGTGGTGTCACAAATTGGGCAGGGGGGGAGAAAATCTTATGAAAAGAAGTAAAAGGCTACCATGACAGTTTGACAAATTTTTGCATAATTTATTACATAACTTTCATTATAGACAAATATTCAGGTAGTGGAGTGAAGTAAAATCTTGTATCAGTGTCTTATAAATACATATTTTAACATATGTGCTTTATATTGCTGTTACATTATGTTTTGAAAAGAGATTTAAATACATTACGGTGCATAATAATTAATTTAGTTTAGTGTGTTAGGTATCTGATCACAATTCCATATTTTCTACATCAGGCTTTCCTCCATATAATTTCTCAGTTAGTTAATTATAGTTATACTTTTCTTAGATAGTGATATCTTTTTCTGTCACTTCCAGTTAATAAATTACTTAAACTTAAGCAAGAGAAAAATGGAGCAGCAAGAATGGGAAAAAGCCAGCTTATGCAGAAATTGTTAATTTTAGTCATTTGGGCAGAACTGAAGAGCAACAACTGCTAAATCTTGAAAAGCAATACTTTTACCTGGAAAACATTTGTGCTTTGAATACAGTAATCCTTTTCTGGAGCCACTTTCTTGGAATGTTTTACACAAAATGGTTGACATTTACCTTGGAAGGGGAGGCCTCTTCACAGAACATAAAAGCCAGTTCCCTAATGCATACAATAGGAATGGACAAACGGGTTTTGAGGTTATCAAATGGGTATTGAAGTCTCATACCTGAAATCAGTAGAATGGCAAGACAAGAATTTCCTTATGATTTGTGTGGTATGGAATTCTTTGCTTTAGGCTTTTTGCAGGTGGATGAATTTAGCCGTGTGTGATAAATAACTGTGAGGCTACTGGCAATTGGAGAAGAAATATATAATAATGTCACAAGACAGATGGAGGAGAATTCAGAACTCATTAGCGTTAAAGCTGATTATATTGTCTCATTAAAGAGCATAATAAAGCATTACCATCATAATAACTTAGAACTGTGGTTAATAATAGAACTGAACATAGAACTTTAATCTGCATCTCATTAATAGCATTTACTTTCTCTTTACTGTACTATTGTACGCTTCATTGTTTCCTGTATCTCTTCATATTTAGGTGATTAATTAGTGGATGACTGCATGACACTTTTAATGTTCCAGGTGCTTTTATAACTGGAAAGTATTAACATAATATGGTAATAACATGGGATGCAGTTGAATTCCTTGGATTGATGGCAGTCACTCATCGTGGTGCCCTGTGACCAGTGGGGTCCCTCAAGGCTCTGTCCTGGGACCCATA
>NW_017728913.1:19990793-20007303 GCF_001723895.1 Crocodylus porosus | reverse complement strand
ACCCCAGCTGACTTCCTGCCCTTTGGGCAGGGGGCTGGACTCGATGATCTCCTGAGGTCCCTTCCAGCCCTAATGTCTATGAAATCTATGAAACATCTACCTATATTTCCTGGGAACAATCAGGCCTCATCTGTACAGGAAAGTTGTGCTGGTTTAACTTCAGTTTTGACACCTAAACAAACCCTAGGAGGACACTTACTTTCATATAAAAATGACTTTTTTTGGTTTAGTTTATACAGTGTGAATTTAAGTTAACCCAAAAGAGCCACTCTTGCATCTGTGTAAGGCATCCGTTTAGGAGTTTGCTGTGGTTCAACTAGTATCAATTTAAATTCAAATGCTTGATAATGCTGGTATAATTTTCCTATGCAGATTTGTCCTTGGTCCGTTAAATAGTTTCTGCTGATTCATTGGTTCATCATCATGCTGTTGGTTATGAGTAAGGTAGAAGTGGTTCTCTTGGGGGTGGGGAGGAGCGTAAGGTGGAAAGATCAAACAATTTGAAGGGAGGAGCTCTAAGAGCAGCTAAATGTGCAGAGTGAGTTTGCTGAACTTTCCTACCTTACTGGGGTCACTTGCCACATACCAGAATGCGTGTGGTATGGGTGTTTCCTGGGGACAACTAGCAGCGGCACACCTCTTCTGATTCATTGGCTCATCACCCTATTGGTTATAAGTAAGGTAGAAGTGACTGTCTTGGAGGTGGGGAAAGGGTAAAGTGGGAAGGCCAAACAATTTAAAGGGAGGAGCTCTAGGGGCAGCTCAGTGTCCCCGGGGAGCCAAATGTCCGTGCACGTTTGGACGTGGCCCAGGGCAGAAAATGAGCGTACAGCTGCCAAACCATACTCCAAGCTTTGAAAACGAAGCCATAAATCTGCATAAAGCCATGCTTCATTTAAGGGACAAACCCACTGGCAGAAAAAGTATGTTTTCAGATACCATTTGCACGAGATACTGAATGAAACAACTATGCTGACAAAAGCACATTTATGCCTATATAAGCCTTGTTTACATTACAGCTTTTGTTAACATAGAAATGTTGCACCAAAACCATACCCGACTAATCTTATACCAGGCAAAAACTTATAGTATAACTCCAGTCTTGGTTAATGTTTCATCTTGGGCTTTCAATTTCCAGGCCAGGAGCCAATTGATTAATGCTTAGATTAGGGGGTTTCATGGAGTAGCACTTCTCTTCGAGTTTCAGCAGTGCTGCTGGGCTGAGAAGAGACAGGGCAGGCAGGGTTTCTTGGAAAGTCTATCCTTCTGTCTCTCCTCTTACTGATTCTTGACCCCCATTAAAGGGGAACCAACAAGGTGGGAGGGGAGAGTCTGGTCACATCAGGAGATCAAGCTAATGCTGAGGACAAACCAGTATACAGCTAGTGGAGGCAACAAGTGATAAGGCTGTGGCTTTTTAGGATGGCTTGGGAGGAAAGCATAAATCAATGCTAGTTGACACGAAAACTAAGAGAGGCCTCAGGAGGAAGGTGGAGGGAAAGGATAGATGTGGCAGGGAAGAGCTAGTCATTTTCACTTACCTCCAGTCCCTCATTAAAGATAGGGATGATTATACGTGAAAGCAGGGGTGTCAAACTTACCTTATGCCCCCAGACGATAGCTAGACAAGAGGGTAGGTGGTAAAGCCAGCGGCAGAGCAAGCAGTGGCTCTGGTGGTGTGGTAAGAGGTTGCAGGCCAAGTAGCTAGTTGCTACAGCAGAGGTGGCAAAAGCAGCAGTAGCTGTGGGCCAGGTGGCTGAAAGGTTAAGTGGGATTGTGTTGACAGCCCTCACTCACCCAGCTGCTGATGCAGATTTAAACAACAGGGCCCCAAGGTCCCAGATTCTGCCACAGGCCCCACATCCTGCTAGCCCTGCACCCAAATTCCCTGATCAACCAGTAACCTGGCAGGCCAGATCCAGTCCCCAAGCTATATGTTTGACATTCATGGTCTAAGGGTCAAAGAATAACATTAACAGATCTTGAAAGGAACCTGTTCAGTTCCCTTCAGCTAGAAAGAAGTGGTGAGAAGAACGTCAGGAGGTAAAGCAGGAATTTGGGACAACCTCAGTCATTTGACAGGAATAAGCTATTCCCCTCACTTCCTTGGAAGACATTGACAGTATTATGCTTGGATATTGTTTAGGCCTATGTAATACTTTAAATTCAGGGATGCAGTGAATCCAGTGTTCTCATAACTTTGTGTTGGATACTGTAATATATTTAAAGATGTGAACGGTTGATAAAAGACTGGATACCTATGACTTCAACTCTGCATGTGTAAATTAGAACTTCCTTTTACTCGATGTGAATTCTGTTTGTAACAGAGTTGAAGTATATTACTGTGCAGCTGAGGGAATTAGTAACATAATAAAGAATTACGTACCTATTAACCAGGTTGGTAGTGATCAGAAGATATTGATATAAAAATGTTCTTTATTGGTCAATGTGTGCATTCCAGTTTGTGCTGTAACAGTTGACATATCTGGCTATCTTATTGACAATCTCAGCATAAGGCCAAGCTGCCCTGCCAGCGATGGTCTTTCCAGTGCAGGGTTATGACCCACATTAGCAAGTTATTTTAGTAAGTGAGTAGCTACATTGTTGCATCAAGTTACACATGCTCTATGGATAAATGAAGAGTTCATACTCTAGGCCTGTCAGATGGGCATCTTTCACAAGCAACCAATCAGCTACTCAGCTTTTCAGGGGTCAGATTTAAACTTGCCAGTTGTTAGAAGTCAAAAAACAATACTTGTTTAAAGCTGCCACTGAACTAATGAGAAGTTTTGGAAAATGATTTTCCTATTACTTTTCAGTCAGCTTCAGTTCTTTCTTATAATTAACATAAATTAAATATCTAATTTCTGCAGTGATGCTGTACAAAGCTTCATTACAGAAATGTTATTCTGCTCTTTCTGTGGCTATTATGGATATAACAACTAACACATTATTATGAAATATTCTCTAAGCATAATAGGTACAGAGAGTGAAATCCTGTGAAGGACCCAACTGTAACTCCTGCAGTTAAAGTTTTCTGCCATCAGTTACTGGAGCAGATGTGCTCCTTTAAAGGCTCTGATAGTTTTATTAAGGCTGAGAAGTGGGGTTGTAAAAAGGTGCTGAAGCTGCTTCATAGGACATGGTTCATTAACTGTTACTGTCATGTCTGGATTCCATCTGATCAATGAGCAGCTCCTTCCTTTCTGTCACATCCTTCATTTCACCATTGCCAGGTGACCAGCTTCCACATCAACCTTCATCAGCCGTGTATCTAGCAACTGGTGTGAAAAGTACTTCTCATTCTAAATCACTTCAGTCACACTTGCATGATTTTTTCTCTTGTCCACCTTTCTCCTTTTCCTCTTTTCTTCCTGTGAGCAGTGTTCCGTGTCTGGAAAGAAAAGAAATAGCATTAATACAAAGCATTGGGGTATGTTCTTGTGATTATTTTTAAGAGTTGGTTATGTAAAACACTTTCCTTTTAAGGAAACTTTTTGTTAATAAGATTCTGACATCTAAAAAAATAGACAATGTAAAAGGCTGATGAAGCAATCAGCATCCTGTTAGATCCACTTTGCTATCGTGAGGTGAAGAAGTAATGTTTTAACTGCCACTCGCATCAGCAAACAGCCTAAGTGATAACATACTGTCCATCTGTAAATTTCCTTATTAGAATTAACAGCATAAAAAGCACCATTATCTCCAAGGGTAATGGAAAGTAATATTAGTGGGAAGATGAATACATGAAATAAAGGCTTTGGTTGACTTTAATACAGATTGTCTGTAAATTACCTAATGGCAGTTTGGTGTCATGTGTAAAATGGCCAGTAAATATTGCAGCAGCTTTGTGGTTAATGATAAATAATTTGACATAGATGCTGAAATTACTTTTATCACTATTAGATTCCTTTGCAAAGCCTTAGAATATGACTTGAAATTCTACAGTTTTGTATAACCCAGAACATTCTAATTGTAATCTCCCGTGTCTTTCCACCGGACGTTATGCGTGTGACTTCTGCTTGAGCCTTGCCGTGGCTTCTTTGGGATGAATGGGCCAGTTGCCGGGTGACTTGGGGTGGTACACCGGGTGTCTTGCCTGCCATGTCTTTGATGAGTTATTTCAATTGGGAGGATGATGTTTTGGTCCTGACTCCCCTGATGCTTCCCCCAGGTTGCTCCCTTCTCGGCTCTTTTGTGGGGCTCCACCTCCCCAACACCCCACCTTCTGCCAACCATGATGGAACCATTCGTTGTCGAGGATGGTGTTCTGGGTTGACCATGCTCGAATCCCCCAGGTCTGATGGCTGTAGTGACGCCACCTTTCGTCGTGGGCGTCTTTGGTGGCCCTCTCTCTTTGTCTATATAGCGTCTGTGCTTGGGACCACCCTATTCTCAGGTGCCTTGTTCCTCTTTTGGGTTTGGCTTTGGCTGTCTGTCAGCTGCAGCTGACCTGCCATGCTGCTGGGTCCTACTAGGCTCCAGTCTTCATCAGAGGTCGAGGCTGTCCACAGTGGCTCCGTGGACAGCACCTCCGATCTAGGCTGCCTATGAAGTCCTGGGGTGAAGTCCTGCCTATGAAGTCCCGCCGCCTCCCGGCTTCATGAGGTAAAGGCTTTTTCACACTAATCTACAAATTGAAATAATAAAGTGCATATTTTAAATCCAAGAAATAATTATAAATTATCTGCTAATCTTTGAGTGTTTTCTAGGGTGAATAATCTACTATAATATCTGTGGAACAGTTGACAAAAGTGATAAAAATCTGCCATGCAATTAAAAGGTTCTCTATTTCAGACCTGTTGACAAGAATTCTCCATCCTCTCCCCCAAAAGATACTAAAAAGTTTTATCTTTCTTTAAAATAAAAATTTATGTTGTTAAAACAGTAATCTGATTAGCATGTTGGATGGCTGGAAGATTGAATAAACTGCTGAAGTCAGCTATAGAAGTTAGAAGTTAAATTAAATAAAGAAGAACCTGGAAACATGAAATTAACATAATAAAGTGTAAGTTTAATGCTATTCACCGGGCACATCTATACATTCATTAATGCTTAGTGGCTACTACACATTAAAGTTAGTACTTGTACAATCAAGTACTAAATAAGTGCACTGTAGGCTGCCATACTGCGCATTAGTGCATGCTTGTTGTGTGATGCTTAATGCGCAGTAGACTAACACTACTGCGCATTAGCATATTAGCACCATTTATACTGTGCATGCTAATGCTCAATAGAATTAGTCTGCTGCACATTAAGCATCTTGTAGACACATCCACTGAGTTTAGAAGGGCAAGCCTTGATGTATCATATGGTTGCCTTCTCTTGGTTCTTAATGTTGGGAATGTCATCAGAATCCTTCATTTAATCTCCCAGATGTCTGATTAAATTATACTCAGTAGAAATGTGAAAACTAATAAAGTATTGAAATAACCAGTCCTTATAAAATTTTCTCTTATTTTGTGAACATATATTTTTTTCCTACCTGGAAGCATCATGATTTTTATAAAGCCATCTAAATTCTTCAGCAATCTATCTGGTATGAAATCTTACTATTTAAAAAAAAAGTGTATACTTTTATTTGACTTGTTTCCTTCTTCCCCATCCCCTTATCTTAGGTGAATTTATTAGCCTCCTCCCCTTTAATATCTGTGTCAACCAAATAAGGACCTGTTCAATTTTCTCTATAAATATGATATTTAGTTACTGTCTAAGGAAGGCGAGATTTAAATATACTTACAGCCCCAAGTTTTTATACAAAGCTTGCAAGTTTTCAATTTCCAGTGTTAATTCACTACTTCTGTTCTGTTTCTCGTATCCTCTGGGAAGCTAGGCTAATTAATTTCTCTGTTACTGATTTATACACATCTCCAGCTGGGTTTTTTAAATAGTTGAGATTTACTAGTAGTATCAAAATATATCTTAGTTTCTGTTTTGGTAATATCCAAACATTAGAATCCTTCATTAAAGAGTTTTTCAGTTTCTATAGGATTCTCATTATTGACTTTACATTTTGTTACAACCATTGCATGGACTGCTAAGAGGTATCAGATACAAGCTTTGAGATTATCATGTCAATGTGAATGAAGTTAGTAATTTATAGGGTTAGGAAAAAGAGGCATATCGAGGGGAGAACAGCAATGTGAGGGGAGCTGGTACCTCCAAGGGTTATGAAGCTCAGCTTGATTTATGTATTTTATTGACTTCATTTAACTTTCTGCTTTTGCATCTCCAGTTCCTATTCCCCTTTCTCTATTATTGCCCAGTTCTTTCTATTATCAGGAGCCCGAGTCCTAAATAACTTAATTTCCATTTAACAAAATACTTCAATTGTTATAGGTCAGAGGTGAGCAAAATAAAGCCTGTGGGCCAGATCTGGCTCATCAAGTGATTCTGTCTGGTCCGTGGAAGGTCCCTTGGCCTCACGTGACCAGGGCAATGGGGGGGCAGCCCAGGCTGTGGCACATGCAGCCAGTCCTGCCACCCTGGATGCAGAGGTGCTACCTGGCATGAAGCATAGCCCATCCTATCTTGGCCATACCAGGAGCTCTAGCATGCAGGGCCAAGCGTAGAACCAGCTCCTGTCACAGGGACATGCGGGGAGCGGATCACAGTTCTGCCCTAGGCCCTGGTCCTACACTTGTACTGCCCCACAATCCTAGCCCTGGACCCAGCCCTGCCTGTCTGTTCTGCTCCCAGATACTACTCCCTTCCTGCCCATTACCCCATCCCATCTGCCTGGCTGAGTGCTCCCTGTCCATGGGGGTCCTGAGCCAGTCTACATGGAGACCCTGCTCACCTGCTCTGTCCCAGAGGTGGGTGCAGGATGGATGGGCCTGAGGCTGGATAGGAGCAATTGGCATCAGTTGCAATTACCCCTCTCCTCCCAAACTGTGCTGGGTGATGTAAACAGTTGTGATGGGGAAGGGCTGAGGCTGAGTCAGCACCACCCCCCAGTCCTCAACAGCGCACCAAAACTCCATTATCCCTCCAGCCCAAATAATTACCCACCCCTTTTATAAGCCATGAAAAATATACTATCTTTTATATTTAGAATAAAGTATTAAGCCATAATCTAATTTTGTTTTTTCTGTACCTGAATCACTACTGCTTTCAAATTTGTGTGGTTGTCTTGGTGATGAATCTTTGGGTTGTTCTTCTTTTTTCAATTAACTGATAATAATAAAATATCTCAAGTGTCTACCTCATCCAGTCCTTAAAATTTCCAAGGATGAAGTTGCCACAATTTCTCTAGGTAGCCTATTCCAATGCTTGATCACCCTCAGTATCAGAAAGTTCATCCTAATAAATTTCCTCTGCTGCAGTTTGAAGCCATTGTTCCTAGTCCTATCCCTTAAAGCTTCAGAGAAAAACCCATCTCTGTCTTCTTTGTAGACCACAGGTGGGCAAAATCTGGCCCATGGGCCAAATCTGGCCCACTAGGCAATTGCATCCGGCTTGTGGGTGGATGCCTACCAATTCACCATTTCCGGCCTGGCCCTGGGCTGCCCCTACTGTGTTCACATAGGTCTGTGCTACATTTACTCCTGCAGGGGGAGCACATGGTGTGCTCCCACTCTTGCCTGTGGGATGGCCCTGACCCCAGTCCCACAAGTAGGGAAGTGAAGGTGGGTGGGAGAAGGGTGGCAGCAGCAGGCAGGGGAAGTGTTGGTGGTGGTGGCAGCTAGGGAAGTGGCGATGGCAGTGGGTGGGGATGTGAGGGGGCAGTGGGCAGGTGAGAAAGTAGGCAAGTGGAAGGGGAAGGGGGGCAGCAGTGGGTGGGGAAGTGGTGGTGGTGGAGGATGGGATTGGTAGGGGTGGGCAGTGGGAGTGGTGATGGTGGTGAGGGGTGGGAGTGGTTGTGGTGGCAGAAATGGCAGTGGAGGGGAGTGGTGGTGGGCTGGTACGAAGTGACAGCTAGGCAGGAATGTGGGGCCTGTACCAGTGCCTCAGGGCCAGGGCTGGCAGGGACCCAGGGCAGGGCAGCAGGAGCACAGAGCCCAGGCTGGTGGGGGCATGGGGTCCACCTGGCTCCATTGCACAGGGTTCGCATGCAATTCCCAAGTTGTCTGCCCAAGCCGTGTGCCTCTGGGGGGAGTGCTGTGTGATGGAGCTGATAGCCCAGCCCAGCGTGCTTCTATGTGCAGGTCATGAGGAACCATAGGGAGCTCCGCACTATGGAGCTGGGCTGGCTCCTCCCCAATCCCTGCTGCCTCGGCTGAGCTCCATGATCTGTGCTGCTGGCTTCACTGATGGGGCTTCCTCTGGTGGTGCAGGGCTTGGACATGTGATCTCCACGCAATGGAACCTGTAGCCTGGCCATATGGAGTCCTGGGGCTTAATGGGATAGTGTGCCACCAGGGGGCTCTGCCTGCTGCTGCCACTGGTGGCAGGAGTTGTGTGCAATGTTGGGGAATGTTTGTAGGGCCCCCCCCCCCCAAACACACACACTACCATACACATGCACCCACACTCCTCACATACTTCCCTAGCCACCCTCCCCCACCGCACTCCTCAGAGCCCCTAAAAACCTGATACCCACTCACACACACCCACACATCCCCCCATGCCTACTGTCCACATCCACATATACCCCCACATCCTACACACACTGCACATACACACACCCACAGCACCCCTACACCTACCCACACTCAATCCACCCCTACCCTTCCTACACACACATACACCCACAGCCCTCCACAAACCACACACTGACCCACACATACCCCCTTACACCTTTGCACATCTCCTGCACAACCTACAAGAGTAAGATTTAATTTTGAGCTATTATGTAATTGCCTCTATATATACATGATGCAACACACACACAAATCAGGACAAAAATATATTAATATAAGCCAGTAAGATGTTGGCTTTCTGTACAACAGGAGCATACAGTTGGCTCATATTCAGTGTATGGTTTACTTTAAGTCCCAGGTCCTTTTCTGCAATACTGCAGCCTAGCTAGTTATTCCCCAGTCTGTATTTGTGCAGGACTTTATACTCGTCTTTGCTGAATTTGAAATATGATTAATGTGTTAGCCAATTAACTATGTCCTTCCATTTTAAATCTCTCTTAAAAGTTATTTGGATCCTTCATAAAAAAAAAAAAACTTGCTAATTTAAGCCAGTTTCTACCTCTTATCTACCTCTTACTTTATTACTGTGAAGTAGCTCATTGCTACTGTGCAGTAGCATTGGGGTGAAAAATCGTGCGGTGATGATACCGCACAGTAATGCCGGTTACTGCTATGCAAGTACTAAATGACTGCACAGTAACAACAGTACAGTCCCCCCGTTTGTGTAGACGTGGCTCCTGAGTTTTTAGTTGCTCTTCACTGATTCTCAGTTAAAGTAGATGGGCTATTCCCTACTTTAATACCGTGTGAGACCATTGCACACTTTGGCAGATTTCAAAAACAACTAGCCTCAGAAAGACTGCAGTGTTTCTGTTTCCCTTACAGCTACTGCCATCCCACTCCCTGTCCCCCTCATTTTGGAGCTAGCTCCCAGGATGCCCGTTGGGCCCACTAATGTATGTTTCTTTCTGGCACCACATCATTTCTCATATTTCTTATATGAGTTACAGGAAAAATAATGGAAAACTGATCCAGGGTTCAGTTGATAACCAGTTAAAGATTAGAAATATCTTTTATGGCAGTCAGGATTAAAACAGGTCTTGTTAAACCTGTTTTCAGTTTTTGCTGAGATTACAAGGTTAGTCGATAAAAGTAACTGGATACTTCCATGAGGCTTTCACTTGGTACCTCTGGTCATTCTTAAGAAATTAGCACAATACAACATCAATGTCCTAGTTAGGCTTTGTGAGTGTGCCTTTTGGGAGAATAAAAGCACTCTTACTTTTTCCTATGGATTTCATTTTAAAAATTCATTTTCCATCAAAAAGCATTACGTTAGCTCTAGAAAACAGTCATGCAACTCACTGAGTAAAAGCCTTGTCTTGTTTAATCTGAAAGAGCTGAAATGGCCATTTTGTTGATAAACAACAGTTTATCAAAATCTCAGGTTTTAATTACTAGAGTCTAGTGTTGTTGGTACAGAAATAGCAAGGAAATAGCAAGAAGCCATTTTATGTTAAGCCATATTTCTAAGACTTCAGTGAAGTCAGAGACTGTAGGATGAAATGCTGCTGTTGTGCTGTGGTTAATTAAAAAGCATATCAAGGTGGAGGTAAAGGCAGAAGTGGTAGTGATATTATTAAAAGTTGAAGAAACATTTAAAAAAATACATATACATTGAAGTAGCTTTCATGTTAGTAAAAGTCAGGAAAATCCCAGTTTCTGAACTGTATCTTAGAAGAATAAGCATATGTCTTCAGTCAGCTACATTAAAAGACAAACTTAAGCAGCAGCAAGTTCCCAGTAGACAGTCTGAACAAAGTAAACTGGGAGGTGGGGGTGGGCTGCCTTTCACAGCTGACCATATGAGCCTGCAGCATAGATGTGGATTGCTTTATTACATGGCAGTGAAGGTGGTGGTAGTAGTAGGAATAGATCACAATTGGCATTATTCTAATCCTGGGGTGGGCTAAATATGGCCTGCAGGCCAGATGCAGCCTGCCAGGCCATTCTATCTGGCCTGCAGAGCCCCTAAAAAATTTAGAAAATTAATATTTATCTTCCCCTGGCTACCTGTCATGCAGCCCTCAATGGCTTGCCAAAACTCAGTAAGTGGCCCTCCGCCCAAAATAATTGCCTGCCCCAGTACTAAGCATAAGTGATTTCTAACAAATGGTTGTAAATCAGAAATGATAGAGAAGTAGGGCTGGAAGGGACCTCCAGAGGTCATCTAGTTCAACCCCTGCCAAAGGCAGGATCATCCCTGTCTAAATCATTTTATACAAATCCATAATCTAATCTCTTAGCAAATCTACCATCAACCTGGACACAAGACAAGACACAACAACCTAACCAGCCACAGGTAAAGCAGTGCAACCACAGCAGTCAACATTCTGCTTCTGTAAAAGGTTGTTAATATACTCTCAAGAGATCCCAGGAAGAGGTCCTTCCCTCTCCCCCTCTCCACACCCCTCTCCCACAGAAGAAAGCAAAAACCCCCATAGCCATACCAATTTGACCATGGGGTAAATTCTTTCTGACCCCAAATACGGTGATTGGTTTGACCCTGAGCAGAGGGATAAGACCTGCTAGCCAGGAACCTGTATTTTTAAGTCCCAGCAAGAGCACTGGCACACCCCAGTCAAAACCCTCAGCCTTATCTACAGTCACCGTTTCATACTTCTGAGGAAGGCTTAACACCGCCCCTGCCTCCTCCCCAGAAAAATAGTAATTGTCAAAAACAGTCAATAGTGTTGTCATAGCTAAAAAAGTATAGAATATGTTAAAGTGATCTGACCTAATATATCAGTTGCAGCTGGAGCAATACCAAGAAGCTGATTTTTTTCTTGCAGACACACAAGGAGCTATAATAGTAGTAAAATATTCTTGTTGCCCTTCAGAATGTATAACATCATTTGAACTAATTTTTTTAGAAGAAAAAGATGTTACTTTGTGTACACAGTTTGGTGTGTTGATGGTATATCCACACAGAGGGAAAAAGCTGGCTTTCATTATTAATAATTTAACTTTATTGATTGCAGATGCCCTCTGTAATATGTTACTGCTTTTGCGTCATGTTGATTGTCTCAGAGTACACACTAATTTTCTGTTTCAATTTTGCTATGGCTCACCTCATCTGAACAGGCGAAATAAAATATTTTTGTTAGGATAAAGTTATTCATACTGGGCATATCTACATGAGACACTGACTGCGCAGTAGTATTGCATGGCAAAAACCATGCTGAGACAGAGTACTGTGCAGTAATGTCACTTAATGTAGTAACTTAGTGTTTGCTGATGCTACTGCTCAGTAACTCTGGTCACTGCAGTTATTTAGTACTTGCTTATACAAGTGCTAAATAAATGCACAGTAATCACAGTGTAGTATCATCTTGTGTAGATGTACCTGCTGGTAGTCAATCACAGAAGTAGTGATTGATTGTAATAAGGAGATGGCATAACCATGCTGATAAGACTAATTCATTTCTAGGCATAGAAAAATGTAAGGGTTAAGCTGCTTTTAACAGTGATTAGTGTTAATTTTAATTTAAAACTGCCTCAGTAGTAATAATAATACTGTTATGTAATTAAAGATTAAACATGAGTGTGATGAAAAGAAGCAGGTATTTTTGTGTTGGGAAATGTTTATCATGTTTTTTACACTGGGAACTTGCTTGAATTTATGATTTCCTTAATTTTTTTTTGTTTGGATTATTTAAGGAAGGGAATTCTACCTTTTAACTCTCAGTAAATATTTTTAGGATGGGAAAATTAGTTGTTCACTTGTTATGAAAGCTGACTACTTCTCTGTTCTTCAGTTCTACTCAGGCCTTTTTTATATTCACAGTTACAACTGTTTGACTTGTTCTGTTTTGTCTACAAAAAGAACAGAATATTTTCAGAAATGCTGAGAAAACTGAAATAATTGCCATGATAACAAATGCCAGAATAGAGAGTTTATGGATTAGGTCATTAGATATTTTTATAAAATATTATTTTAGCTGATTATGAGTTTCATGCCTATTTTTCACAGTCAGAAAGTTGTCATCATAACTTTCCTTGCAAATACCCCTCTCACCTCTTTTGTATTACTAGAAGAGCATTTGCTCTGTCTACAGTCAACCTTGTTAATTTTTTTAAGAGCAAGTTATTGCTTTTAATAAGTGATGTCAGTTTCCATTATGACCTAAGCTCCACGGCTTGTTCCTTATAAGATGACTGAACTACACTGACCATTCTGAATACTTGGATTCACTTAATTAGCTTCAAACTCATGAAGGTGGTCCCAAAAGCTGACAAATGGGAAAATATCCCTATAAAAGTAAAGACCATGCAGAAGAAAAACAGTTCTCTCTTTCTTTGGTGCCAGCAACAACAAAGTTATATGCCTCTTTCTTTCCTGGATAGACAGTCCACAGGAAGAAAAGGTGAAAGACTTGAGTCGTCAAAGACTTGAGTCATCACAAGCTCAGCCTGATCAGTCTGTAACAGAGCAAAAGACCCTTCTTACATTATGAGCTCCTATGAAGTTCTGTTGTTCAGTTTCAGTAAACAATCACAGGAGTTAAAAAGGAGAAATTCTTCAAACTCTTTATTTTTACCATTAATAGAGGGAGCCTTCTTTCTTTCTTTCTTTCTTTCTTTTGTGAGTGAGTGCTTTAGTAATTCATTCACTGATGACTGGGCTGTTAATTAGAACTCATAAGCTATTTAAAGCTACTGCTAGTTTTTAGGTTGTATCCATGTTTGTCTAAGGACACAGGCAGGCCAGGTTCTTTGGGTAGATGTGATACTTTTATTAGACCAACTGAGTTGTTGGAAAGAAGTTTTTTTCAAGCTTATGGGAGCAATTTCCCTTCTTCAGGCATAGGAAGTCTCTGCTGTTCTGAGACCCCCCAAAGAATGAAAGAAGCTAACTGTGTGACAGGATGTCAGTGAGAATGTAAATACAGCAAAAGCTTTGTTATCCAGCATCCATAGGGTTTGGGCCACTTACCTGAGAGGCCCAAACAGGCGTCATTGCCTGGTTGGGCCGCTGCCCCTCTGGCCCTGTCCAGTGCGCTGCTGCCCCTCCCTAGTGTCAGTGTGCTGGGGGACAGGGAGGGGGTCTTGCACAGGCATGCCCCGTGCCCCCTTCCCTGGCATCAGTGTTCCACATCAGTGTTCCAGGGACAGGGAGGGGGACCCTGCATAGGCTGCTTTTCCCCGGGCCGTGGGGGCTTAGTGAAACCAGAAGTTTCATGGTGGGCACTTCTGGTTTTGCTTTTGCCATGTTGACCGGCATGCCAGTTAATGGAGCATGCCGGTTTATAAGGTGCCAGATAATGCGGCTTTTGCTATAAGTAGAAATTAGGAAAATAAAATGTAGAGTAGGGAAGGGAGGGGAAAAAGCCAAAGGTGAGTAAGGGAGACTGTACAGAAGTATATTTTCAAGGTAGAAGAGAGGCCTCCTTTCTACCTTGAAAATCTATACTCCTGTAGAGTCTCCCTTACTCATCTTTGGCTTTTCCCACCCTGCCCCCATCCGCCCTTCTCTGCTCTACCTTTTGTTTTCCTAATTTCCACCTATTTATATTCTCACTGACATCCTGTCACACTTTTAGCTTCTTTCATTCCTTGGAGTCTCAGAACAATAGAGACTTTCTATGCCACTCATTTAAAATTATATATGATTTAACCACCGCCTTTGAGAAAAGCCTAAAAAAAAATTTCATGTTGTTGTGTGAAGACAGAAGTGAGAGAAAGGTAAGGGCAATAAATGCCCTCTGGGCACATCTACACAAGACACTTTACTGTGCAGTAGTGTAGTTTACTGTGCAGTAAGCATGTGTAACTATATGTACTCATGCTCACAGTGCAGCAAATGATGCTACTCATGAGTAAATATGCTACTTGCAAATGCAAGTAGCAAATTTATGTGAAAGTAGTTACTGTGCAGAAATGCATGTGTAGGTGTCAACCAGGAGCAGATTTGCTCCCAGTCAGCCGTGCCAGTAGGAGGGCATTTTGAGGCTAGCCTCAGGGCTTGGGGGCTGGGAGCCTCTCTTGCCCTAGGGCTGGGCAGACTTTATGGCAGCCCAAGCCTCAGGTCCTTAAACACTTGCAGGTAGTTTGTGCCCTGGGGCACACATGCAGGAAACCTGAGGCCTTTCCAGGCCCTTGTGTCCCCTTGGGCAGGCTGCAGGCTAGCTGCATCAGCCTGCCTGCACCCTGGCACCGATGCCTGGCACCTTGGTGCCATTGCCAGTGCTGTGTGCCTGCCAGGCCTGCGTTGTTCAGACCTGCAGGCTGCTCCAGGCTCCTGGCAGGCCTGTCAGCACCCAGGCCCAGCTGCAGGCAGCTCTTGGTCACTGGGGCTGGCTCCAGCTGCCTGCAGCCCATCCCCAACAGCCTGCTCGGACCCTGCAGGTGCTGTGGGGCATTGTGTCACCATGGGGTTGCCAGTTCTGTGCTGTGTCCCTGTGCTGGGCATTGCCAGCAGCTGCCCAGGCCTGGCAGCACAGGGACAGCCACACAGAGGCCTGGAGAGCTGGTGTGGGAGCCCTGATGGCCTCATCCTTGCCCATGCCCATATTCACTACCCAGGGCCTCAGCTGGTCCACAGAGGAGACTGTGGGGTGAGGTGGAAGTGCAATGCCATTTCATGTGGTGCAGGTGCTCTAACTGCCATGTATATGAGGGGCTGTCAGGCTGGATATGAGAGCATGGGCATGACTGGTCAGTGAGGCAGCACCATATAAAGATCAAAGCCTTGCAGCACAGTCAGTCACCATCACTGACCACAGCTGTTGGTCCAAGAGTGTATGCAAGTCCCTGCTCTTCATGTGGCAACTCATAGAGATCCTTGCACCCTGGGACCCAAGCCACAGCCCACTGTGTACAGCAGCATGGGTGGCCTGCCTGAGCTCCCACCCTGGTCTGGCACCCGCAATGACATATCACTGGGGGAGGGCCCCTCAGGGCATTAGCAGCCTATTCCACTGAGCTCCCCACCTGCAGCCTCCATCAGCAGCATGGGAAACCTGGGCCAGTGCCTGCCCCAACAACTCTGCAGCTTCAGCCCCAGCCATGAGGCACAGCCAGCCATGTCACCAATGGCTGCCAGCAGTACCAGCTCCTCCCTGGGAGGGGAGGGGTGCTTCTCAGGCACACACATGCCATGCCCTGCCATCTGAGGACACTGTCAGGAGCTTCACACTGTGGCTGCCAGCTGGGACTGAGTGGAGCTACCATCCATGCCAGCCCCAGCCATGTGGTAAGCCTTGCACTGTGGAGAGGGCCCTGGCCCATGCCCCTGCCTGTGCCCGGTCCCTGCCCCACCCCCCCACTGTGCCCACCCACACTCTCATGGAACCCAGGTTCCCTGCCACAGCATGCAGGAAGGCAGGGAACAGTGCAAATCTTGATTGTGCAGTCCATGCCCCTTTTCTGTGTCCCCCTCCTCCCTTCTCCACACCATTCTTCCACATACAAAGGAAGGTAAGCGGGCTCGTGGTGGGAAGGGGTTAACTCCTCGCTTGCTGGGAGGAGGCTGCTGCCTGGTGCCGGGCCGGGTCAAGCCCCCGCCCAGGACCCTACTTGGCCCAGCCCCCCAGGGAGCTGCGTGACCGGAGCCGTGCGAACAGGCTGCGCAAACAGGCGCCCTAGTTAGCGCGGAGTTCGCACAGGAGAGGGCGCGGGAGGGCACGAGACCCTGCCTGCGACCCCCCTCAGCCATAGCCAGCCCCAGCCGTAGCCAGCCTACCAGAGGCATGACACGGATGGGCACGTGCTGCACCCCTCGGGTCCCCTCGGGCTCTGTGGCCCCTTCATTGGCCACCTCAGAGACGGCCGCCCAGACAGAGCCCATGGTTCCGGGCTCCATGCAGATGGAGCCCCTGGCTCTTGGCTGCGGGGGCTGCCTGTCCCTTTTTCAGGCTCTGGGGCCC
>NW_017728913.1:19960142-19990782 GCF_001723895.1 Crocodylus porosus | reverse complement strand
CCTTTGTGCAGGGGGCTGGACTCGATGATCTCCCGAGGTCCCTTCCAGCCCTAATGTCTATGAAATCTATGAAATCTATGAAAACTATGAATGTGTCAACACCAGTGGCGATGCCTTCCTCAGGGCAGGGATGTGTAGTGCAGCCAGAGGTGGCCTTCTAGGTGGTGGCAGAGGTTGTGGGGAAGCCTGGGCTTGACCCCCATGCTGTCAAAGCTCAGGGCCCCATGCCAATTGCTCAGGTACAACTGGGGCACCATGGTGATCATCAGCAGCAAGGTGTAGTGGGTCAGCTACCCCTTGGTCCACAAAACAGCTGTTCGTGCAGTGTCTGGAACATGCTGAGGGCACAATGCTGGTGTGGTGGGGGCTGGCCCCAGGGCACTTCCCCAGAGAGTCCCCCTGAGGGGGAGGGCGGGGACTGGGCAGCTTGTCTCAGTCATCCAGGTGCCTGCGCCCCCTGAGCCTGGGTGCCATGGGCTTGGCAGCAGCACAGGAGACAGGCTGGCCTGTAAGAGGAAAAGAGCAGGCAGCGGGGTCTGGAATCATGGCAGCAGGTGATGCCAGAAGCCTTGCCTGTCCTGCCCTGGGAACAGGGTGGGGGAAGCGGGCCACCTGTGGCCAGCACCCAGTGGACCACCTGCCTCTGCGGAGCAAGCAGGGATGAGGGGCTTGGCTAGCGGCCACTTGGGTCCAGGCCTGCCCAGCACATTTACCATGGTCCCTGGGCTCCAGTCTGTACCTGACCCCAGATCTGAGCCCAGACAGCATATGGCCCCTAGTATAGAACATCTTATCTCTGAAATGTTGCAATCTCTTACAAACAGCTTCTTTCTCATAATTCTGCAGGCCCTGCAGCTGCATGTGGGGGAGAGGCTGCAGTTGGCAGCTAGGATGCAGACTGAGGGTCACCACCACCCACATCCGGGGCCCTGCGGATGCGATGTCTTCACCAGAGTTGGACCCAGGACCATGCCATCCTCCAGTACCAGCTGCTGATGGCATTGGAAGTCTGTCTAGCAGATATATGGGCCTGGCTGGTGGAGGTTGTGGCCTGTGAGGATGCACAGGACCAGGCAGACCGGGAATTCCAGTTGCACCTTCTGGCCCTGGAGTGAGAGCGGGTAGAGGCCCTGCCAGAACAGACAGCAGTCCTGGGCAGGGTGGTGCAGGCCACAGACAACTCCTGCCAGGTGCTGGACGCCATTCTGGCCCTGGTGGTCACCTTCGTGTTGCCCACTGCCTGGCCCCTGACCCTAGCCCCGTCTGCCCCCTAGCAGATACGCACCACCCAGCAGCATACCCCCTTGTGGACCTGCGGGAGTGGTGAGGGCTTAAACCCTCAAACTAAAATTACCCAAATGGGTAGCTCCTACACAGCCCTGATGGAATAGGGCTCTGAAGCTTCCCCCATACAGGGAGAGCAGGGAAAGTAGCAGTTGGGGAAAGGGGAAAAGGAAGAGGAAGGGGCATGACTCAGAGCACAGAGAGGAAGGGGAAGAATTTCATTTGCTTTCAGGACTTTAAAAATATCCCCAGAAGTTCCCAAGCTGGGATCCAGTTTGAAAGGGGGGCGGGGTGTAGCCCTGCCATTGCACACCTTTTGGATCTCTCCCTGGGTATTCCTCTTTTCACAAATACAGTTATTTTGTAACTAACTACTTATTAAAATGTTTCTAAAACATCTAATGCCTTTAGTAATCTTTACATTTATGATATATACTACATAAGGACATCCATTAGAATTCTAAATTGTATTTTGATACATCATAGTAGAACCTTTCATCTTGCCCTTGTCAGCCGTGCATTTTCCTGTTGTACAGAACTTGTGCATAATTTAAAACTGAATTCAGATGGAGTTCATATAACCTGAACTCTTTTAGGATTATTTAAAAAAATATTTCCCAAATATAGTGTTTATTTTAAGAATCTTTTATTTGTTGAAGGATCTTGTTCATATGTATGTGGCTTTCTACAGCTGCTGTTCTCGTCTGCAGAGGAGAAGGAATGATACAAAGGGAGATCTATCTGCAGTAATTAGGCTCCTAACTACTAAGAAGAAAAAGGGGAAGAAAGCCTCTCAAATGAAGCAAATTGAAGCTGAAGTGCAAGGTTACAGAACTGATGCAGTTCTGTAATATAACCTTATGTCAGAAGGGTAAAAGCTATTCTGAAGCATGGGTCATGGCTATGGAATGAACTATAGAAACTATTCCTCAGCCTGCCCTGTCTAATAAACACATAGCAGCTTTTGGCAGGGGAGAGTTTTGGCATGAAGTTCTTACCTCCATCCCCATGGGCAAGATGAGAGGGAATGTATCACATATGGGAGATGTTCTTCATTTAACTGATGATCTACTGGAAGCCACTTTTGGGCTGTTTACCCCCTCCTTCCCCCCGCTCTCAAACTTCCTCCCCACCCAAAAACAGGCACTTTACTTAAAACTTGGTGCATTCCAGCCCACTCATGCCCAGAAGAGGCAGCGCCTTAGCTGGACCCAACTTGCCTGATAGATGGGGTGCTTTAATGGAGCTTTTTTTGTGCTTTTATTTAATAGGTGATTGAATTAGTGTTAGCTAAAAGTGGCAAAAAGTCCTGCTAATCTATACAGATGCTGCAGAGCCAGGTCGAATTAATGTACTTCTTCTTTGAGTAAAGCACGTTTTGTTTGTTTGTTTTTAACCTCTGCAAGCAGTTGGATACTATGATGATTGGGGTAAAATAAAAACCAATTTGGAATCTAGAATAGAATGACATGAACCAGTGAGTGAGTTTACTGGCTCTGATACCCAAATTTCAAAGGTTCACACTCTACTATAAAGGAAGATCAATCTAAATCTAAGTATATGCTCACGCATGTGGGCATGCAGAATTTTGATCATGCTGCTGAGATGATGGACTGGAAGTGGCCATTTGGGTTCCTGAGTCTTCTTTTTTTTTTTTCCTCCCTTGTCAACTCATCTTCTTTTCTTCTACTTCATACTTCAGTGCAGCAATACTATATTTTCTTTCCTGGTGTTTCTTCCTCTTCTTTGATTTCACGTTCACATTCTTCCATGGGTCATCTTACTCATCTAGCTGTCTGCCCTTCAGGTTTTCTTCTTTGGTAACTATCTGCAAATCTTGAGCTGTTTCTTTATTCTCTTCTCCCATACCTTCAAATCCCTTCCTAAATCCCACTATTGTCATTGTCTTCAGCAGCACTTTTAGTCCTAAAGGCTTTTCTTCCATGGTTAATAACAGATACAATTTCCACTCAAGAATAATGTACATACACTAGCTTTTGTGTCCAGTCATCCTCACTCTCCTTCAGGTTTGTGTTCATTTCCAGCATTGCCTCACTAGCCATAATAGTCTTCTCTTCCTAGTCTCTATCCTTAGAGAAGAAAGAATTACCTTAATCATCTCAAACTTCCACAAACTCCTGTGTTTTCTGCTCTCTATTTTGCTGGTACCACTAATTAATGGACACTTTGTGTATAAGGGTAAGTTCATATTACACAATACTGAAATGTGAGGAGCAACCCAGTTGGCTGTAAAAAACCTAGTTCAGATACTGGAAGCTGTCAACTGTGGTAGCATAGATCACTGCCTAAGCTAATTTACCTTGCTGAGAAGCAGGACTCTTTTAGAGCTAGCTTGAATATGTCTGTCACACTGGCTGTGTCTACACGAGACACTGACTGTACAGTCATTGCCTGTACAAAAGTACTAAAGGACTGTGCAGTAACTGGAGTTACTGCACAGGAGCATCACCAAACAACTTTTTACTGTGCAGTAGCATCACCAAACAGCCTTTTTGTGATGCTGACTGCACAGTAGCCCAAGTCTACTGCTCGGTAGTGTTGCATCATGCTTTCTGCCACATGATGCTACTGCGTGGTAGTCATGGGCTACTGCATAATCAATGTCTCATGTAGATGTGGTCACTGAAGGGCACTGGCGACAGGTAGGGGGTGGCAGTGCACCTCCTGCAAAAAGGCATCACTAACATTGCCAGCGGCACCTGCAAGCGGCCATCACTCACCACCCCTTCTCCCTGCCGCTGACACTGCTGGTGGCGTCTGCAGGTGGTCTGCTGTGGGTGGTCACCAACTGCTGGCCGGTGCTTGCCATCTCCCTCCCACCAGCCCAAGCAGTGCTGTGGCCACCTACAGGAGCTCCCTGCTTGCCATGGCCATGCTCCCACTGCCAACAGCACTGCCGCCACCTGTGAGACCTCATCGTGCCCCTCCAGTCTGCAGCATTCATGTTGAAGGGTGTAGTATGATCATTTCTAAGATTTTTGCCTAGGGTGGTCCTGCTTCCTTGTTTGCTCATCAGCAGTGATCAAAGTAGGAAGGCTTTTACACACTCATCATCTGGAATGTTTCTCCCCTATTTGCAACATCTGGCTCCTAAAAGTTCCTGTCTGAACATATCCTGACACAGGTGGGTATGCAGCAGTTCTATATATGATACTAAAATGAGGATGGCAGAATTAAAACTGGGGAAGAGGGAGAGTGAGTAAGACTAAATGGAACACATTTGTGGGTGGTTTTTGTTGCCTGCCCAAAACTTAAACAGTTAGGCTTTTGGGGTTTTTTTTAAATCTGGAAGGAAGATCATATTCCTTTTTCCTGGTACCTACTATTTATTTAGTAACAGCATATATCTCCCAGAGAGAGCAATGAGGTTTTATATTTATGACTTCAGTGAGGGAGTCATCTAATCAAGGGTTATTATCCAACAACTCAAAAGCAATCCTGAGTCTAATATGGATTGACTGTAATCCTAAAACCATATTTACAGCCCTTCAGGGATTCCTGGGAAAGACTTGATATTCAGCTCTAACTCCCACATTGTTAATTTGAAAACCTATGGCTGTTCTTTTTTTTCTTCTCTCCCTCCTTCTGATAGACAGCCTTCAAAGTCTGCTTATTTTAGCTGAAAACCGACATGAGGGAGATAGATTGTTAAGTTTATCTGTCCTAAATGATAGAGTGCTCTGAAAGATCCTTGGCACGTGTGTACTCTCTCTTGATTTCTATCTTTATACTTGCTTGTGACTTAGTAGATTTCCTCTAATGTTTTCTCAGAAAAAACAGAAATGTAAACAAACTATTTTTCCACAGGGACAAGCTCTCTTTTGAGCTTGCAAGTAGGCTTTTAGGTTATTTTATTTTAGTAAAGTCATTCGACTTCAATCGGTGCAATGCCTTCTTTTAATGATCCATTTATCATGCTACTTCACAGCTGAAACCCTGACCTTAAATGATGTAGATGCACTTGGCAGGATAGTGTTGTCTGTGTATTTAGCAATAGAACTGTACTGCTGGTGCAGCTCCGCATGAGCTGGGACGTTAGGGACGAAATACTGAGGCCGAGATTCAAACTGGTTTCCTCAGTAAATTACCTTAGTGTTGGATCTGTTTGGCTGTTTTTAGCAAATACTGTAGACTGAGTTTAGTTTGGGACCCTCTCCTGAAGAAGTCTGCGCTTGTGCAATGATGTATTGTTCAAAGAATTTGCTGGATTATATTGTAGCTGCTGAACTTTTGAACTACTGACCTGATTTGAGAGATTAAGCACGCATGGTAGAGAACATAAGCATCACAGGAAACTCAGGTACCTTTTCTGACATAAAATGAGCTAGCCACTTTGACCAGCAGATGAGTGGCAACATGGATGGAAAAGATGATTGGTGGTAGGAAGGATTGACAGAGGGTAACCTCGCATGATTGGAAGGGTGGAAGAGGAGTGACACTGTGTGAATGATGGTATTTAAAGAGGATTTAAAGTTTGCATCTGAGGGAGCCTGCCTACACTTAGATACAGAAGCATTGCAGCTGCCTTCTGATTAGGACACTGGTCAAAGGGTAGGCCTCGCAGAGTGCTTGTCTCCTTCAGATCCCCATCTGAAGTGGATCAGCTTCTCCCCATATTGATTGGGTTGGTTACTGACTTGGTTTGGCATTCTTTTCACTGGGTTCTGGTTTGGTAAGTACTGCTATCAGCCTGTTGCTTGTTCCCATTTCTGTGACCCCAGTTCTGTACCACAGTGATATTGTGTGGTTTTGTCCTGCTATAGTTCTTCACTTCTCCCTTCCCTTTGTTTGTTATTTGAAAAATCTGTTTTCTGTCCTTGACATGATGTTAAACTGCATTTTCTGCTGCCTTGTGGACACTTCTTAGTTGAAGAAAGGCTAAGCAACTTCACCCTGACAGAAAAGGTGCTCACATTGAAGTGACAGGCAGTTAGCAGTTCTAATCCAGTTTCTTTGGCAAAAGCTACAACCTCTGTGTCACTGAATGTCTAGACTAATTCTGGCCCTTGAATTTTTGCTCGGTGGTGTAAACAGGACAACAGCTCTGTGGCAGCCTCTGCTCCTCCAGAACTCTGCCCGGGCATATGCACTGAAGGTCTTGGCAAGATGGTCGCAGGGATCTGATAGAAGCATAAAGGCCTGAGGCAGCTACCAAGACTTCCAAGCAGCCCTGTTTAGGGATGGCCTGCTTGCCTCACATGAAGGTAACCCTAGAAAAAATGGGTCAAACAAGCCTTGCCTCACTACTTAACTCAACTGATTTTATAAACAGAATTGCTTGCTGGAATATACAGACTTTGACCCCTGGTTATGACTTTGATCTGGATTCATATCTGAGGAAAATGGCTATGTTGATTAATGAGCTTGCATGTTTCAGAACCGATATGGCATCTCTTTTGGAAACTTGGCTCTCAGATACAGATTAAGGAGAAGGACAACACCATGTACTGGCATGGCAAACCTGAAGGAGTAAGGAGAGAGCATGATGTAGGTTTTGCCATCAGAAATGAACTGACGTCATTGTGCAAAGCTCCAGTTGTAGTATCCATATGTCATATGACATTTCGAGTTAGACTACTGAAGGGATTCATCAATCACTCCCTTGTCTATGCTCCAACTCTGCAGGCTAGTGATGAGGAGAAGGACTGGCTCTGTCAACAGCTGGAAGAACTGATTGGCAGGACTGATCCACAGAAGGAACCCATCCTAGTACTTGGAGACTTCAATGCAAGAGTTGGGTCCAATGTTGAGATCTAGCCTTGGTAGACATGGCATTGGACATATGAATGACAGAGAGTTCTTGAGCAATTTGTCAGTCAAGGCTTATCAATGACCAACACCTTCTTTTCTGGTAACATCAGAAGAAGAATATTATAGAGATACCCAAGGTCCAAGCATTGGCATCAGCTGGACTTGGTAGTGACAAGACATACACACTTGAAAAATGTCCTGCACACCCATATAATTTCAAAGCACAAACTGCGACACAAACCAGATCCTTGCCTACTGCAAAGTGAAATTTCAAGCCAAGAAGATCTACTGCAATAAACCTGACAGACAACCTTGTATTGACTTGTGCCAAATCAATGAACCTGGCAAGAAATTTCTTTTCAAGAAGAAGTAGCAAAGTCAGCAAGAATGAATGAAACTGCATCAGATGCATAGGAAGCCCTGAAGAAATAGGACGCAATCAAGAGTTTTGGAAAGAGTATTAAGGAAAATGTTGACTGGTTTGTAGACCTTCAGAGGTACTGCTGCCACTCATTGGGAGAAAAAGAACTGCCCTAGTCACCTACAAGTTTACTCCTACTACTGGAGTAAGCAACTGGAGACGTGGATTGAGCGCTATGGAATGATAGTCTGGGAGTCCGTAGTAGACCAACATGGGGTGGGTTTGACTTCATTGCCTGGTTTTGAAGTTATGACTTTGCTAGATGTCAAACCTACACTAAAGGAACTTAAACAATTCATCAGAAAGAGTCCCAAGAACAAAGCTTGATTGGACTGTTTACCTGCTGAAATCTACAAATGTGCAAAAAAAGGCTTGCTGCAAAGACTGCATGAGGTACTGGTACTCTTTTGGAAGGAAGAAACTCTTCTACAAGATTTCAAGGAGGCTCATTTCATCCAACCTTATAAAAACAAAGGAGACAGAAGTGACTGTAATAACCACAGACGTATATCTCTTCTCAACATTGTGGGAAAAATCTTAAGCTGTATTCTTTTACCTAGACTTCAGACACTAGCTGAGATGATCTATCCTGACTGCCAGTGTTGCTTCCGCTTGGACAAGTCCACCATAGATATGGTCTTCTCTGTAAGACAACTGCAAGAAAAGTGCACACAGAAGTGTATCCCACTGTACATGTCTTTTATAGATTTAACAAAAACCTTTGACATGGTTAGTCGTTCAGGATTTTACACTATTTTGAAGAAGCTTGATTTTCCACCTATAGTCTTCTGTGCTGGCCTTATCCTATGCATCAGATCCAGCTGAGCATGTCAGTCCAACTCCACAGGCCAGATTCTTTCATGCAGTTACCCTGCCCAGCAGTGTGATCTAACATCATCTGGCCTGTGGTGTTTCCCATGTGTCTATAAATTTACAGTAGGGGAATGGCAGTTAACACTGCCACTGCTCCCCCACTGTCAAATTTCCAGACCTGTGGGGAAACCTGTGCACCAGAGATTGAGCACCACTGGTATAGAGTGGTCAACATTTAAATACCTGTCAATTACCTTAGATAGGTAAACAAGTATCTTTAGTATTACATGAAGTACATATGCAAAGAGTAGTCATGAGGTTAATGTGAGTCTTTCCTGCCTTCAGTGAGTTTTGGATCAGGCCCAGTTTGTGGTAGTGTAGGTATTCCCTAAAGCACAGGTAGGAAAGTACAGAGCATACACACAGTACTTCAGAAGGCCAGGAGTACATGAACAAAGTAGAACTGCTTCATGGCAATTGCTTGCAAAGGAACAGCTCTCCCAGGGAGAAACAATCTTGCCATGGGATTAAGTTATCCTGTACTGGAATAAAGATAAAAATTCCTGGGTTAGGGCATATTTACTTTGTTTAAAGGGGATATTACATCATAGTGTGTGGGTGCGCACGTACACGTGTGCACATGGGTGCACACCTGGCACTTTCCCTGTTTTATGTATTCATGTTACTTAAAAATCGTTTTTCAGATGTCATAATTATATAACTCAATAATACTTCTGTGAAAATTTCTAGAAGACCTTTAGTAATGATCCGTAGCACTAAAATGTTCAGTAAAGTTGTATAGTAATGGGAGATATTACTAAAGAATTAGAGATATTTACAAATAAATTGGAAAACTCTTGATATTTAGGACAAAGACCTATTCTTATTATAGTCAATGGAATATTGATGCTTGTATATAACGTTGATGAGGGCCTAAACATAATTATATTAAATATTGCCATTGACTTTAAGAGCACCTAGGATTATCTTATAAGTAGAAAAAAGGAGATCATTAAACAGTAATGTTTAACAATCTTTAATACAGTGAATTATGCCATGCTAAGAGGCAAAAAAATAACCAAAGCTAGGTGTACTTTGGTTTAGAATTGGAAAAAAAATGTTTTTTAAAAAACCTACAAAACACATTGCATTACTCATACATTCTGATAGTGCCCCTCTTGACTGGCAAAGAGACATTAAACTTTTAAATCAATCTAGGTCACCCTAAATGTTATTACAAAGGTATTGGAGGAAAAAAAGGGTACGCACCTTTTTTTGTGTGTGTGTTGGGGGGGTGTGGGGCATGTCTCATGAGTTAAGGAAGGTTAAGCATTCATTCCCCAGGGCTTCTTTCTGCAGATCTATCTTTGCTGCTATGTGCTTTGATTTATTTTTTCCCCCAGTAAGCAGTAAATGTGTGGCCTAGTCTTTATCCCTGAAAGCATACTGAGACTGTTTGTCGGTAATACAGACTTTAGCATCACTGTAGCTGTGGGAACATACTTAACTAGGAAGACTCATATTACAGTGATTAACTCTTTCCTTTTTCTCAGTGTAATTGGATTTTATCAACCATGGAAAACAGATCAAAACCTCCAAATGTGGTTTCACTTTTCTTTCAGGCAATGTGTAGGGCTTTGTCTTTATTGCACTCATACTATAAAGTAGTAATTGCTATTCTATCTTTATATTGTCCCCTTTGGGGTGGATTTTGGAAGACTTGTTCTATATCAGCTTTTTAGATATAACTGGTATAACCGTAAGTCTACCGACATTTAACTAGCATAAGCTTTTTCTTACAATAAAGATAAATGGATCAGGGATTTGCTTGTCTCCAAGGATGTCTACTATCCAGACACTGTATGACCTCACAAGTTTCTACAAAAGTTCTAATCAATGATCTGTGCAACCCTGATAAGTCCTGCAGCCCTTCAGCCTGTGTTAGTTTCTACATGTAAGAGGCAGTGTTACACTTTGCCTCTATTTAAGTTCAAGTGATTCTCAGATTTGCACATCTTTTTCATCAAGGTTAAAAAACATACATAGTTTCCAATTTGCCCTTTGCAGCAAATGCTCTCAACATGTCCATTTTATTGGGTACAGAATGAGACTGATTTACCACTGCATTACTAGAGCTGTAGACCAGCGTGACTCCATTGACACAGATGATTGATTAGAGCTTTTATAAAACCTTGTGCAGTCACAGCATATTTGAATGTTGGGTATCTCAGAAGTTGAGCATGATTCACTTTAGGGTATAACATGCTTCCTTTGACATCTATTCTGTGGCAGTAAATGGACTTTTGCTGTCCATGTAGCACCTTCTTGAGCCTTTAATTACTGAAATAAATTAATTACTGTGTTACCGTAGTGATTTCCTTCCCCCCTCCCCCCCGATGGAGTCATTGATATAAAAATAAAGTAACACAAAGTAAATTGAATGATCTGTCATTCAGTGTAGGGTTTGTACAGAGCCTGGAGGCCCTTTCATTAATTGTATACAGGCACCGTGCAAAATAGATAGGGCAAGAACCCCAGATTATGATCTGCCAAGATTCCAGAGGGGCTTTTTCCATAGTGGGATATAGATTCAGCATCTATTCCCATTCAGTGCTTCACTTCTCTGAGGCTATCTATTGGAGTGCTAGCTAGTGTCCAAAGCAGTGGTTTCTGTGATGTAGATAACTGCATCTTTTCCATGTAGGAAGGAGGAAGTAATGGAAAACATCCTTGTAAAGGGTGGTACAGTTAGGATATACTTCTCCTCTGTAGCCTTGTCCAGGAGGCAGGGTAAGGGTAAGAAAGTAACCAGCCAGTGCCAGGGATCTCAAGGACTTTGACAGTCCTATGATATAACTTATTAGGACAGCAACTTATTGCAGTTTCTCCTTTCCTCCAGTCCTTGACCATTTATCTGGTTGAAGCATTGTGTTAATGTTGACTTATCGAAGGCAGGGGTGCACTAACCAACAGGAATGGAAATGGAGTGAATGCTGAAAGACAGAGTATTAACTAATGTAGTAATTTGTCACATAGGCTAGGGACCGACATTCAAAAAGCCTGAGCCTGAATTGATTCAATCTTTGCAGGTTAGTCTAACCTGGTTAGGCTGAACTGGTTTGTAACTGGACAGACATTCTCTCTGGACTGAGGAAATTCACACACATGCCTGCAGTGGCTCAGGCTACAAGCTTGGCGGGGTGCTAGAGCAGCCCTTTCTTCCCTTGTACAGAACTGAGCTGAGGGGGCCATGGCCAGGCCCTCGCAGGACCTCTGATTAGGGAGGTCTCCTTTCACGAACCCAGGCTTTTCCCTGCTGGTTGCTCAAGGGGTGGGAATGTTGCCAGACTCCAGGCCCCTGCTAGCACTCTGAGGAAATGGCGGGGTTGGGAGGTGCAGTGCATGCAACTGTTGATGATAAGGAGCTGTTCAATCTCCCTCCCTGTTTCTTTATATTGTCTGAAGCAAACTGGAAGGCAGGCAAGCCAGCAGGGAGCTGATAACAGTGTTTATCACCTTATCAGCAAAACGACAGCCTTTCTCCATTAGTTAAAACTCTTCCTAAACACCTTACCAGCTGACCTGTTGATTAGCTCCAAAATGCCCTACGTGGTCATTTGCCTGACTGCCTGTTCCACTGAAATTGGAGACATGCACAGACACCTCTCACCATTCGGTAGCATACCACATGCCTAAGGTCCATGGGGCTGGGGTCCATGCTGTGGGATATGGGAGGGACGGAGTGGGGATTCCTGCTTAAGCAGTGAGCAGTGGGTGGGGGAGTAGGGCAGGGGGAAGCCAGGTGGACCCTGTTATGCCTGCAGTCTGTGCCAGAGCTCCAGCCAGGGAGCAGAGGAGAGGGGCCAGCCCTGCTATAGAGCTAAAAGCCCCGCCCAGCCTAGACAGAGTGCCGGGATGCTGGGGGAGTCTGGTTTATCTTAAACCAGCAAGGGGTCTGGAACAGAAATTGCATAAAACTGTTTGATCCAAATCAGTTAAGTCTGATACTACATTCAACCAGGTTTATCTCAAATTGGTTTCACCCATTTTCAGACTGGTTTATGTGCATGGAACATCTGTTCTGTTACAGGCTTAAACCAGTTTCTGATCACTTAAACTGGTTTTTGTGTAATGTCTGTCCCTAGCCATAAGGTTTGTTTCTCTGTAATGGGACCATAGTGCACCATGTCATTCTCGCTAATTTTCCTACCACACCAAAGGATGTGCATTCAGACATCCATGTTCCAGGCAGTCCTTTTCAAAAGGAATCAATTGTGTTTTATTAAGCAAGTTGTCCAGGGTCCTCCCATTTCCACAATATGTTTTATATTTAATCCACAATGCTGCAGCCCTGTTAGGATTGATTTATATTTTATAGCAACAAGTAATTTAGATGTTATCATTTTAATATATGCCAGAAATATTTCCCTCTTTGATCTCTAAAGTGGCTAAAGAACAGTGGCAATGGGATTTAAATATGTCTGTGCATGCCTTGGAATTAACAGAATTTTATAGTCTACCGTTGCTTTTTGTTAAAACAAAACAAAAAGCAAGAAGCCTGTGTAACATGGACTTTTAAAGATAATTCAATAAAAGGCTTAACTTAGGATTCCAAAGAAATCAATCTACATCCAACTCTTTATACCTAATGCCTTGATTTTTCATTCCATCCCACTACAATACAGATGGGACAACTAAATGCTGTTCTGCAGAATGCTAGGTATTAATTATAGGAATACAAGGGACCTCAGGGATCATCTAGTCACACCCCTTTCACAAAATCAGGGATGAACTATTCCTAAAGTGCATCCTGGTTCACTGACTCAGGGCTCTCTGGCCCTGGCTTAAGCTGCAACTGTTCTTTTCATTAATAGCCAAAGCTTTCAAAAGTATAGTTCAGAGGCAACAATAGGGTTCCTATATTTCCAGGTCCAAAAAAGAGTACACTTGTCACCGGGGATGGGGACAGGGGTGGGGAGGGAGAATATGATGGGGGGAGGGCAGGGGAATATGATAGCGGGGGACAGTGATATGCCAGTGTCCTGCCCCTGCCCATTCTGTTGCCCCTCGCTGACAAACCACGCCCCCCCAGCCCCACCGTGCTGCTGCTTCTCACTCCAGACCCACTGACCCCAGCCCTGCCAGTGCCCCTCACTCCCAAACAGCACTACCCTCCCTCCCACCCCTTGCTGGTGCCCCTCACAACTGACTCGCAGCCCCCTGGAGCTGCCAGTGTGCATGCACACACACGCACTTTCTCTCTCTGTCTTGCTCTCTTTCTCTGTTTACCTGGTTTGCTGGAGCCCAGGTGGGGAGCATGTGACCCCCAACAGCCAATCATCTTACCTGCTGCTCCCAACCCCAAGCAGCCAGCCCGGAAGAGCACAAAACCCAGACATTTGCTCTTATTTTAAAAACCCGCTTGCACACAGCACAGGGGTCCAAAAAGAGGACATATTCAGGAAAACCCAGACGTAAGGTAACCCTAGGCAACAAGAACATAACCCTGGGAGGGTTACATTTAAAATGAAATGGATGCTCTAAAAAATTGTATTTACTTCATTTCATGAAAGTCATCCCTCCTCTCCCCACCACCCTTTTTACACTGCTGCTTGCTGTTGAAGCTGGTTCCTTGGGTAGAAAGGAATGCAAGAGCCCAGAACGGAGCTAGAATGAAAGAAAGCAAGAGGCAATACCACACTGTAGCCCAGCGAGGAGGTTCCTCTCCTGTGAGGGGGTTTATACAGAATACATTAACATTATGCATTGATAAATTTGACACCAGGCTTATTCACTCTACAGAATTCACAGAGATGGTCATGGATGGCAGTTCAGAAAGGGCACTGCTTTCTTCAGAGATGTTTGTTGCCATAAATTAACCATTACTTATAATTGCTGTCAATGTATAAGCCTGCTGGGTTATATGAAGGCCTGTAGTTATGTGCCTGTAGGTTTGTATGCTTTTAGTCTATTCAGAATTGGCAGAGGTTGATTTACCAACACAGACTTAACCACAGAAATTTTTCAACAGGTGTTGACATATTCCCATTGTTGGATGGACACTAAATATCTGCTAACGTGTTCAATTTCATGCATCAGTATCTCAAATGACAGATATATTCAAGACTCATTTGGACTCTGCAAATTCAGCATACAAACACAAGTTCTCTACACCTGAAATCTGCTACTTTCTTAAATCTGTATATTTGTGAAGGAGATTAGTGGCAGCTTGGGGTTACTCTGCTCCTCATGCTTTTGAGTGGGAGGCACAAAAGTGTCCAAGATGCTTTATAATCTAAAAGGTAGCTGCTGACTAAAGGATTTCAGGTTCATGTGTATGGAATGTACACATCTTGCACTGGGATCTGTGCAGGCCAGTGCTCTGAGAAAGGGATTTACTTCAGTGTATCTCAATTCCCTGAGATGCCTTTTGTGAATGCAAATCCCGTGTTCGTCTTCAGTGATACAGAGTCTGACCTGAATTCATGGAAGTGCTAGGACTCCACATCAGAAACCCTAAGTTTGGGATGCAGGTGAACAAAGGTACCTTGAAGAACTCCCATTACCATAAGATAAATAACCTCCTTTGTCAAAGGGTAGTTTCATGTAAGTAGTTTGATCCTTCCTTGTCCCTGTGTGTCTAGTTCTGTTCCTTTCTGATAATTAAGAATATGCATTTGTAGATGGAAGGGAATGGATGTCACAGTACAAACTTGGTTCCCTGCTGATAATTTCTTTTTCTCTTGCTGCTTGGAAATATCTGTTCAAGTGGAACAAAATATTAGCTTTATTCCATGGAAATTCAGTGCATGCAAATGAAATCAAGTTTCCTTGAGGCAAAAATCCCCTAACTGAATAAAAGTACCCCCTTGCCAGCTTCTGTGCTTGGTATGGCTTGTCATGCAATGAAGATATGAACTGCAAGACAGGCATTTTAATTTTCAAGCTTGTAATTTTAATTCACACTGAGACTGCTGGGAACAAGGCTGCCAGGAAAATCATGAGTTGCTTCTGATGATTTTGCTTTAAGTAGAGCAGATAGTGGGTCATGACAAATGGAGAACTCCCTCCAGTGGGAGATTTATTGCATGAACTCTACTTGAAACTGTGTTCTTCTCATGACTGTCTCTCCTTGGCAGTAAATGCATTATAAGCTATTAATGTGTGCTGCTCCATTTATCCTCTTACAATAAATTCACAAGCATTTCTTAAAACAAAACTCTCTAAAGCACAATGTGTTTATTCTCACGAAGCTGCACTCTGCAAAAGAAGGTGGAAAAGATCTAAATTGGAAACAAAGGGCTTGGATTCATGAAAGGGCCAAAGGTCAAATAGTTAGACGTAGAAAGCATTTGGACCCATTTAGTATGCATGGGAAGCTGTCCCATCCTCACCTTATACTCTATAGAATATAGCAGCAATGCGGCTGAAGAATGGAAGGACAGCGCCGTGTAAGGTATGAGGGTGGCCCTAGCATACTGCACTCTCAATGAGAGTGGGAGAGCTATGTCAACAGCATGTACTTCCCAAAACAATCTGCATCCTTGGGGAACTTGTTATGATGTGCCTCTTGCAGCATAGGTTGTATTAGATGGTAATGTGCTCCATTTGGCATCCAACAGAAGTGAAATGTCAGGACACATACAGCAAAATAAGGTATTCTGTAAGCATGTTGGGCATATTCCAGCTCTTATCTCTTCTGTAGGTTTCTATACTATTCAAGTAGCAACAGTCTGCAGCATAAGTCCCTGTCATTTTAAATTGGTTTTCCTTATTACATTTTTGTGCTCAGCAAAAGTGATGGCGTGACAGCTCTAGTCATTTAAAATTCTCTCTTTATTTACACAATAAGGCAACAACACTGGAAAATTTCCCACAATGCTCCAACAAGATGCTTCAAACTTTCTGAGTAGTGCCTATCTGTAAAGGAGAGAGGTTAGTTCATGCTCCAGGTCCATTCACTTTTGGTTTTAGTGCTGAAGTACCTTAGCTGCCAATATGATGGTTGTATTTGAAATATAGGTGCTTGTAGGAACTAAAGTTCCACAAAGACTGATGAGTTCTTTTCATAGGGTTAAGCTGGGTGACGGCTGATGTGGCTGGATCTCAAGAAATGCTGCATAGGTGAAAAGTTGCATATCTCATCACTCCTAGCCATCTGTGAGGTATGTAGATCTCTAATTAAAAGGAGATTTCATTCTACTTATTTCATTTTGCATATAGAGGAGCCTTGTGTATTGCAAGGTGAGATAGGGAACCCCTTCCCTTGTTACTAGCTGGAGCAAATGGCAGAAAGCCTGAAAACAAGAGGCAGGAGGTGTGAGTGGCCTGTGTAAACTGAGGCACTGCCTAGCAGTCAGGCTGCTGATGGGGGAATCAGCAGCACCTGAGCCCTGGGAGTGATGAGCTGGGTCAGATGTCTGTAAAGGAGCTGGTTTTGGAGTGATGTAAGTCCAGCCTCTGGACATGGAGGGTGACATTCTGACCCTGGCTGTCACAGGTCAAAGAGCTCCAAACAAAACTGACTTCAGACAATGAGTGTGGCCAGCCATAGGTACCTGAGGGGGCTGGAGAATCAACCCTGTCCTAGGTAGGAGGACTAGAGGATACAGAGACCCGAGGAGGGGTTTATGATTGAGTTGGAACTATTTGGGTTGGTGTTCTGTATTGGAGTTCTACTGGAGCTTTGGATAGTGGCAACAGGGGAGATTTGGAGGCCATGTGACATGGTACTAGGCATGCTGTGCAGAATGAAAGTGATCTAGGCAGGGATATGAAGCCCTGAGGCCTGGGAGCTGACATCCAAGGCAGTGGACCTGGGCTGAGGGCTTGGCCAGACAAAAGGGGATCAAGGCCAGGTTGGCTGAAACCCTGACAAGTGTTTTGCGGCCTAAGGGAGAGGCTGTCCTAAAGGGAAAGCACCCCAAGGGAAGCATGGAGGCCCTAGGACTGAGCCTGGGTGGAGAAGCTTCAGGATGGAGCCAAAACAGGGGGACAGCCACAGAAGCTATTCCCAACCTCCAGGGATAGCCTACCCAATATATTAGCAGTAACATCAAAAGCATGGTAGGTGACTGACTGGAGGCAAGGAGTGGGGGCAGGGAGACCAGCAGGCAAGTCTGACCCTGGTGGGCATCAGGCACCAAGGTTGACCCACGAGCTTGCTACACAACGCAGCTGTCTATTTGTTTCTGCTCACAGACAGATTATCAAATGGAGATACAGTCATACTGTCACAGAGAATGCTACCTCTTCTTGTTTGCCTTTATCTGAAAGATTTCACTGAAAAGTATGTGGCTTGCTTGATGCATATGGGAGAAAAAGTACAGCCAAACAGCTTTTATTTTGTTTTCTCCAATGTACAAAAACAAAACCAAAGTAAAGCTGCCCTCACAGAAGATTGCTGAATTGAAATATTGTATGTATTAGGGCTGGCCAACTCTGGAGATGTCGGGGATTGTGTGCTGCATGGGATTCTAGGGCTAGGGACAGACATTACACACACACCAGTTTAAGTGATCAGAAACTGATTTAAACCTGTAACAGAAAAGAAACTCAGTGCACATAAGCCAGTTTCAAAATAGCCGAAACCGGTTTGAGATAAACCTGGTTGAATGTACTAATAGACTTAATTGATAGAGCTCAAACCAGTTTATGTAATGTCTGTTCTAGACTCCTTCTTGGTTTAAGTTAAGCTTGAGTCCCCCAGCATCCTGGCATGCTCTCTCGGCTGGGCTCTCGGCTGCAGTGGAGCAGGGCTGGCTCTGCCCCCTACTCCTTAGCCAGAGCAGGGACAGGTAGGGTAGGGGCCTGGCCAGATGCTGGCCCTGCAAAGGAGCAGGGAAGAGGTTCATTCCCCCCACTCCTTCCCCTGTCCTGGCAGGATGACTTGCATTTCTCCATAGGCTGCTCCAGTGTCGGTGGCACGGCCAGCCCCGGGCAGAGGCCTGGAGTGAACTGGCAAGGTAGGGAGTTGAATTCCCCCCTCCCTATCCTACAGACCCAAGCTGGGTTCTGCCTAGCACTCCTCCCCTCACTGACACAGTGTCAGGGGCACAGCCACATACTGGCTGGCATGGCCCCATTAGATGCAGGGCAGGGAGGGGAGTTATTCCCTTCTCTACATCCACTGCCCCTGGGGGACCACAGAAGGGTCTGTCCACCCTGATGACCACCACTGCTGCTTGCTCCCTGCACGGGGATGAGCAGCAATAAATTCTCCCCTGCGCCATCTGGCAGACATTGGAGGGAGATGGGGATGGAGATTGAAGTTCCCCTCCCTGCCTCCTCACCTAGGGGGCCCTGCTGGCTGGGCTCTGGCTGCACTCCCACCTTGCCACTCGAGTGGCAAGGAGGCAGGGCTGTGACAGGGCAGCAGCCCCTACCGTAGTGTCTGAGGAGTATGAGTCTCATCCCAGTGGAGGGCCGCAAGCAGGGGTCAGTCCTGCTGTGGATTGAGGTGAGAAGCAGCACTGGGGCTTGGAGGGGGCCATCACCCCCCCAACCACCCCCAGTGCCGCTGCCACTGCTGCTCACCTCGTGCAGTCTGTGGCAGCTTTCTCTGGCTGTGGTGTGGCCTCCCCCCTCTGGGAAGAGGCTCATACTCCAGAACACCGTGACAGGGGCTGCTGTCTCTGTCAGGCTCACTCGCCCCTTGCTACTTCAGTGGCAGGGGTGGGGCCAGAGGCTGGCTGGCAGGGCCCCTTAAGTAAGAGTCAGGGAGGGGGATTATTCCTCCCTCTGCCCCGAGGGGACTGCAGCAGGGTTTGCTCACCCTGATTGCCACCACCGCCACTTGTTCAGATGCTGGAGGTAGGGGAGAAATAATCCCTCTCCTTGTCCTGCTACTTAAGGGACCCTGCTGGCTGACCTCTGTCCCTGGAGTGGTTAGGGGGTGCAACCACTATCACAGTGTCCTGGAGTGTGAGCCTCTTCTGGGGGTGGAGGTTGGGTGGCCTTCTGTGGGTGTGGAAAGCTTCTGCAGACTGCATGAGGTGAACAGCAACAGTGACAGTGCTGGGGAGGGTTTGGGGGGGGGTGATGACCCCCTTCTTGCCCTGGTGCTGCTGCTCACTGTAGTCTGTGGGACCTTTGAGCCCCACTCATGGCCCCCCATCCAGGAAGAGGCTTGTGCTCCCTGGACTAGGAGAGGGGCTGCTGTCCCATCAGAACCCTGCCCCCTTGCTGCTTCAGCGGCAGGGTAGGGGCATGGCCAGAGCCCAGCTGGCAGGGTCTCATAGGCAGGGGGTTTGCTTCTCCCTCTGGCATCTGGTGGAGGGGCAGGAGAGGGCTTATCTTGCTGCTCAGTCCTGGGGGCAGTGGGGGTAGAGGGGGCAGTAACCCTCCTTCCTGCCCCCTTGTCTCAGTGGGCCATGCCAGTTGGTGTTTGGCCATGCCATGGTCCTGCCACTGCAGCAGTGAGGTGGCTTGCAGGGGACCCCAGCTCAGGTCCATGCCAGTGGGACAGGAAGGTGGGAATTGAACCCCTGCCTGGCAAGTTCATTCCAAGATACTGCTGGGGCTGGCCATGACCCCCAGCACAGCTTCCCTGCAACCCAGGGCTACTCTAGTGCCCCCCAGCTCCTGGCCTGAGCCACTTTAGGCATGTGCCTGCATTTTGTGAATGTTCACTTGCAAATTGGTTCAATCTAGGCATGTTAGACTAGCTTAATCAATCAGACTCTGGCTTTTTGAATGTCCATCCCAAGCCCATATGTATGTCCTGAGCCCATATGTGCCCACCATGCCACATCACAAAGGCATTTGCTCTCCCATTGCACCATGCTGCACTGTGTGGACTTCCCCACAAACCACAAGCTCCCTGGTTCCCACAGGGTGAGCTGCCCTGCATCCAGGGGCAGGAGCAGAAGCTCAAAAAGGGAGGGAGGGCCTGGAGACATAGCAACAGCAGCAGCTGGTGCTGTGGTGGGGAGCAGTGTCCAGGTAGGAGTGTGCAGGTGGCAAGTTTAATGCCTTGTGGGCTAGGCCTGTGCAAAGCGGCAGTATTCACCTCAGATTTGGCCAGTTCAGGGGACAGTGATTTGATTCGGTGTTTTGAATCACTGTCCCGAATCAATTAGACTGAATCTGATTCAGAGATTCGCTCGCCACTGAATCTCCGAATCGGCTCCATCCCCCACCCACTCTCCCAGCACCATCAATGGCTGCCCACCCAGTCCCAGCTCCCAGCTCTTTGGCAAATAAAAAGCCTGGCACTCACTGGCTGGTGCCAGGTGATCCCTGTTGCCCCCACTGCCCCATGCTAGGTGGGGGGCTCTGTCACGAGCCCACTGCCTGCTCTCCCAGCCCCAGCTCCTGGCTCTTTAAAAAGAAAAAAAAACCCAAACCCCCTACTCACTGGCTCCTGCCAGGTGGGGGGATGATCCCCAATGCCCCCACTGCCCCATGCTACATGGGGGGGGCTCTGCCACAAGCCTCCAGAAACTCTGATGGCCACTGCACCAGCCGGTGGGTCAAGCCTTTTTTATTTATTTTTTTAATGAGCCAGGAGCTGGGACCTGGCAGGGCAGCCATGGGGTGGGTTGGGCTGGGAGAGTGTGTGAGGGTTGGGGAGGCTGAGAGAGCAGGCAGGGGATGGGTCCCCTCCTCCAGCCCCCTCTCCCCCGCCCCCTACTTAATGGCATGGAGTCCGGGTCCAGCTGCCTGCGGCAGTGAGCGAGGACTGCCTGAATCTCTGAAGCTCTCTGAATCTTTTCCAAATTGATTTGGAAAGTTTTGAATTGGTTCAGACCTTTTAACTGGTCTTCTGATTCGATTAGGATTTGGAGATTCAGCCGCTGAATCAGGCCGAAACTCCTCCAAATTGAATCAGCACCCAAAGCTTCGCACAGCCCTATTGGACAGCCTTGGTTTGTACCATGCTTGTTTTCTGTACAAGCAGAACAAAATACAGAGGAGAAAGGAAAGTGATTCTTTGTAACAGGTAGTGAAAAATATCTGCCCAGTGCTTCACTGCAGTGTAAGGGAGCATACAGGATAAATGCTTCTTAGAAGAATGGGGTTCTTGGCCCCACGTCATGTCATGTATCAACATGTTAGCTCTGGATTAGAACATTTATTTCTAATGTATAAATAATAAAAATGAGTACTGAGAAGGCACTGGGCTCACATTCTTCGATTATCCCCATCACTCAAGCAGCTGCCTTTTTGTCTGAGGTATCCTGCTTCTGAAGGTCTTTTTGATTTGTGAATCTAATTCAATAAAAGTATTCTGCTTTTCTGTCTATATTGAGCATGTTACAAATTACTCAGCTCTCAGCTAATGGAAAGATAATAGCCTTGCTCTGTTATTAGTTGCCAGCCTTCTGTTAAATTTGGAGTTTGAGCAAGATTGGAAGAGGAGGAAAGGACAGAGGCATGGTAACAGGGGTTAATGGTTGAATAAGGCAGGAGGACATTGCTGGAATATTGTATTAGCATAGAAAGTGGGATTTACTCCCATGAGGGTTCAGTGAGTGCCCTGAATGTGAAGTATCTGGAGTACAATCTTTACCTGAGACATGAGAACTAGCCCTCTTGCAGATGCCAAGAGTTACAGTGCATTTTTCATCTGTCAACCCTCATAAAAGGAGATTATGCTAATTCCAAATGGATAAGAAAGTCAACTTCTCATTTCAGGATCCTGATAGCAATGTTTCAGCATTGGTAAAAATCTGACAGGCAAAACATTTTCACACCATTTCTCCCCTAATAAGACAGTGGCAGCAAGTTCAGACCCTGCTAAATACCACATCAGAGTGAAAAGGGCCAGATTGAGTGGCAGAAGGGCATTTTTTTAAACTGAGTCAGTAACTCTGGCTTGCAATGTCTACACATTTTCAAGCTGCTAATCAGAGATTTGACAAATTTCCCTTTTTAACTTTTTACAGCATATGACTTAAAACAAACAAATACTACCTTATTCCCATGCACAACCTTTACCATATTTGCACCCCCCCTCAAACTTTGTTGCCAAGGGTCCTGCTGCATCTTTATCCTTTCCCATAGATGCTGCCTTTACATGGACCATGAGGGGCTGCTGAACTCAAGGAGCACTACAAACCCTTCACAGGAAATGCTGTTTATGTCCATACTCTGAAAAAGGCCAGTTCTCACGGCAACCAGATTTTCCCCACAGACATGCTTATTGTTTTCCCACACTTCCCCCTTCTGTGTAAAAGTTATGTAACCCCAGTGGAGCAGACTGGTTTAAAAAAAATCTAATTGGAATGCAAACTGCACCCACTTTGACACTTAGTTACCTTCCATGCTGTTGAATATTGTTTCACAAATACAGAGAAACCTGTACATGACACAACTCTTTTTGAGCAGTTTCCACAGGAGTGCCTGAAAGGTTCCTCAACTGCATGGGGAACAATCCTTATTAGCCTATCACTGTTGCGAAGTAAGGCATTTGTGACCCCCGCCAAATTTTTTTTTACACAACACAAAATTACCCTGTAGAACTCATTGTCCCATTTTGGAGCTCAAGCATTATATCATCAAGGGCATCAAAGCACTATTTTTCTATCCCACCTTCAGTCCTGAAAGGCCATTGTGGGGGGCGGGGGTGGAAACTGGCCTTTAGAATAATTTGGAGCATAAAAGGCATGGACAGAAGTGACAATTTTTTGCCCGCTCTGGCCCTTGAAAGTGCTCTACAGCTGTGACCAGACAGAAGTGTATAGCTGCAAAACGCTTTAAAAGGGCCAGATCCTGCAAAAATCTGAACCCTTATTTCAGAACGAGCTTGGTTTGAGGTTTTTTTCAGTTGGGGCCTGAGGTAGGGGCTTCAATCCGCCCACCCCACCTCCCATCCACCCTCTAAAATGAGCTTCCCTGTTCCCTTCCCCGCTTCCTATTATGAAAACAGCTCAGAGCCTGGGAGGGAAGACTGGCCATTGCTAGGGGAAACTGGCTGAAGACACATTTCCTAACCTCCCCTCCCCCCTGGACCCAGCAGAGAACTTCTGTTTGGTGTGCAGGATTGTTGTAACTCAGACTGTTGTAACGCAAAGCGTTATGCGTTACAGCAGGGAGCTGTTCTTCTGTCTGTGCCCTTAAAGGACCTGCTTTGCTGATCAGGCTTGACATAGCTTATCATGCTCTGAACCTGCTGCCCAACTACCCCATGATGTCCCTGACTGTAGTATGTGGACAATTCAGTGGCATAGTGATGACTATACCAGGTCTACATCCATAACAAGGGAGTCCTCAGCCACTGCCTTAAAGCAACTTTAGTTCTTTATAAAAATGATAGAAACTTCATGTTGGGAGTAAGATGGGTTTTTTCACAATTTTTTACAACAGCTTTTTACAGTTTTCAGTCATCTGCTAAGAGGAACCAATGATGTGGCCCTAATCAGCAGGACCCACAGGAAAATTATACACTAACTTGTACTATACAGTCATCCTCAGACTGTCAGGCTAAACACTTATAAGTGTATAAGCTCTCAAACATTAGAGCATGGTCCAACAACTGTCTGAAATTAGAAAGGCACTCCCCTTATGGAACAACTATTCATTATGGGATTACTGGCATTTTACTCTGAATCACGGGGCACTGTGTGCGCTTTGAGCAAGGTTATTATACTAGAGAAATCTTTGTTCTGATCCAATATGACAGTTCTAGTCTCCTGATTGTTATTGATCCCAGGACTGGCTGCAGTGCTTTGTATTTTGTAGGAAACGAATCATTTTGTAAGCCCATATGTTACAAAACGGTCTAATAACAATGAGATTACTTTTTATACTGAGAAACTATATAGCATTACCCCAAATTTAGATTATTTTATTTACCTGTGTTATGGTCATGAGGGTCACTGTAGATGGAAGCCAGGGAAAACAAGGAGAAAATGACAAAAGCCAACAAGATGAAAGCTACTTCTAGGTTTGTGAAAGGCAGCTCCATGAACTGTTAATGTTTCACCTAGGATGAAATGTAAACGTTTACATGTTATGTTGTAGGGGAAGAATGTTTTGAACAGAATAGCTTAGTTTTCGATCAGGAGGATACTAGATCCTGGTCAAACTGGTTAAGTGACTTTAGTGGTCAAGGAAACAATATGTTTGCTCACAGAAAGAAGGCAGATCCTGTACTAACCCCATGCAATGTACAGTAAGGAGCCTTTCTCTGTGGCACATTTACAGTTTGGGGGTCAATCTAGAGTAGCAATTTTGAGAGTAGCATTGGAAAAAAGCTCCACATAGCTGAGGTTATTTTATTACAGGAAGGTAATTCTTTGTCCCTCTAAAATAAAACTGAGTTAAGAAAGGAAAATATCATACTAGAAATCTGCAGGAAAATAGGGCAGAAAGAAACAAGCAAGCCTGAGCCTTTCTTCAGGTTCAGAAAGGGTACAGTCAAATTGAAGGTAGTGGCCTAGTCCAGGAACCCTAAAGTCAATGGGAGTTTGGAATGCTGAGTTCATCACGAAATTAGCTGCTACTAGCAATCCACTGTAATAAAAAAGCCAATACATTTCTTTAGTAAGTGCTCAGAAACTACGAAGCAGATGATTAGAAAGAATAAGATAGAAAAAAAGGAAAGTCTCCACTTACTGACTGCAGGGTTTGGTGTGCGTATTCCAAGGATCTCTTGGCCTGAAGTTTTAAAATTGACACATTCTTATAAAATGACTCAGCAGCATGACCTTGAACTAATCACTCTGAGTCAGGAGTATTTAATGCAGTGTGGTTTCCTGATGCTTTTCATTTGCTGCCTTCCACATGCAAGGTACAGTACACATCATAATAGAGGCTCAAGTGGTGAAAGCGCTAAAAAGGTTGCATACTTCAACAAGTGCTTTCCTTACACCTACCTACAGGATAGTAATAACGTTCATGTAAATAGCAGCAACAGAAGGTGGAGAACTGTTGTGTGGGCTTTCAGTACTGAGTACTCTACATTGTAAAATGTTTTGAATTGTAAACTATAGTAAAATATTAACATAGTAAGAAAATAGGATGCAGTTTTATTGCTAAGGAATAGAAGCGAATGTTTAAGCAGTACACAAAATACAACATGATTAAAATGCACAGCTTTGATACAAATATAAGAATTTGTATTTATAAAAGCTTGTTTAAAGTTGAAGAGTATCAAAGCTCTTTACAAACCTTTAGAAGAATGCAGGGGCACAGAAAGGTGAGGGCAAAATACCTGCATGAAATAATAGGGGCCTGATGTCACCGAACTGTTCAGCATCCTATTCCCCTCAGATTAACATGAATTTACACTGCTCTATTTTCTCCTTTTCTAACCCCCAGCTAATGCCGCCTTGTTAGGTTTAAAGCTTTTATTCATGTGTATAATGCATCCTTTATATATGATGTGTATAATGTATCTGAGTGCAGAATTATGAGAGAGAGCATAAACCTACAGTGCTTTCATTGAGTTTTCAGACTCCATTTATACTTTCTTTTTTAAAAGGTGGTTTGTAGAGAAAAATAAAAGTTTGTACCCTTATTTACTTAAAAATAGATAAATATTATTGGAAAGGTTGCTTTAAAAGGGTTTTATTTCCTTCCAGCTTTTTACACTTGAAGTACCAGATCTATTCTACTATGGCTCCACTGAAGAAGTCTTTGGATACCTAGTGACGTTATGATAGCGACACAGACTGAAAACAGATCAATTAGGAGGGAAGGGACTTTTATTTAGATAGTTTCAACTCTTTAGGTTGAATTCAGAGGTGTTGTGCAATAAGTTAGTTTTCCTAAATATTATATATCCCTAAACTGGATGTAATGAAATCTGAGTTTTACTTTTATGCTTAGACTTACAGTTACTTGACAGCCTACCTCTGTCCTGCTTGGGAAAGGGGAAGGCTGTCACTTGGCAGACAGCTCAGGGAGGGTTTCAGCCCCAGAAGAAAGCCCTCCCCCTTCCCCCCATCAGTTGACTGGCAAGAAGGGGGCTTTCTCTTGCAGTTCTTGCCCCAGGATAATAGTTCCCACTCCTTTCTGACCCAGAACAGTACAGGGAGAGAAGGGGACATTCTGCTGTGGTGGCAAGGCTCTGGGATCCTTGCTGCTCTGTCACAGCATCTAGCTCTGCCCCGCATTGCTTCAGGTCATCCTGCAGCAGTGTGGGCAAGGCTGGAGCATTCTGCTATGGCAGCAAGGCTTGGCATAGCAGTCTGCCTCATCCCACACTGCTCTGGGTTGACCTTGAGCACTGAGGGACAGGTGGGGACATTTTGCCACAGCAGGAACCCCTTCCAGGAGCATTCCCACTGGAGGAGAATGCTCCCCTCCCACCACCTCCCATCAACCAGCTAATTGATGGGAAATTGAACCATTCTTCCACTGGGGGAACCCATTCCTGGAAGGTCACCCCAATCAAATGATTAGCAGTAGGTGGGGATAATTTTTCAGGGGAGGGTCCCCACGGGGCTCTCTGACAGCTTGCTCCTGAGTGGGCTGTCAGGGAACCAGTGCTCTCCTTCCCTCCTTCCTTCTCCCTTGGAGAGAGGTATGGAAAACAGAAGACTGAGACATTGGGCATCTTTCACGCCCAAGACAAGTGTACAGACATTCTTATTAGATCAGGAGAAGGAATATCTTCCTCATAGATCTAACTACATATTTGCAGAAGGGCCAAGTCTCTTTTGCAAAAAATCTCTCCCAACATCTGTACAGCAATTTTTGCACTGTCTGTTCATGGCCTTATGTGGCTACCATTAACTTTCCATATGCACACTGTTAGTGCTCAGAATGGCTCCAATAGGTACCTTGTGGAGTAAGCCATATTTTTTAGAGCTTGTGTTAGTTTTTACTGCAAGTGGCCACACGGGAAAGTAGTATGTAGTAGAAAATGTGCTGTAAAATTTCACCTCGATTTACTGCATCATAAATACTCCCCCATAGGAAGCCCTAATCTGGAGGGGAAAAACAGTTTTTTTCTTCCATTAATGCTTCTTTCTAGTTCTTACTGTGTGAATTATATTAACAACTGATTCAAACTCTATGGGCCTTTTTCTACTAACACATTTTATTAACTGTTTAGAGAAAAGAATCTTTGTTAAAGATTGAAGCATCTTGTCTCTTTACTCGAGGGATGAGAAATCCAATTGCATTTCTCTAGTTTAACAGATAATCCTTTACCAAAAATAAGGGAGCCAATATATAATATTTTTGATGCCTGCTAGATGCAAACAGAAAAAGAAGCTGTAATAACTCAAATGTAAACACAAATATGAACAACAATTTAATTATCTGGTTCTTCAGTTCTTATGCACACAAAGAAATAGCCCAAACTATTAATTTCCTTTGAAGGACATATTTCATCAGACTGAGCAAATTTTATTTATAATCCGATCTTCTCATTTTTTGTTAATTAAATCCTATATCAGACATTCATAAATTTCATAGACGTTAGGGCTGGAAGGGACCTCATGAGATCATCGGGTCCAGCTCCCTGCCATTATTTTCCCCAGACAGAACTCAGGCTGAAGACCTACAATTGCTCACATCATCATATTTTGACCCTTTTAAGATATTGCCAATATATGGTTGTCCCCCATCGTTCCTCTGAACTTTCACCATGTCTTAAAGTTATTAAAATAGTAATAATTGAGAGTATTCCTGAGAAGCTCTTTGATATGAGGTTTGCAGATCTAGGATGTACACAGAAGGAAGGGACTTGTAATAGCACTGTAACTTTTGTGCTTTACACAGAGCATTAAAAGTTACAGTGCAATCAAACACAACAGTCTTTTGGCATGGGGGAGAGAGGGGGAGCTCAGAGCTTCCCTGCACTGGCCAAGGTTGGAGGCAGAGGGTGCTGTCACATTCCTCCCAGCATGTTCTGCAGGCCCTGGGGACTGCCAGAGACTGCCGAGCACAGCCAAAGAGGCTAGCAATAGCCAAGTAGCCTGCCTGCCCAGGGCTGCTGTAGCCAGTGACGGCCTTTCATCCCAGCCCCACCTCCTGCCTCTAGCCACAAAGTGCCACAGCTTGGCTGAGGGGATGGGGGTGTCTCCCCCACAATGTTTCCAGGACTAGAGGAGTCAGCAGCCCAGCCGGGTGTGCTGTGTGGGGGGAGGAGAAAGCAGCAGGGGGAGACCTATCCCAGTGCTGTGTGCCCAGCTGGGCTGCCAGCTCCCTTAGTCCTAGGGGCACACTGCAGGAAAAGACATCATTCTCCCTTTCTTCTGCTTGGGGTGGCTCTCAACTGGCTAGAAGGAGGAGGTGAGGCTGGGATGAGAAGCTGTCACTGAGAGTCCTAGGGCAGGGCTGGCCCGGCACTTGGGCAGGCAGAGGAGACAAGCTCTGCCTACCGAAGGCTAGAGCATAGCCCTGCGCAGAGGCCCATGGGATGCAGGTGGCATCATCCGGAAGTAATCCTCACTGAGAACCTGCACACAGATTCGCTAAGGCGGTCTTCCCTAGAGTGTCATCATCTGAAAACTTGCCAGATGGGGGTTAAATTTTCATTTTATTGGCCATTTTTAAAAGCGCTCTGCAGCTGTGCATGTTTCAGAGGCCTCATCGTGCGAAAAATGTAACCTCTGTATGCACCCTTATTGATGCCCAGCTTCAGTAGTTGTGGCTTAATAGCCTCCTAATTTACTTGTGGGATTAAAAGTATTTGATCCTCTTATGTGTATCATCTGGGTATGATACAGAAATAGACAGGAGAAATATTTTCTTCAGATTCCTATGTTGGGAATTCCCAGTTTGTATCATTCCCAAAACATATATTTATATTTTCCATTTGAATAAAAGCATCACTATTATAATTGAGCCAAGTGTATATATTATAGATAGCATAGTTGTTGGCTTTATTTTTGAAATACAGATTATTGCTCGTTTTAATACCTTCACTGAAATATCTGTCTTTAGAGGGGTATTTTTAAGATGATTTAAAATGGTATCACTGTCAATCACTTTCAAATTTGATGGTAATAGTGGGCATCATTTTGGAAGTGATCAGGTCTGGTTTAGTACAATTCATTTTAAGCCCTCATTTTTCTTATATTACAGTCACTGCTTGTAAGTAGCAACCTGTCTGTGTCCAGGTGTTTTATTGCTCCTAACTAGCTATTGCTATTATAGGGACCATCAGCTAAATGCCTATTATAGAAAATGTTCCTAGGGGAAATGTTGCTGGGAAGAGATTGTTGCTTTTAGCAGGTATTGCTGCAAGTAAGCATTGACTATATTTCGTAGTTGAAAGTGAATCAAAACTCTTTTCTTCTTCAGCAAACAGAAATATAATAGTTTGTTTGACAAGTGAGGCAGCTAATATGGAGTTTATTAAAGGCTTTCCAAGAGACTGAATAAGAATTCAGACTGTAATTCTTTTATAAAATTCCAAAAGAAACTTCATTTCTATCCCTGTCTATGGTGATTCTATGAATAAGATTTCACCCATGTTAAAGATTTCTTTATATGAAACACAAACGGTTCCCACACTCTGCTCAGAGTTCAGGCCATACAACAAATTGAACCTCAGACAATACTTACAATGCCCCAAGAAAATGTTTCTTGAGTAGAGTTGGTGAAAATGCTTCAGATGTTATTGAAATGACCCTTACTTTCCCCATTGGGAAGCCAGCACTGTGAGTGTCTAGGACTTGTAGATCTCAGGTGCCAAGGCAGATGCCTGTCCTTCTAACCAGACTAAACTTTGCAAATGTCTGGTCATCTTATCCAGTCAGACAGATGCTATAACATGCTTTCCTGACATTTTCATTATAAAAGTCTAATTGCCATTTTTATTAGAACTCCTGGGATTTTGACACTACATAACTTGAGACTATTTCAACATGAACAATCTTCCCAGAAGGCAGAATTAATTAAAATACAGTTACTCATGAGGAGAGTGTGAATTCACTTAGTAGGTGACTGAGCACAAGACATCTGCTAATGTTGCTACTGCACCCAAGGTACCATACAAAGAACTATGGAAAAAATGATTTACAGAAGAACTTTCTGGCAATGACTGGCATTTATAGAGAAGAGGAAAGAGTAATGCAAGTACAGGAGTGAACTGGTCTCACATTGCTGTAAAGTAGGAATAGCTCCATTGTAATCAAAGGAGTTAGCTGGTAAAACCAATGTAAATGAAATCTGACTCAGACACACATACATAGGGCGCATCCACACACGTTATTAATGCAATTGAATAAACTCCGGTGCAGTTCGTACTGAAGTTTATTGCTCCTGGGCAACACATTTACAAACGTGCATGTGGGCCGGGGTCATTGAGCAGGATTGGAGCAGCCCTGGCTGATAGTGGGTCCAGGGGGTAAGCCTGGGATTGTTTCAGTACAGCTTGGCATTTACACATGGCTGGGACACAAGGGTGCTCTAGTGCAGGGCTAGCCAGCAGGCAGTGCCCTCACC
>NW_017728913.1:19907012-19960042 GCF_001723895.1 Crocodylus porosus | reverse complement strand
AGGCCAGGCCCTGCCCTCTTCCGGTCATGTGACCACCTGGTTGCCCCTGGCAACCAGGCACCTGGGCTGCCTGGGTGATTGGCAGCCCTGCCAATCACCCTCACAATCACGGAGCACCTCTGCGACTCCGTGACACCCTTTTCTTTGGTGATGGCTGAAAAATGCAAAGCAATTGTTTATTGAAGGTAGACTCACTAGACACATATTTAAAAAGAAAGAAAATAAACAATGACATAACTTCTCTGCATTTATTTGCCAGTGTCTAATTTCGACTATAGTATGCAAGTACAGTAGTAGTGACATCGGCATATGTGGGTTGGATTTCTCATCCCAAACAGACAGTTAAATCAATGATTATAATTATCCTCCCTGCCAACACCTCTAAATGCTGCTCATGGATTCTGTATATACTTGGTGAAGGTTAAAAGGAAAGGATAATGTTAACTACTCGGAACCTTAAAATGTTGAAATTGGAATGAAATGAAGCTAGAGAACTGAAGGCTGTTTACTTTTAGAGCATTTGAAAGATTATTATAGGCAGACTGAGTGCAATTTTCCTGGGTTTTGCCAAAATTTGTAGTAGTTTACAGTCTATTCCACGCAGCATAAAATATATTTGATTTAATATCATTGTCACCTTTGCAAAAGTTAAGTTGTAAAGTGATGATCAGATACGATATGTTAAATTACCCTGGTATTAATTGTATACTATGGTTGTTTTTAAAATACTGCTGGCCCTAATATCCTTCACACTTTGTTATTCTAAATCACTTCAGCATTAATTACACAATAGCAATTTTTTTCCCAAACATGAGATCCCTGGTACTAGCAGAATTTTCCACAGGCCTCTTTCCATGGTTTGCCATCTTGCCCCAGGGCAGAAGCCAAGCCAGGGGGAGGGGGGGTCTCCTGGGTCTGTGCGAGGTCGGGACGGGGGTCCCCCCAAGCTGGCCTTCCTCCCCCGCCACAGCGTGCCCCCCCCTCCGCGAGGGGGGCTCATTGGGGGGAGAACTCGTTGGGGGGCATTTAGGTAGTAATGTCAGGCTGAAAAAACAGGTTTTTTCAGCCTGACATTACTACTTAAATGCCCCCAGATTAAAAATTTTACAAAGTGTGTTCAGCATATCCTGTCCTCTCCTGTCCTCTTTTGCAGCTGTCAAGTATTGTTTGGGGAGAAGTATTGTTATGGGAGAAACTAGACCCATACAATGCTCTGATGGACCCCCTGTAGTCATTTAATTTCATTGGAGTAGGTGCACAAACTCCATACAAGTGTCTGAAATGTTAGTCAAGAAACACCTTGAGTAATGTTTGGTGAGGGAGATGGTGGTGTAGGAAGGCTCTGAAGGTGGTCCACTAGACAGCCAAGAGATGATTTCTGGAGACAAGAGAAAAGGAAGCCGGAGTGTGGTTTAGTGAGAGGGCCAGAAGTTTTCCAGTTACTGCCAATCCATTTTATCTGATGATAAAATGATTAACATATTCATTTTAGCTGATGATAAACATACAATGTAGAAACACCATTGGGAGGGCCGGGGATCAAAACCTAGGTGAAGGGCACTGCTATGCAGACACCCAACCTCACTTTGCAAACATCTCCAGAACTTGAAGTGCTATACCAGTGTTAGCACACTACTGTGGCCAGGCTAATAAACCATCCTTCTCAGCAGAACTAAGTTCAGGGCAGCAGCATGTTAAAGTTTTTATCTTGCTTTCAGTTCTGGAACTCATGTATACAGAGATCGTTCATGTATCTCTTTGGCTAAGGACAGACATTACACATAGACCAGTTTAAGTGATCAGAAACCAATTTAAACCTGTAACAGAGCAGACATTCAGTGCACGTAAACCAGTTTGAAAATGGCTGAAAACCGGTTTGCAATAAACCTCACTGACTGTAGTATCAGACTTGACTGATTTGAGTCAAACTGGTTTATGCAATGTCTGTCACAGACCCCTTGCTGTCTTAAGATGAATCAGAATCCTCCAGCATCCTGGCATGCTCTCTGGACTGGGCAGAGCTGTTTGCTCCACAGCAGGGCTGGCCCCTCCCCTCTGCTGCATTGCTGAAGCAGTTTCTGCAGGCATCTGCCTGGCTTCTGCTCCTCCGTCCCCTTCCCACTGTGTGTTAGGCAGGCATTCCCGCATCCCTCTCAGACACCTCAGCATTAGCTAGCAGACCACATGCTGGCTACAGTCTGTGCTGTGGGAGATGACAGAGGCAGGCAGGTTATTTGGAGCTATTCGACAGGTAGCTCAATGTCCTTCCTTGGAACAGCTGTTTAAGAGGTCTGTGCTCCCCCTCCCCCTCACCACTCCCTGCTAAGCAGGAATTCCCTCCTCCCCTCTGCTTTGCGGAGAAGATATCTGTGTATTAGCTAGCAGACCACATGCTGAGTCTGTATTGAATCAACAGGTAGTTGTTAATGTCCCTCTGTTTTCTTAATGGGGCAATAAACACTGGGGAAATGGGGGTGACACTGTTATCAGCCCCCCCAATCCCCACTTTTTGCCTGTCAATTTGCTTCAGACAGTATACAGAAGCAGGGAGGGAGATGGATGCACTGCACATACCCACTTTGCCTCGGTGCTAGCTGGGGGCTGGCAACACTCCCACCCCTTGAGCAGTGAGCCAGGAAAAGCCTGGGACTGCAGGCAGGCTGAGGGTTTACACACACCCCTAATCAGAGCCTCCTGCTAGGACTTGGCCACAGCCCCATCAGCTCAGCTCTGCAAGCAAAGGGAGGCTGCTTTAGCACCCTGGCTTCCAGCCTGAGCCACTACAGGCATGTGCCTGAATTTCCTCAGTCTAGAGAGATTGTCTGTATGGTTGGAAACCAGTTCAGGCTAGCCAGGTTAGATTAACCTGCAAAGGTTGAATCTATTCAGGCTCAGGCTGTTTGAATGTCTGTCCCTAGCTTTTATGGTACTTCTCTGCACTATGCAGTGATAACTACAGTTACTCTATATACTGGATGAAATTCTGCCTTGGTTTGTAGCCCAGAAAGCACCACTAATGCCAGTACATCAGGTACACGTTTGATGTACTTCCAACCTCAGTGAGATAGATTTTTTCCAATAATGTTCTGACCATTGTAAAGCATTGTAAACCTCGTGCTTGAAAATGTTTTACAATTGGATAGGATTTTTAGATAATGGTTATTAAGGAATGTCATCTGGTAACATGAGACATTTAGACATATGTAGCCATTGTACTCTTATTTGGATTATATTTTTGAGCCACAAACACTGTTATAGGAGTAAATAGTGATAGTAAGGAAAGCGAAGAAAAATGGGTTTGGATTTATTTCAGTATAACTAAATTAAGAGGTTTCTCTGGTGATGGATAGTATTTTCAGAAGTACCTGAGTCTCCTTGATTATCAAGGAGGTTCTCAAGTCTCATGTCAGGTGAGGAATACTGCCATAAAGCCCTGTTAGTTTGCTCCTGATTAGTGTGTGCCAGTTGCCAGAAATTAGGTAGTAAGTTGTTTTCAACCTTTTTTCATTTGCAGACCCCTAAAAATTTTCAAATGGAGGTGTAGAGCCCTGTGGAAATTTTGATTGGAGGTGAGGACCCCTTTGAATTGTAAGTGTGGGTAGTCACATACTTTTGATTCATCATAGTCATCTTTCATGGACCCCTTAGATATAATCTGTGGACCCCCAGGGTTCTGCAAACCACAGGTTGAAAACCACTAGTCTAAGCCAGTTTAGTGCAGCCCTGAGCATGCACCCAGAGCTGTTCTCTGGCTTCTGTCTCAGGTGTGTTTCTTGGCTAAACTGCATTATAGCTGGGCTCTGATTCATACTGAGAACACATTAGGTGGCAGGGTATTCTTTTGGTCAACATTCGTCATATTGGAACAGTAGAGCAGTGTACACCCGCTAACACATTTTTACAAGTTTTTGTCCATTAATCAGAATGTTTGGGTGCCTGCTTGCCACAGATTTCAAAACAGATGCTAAACAGAGCCATCTACTGGCACAAGAATCACTAATGACAGAAGAGATGCAAAACAAATAATAAAAACAATGTAAACTTACTTTGTTAAAGCGGAAAACATCTACGTAATATATTTTCTCACTGCAGATGCCAGTTGTAAAAAGAGAAATACACAGGAAGATTAAAAGCAAATGAATTTGAGTGCAAATAAAATGATGAAATAATTTATCTTTATATCATCAGCTTGCAGGTTTTCAATTCCAAGGGAATTTATGTGTTTCCATCCCCAATACAGTTGTGAAAAACTTAACCTATACTACTCTAAATAATAAATTGCTTTGTGGAAATCTCTATTGTCAATGAATAATCAAAATTGGTGTACATATCCTGTTATTATCATGAACCTAGAAAGTGTGCTATCATTCTCAAAAAGATAGGGCTTATACCTCTGGGATGTATATATGTTAATACCATATGGGTGCTTTTTAGATGAAAGTAGATGGATATTTTCATCTGACACCTAGAATGTGAGTTGCTTAATAAAGTAGTAACTCATCACTTAAACACTTTTAGGTGTTAACTTGTAAGTTCTCCAAAAAGCATCTACCTCTTAATACCCTAATGCAGATCTTGAATGGAAAACAAAGAAAGAAATTCTGTGTATACTAATTTAATATATTTTAAGTTTCTTTCTTATTTAAAAAAAACTAACCAAGAGCCAGCTCCTGTCTTTTCACATTACCTGACTCTTTCACATTCCCTATTTAGACAAGAATTATTTCTCAGTAACATTTGATTTTTGTGATAAAATGTGAAATAGCTTGAACTAAGTATTGCTTCCAAGTAACTGAAGTCACATTCAGCTAATTTCAAATTGCTTTAGGGCTTTTGTTGTTCTAAATCAGGAAGCAGATTTATCAGGGTGTCTTAACCACATTTATCATCTCTTCTTACCATTGAGACTAGAAGAGTCACAGGGTCTCCCAGGAAAACTAAAATAAAATATTAAGAATAACCTTGACTGTTAATACCTTGCATAAGGTAGCCATGGCAGCAGTAGAATCAGGACTGCTAGCTCCAAGAAAAAATGAAAAATTCCTCTTGCTGATAAAAACCAGTGGAAAGATGCACTGCAGTAAGCTGCCTCTCAGGCTGTCTTAATACAGTCTTATTTATGTAAGAGAAATACATTAACTCTGCCTCTCTCCTTTTTCTATAATACATGCATTTACTTCAGAGAATACTATTGCAAAAATTACATGTAACTCTTGATTTTTACTTACTAGCAAGTGCTCTTCCATTATTGGATAGAAAAGAGAGATTTGGGGCAAGAAAAAGATTTTTTAAAAAATCACTGAGAAGTCAATAACAGCTGAACAGATATATGTTCCATATATGCTCTGTGGATAATCCTCCATGTAACGAAGATTGGTGGGCTACTGGATAGGGTCCCAGCACTCTCTTCCCCTAATGGGAGGAGATTATTCTAGAGCAGTGTTTTTTCTACCTCTTTTTCATTTGTGGACCCCTGGAAAATTTTGAGTAGAGGTGCAAACCCCTTTGAATTGTAAGCATGGGTATTCACATACTTTTGATTGATCATAGTAATCTTTTGTGGACCCCTTAAACATAGTCTGCAGGCCCTCAGGGGCCTGTGGATCACAATTTGAAAACCACTGTTCTACAGCTAGGCAGGAGTGTGTGAAAGGGTAATTTGTAGGGTTTCCTTTCTTCTCCTAATCCTGTAAGAGCCCATCTTCCTTGTGGAGGAGCAATGAATCAGGAAATAATGTGCCCAAGGGTGACAAGGACATAGCTAGCTGAACAGATACCCTAGAAAGTATATCTGTGCCTGTTAAGTATATGCACAAGAATTAACTGTGACAGGGGGCTATCCTGCAGCTGGCCAAATCATTGGCCCACCTATCTGCCTCGCTTGCCACACCTTTGATGTCACTGATAATTAGTTGTTTACAAGGTGGGAGGCTGCCCATTTAATGCCCAATACCAAGGCCATCAAGTACCTGTGCCTATCCTGTGAAGCACATCTCAACATTTCCACAGGATCTCTTACAGTCTCAGTTCTCCTACGAGCAGACAGCGTGTGCCTAGTGTTGTATAACTGGGACTGGGGTAAGGGCAACAATTCTTGCCTGCCATGACTTGTTCTTCTATATAACTTGGGAGGAAGATCTTAAACTCTGTCCATGCTGTCCTTAATCCAGCCTTGGCGCTGTCTTCTGAGGTTCTGCCTCCCCTACACTCCAACTTACTCCAGTCTTTGAGATCTTAAATACATATTCCAGGGCACACAGACTATGCTTTCCTATAGTGCCTTCTGAGGTAATATATAAAGCAAAACAATACACAACTCAAAAATCACTCCAGGCCCTAGTCCCTTCTCACAGTCCTCTAGTTCGGAGTCCTTGTCTTGCGAGACCCTTTTGGATGTTAGGGTCTGCGGTAAGAATGGTCACCTGTGAATCACTCTGTGCCCCACTATACTCACAATCCTTCTCTGTCTTCTCTTTCAGGTCCAATGACCCTGGTCAGGCCCCAATCACCTGTCCCTGACTAGTAGGACCAACCTGTGGGTAAGTCGTTCAGCTTCTCTGAGTCGCCTTGGTGGGTGCTTTCCACCATTTGTCGCTCCTGGGGCTCCCGGGACAGATGGTTCTGGTCCATCGGTCTTTTCAGGTTGAGCTGTTTTTAACCTGGGTGTGGGGTTCCTGCCCCTTAAATGCTGGTGGCACGCACTTATAAAGTATGATCACACCAGTACTGGGGTTTCCCTGTTGCTTGTCCTTTTACTCAGAGCTATTTTATGTCACTGCTCCTCCACATTGCACCAACTCTGCAGGTAAGGTTTTTCTCATATTTCTTTTACACTGTCACAGCATCATACACAGCTCTGAACCTTCCTTTATGCTGTGTCCCATGCCTCACAGATATCATCATTATCTGGCTTTGGCCCCAAGATGGACCTCTTTCCATGCCCACCTGGCATTTGGATTCCACCAAGATACCTCATAATCAGGCGGTCTATTCCACCATCATTTTGGGTGGCAAAACTCCATAATCCCTTTTCTCTCATGACTGTGGCCCCCTCCAGGACCTTTGGCTTCACTGGCCCTGGCCTTGCCTCTAGGCCAGATGGGACTCAGCCTCTAGTCCTTGCCATCCTTTGCGGTGGGTACTCTAGCCGCAGCATGGGCCAGCGAGGTTATTTTGGGTAGGTACAGAACCACTTGACCTCACACTCCCTTATGGGTCTGCCTTCTCAGGCCCCTCCTAACATATCTTGCTCTCTACTCAGGCTGGCCTATGTGCAGTCCTTTGGGCCCCCTCATATGAACCCTACTCTATGTGGCCCATGCACATTCCTTCAGGCCTGTCATACAGACTCTACTCTGCACAGCCCAATCAATCATTTACATGCCCCATCACTGGGGCTACTACACTGCCTCATCACTGGGCCTCTCACCCTTATGCCCCTTGGGTCTCAGGCCTCTGATAGCAATTCCTGGACCCTTGCCTGTCCTCTCTATGGGGTAACCCACCAGGTCATGAGGGCTGAGGCTATATAATGCCCCATACTCACCTTTCACTAGGGTGGCACTGGTGTGCCATTTCCTGGGGACCCCTCTGCCACAGGCAGCCCCATCACACCATTCTACCTCACCAGGGTGTAGTTTTAGGTCATTTCCCAGCACCAGGAACCTCCTCCATCTGTTCTGGGAGCAGCAGCTCTGGCTGGGTAATGTTCTCCATCCAACTCCCTGCAGGAACTGCTTGCTTAGCTATGAGGGCCTGGGTTTATAGCAAGCCTGCTCAGCTCCATCCTCCAGTCTGGAAGTCCCCTTCTGGTCATGTGCCTGCCTTGCTGAATCGCACCCCACCTGCCAGCTGCTCCACAGCCTGCTCAAATTCTCTTAAAGCAGGAGGCACCAAAGGTGCCCTGCCACATAACATAATTCCAATCAGCATAAGCTCCTTGTAGATGCCTGCATCCATGTTGGAGAGGGCCAAGAGGATTGGTGGAGGTCTGGGCAGAGATGCTATGGCAACAAAATATGGAGGGGAGTGTGTTGCTATGATGAGGAAGAGTGAACCAGACTTCTCTCTAAATAAGCTGATATACTGAATGGCTTTGGCCTCCTCTCCTCAGACCCCCCAAGTGGTCATACAACCATGCTTACTGTCCAGGCCTCTTTGTTCTTGTAAAAAGGTATTCCAAGGAAGTTCTGAGATATTAGGGGTGCACTGATAGAGATTTTTGGGGCTGATACTGATATCCAATTTCTAAGGTGGCATATCAGCTGATACCAATCCAATTTCTGATATGGCATGTAGAGCTGCCTCCAGCTGTTAAGTCCATTGTGGTGGAAGAGAAATGGGGAGAGAAGGAGCTTGGGGTGGGCAGATCAACCCCTGCTCCCGCAGTGAGGGAATGGAACAGGGGCAGAGGCAGGAGCTGCCCAGCCAGGGTGGGGGGTGGGGCAGGGTGCAGGATGGATCCATGACTCATCAGCAGGGGCAGCTCCCACCACTGTGTGCACTCCAGGAAGGCACAGGGGTGTGTGCCCCCAGATCTGTGCAGGACGGGGCGAGCTGCAGTTGCAGGCAGAAGCTGGGGCTGCACCTGGCTCTTCTTGCTGGGGGCTGGGCTTGGGGCAAGGACTACAGAGGGGCTACAGCCACCCCAAATTTTTCTTTAGCTCCCTCGCAGTGCCACAGCCACCGTGCACCCAGCACAGCTCCAGGTCAATGCCCTGCCTCCCCCCCACATGCTGGGAAGAGCTGGGGCTGCGCCAGGTGAATGGCAGTGCTGGGAGGGAGCTACAGCATAATTTGGGGTGGCTGCATCCCCCTCTGTAGCTCCTGCTCTAAACTCAGCCCCCACTGAGAAGAGCCTGGCATAGACTCAGCTCCAGCCTGCAGCTGCAGTGTGCCTGCCCCACCACACACTACCCTGCACAGATCTGGGGGCACATGCCCTCCTGGTCCCCCATGTTCTCTTAGGGTGCAAGTAGCTGTGGGAGCTGCCCTCCCAGTGAGCCTCTGGTCTGTCCCACACCCCGTGCACATGTGCATGTGGCACTGTTTGCATCCTGCTGCCACCATTGCCAGGTAGCTGGTTTTAAACTTTGGGTGCATTAGGAATCAAAGCGGGTGGGGTGAACACCTGCCTCTGCCCCTGCCTCTGTACCCTTCCTCACCAAGGTGGGGTGTTTATCTGCACCCCCCACGCCCCTTCTCTCCCTCCTCCCCTTCCACCACAATGAACTTACCAGCTGGAGGCAGCTGTCCACGCTTCCAGGCTGCACTCCTCACTGCCTGAGTGCTGTGCTGTGGCTGCATGCACGCACAAGCATTTATTGGCCGAAGTATTGGCCCCATCAGGCCAATTTCTGATACAGCCAATTTTCTTTATATTGGTACTGATCCGATATCGGGCTGATGTATCAGTGCATCTTAATGAGGTATATACCTCTAGGGGATTTGTAAGCTGGCTCTGATGCTTCCCAATAGGATGCCTAGAATGATACTGAACTTGGAGAAGGCAGTAAAGAGAATTTAAGTAGTAAAAAAACTCTCTTAAAGAAGCTCAAAGACATCTACTAACATGTCATGAGAGCCCAGTGAAGCTCCACTCCTTCATAAGAGTGCACGGGCAGAATCCTACTTGCAGGCCTGTAGAAGCACTGGAGTGATTTACAGAAGTGTGATGATAAAAACCTTGTTGAAGTGCACAATCCAGTTTGAAGCAACTCCCTCTCCCCTACTCTGGCCCACCCCGAAAACAGCAGCCCAGCTGTCAAAGAATGTGGCTGTGGATAAACTGTAAATCTAGCTATATTTGGATTTAAACCAGTGGTGCTCAAGGTTCTGGGCCTGTGACCCAGGTGAATGGTAATGGGCGGGTCTACAGGCCAGATCAGGCCATACACCTCCCAGGAGGTGGGTTCCAGGGGCATGCTGGCATTGGGCTCCAGGGCTCCATGCCACCCTTGTGCACTGGGATCAGGCTTCAGGGCCCTGTGCTGCCCCCACCTGGCCCCCATGTGCCAGGATCAGGCTTGGCACCTTGCACTGCTGTCACCTGGCCCCTTGTCCCAGGTTCAGGTCCCATGCTTTCCTGTGCACTGTAGTGCCAGAAGTTGAGCACCCCTAGTTTAAACAATTTTTCCTAACAACTTTCTTATACTTGTTTGTTTTAAACTTCCATTGTTTAAAAAAAATATACTCCTTACTAAGTTTACAGTCATAACAATCTTTACAAAGATATACAACCAGCTCTGTAAATAAAGCTATCCCCAGGGCAGGTGAGTAGTGGCTTTACAATCTTTCTTTGCCTGTTATTTATCAAAGGAATACCTGAGAAGAACTCTTCCTCAGAGATATCTTAATAGATTGGCATTTTAACACTCTTCAGAGCCTATCCTGATCCCCTTATTCACTGGCTAGGATTCTATCCAAGTGGGTGTTTTGCCACCAAATTCAGTGGGACTTGGATTTAATTCTGTGCCTGCAATTGTTCCCTTGAATTGCATAGAACTACTCACAAAGTAAGAGTGCTAATTGATATGAGCAGAGATATCAGAGTCTGGCCCAGAAAAATGTAGGGAAAAAAGGATGAGAGAAAGACAAGAAAATAAAAATGTGCTATTTTTAATGTGTACATTTAACTTTAAAAAAAATATATATATATATATATAAAAAAATAAAATAAAATTGGTTGGGACGAAACAATTCCCTAGTGGGACCTGGACTAAATTGATAATCTGATGTTTCAGGGGGTTTTTTGTTCGATATAGTCACACTTCTCTTCATAAATCAAGATAATTTCTTGGCAGAAAAAAATAATCAGGAGGGTTTTTTTAAAATTTCCATCAGTGACAGATCACAATATGCAGCTGGGACAAAAAACTTATATGGAACAAGCAAAAAAATCTCTAAAATACCTGTACTTACCAACACACAGTATTCCTGCCACTGGAAGGGAATGCAGGTAACAAAGTGAAAATATCACCCACGATAATCTTTCTGTACTTCCCAGCAAGTTCTGAAGTAAGCTAGCATATAGGTATTGCCCCACACAATACATCAAATGTCATCAGTCTTTTCCCAAATTGAGAGTGAAACTTTGACAGCTTGAACCCCACCGATGGTGCCTCTAGTCTAGTACAAATACTAGAGAAGTAGGAATGTGATACTCACATTTCTTTTAGGTCCTGCTTAAGTTGCATACGTCTTGGTAAATGCCAAAGCCAATGACATATACAGGCTGCTGTGAAGTACAAGGTTCATTTAGTAGGTGACACATGAAACTGTGACGTGTTCAACTTCAGCCCAATTATTGTTTGTTGTTACTGATAACATATAGTAACTACTTTATAGATATCAAGCTAAGTAAATATGATCTTTGTCAGCAATTAACTTTGTAATTCTTTATCTTAAATGCAATGGAATATAGACCACTGGTTTAACTTAAGTATTTAGTTGTTTTTCAGTTATGTCTTATATAGTAAAAATAATTAATACAGGCTGTCCATTACTTGGGGAAGGTTACAAGATGCAAGTGTAGTCCTAATCACATTCAAATAAAATATATATTAGTCTAACTTAACCAAATGAGCAAGATTATTATTATGGATGATTATATCATAGAATTTCTTTAGGGAACATTATTTTCTTATATTATCCTGTAACTGTTTCAATTAGGGTTTTTTGAGAAAAATGGGAATTGGGTTCAATATTAGAAAATGTTTTAGTAGTGAAGGAAAGGTGACATTGGGAAGATTGGTTCAAGTACGTTACTAAAACACCATAACTAGAGGAATTAAAGAAATGTATTATACTTATTACTTTATTAGCCTTTGCCACTTCAGGGAACACAGCCTCAACTCTGTCTCATAGCAATCATTTCATAGTCTGATTATCTATATCACTGAAATATAATGATCAGGTCTTTAATGGGAGTAAATCAGCCTATTTCCATTAAAGAAATAAAACAAACAAACCAAAAACTCTAACATACACCAAATGATGTTCTGGCTCATTGTCTAATGTAATGTGTAACAAAAAAGATTTCTCCTTCAGCTTGCATTTTTCTCAGCCAATACATTTATTTCTAATGTCCCCATCTTTTGGTACCTAACTCCCATATACTTAATAGAAAATAACATAATTTCCATTTGAAATACTATAATCTTCTCCCTTACCCACACATTTATTTCTTGCCATGGCTTGACTGCTTCCAGGACATGAATGAGGTCATTCAAAAATAACTTAAGGATCTCCATACTGCACTGCAATCTTCAATATAGAGAGATACACAGCAGACACAAGACTGAGTAGGAAGAGAGAAGCTGGGGCCAGATATAAGTAAAAGGGAAGAGCAGGAGCTTCTGAAGAAGTAGTTTGAGAGGGAAGTGAAGAGCAGAGGACATGAAGAGTAAGTGAATGACGGTGTCAAAAGCAGAAAATAGATCAAGGAGGATAAGAACAGAGAAGAGGCCTTTGGACTTGGCTATAAGGAAATTATCAATTAACTTGGTATATGCTAAACTCCTTGAATCTTCTGTGGGCTTTATTTGTTAAGCCTCTGATTATTTTTGTCTCCTCTGGTTTCTTGTTCAGTATTATCTTTTTACAAATGACTTCATGCACAATATTTTGTATATTGCTGTAATGAAGCTGTGCAGTGGTAACAATAGTGGAAGTAACAGAAATGTACCAGGGCAGAGTATTCATAATAAGGATCATCTGTTTGAAATAAGTAGTGTGTGGGTTTTAATAGCTGTGACATAACTTGGTCTTAAAAGCCTCTTTGAAAAGAAAAGTAAAGTATACCTTGTTTAAGCATTTGTCTTTCTCAGACTGTTACAAAAAACAAGTCAGTGCAATATGTAGTAAAAAAATTACCACTTTCATAGGGTTTACTTTATTAATAAATAGATCAACAATCACACATGAATTCAAGCCAAACTTGGTTGCTTCCAGGGTACCTACTTCAAGGCTGCTCAGTCAACATCCACTGTGTTCCTGTATTATCTCAGTAGAGAAGCAGGTGACCTACATTAGAAAATTAGCAAAACATTTTTTACAGAATCAGAATCTGGCTAGTAGGTAGGGTTGTGCAAAGTTTCAATGGTTGTTTTGTTTTGACACTGTTTTGACTCGTTTTGAGCTTGAAACAGCGAAACTGAAACAAAATGAAGGGCTTCAAAACAGCCTCGAAATGAAATGAGGCCCGTCAAAATGTTTTGAAAGTTTTGAATTTTGAAGCAGCTAGTTGGGTGGTAGGAGACAGGGGAGAGTGATGAGCTAATCACAGCTCTGGGGAACTCAGCCAGGCTGAAGGAAGCCCCTCCTGCAGCCCAGGTGAGTTCCCAGCTCATCACAGTGCTGGGGAACTCAGCTGGTCTGGAGGAGGCACTTCCTCCAGTCTGGCTGAGTTCCCCAGCACTGTGATCGGCTGGGAACTCAGCCCAACTGGAGGAGATGCTTCCCCCAGCCGGGCTCAGTTCCCCAGCGCTGGGTCCCAGGAGGCAGGAGCAGCATCCTGTGATCAGGCAGGCAGACTGCAGGGGGCTGCAGGGGCTCTGTTGGACTCCTCCTGGGGGTGCGGGTCCCTGATCTGCCTGTTGGATCACAGGGCGCTACTCCCCAGCTCCTGCTTGTCAATAGTCTGCGGTGCAGTGTCCTAGAAACCCCTGCACCCATATCCTTGAAACGTGGCAGGCTTCATGCCCTCAGAAGGGGCTACCAACCCTGCAAGTTTCATAGCAATCAGACAAGACATGACAAAGTTATAGCCTATGGGCGAAATGTCAAAACAGCAAAACCATTTTGATAAAACAGAATGGAACAGTGCTTTTGAAATGAAACAAAACTTGAAACAAAATACTGTTCCATCCAAACGTCAAAACAGATGTTGCAGCAGAATGCTACTGTTTCGCACAGCCTTACTAGTAGGTAGAGTTTTTAAAGAAACTCTGTTGGCCTGTTGCAACTTCGTTAGTGGGCTTCTAGGCTAGAAAAATATAGGTGCTGGTGAACCAGCCATGCATACAATTTGTTCTTACTTATATTTACAGTTGCATGATATTCAGGCGCAGTTTAGCTGCACTTTCTGTGAAGAACAAGAACAATTGTGACAAGTAGTTTCTAGTTTCTTTGTCTTCTGGATATTACTGTCTTTTTCTGAATGCATATCAGATACTTAGCTTATTCCAGTGTTTTTTGCATTGCTATCCACATTCTGCTTCATGGTTTTTCCTACCTAGGCAATGAAAAAATGAGCCATGTGGCTAGACTTTCATTGAAGACTGGTAGAATGTATTTCCATTAGTTATTGATGACATTATAACTCATCAGTGGTGGAGCAAAATGTTGTCAATTATGAAAGGTCATGAATAACTATGAAAATAAATATCATATTCAGTCACTGTGACTGAATATCCTTTATCTTATAAGCCAGCAGCTTCTGCTTTTATATCAGTGCTTATTATATTTGAATGGCAAAGGTCTGGAATACTGATCAGTATATATTTTTAGCACTGGATGAGCCTTAATGCTGGATGAGTCTTAGAAGTACTGTAGATAGAGAAGGCAGCAAATGTAGATAGGCAACAGGTGTTTGAATAGAATAATAGTAACGCTTAAGGTGTTTTGATAAATACATCCACATTCGTTGCTGTAGTAGTATGTTACTGGTAAGTGAAGGGAGATAACAGAATATTATACAAACAATTGATTTCCGTGCTTTGTGTGATCATATTAAATATAGAAACAAGGTGGAGTAAACTGATTTTATTAGCATGAGTTTGGGGAAAACATGTTATTCACAAGTGTCAAACTCACAAATGAGTTTTGTAGGTCATTTCAAAATGTCACTCCAAATTTTCATAGTTCTTTGTATGGATGTATATGCTACTAACATGAATAGTTCAGGTAGGTTAACGTTATATTTGGATTCATTTTTTTATTCCCTGGTCAGCAAAGCCAAGAACTTTAGTTGTCACAGACATGATTATCATATAATTAAATCAGTGCAAAACCAATTTAAATGAGAAGAGAATTGAGCCTTAGGGCTAAGTACAAACATTCCGAAACCCTGAGGTGGAATTGATCTAAGTTGCACAGTTTTCCATAAGCGATGTAGTATAGATTGGTAGTGAACAGAATGCACATTTACCCTTTGGTGGGGGGAGCAAGTGGTGGGGAAGGACATGCAAATTTTAGACCAAGATTCATCAGTTTTAAACCAATCTGTGTGCTAAAACTTCCATTCTGTTATGGGTCTCTAGACCAGTTTTGTATTACCTCTACTGGTAAAACTGTAATGTCTGTACCTGGCCTAGGAGTTTAACTATACAGAGAACTGAAATAAAAATGAGTCCAAGATGTGATCCAAAATGTTAATCTTTTATAAGAGGCCTTCAAATGGCTAAACTGAGTACAAGTTCCATTATGCAGAGCTTCAAGGTGCCTATATAAGTGGTCCAACGTGTTCTAATTGGAACACAGCAGAGCAGACTTGATTAATCAGTTAAACTCGTTTAATTAACTAATCACTTAATCTAATTACATTGCACTAGTGTGCCTCGTCATCATGTGTATTCAGCATCCTGCATCTCAAAATGGTGGCAGGGGTGCTTTAATTAAAACTTGTCAAATGAACTTTAGTTAAAGCACCCCTGTGGCCATTTTGAAATGTAGGATGCTGAATATATATATATATATATTGTGTGTGTGTATATGTGTATGTGTGTATATATATGTGTGTATATGTACGTATGTATATCTTCAAAGAGAAGCGTGTGTGTGTATCTTTTATAGTTGTCAATTTTTTTTTAATGAGTAGAAATAATACTCACATCTGACTGGAACACTTTAGATATCTACTTTAAACAATGACATCTGCATCCAAATTGTGGGATAATGGAAGTGCCTGCATTTCATTTGAACAATAAACAATTATCCACCCATTATTGTTTTCAGAAATCAGTTGCTATGCTATAATGGTACTCCTAAATTTTGAGGAATCATCCTAGATAGAACACTCTCCTATAAAAAAAATCACTGAGCTATGTTAAAAACCCATAATAAGCTGCTCCAGAAACTCATTGGGACTTCTTGGGGAGCTGATGTCAATGAACTGAGAACAACAGCCTTAGCACTGGTCTACTCTTTGGCAGAATCAGTATTAACACTGATAAAGTTGACACAACTTAACCAAGCAATGCAAATCATTGCAGGAACAATCCAATCTGCCCCTGTTCAGTGGCTCCTTATTCTTAATAACATACATCCTTTCCCATTTAGAAGAAAATGTGCTTTAACTAAATTATGGACAAAAATAAAAAATAACCTACAGCTGCCTATACACGAAGATCTTTTAAACCCACTGCATCTGAGATTAAAATCTAGACATCCTGCTTGGAGAACAGCAATTCAACTTGAGCAAGACTCATTTGACTTCCAAGATGCCTGGATACAAGAGTGACTCAATTCACCTACTAGTACAGAGGTAAAATTATTACTACAAATCCCACCATTAGACCAGCTGGCTTTGATATCCCTAGACATCTTTGATCTTCTCTAAATTGAATTGAGACAGGCCCTGGCAGATGGGGATTTCTGTTACATTGATGGGTTTGGACTAGCTCACCAAATTGCGACTGTGGTGCCCCTTTCCAAACTTTGAATCACATCACTTCTGAATGCCCTCTCCATGCATTTAATGGAACTCTACTGGATCTGCATAACACTATACCTGAAACTATCAGCTGGCTGCAAAATTTGGACATACTATTTTGAATACATTTCTTCTTGCTTAGTGATCACTGTATCATCATATGCTAAAAAACTCCCCAGAAAAACAAAACATTTTATTATATTATATGCAACAGGAGAGAAGCCTGGGTAAACAGGAATCTCTTCAATAAGTTTAAATGTAAAAAAGCAATCTTATAAAAAGTAGAAACTTGGTTATTGTACTAAGGAAGAATATTGTGTGAGGAATAAAATTAGAACAGTTGATACTTGGAAAGATTAGGAAGATGGTCATCAAGAAGTCTACTGTGAAATACTGAGAGGAGAATGAGGTTATCAGGAATAACCAGCATGGATTCGCCAAGATCAAGACTGCCTGACCAACCTGATTTCCAATGAGGCCACCTTTACTTTATAAAGTGAAGGCCCTGTGGATGGGGGGAGAGCAGTGGATGTGACATACTTTGAATGTAGCAAAGATTTTGACACCGTCTCCCACACCATTCTCCTTAAGCTAAAGAAATACAGGCTAGATGAAAGAACTGTAAGGTGGATTCATAATTGATTGGATTGTCATGCTCAGCAAGTAGTCATCAATGGCTTATTGTGTTGTTGGGAGGAAATATCAAATGGGTTTCCTCAGTGGTCTGTCCTAGGTCTGGCATTATTTAATATCTTCATTAATGATTTGGATGATAAGATTAAATGTATGCTTAGCAAATTTGCAGGTGACACCAAGTTGTATGGAGTTACAGACACTCTGGAGATCAGGGCTAGGATCAGGAATGACCTGAATAGACTGAGAAAATGAACCTCAGTCAATCAGATGAGATTCAACAAGGACAAGTGCTAAACCTTGCACTTAGGATGAAATAATTTCATACACAAATAGGGACTGGGAAATAACTTGCTAGGCTGTAGTATTGCAAAGAAGAACCAGGAGGTCACAATGAATCATAAACTGAATATAAGCCAACAGCATCTTACTGAGAAAAAGCCAACAGCATACAGTATTAGCAGGAGTGTCACTTGCAGATCAATGAGACTTGATTTTTCTGTTTTATTCAGTACTGGTAAAGCCTCACTTGGATACTGTGTCCAGTTATGGGCATTTCAAGAAGGATGTAGATAGATTGGAAAGAGTCTAGTGGAGAATGATAAAAACAATTAGAGCCCTATGGAGCAAGACTTATGAGGAAAGGATGAAGGAACTAGGGTTGTTTAGTCTGGAGAAGAGAAAACGGAGTGGGCATTTGATAACAGTCTTCATATACTTGAAAGGTAGTTACAGAGATGGAGATGGACTTTTCTCCACTGAAATGTCACAATGGGCTTTTCTCTGTGATTGTAGGGCAGAGGGCTAGGAGCAATGGCTTCAAGCTTCAGCAGGAGAATTTTAAATTGGAGATTAGGAGGATGCTCAAGAATTAGAAGAGGCTACCTGGAGAAACTGTGGGATCTTTATCCTTGGAACCTTTCAAGAGCAGGTTAGACAGGTGTTTGCCTGGGCTGGGTTAATCAGGTATGATCTGGCCTTGATCAGGGGCTGGACTCAATGTTCTCGTGAGGTCCCTTCCATCCCTACTTTCCTGTGGTCCTGGACAGAAATTCTATCTTTGGATCAGGCCACCTTCACTGTATTTCAGGCAAGTACAATTTTGGAGGGAGATATGACAGCTGAGTGGAGGTTTTCATGCAGGTTGACTTGAAAGTTGTTAGAGAACAATGTTTTATTAAGTTTCTCAGGTTGCTACCATATTATAATAAAACTGAAGCAGATTGGCACAGGGCAGTTTGCTTCTAAAAAAATGGTTTCACAGGTCTCACAGGTGAGACTCATCTGGTAATTATAAAAGACAGCAGGTGTCTGCAGAGGACAGATGTGTGCAGGTTGATTTCTGACAGGTTTGGAGCAGGGTGACTTTTAGGCAGGCAGGTCTTTTTGAGAATATAGATGTCGAATGCATTGACAATAAAAGAGCAGATGATTTACGCATGCTTAAAGGCCAAAGCAACAGAAAATGGCCTGAGTATAAATGAAAATTGGTCCCTGCCTGTCTACTTTCAACAAGCAATTCCTGAGGGAATAACAGTTTATTTATATGTTACTTCCTCAGGAAATGTTTTATTTATGAAATAAGATTTTATATTGTAAGAATATAAGGTGCATGCATACGCTTTGTGGGCTAGGACATAATAGCATGTAATATCTTCTAATTTTCACTGGCTGAATTGTAACTAATGAAACATAGTGCTTTAATAGCACTTTGCCCTACATATTTGCATTGTGAATAAAGAGGGGTAGGCAAGTTGAAAGAAAATTGCTTCCTATAACACTTGGCTTAGCTCTTTGTTTAAGGTTTTCTCATTGCAGTCTTTATATCCTGATTTTTAAGCCTGCTTTTGGAGGAACTGCTTTCTCTTTATGATTTCCTTCAATGAGATACAGGATATTTGCTTGTCAGTTGTTGCTGTTGAAGAGGAGAAAGCAATTTTGTAGTGCTTATTGCTGTGTTGCTAGGCCTGATCATGTATTGCCTCATTTTATCTTTTATATGTAGATAAGAGGCCACGGCCCTCTTTCTTTTAATGTATTTTGTGATTGCCATTAGTTTATAGGTTTTCCTGAAATTTTCAAAGTTCAGGACAGCTCTCAGCTGAACAGCTATACTCTCACTACTGGCCACAGAATCATTTCAGTTGCTGCCAAGCCTATGGCCAAATAAAAAAGGAAATTTGAAAGACAAATAAAAGAGGCCTTACACATTAAAAATAACTATTAAGAAGCCTCATGAAGATGACGAATAAACCAGAAAATAACCTGTCTAGTTTTAACACCACATTAGTCCATGACCATGAGATTTTTTTTTTTTTTTTAGAATTCTGTGATGGAAAATAATATCCAGTAGTTTTACTTAGAAGGTAGGACACCATGGCATCTACATGTGCATTAACACACTTCTTACTTAATGTGTATTAAAGTTAGGCAGGAAAGGTTGTTTGGATAGATGTGATATCTTTTATTAGACTAACTAAACAGTTGGAAAAATTGTTCTTTGCAAGCTTTAGGGCACAAACACCCTTATTCACGCATAGGGAGAGTCTGTCCTCTCCCTGTTCCTGAAGAAGGGTGTTTGTTTCTGAAACATGAGTTGCCATTACATGAGATGCTCTGGGCACTTTAATTTGAGCAGATCTTATAGCCACTTTAAAGGTCCTCTTCCCCCACCCTGGAGCATATGTATAAACAGTCTTACATATATTCATGCGTTCCTGTTGGTGGTGGTGTATGAGAAAACAGAATTAAATCCTCTGCCTCTTAAGCAATGAATCAACAGTGGGTGTATCTACACATTCAGTTAGTGCAGCACAGTAAACCCAGCACAATTTGTGCCAGAGTTAACAGTTCCTGGGCACAGTGTCACCCAGGACTGCAGCAGTTTGAGTCAGGGTGGAGCATTCCTGGGCTGGCAGCAGGCTTGGGGAGTCAGTCCCAGGCTCCAGGTCAAGGCATCAGGCAGTGGAGGGCTTGGCTGGGCCACAAGAGTGCCCAAAGAGCAGAACCTTGTGGCTAGGGGGCAGGCAGGGATCTGGTTCCCTGGTGCCTGGGCTGACTGGGTGCAGTTTATGCCCAGGTCAGCAGCATTTGCACGTGTATTTAGGTGCAGTTATTTTTGCCGCTGTAAGATGATACCGTTCTCGACAGTACTATGTTAGGACGGTGAAAATTAGTTTGCTGTGGTCTAATAGAATTGCACGTGTAGACTGTGATGCTTTACACTGGCAGCAAATTAGTCTACTGTGCAGTTAAGTGTAAGTGTGGATGCACCTAGTGAATAGTGCTCAGCACATGCAATGCAGCAATTAATACAGACAGTATTTAATTGGGAGAAAGCTAACAGCAGGAAGTAGAATATGTTGAATGGTCTGTTAAATGGCTTCAGTATCTTTTATTTCCACATTTATTTACTCAGCCAAACACCTTTTATAAACCCTATAATCTGTCAGCGTGCCCCAACCCCAGTTCTGTCACTGCTTAGGAAGCTATTTTGGGGACTTGCTATGTCCCTAGCACCACTACGACTTAGTAGATGTCATTCTTTTGGACATTTCAATGATAAATATAGCTGATAAAGCACAATATTGTCCTCCATAGAGTCATTTGTCTAAGAAAAAGTTTATCTGCTCTCTGGATGTTTAAAGAAGCTAAAGAAATAAATATATGTTGATATCATTTGAGATGCAGGATTATCAATCATTGTGCATTTCATACTATTATCCTTGGAATATTATGTAGATTAGCAGTCTAGTCATGAGCCTGTACTTTACAATTCTCTTTAGAGCACCAGGAAATCTATAATTTACCAGTATAACTCAATTTCCAGCTTTGATAGGGTGATAAATAAAAATAGCTCTACTTTTCTTCCTCTAGTATGTTTTAAAAATATTTCTTCCCATATGTAAAATGTTGCATTTTGAATGTTATATTAATAATATCTAGCATGAGGTTTGAGCTGTTTCCAGTATCCCTGTTAAATGGGGCATCTCTATTCCCCACTGAAACTACCAAAATTAACACATACATTAGAAATCAATGAAACAGTAATTTCAGATAAAAATACGGGAACAAAATATGCACTTAGCTCTACCATCCAACTGTGTTGGTACTTCTATCCCCTTCCTGCCTCCTTTGTTTTGTATTTAGTTTATTTTGACTGGGATCTTGGTCTGAGAACTAGATGGGCAGAGACATGCAAACTCACATGGCCCTGAAACCTGTGGGACTTCAGATAGGATCTGTTTTGGTTTTTTTTTTGGGGGGGGGGGCGTGTTTTTTTACAGATTCTCTTCCATAACAAGCTTATACTGTAAAAGTCTTTGGGATATGTGATCTGCTTTCAGATCTCTGAGAAATGCCTACAATGGCCTTTATAAATAATAAGTAACTATTAGTTCCTAGAATTCATCAACTATAGTAAAATGCATTTCAAATTACAATCCATTGGTCAGTTTCAACGTAGAGATAAAACTGGATGCAGTCAGCTGTGCTGCTTCAACATACAAGGCATTCTCAGGAGTGGATTTCTGGCATTGTGGATCAATTAAAAAGATTATTATACCCAGTTATTCAATCATAATAGTAAAACACTAGTAGGATGTATAAAGAAGGAGTGAACATGATCCTGATGTCTAAATTTAGACGTCTAAAATAAGAAATAAGATACCTGGAACCTTTACAAAAGCGTTCTACTTGGAAGGCAGGTGTGGTTGGTTTCAAATATGAGGAGAAAAACAAAAGCAATTTAGGAACATATGAATTTAATAGGGCTCATTCTTGGTCTGTTTTGACTTAGTCACTGCTCTCTGCTGAGGGTGCATGAATACTATGCAAATGATTATTTGATCCAAGGTATGATGGTCTATTGCTTCTTGACCTGATGGTCTCAGATCCAATATTGTGTCTTCTACTTTCAGGCTGATCTTCACACACAGTGTACAGACAGATGTAACAACTGTACCAATATCAAATGATACTGATAGAAGCTAATATGATGGAATTATTATGGCTACATACTTCTGTTGAAATAACAGTATCACAGAACTGTTGTAACTATCTCATTTAGGGTTAAAGTTACAGTAATTTAGCTGACTTATCTCTATAGGACCATACAGGCATAACAGTTACCTTGTAGCATCTGATGTGCGCTCCCAAGCAGCAGCTCACCCTCCTCTTTTTTAAAGTGGTTAAAATGTGTATTTGTCCAAGATTTACACAATATTCAGATGTTTTTCTAGACAATATCCAAGTAAGTCCACGTGGCAGAAATGGAGCTGGTAGCCATAATAGCATAAGGTATCCTTACAGCATAGGTTAAATTCACATTCCAAAACCAACAATACTTGGCAAGATAATATCTCATAAAGAAGACCTTGGTTCTGTAGTGTGTCATTTTTCCTTTCTGATTAGTTGAAAATTCATATTGTGGATGCTGTTGACTTGGACGATGATGTGTGGACTAAATGTTTCATCTGGAATGAAACTTGCTGAGGGGAAATTATTAGATGTTAGTGCAAACAAGATAGACCACTTGCTGAGATTAGCCAGAGGCACCTATGCATTCTCATTGGCTTTCTGTCTATATCTTCTTAGACAATGCATATAGGAAATGAAAGCCATAAAATATTGATTAAGATGATACTTGTATTGACAGGTTTTCTTTCCTGGGTCTGACATGAAAAAGGTGACTTTTTAAAGAGGGATAGGGGTGGGGAGGAGAAAGGGAGAGAGTGGGATGGGGAGAGGGAGAAAACTAAATTTATTAGCTGTATTCTAAGGGCATATTTATCAAAAAGTTGCCACAAGCCATTTGAATGGGATCTTGAATAATTCACTGGGCATCACTGAGCAGAGATCTCTATACTCTTCCTAGCAATAGTGTATTGTTATTAATGCTTCCAAATAAAGAATGTTTGTGAATAATTTCAGCTCTTAACTCTTTTCACTAGTGTTCTCCTAAAGTCATGCAACCTTCAGCTGTATCTCAAACTCCTCCCTTTTTAAAGAATCCTTCATTGTATGAAGATTTGGTAGTGTCCTTTATACCTTTGTAAAAATAGAGGTTTATAGGAGTGATTGTTGGACAAAATTTCCATCCTAGTTCTGCAAACGCAAGGTTTCAGAATAGGTAGGATAAATATATAAGCTTTGAAGTTCTTCTCCAAGCTGAACAAAGACTCTCTCTTTTGTTAGGTTTGCCAATCACTTTGCAGACCCAGGTGTAATGCTACCATACCAAGTCTAAAATTTCAGAATGAATGTGCCTTCACTAAAGTGGCACAAGGGGGCACCATTGTCAATGTCATAACTGCAAAGCTCAGTAAATGCAATCTTCTTTACATAGCTGCATTACTGGCTTTTTTTTTTTTTAGAGGAATGCAAACTCTAAAGTGCCTATGGCAACAGAGATGGAGAGCTTTTTCTAGAAAGCTTTACAGGATTGACTAGTGCTGGATTCAAGTATCAAGATGTATTCCATATTATTTTTATTGGACCAACTTTATAGTTGAAGAGATGATAAACAAGCTTTCCAAATGGATTAGGTCACCTGAACGAGGGCACTGTGTGCACTAAAGCTTGTCAACATAACTCCTAATGAAGACAGGACAGATTTGCAACTTAGACTAGTGATAAAGATAGCTTAATAGAAGATAAATATTAGCAATCAAATTTTCCTTCTGGTATGTTTCCGAGGCCCATGTGGCTACAATATTGCTCCAAGTAATAATTCGGCATTCACCAGAATGGAGAACTGGCCCAGCAGCATCATGTCACTCTCATGCAGAGGGGACAGATTCATTAAGGAAGGGTCAATTTTCTCCTGTTACTGAATGCTAGGTATTAATTTGACTTCTGTTTGATGCAGAAAGCATCCAGCCAGATAAGGTTCTTTTGCTGCTGTGATCTAGCTAGGGAATATTACAGCCTGCCAGCAGGAAAAGAATGAATGTGTCTATCTTCTCTTCTACATGCTTCCACCAAGTCCTGTAATATTGATCCTTTGCAGTACCTATCTACTGATAGATTTTTTAAAGCTAATAGGCAATATTCTTCAAAAACAGTTTGCTCTTTCTAATGTATCCAAATGCGTTCATACAACGGAATCACAAACATAAGACAAAGGCAAAGCCACGCCTGGTTTAAATCTGTCTCCTTCAGTAATTTTCATTTGAATGGGCCTGATGTCTTTATTTGTCTGCCTTGTATTGATTGTATTTCACATGCATTGTTATAGATGAACAGGCATGAATAATACATAGTGCTCCACCTGTCTTTTTAAAGCAGTTTAATCTATATCCTAAGTTTGGCAATATGTCTTTCTTTTCATCAGTAAGATGGATAAACAAAGAGAACAAACCTCCAAGTAGTTATGTAGCATTTGTCACTGTCAGTCTAAGGGAGTCTTGGCTTTTTTGTATTGTGTAAACAGTCTGATTCTTTAAACTGCAGGGCTCAGTTTGATATGGTTAGGCCAGTGTCACTTCCAAGGAAGGAACCTGTTGTTTCCTCCCTGCACAGACTTTTCTTTGGCCCTTCTGCAGGACCCTTCAATGCTGGAAGGGGAGGTTTCATTCTTTCATTTCAGTTCCTGTACCCAGGATGTGTTTTACCTTCTTCTAGCAACCCAAGGTGAATTCATCCATTTCATTTGGATTGATCTAACTAGAACAGTTCAATCTAAATGCCCATTTCTGTGGAGCAGTTAAACCCCCGTTTGAGGGGTTAAATTGGACAAAAAATGGCTGGGCCCATCTATGTTAGTTCACTTACATTGGGAATGGATTAACCTGATCTACCAAACACCTGTACATGTTTGAAGCACAGCCCCAGGGCTGAAAGCCCAGTCTCTTGCCCCAGCCCTGGGGTTGTACTCTTCCCCCTTGCCACCCCCCACCCCCCAAACCCTGACCAGGCTATTTTTACATGTCTGACCTCCCTTCCCATGGATGGACAACTCCCCTCTGTGGATTCACCAACCCCCCCTACAGACCCATTCACTTCCCTCCTGATAATGCCCACCCCAAGTTACTTATACCAGGTTACTGGTGTGGCTCCCAGCACTGGTGAATAGTTTTTGCTCTACAGTCATGTGGCTTAAGGCAAGTTGTGACACCAGAGACCAGGTGCAAGGAATGACTGTACGCACCCTCACTAAACCATTTCTTGTCTCTCATAAAGAACCACTTATGAGAGTGCTCTCCTTAGAAGCTTGTTCTTTTTTTCATTTAATTTGAGACTTTTTAATGAAGCATAAGCTTTGTAAGCAACAGCTTGCTTTGCCAGTTAGATTAGGGACAGACATTCAAAAAGCCTGAGCTGATTCAATCTTTGCAGGTTAGTCTAACCTGCCTGGATTGAATTAGTTTGCAATTGTACAGACATGCCCTCTGGACTGAGGAAATGCAGGCACATGCCTGCAGTGGCTCAGGCAAGAAGCCAGGGGGCACTAAAACAGCCCTTTCTTCCCTTCCACAGTACTAAACTGAGAGGGAGTGTGACTAGGCCCTGGTAGGACCTCTGATTAGGGAGGGATGTAAACCCCCACCCTGCCTGCTCAGTCCCAGGGTTTTCCCTGCTTGCTGTTCAGGGGGTGGGAGTGTTGCTATACCCCAGCCCCCAGTTAGCACTCTGGAGGCAGGTCATGGTGGTGGGACAGGGGAGGGAGTGGGGGGAAATGAACCTTTTCCCTGCTCCTTTGCGAGGCCGGAATCCAGCCAGGCCCCCACCCCTGCCTTTCCTTGCTGTGGCTGGGGAGCAGAGGGCCAGGGCCAGCCCTGCCCTGCTGGAACAGAGAGCCCAGCCCAGAGAGCATGCTGGGGACTCTGATTTAAGTTAAACCAGGAAGGGGTCTGGGACAGACATTACATAAACTGGTTTAAGCCAAATCAGTTAAGTCATCTAGGTTTATCTCAAACATTCATCCATGTTTATCTCAAACCAATTTCAGCCATTTTGAAACTGGTATATGTGCACTGAACTTATGTTCTGTTACAGATTTAAACCAGTTTCTGATCATTTAAACCAGTTTGTGTGTCATGTCTTTCCCTAGCCTTAGTCTATAAGGTGCATCTCTACCCTGCTTTCTGTCTAGCCTACTGCCCCTTGGAGTATTTTTATAGCCATCGGATCATCGGAAAGAAGGGCTGGAAGGGATCTCATGAGGTCACCAATCCAACCCCTTTGTCCAAGCCAGGATCATCCCTGACTAAACCATCCCAGGCAAGTGTCTGACTAACCTACTCTTGAAAACTTCCAAGGATGGAGATTTCACAATGTCTCTTTGTAGCCTGTTCCATTCTTGACCATCCTTATAATCAGAAAGTTCCTCCTAATCTCCAACCTGCTGAAGCTCCTAATCCTCCCCTATGGCCACACAGAAAAGCACATGTCCATCTTTCCTGTAATCACCCTTCAGGTGTTTGAAGATTGTTATCAAATCCCCATCCAGTCTCTTCTCCAGATTAAGTAATCCCAGTTCTTTAATCCTAAACTCATATGTCCTGCACCAATACACCAGCATATTTTATGCAGGTAAAGGGCAGGCAGTAAAGTATTATATAAAATGTCTACAAAGAATGCTTTAAAAATAGAGAGGTGAGAACAAAAGCATAGATGTTCAGACTGTTCTCTAAATCTTTAAAGTATAAGAAATAGAACTGAAATACTATGCTTGTATGAGTATGATGCTATACATTTATTGTGAATCCACTTCATAAAACAAAGAGAGGTAGTTAGCTGTGTTAGTCTGCTAGCCTTCATTCCTTAATATTTCCATGGTTGGGGACTCTAATTAGCCCATATAACATAAGTTGCAGATAAGCCCCTGCTCTCTCCAGCCTCCTGCTCATTCTCTGCTACAGCTGGTGAGTGTGGGGGGTGGGGCTGGGGAAATGAGCCTCCTGCTTGTTCTCCTCATCTTCAGCCTCTGGAGGCTGGAGAAGAGCAGGGGGCTGGAGACTAGCGGGGCAGGGAAGCTGTAGCCGCTGGGGGGGCCTAGGACCCTGCAGGCAGGGTAGTTTTTGTGCTGTGTGGGAGGGGGACCTCTGCCCTGTGCGGGGCAGGGGACCATTGGTGATGTGTAGGGGATGCACATGCACCCCCTTAGAGAAAGCACCACTAACACTATCGGCATCTGCGAGCAGTTAATGATCACCACTGGCCACTACTATCACTGTCGGCAGTGTCTTGTGGGTGGCTTGCCACCCCTCCCCCCTCTGCCGACCATGCCAGCTGTATGCGCGGGAGCTCCCTGCTTACCACTGCCGCCACGCTCCCACTGCTGCCAGTGCTGCCATGCCCCACCAGCGGTCAGGGGCATGCAGCATTCATGCAGGGGACCCACCCGTCCTAAGCAGCTCCCACACCCACAGTAACTCACATCCCCATCCCCCTTCCTCCCTCCTGCAAACACTACATCTCCCCCATTACACATGCACCCCCTCTTGCAAATCCCAAATCCCCCCCACCCAATCACACACCTGCCATGTTCTAAGGAAACCAAAAGCAAACATTAAAAGATAAAGATATTTAGGATTTATTTTATTATGATGCTAGAGACACTGGTAGGCTTCCAAATTTCTTTAACATTGTAAATATAGCATTAAAACATTGCCCATCTGATCAGTTCCCTTTTCTTTCTCTCTTTTGTTCTAATTGTGTAACAATGTGAATTTGGGGGTACTTTAAAAAGTGAATTTGGGATGCTGCTTCAGCAGTCTAGCTGACGCAAGGGACTAGCGTCCCCAGGTACCAGTTGGCTGGGCCCCAGAAACTCCTATTTGTATCTTCTGGAGATGGTGGTCTTTAAGGCCCACGTAGTTACCTAATAGCCCCCGCTACTGTGTGGGGCCAAAGTTTTTTTTGTGGGACAACTAAGAAAGAAAAGGGTAGGAGTGACGTGGGAGTTATAGGTTCAAAGTGTGAAAAGAAGTTTGCTGGAGGGGGACACCAAACAGAGTCCCATGGGCCACACCCACCAGTCCTCAAAGGCATCTAAGGAGCTGGTTAACACTGCCCACTGGTTCTCTGCCTGGAAACATGCACGGACAAGTCAGAGGAAAGTGGCCCCGCAGTCTCTGGGCACCGTCCCAGCCAGAGCCTCCTTCCTGGTCAAATACAGGACCCATTTGGCCAGGGTCAGGAGGAGGTTTACCAGGACGTCCTGGGACTTGGTGGGGCTGTGGATGGGGTGACCAAAAACGAGATGGTGGGGGGCAAAATTCAACCAGAACCTCAAGTAAAGGCTCTGGAGGTGGAAGTGGAAGTGGGGGTGGAGGGGCTGCAGCCTGGTGTACTTGAAGGTCATGTGCTCCAGGGTCTCCCTCTGCCTGCAGAAGGGGCAGGAGACCGGGTTGTCCATGAAGCTTACCACATATACCCATGGTGATGGCTCCATGGAGGAGCTGCTAGCTGAAGTTCCCAGTAGCTTGTGGGATGAGGGTGGAGTATAGACTCAGCCACTGAGGTGCCCCTGCCACACCCTTGCCGAGCAGGTACCACCGCTTGGTGTCTGGGCAGGACGTGAGGGTGACATGATGGACAGTGCAGCACACGAGTGTGTAGCGGTGACAGTGAAGGATGGTGGACTGGTCTGGTGTACTCCAGCCGGCTCAGGTGGTGGAGCGGGGAGCACCGTGAAACTGGGCAAGGCATCAGCCCCATGACAAATTCTGGTGGGCTGGAGGACATGGGAGGGAAGGGGGCGGGGAACACCACTGTGCAGGACCTGGTTAATAAAGCAAGGGCATCGGGAGGTAGGACAGATTTCACCTCCTGGACCAGGTGGCAGGTTGAATGTGTCATGGGTAGACCCACGTGCCAGGTCAGTGCAGAGGGGTTCACCCACTCCTACCTATCATAGTCCAGGAGGTCTCCAATATGGGTAACACCAGCCAGTATCAACCTCTGTTGCAACTGGGGCACCTCTGCTGTTGGCACCTCCAGCTGGGGGTTCCAGAGGAGAGGCTCGATGAGCAGGTTGGCACCCTGGACGACTGTGGCAGGGGACCTGGAGGCAGAGATCATCCTTCAGGGCCAGAGGAGGCCCTGGTAGAAATCTGGCAGCCCTCACAGGTCCTGGAGGGAGAAACCCCACAGGCTGAGGAGCTGCCAGTCACATTGGAGCCCCCAGAAGTGGCAGAGGAAAGCACGCCCCAGGTGGCCCCATGCTGCGTGGGTGCCAGCATCATATAGCAGTCACTGCAGGGCCTGAAGGTGGAAGGCCAAGACCTGGCTGTGCAGGCAAACCAGGCCCTGGTTGCCCTCCTGCAAGGGGAGGCTCGGGACCTCTGCAGTGACCCAGTGCCATCCCAGCCAGAAAAACTCCAGCGCCCATCTCTAGAGTCCTGCCAGGTCATGGACAGGACCAGCTGGTTGGGCACCAGCACTCTCCAATGTAGAGGGAGATATTGCAGGAGCTCTGCCCATGCCCAGAGCCACTCCACCACCCTTGCCTCCAGTTGGTTCCAGTTTTCTGGTGGGGAGGCAGATAGACCCCCAAGTACAGCAGCAAACCCATGCCCCAGTGGATCCTGCAGAGCATGGGTGGGAGCGAGCCCACCTGCCATCCATCATCCCACCACCAGGCCAAAGCTCCTGACCCAGTTGACCCGGGCAGAGGAGGCCTCTGAGTATGATACCTGGCAGGCCTCCACCCACACCAGGTCACCAGAGTCCTGGACCACGAGGAGTACGTCATCAGTATACACTGACACTAGTCCTGGCAGCTGCATTGCTGGCTCCCAGAGCATCAACCCTGCCACCCCCTTCCTCGTTTTCCTGCAGAAGCATTCCAGGGCCAACGCATACAGTTAGCTTGACAGTGGGCAGCCTTGACGCACCCCTCTCCTGAACAGGATGGGCTCCATCAGGGTCCAGTTGAGCTTGACCAAACATTCTGCAGAGGTGTACCGCACCTGGAGAGCCCGCACAAAAGGGCCCAAAGCCAAAGGGCTGCAGCATGCCTGCGAGGTACCTGTGATTCATTCTGTTTAATGCTTTCTCCTGGTCCAGGGATAGGAGGGCAAAAGACAGGCCCTCCCAGCGTGCTAGCTCCAGGAGGTCCCAAGCCAGGTACAGGTTGTTGAAGATGGAACGTCTGGGCACCGTGTACGTCTGGTCGGGATGGATCAGGTCCATGAGCATGGACCGCACATACAGTAAGATGGCCTTTGTTACCACCTTGTAGTCTGTGCAGAGGAGGGACACGGGACGCCAATTCCTTAAGTCGCAGGGATCTCCCTTCTTCAGCAGGAGGGTCAGCATGGCTCTCTGGCACAACCGGGGGAGATCCCCACTTCGCTTGGATTTGACTCAGACTGCAGCAAGGTCTGGGCCTAGGACATCACAGAAAGCCTGAGGTCAGCCCGTTGATGCCCAGAGCCTTGTTGCCAGACATCAGGTGGAGCGAGAGGAGCTTCCAGCCGGTCCCAGTCACCCATTCTGACCTGTGGGAGGGACTCCCTGGATCTGATCAATGCCGAGAATAACTCTTCATAGAAGGCCTGCGCATGCTGGTGCATCTCGCCTGGATGTGTGGGGAGGGTGCCATCACCTGCCAGAAAGCAGGTGATGTACTTCTTGGCCTCCACTTCCTCTCCAGGGCAAAGAAGAAGCAGGAGCTGCAGTCCATCTCCTGAAGGAGCTGGATGCATGAGCAGACAAATGCACCGTGGTGGTTGTCCAGAGCATGAAGTGGTGGTTGTCCAGAGCATGAAGCTCTTCCTGCCTCTCCTAACACTCTCCACAGAGGGGTGGGTTAGTTGGGTCAGTCAGCAGGTGCCACTCCAGCTCCAACACTTCCTGCTCAAGCTGCTCCTGGACCGCCTCCATCTGCCAGATGTGCCCCCGAGTGTAGCTGAGGCAAAAAAGCTGGATGCCTACCTTCCCCACATCCCACCATCTCCATGCCAAGGGGAAGGCTGCTCATTGCTCCTGCCAGGGCAGCTAGAACTCCTGGAAAGCTTCCCTGAAGGCCACATCCTCCAGCAGGCTGGTATTGAACTGCCAGTAAGTTGACTCGGACAGCCAGGCCCTAGTGTGGCCTGGGCCCAGACAAGGTGGTCATTGCTGAAAGGGGTGGGCTGGATGCCAGAGGAGTGGGCCCAGGCAAAGTGCAGCAAAGAGATATAAACCTGGTCTAACCAGGAGTGGCATGCCTGCTCCTCCCCCACCCTCACATAAGTGAAGGCAGGGGGTTCAGTGGGGTGACAGGCATGCCAGACATCCACCAGACAGTAGTCCATCAGGATCTCCCTGAGGACACCCACAGCAGCCTGGTTCTACTCCTTGCCTGACTGGTCTCACTCATCTAGGGTGACATTAAAGTCCCCACCAAGGACCAGGCAGTCGCAAGGGTTGAAGGTGCCGATGTATGTGGCTGCCTGGCGGAAGAAATCTGTCAACTCTGGGTCCTTCGCAGGGGCGTACACATTCAGAAAGTTCAGGACCAGCCCCACACCTGGACCTGGAGGTGTAGCGGGCATCCTGGCACCACGTCAGTGTCCTGGAGAACCTCCAGCTGCAGGCCTGGGGAGAACAGAGTGGCCACCCCAGATGAGGTGGTTGAGAAGGGACTAAAAAAAGACCCTGACTCCCCACTCAAGCTGCTAGTTTGGTTTATCGGCTGGATTCATCAGGGTCTCCTGCAAGAATATAATGGGGTATCCCCCCTTGAAGGAAGGAGAGCACCTGGCGCCTCCGGAGACCCTTTCTGCAGCTGTGGACATTGAGGGTTGCAATCTTAAATGACCTCATGGCTGGGGGGGTGGAGTAAACAGTTCAGCAGGGGCCTCACGCATTTCAACGCCCCATGGGGGGCCTCCCGGTTCATGTAGCACCCTCCCGTATGCATAAAGGACATCTATGAAACTGTGGGCCCGCTTATGGATCCGGGTGTTGCAGCTTTTGGGCCTTTTGATGCTGTCAAAATCTCCCCAGTGGTCCAAGGCTAGCTGAACCTTGCTGGCAGACTGGTGGGTGTAATTCACAGTCAAGAAAGGCAAGTAGCTCATCCCTGGGAACTGCTGGGACCGAGAGGTTTGCAGGCTTCATGAAGCCTGCTGGTTCTCGGGCATTCTTCTCCTGGTCCTGGAGCTCAGATGGCTCTTCTGTCACTATCTTAACCCACTGATTTGCTAAGACCCTGGACTCTGGTTGGGATTGGGAGAGCTCTGCAGCTCCCTGGGACAGGGGTGGGGGTAAGGGTGGGGGTGGGGCTCTTTCACAAAATGGTGGGGTAGAGCTGGAGCCCTGGGGAGTCTGTGCAGGGTCCCTGATGAGATCAGTCCATTGATTAGGGGACCCCACCGCAACTGCCTCTGGTGTAAGACTATGGGGCAGGCTGCAGGTGAGGTTTTCCTGGGAGGGGGAGGGAAGAGAGCCACCAGTCACTGGGGTGGCTCTGGCATCTGCCTCAGGGTCCTGGAAAAGGGGACCTCCTCCCTCAGTATTCACTGGAGTGAGCCCCAGGGCCTCTGTATACCCTAGATCAGAGGGAGGAGGTTCTGCTGCCTGGCCTTCCTTTGGGCAGGCCTCAGCACCCATGGTTTCAGCAGGTAGACCTTGGTCAGCAGAATGAAGGGCTTTCCCCATGGGCTTCTGTTCGGAACTATCTAGCAGCCCTGAAACCTCCTCCATGGGGATCACTGGTTTGATCTGTCCTGGGGGTGGAGTGTCAGGCACAGCTGGGGATGCCCCTGGAGGCTGGGCTGCTCCTTCACCCTGTGTGGTGGTCTTTGGAGGAGGAGAGGAGTCCTCCACGTCCGCGAGTTCCAGCTGTGCCTGGGCCTTCCTTTTGCCTTTACACCCAGAGGGAACCTGCACCCACTCAGCCTTTGGGTGGTCCTCAGGTGGACAGGCTCCAGCAAGAGAAGGTGAGGGTTGGGGGGGTGGGACAGCCATGACAGGGGTATGACTAGGTGCAGGGGGCCCTGCTCCCTCTCTCCCCCCAGTTGCTGGTGCCCTCCCTGGGACTCCACTAGACTTTGTTGGGGGGCAGGGTCCCATGAGCTCACGGGTGGGCTCGTAGTTGTGGCTGGAGTGCCAGTGAGGGCATGAGGGGGGTGGGGCACCAGTGGTAGGGGCACCCCTTTTCCCAGTGGGATAAGCAGATGCCCTCCCTGCCTTGTCCATTGGGCACTCATGATGCAAGTTCCCTGGGAAATGACACCGGAAGCACTGCAGGTCCCCCAGGGTATAGAAAATCTTCATGAAGGCCCCCTGATAAGGAATTACCAGGCACCCCTCAGCCTCCAGCCACATTTCTGCCACCAGCTGGATCATGACCTGGTGATGAAAAGAGTGCACATGTGCACATGGCGGAGGCCAGGGTCTCAGCACCCCAGTGAAAGGGCTACCACCAGGGAGATAACTCTCCCCAGGGTTTGGAGCTAGGGGGGCAGGGTCCAAATGGGGATATAGGGAGGGATGGAGCCGAGGACCACCCTGGTCCCCAGTTCTTCTAGAGGCTCAAGGGGAGGATGTACTTGCTCTTCACCATGACCCTCTGCTCTACCGCCTTTTGTGCGGTGGCCTCCAAGGCAAGGAAAAAGACCCCCTTGCCATGAAAGCAGGAGGCCGCCATGATCTTGGGGGCCCCCACTACCCAAGCCAGGGCCTGTACCCGGGTCTCAGAGTGTAGGTTCTCCTGCTTGGGCAGTTGACACTTCACCCCATGCCTGCGGGTGAGTTCACGCTGCCCGAGTTGGAAGGGCTGGTGGTGGAGGGTCCAGGCGCCCCTGGCTTTGAGTCTCCCCACAGCTGCCTGTGCATAGCTGTGGTTTCCCCTGCCAGGGAGGGCCATGTTGGTGGCGCCTGAGCTAGGCTGAATGAGTGTGCTGAATGGTGTAGTGCACCTGGTCCCCTCAGGTACTGGTGGTCTAGGCTTCAGGGCAGGGCCCTTGCCCTTCCCACACCCAGCTGTGGAGGAGGCTGAAGAGGAGCCCTTCCCACTGCCCTTGCCTGATGATGGGAGAGGGGGCTTGGGAACCCCTCTGGAGGGAGGCCTGGCCTTCCCTACCAGAGTCCCACCTGCCCCTGCAGTGGAGGTTGCAGGCTTCTCTACCCCGGGAGGAAGTTGGTTGGACTCTGCCTCTGGGGTGGAGGCTGCAGGGCCATGCATCTCCTTGGAGGCTTGGCTGGGATCCACCCCATAGTGGGGGCTGGGGGAAGCTCCATGGGGGCATCTGCCTCACCAGAAGGTTCCTGCCCTGCCATTGTTTCACATGAGGCCAGGGAAGATGATAAAGAAAAACAAAATATCCCATGGGGCTGATGAATCTAGTAGGGGCAGAAGGAGGATAGGGAGGAAGGGGGTTGAAGCTCACTGAGCCACAGCCCCACAGGAAAAAAACCAAGAGGCCTATGCTTTGAGAATGTGGGAGGGTGGGGGAAGAAAAACCAAAACCAACAACAACAAAGCCACACAAACAAGGGCTGGGAAAACTTAAACTGGCTTACTCAGCCAGTTAACACACAAGGGCAAAAAAAACACACAGAGAAGGCTGCTGAGGCAGGTGTAAAAGATGGCTGGAGCAGTGGAGGGGCTTTGTCCCCTCACGCCTCCAGCCTGTCACTCAGCAGCAGAGCAGTCAGCAGGAAGACAAGTCAGGATAAGATGCAGTGAGGTAGCTCTGTGGGAGGGTAGGAGCAATCAGTTAATTAGGAAGCGATTCAGTACAGGTGTGGTGTCAGGTGGTACAACAGGGAATCTCCCTCTCATGAAAGGGGGCAGCAGCAGAAACAACGCCGGCAGCAGCAGCAGTGATGGTAGGAGCTGTCAGTTCAGCCACTCAGGGTATGCTTCTGGTGAAAGTGGCTGTGAAGGTGGGGGTAGCCTGCCAAGGCAGCTAGGGCAGGAAAGGTTTCTTTAGGCTTCAGCAATGATGGTGGGGGAGGGGCCCACAGGCAGTACATGCTCCCTCCCCAGGCTGTTCCCCCACTGTGGCTTGGCAGTGGGCTGGCCAGCAGACCAGAACAGGGGTGCAGAAGCTGGGGTATAGTGCTGGGGTGCAGTGCAGTGGAGTGGGCTCCACCTTGAGGGGGGTTGCAGCATGCAGCAGAGGACCCCCTGGGGGGGAAGGGGGCACAGCAGCCATCCAAAGCAGGAAGAGGTGCAGCCAACTTACTCCAAAAGCTCTGAGACCAATCCAGCAGCTAATAATAGCCAGAGGCAGGAAAGGGCCTGCCTTCTTCTCCCCAGAAGCTCCTGAGACCAAGCAACCAGCCACAACAGCAGCAGCCTGGGACAGGAAGGGGCATGGCTAGCTTCCTTCCAGAGGCTCCTCCCCCAGAAGCTCCTGAGAGCAAGTAGCCTTGAGCTGCTTGCCAGGGCAGCTTTTTATACTGCTGGGGACAGCACAGGTGCTGGCCCCAGGCTCTAGGTCATCCTAGCTGCAGATCTGGGAGGAGCCAGGCAGGGTTATTTTGTCCCAAGTGGCAGAATTTGCTTCACACCAAAGTGCATGTCCAAGCATGTGTGCTGAGGCACAATGCCCTGACTCAAATTTGCACCGCTTCTATTTCAGCTGCTGCTTGCATATGTGGATGTGCCCAGTGAAGCCAGAGTTGCTTGCAAAGTGAGAGGAGGGTTCACCATATTATTTTGAAGTCAGGCAGAAGGCAGGATGATTTACACCTTATAAACCAAGTCAGAAGTGCATATCATGAGCTTTTGTGAGCTTTTAATTACTTCATCAGATAAGAGAGTACCTGATTTAGTCAGTCTATATGGTGCAATTCCACCCTGTCTTCTAAGTGAGACACCTTCAACAGACTTTCTGCAAAAGACTTGAACAGTTTTGATTTCAACAAAAGGTGGAAATTGAAGGTAACGCTGAGGAGGTGTTAACTCTGAGATAAACATAACAGTGGAGCCAGGAAAGTGAACAAGCAGGTTGTCAGCTGCTTTGGAGAGAATTTAACATGAAAGACTAGGAGAGGAGCTTTGGGTGCTCAGGATCTGGAAAGACTGAAAAGGGAACAGCAGAGTATCTTTGGAGGTGCACACAGCTGTGTGGTTTGGACTGGGGACAGAGAGACTGTATAACCCCTTTGGGGAGGTAAGAGAGCTTAGAACCTCTGGCTGGTTGGCATTTGCCCCAGTAAATGCCTTTTCTGAAGAGACTTGAAATTTTGGGTAGTGTGGGGTTTCCCTAATAGGAGATAAAGTCCCTCTCTCAGGACCAGAACTGGATACTCGCTCCTTGTTTTGGGGCCATAGACTACCAGGGAAGGTGACAGGTTCCCCAACCCCCAACAGCAGAGAGCTCCCAGTGCCAGCTCCACAACCACGGGGCCAGTGCTGGGAGATAAGGATCTCCCAGCCCCGCTGCCCAATAGCAATCTCAGAGTCTAGTGACTTGGAGGTCCCTGCTGCTATGGCAGGGGGTAATTGTTCTCTCCCGGGCTCCAGTGGCAGAGCCCACCCCAGCAGTAAGCAGCTCCTGGGGGCAGGGAGCAATCTCCTCCCCCAGTGTCTGGCTGACCAGGAGCAGATTTGCTCCTGGTCGGGCACCTACACAAGCACTACTGTACAGTAATTACTCACAAGTAAATTTGCTACTTGCATTTGCATGTGGCAAATTTACTTGTGATTAGTGAGATTTACTGTGCAGTAATCAAGTGTGTATGTAGATGCACATGCTTACTGGGTAGTAAACTGTGCTCTTTCACAGTAAAGTGTTTCATGTAGATGTGCCCACTGAGTCACAAAGATTTGCTTTATCCTTTCTTAGCAATGTCACTCTCAGCTAAGATGGGAAGATATTTTAGAATATCATTGCCTGTGGATTCCAATGATTTTTTTTCCCACTCAAGGTGTGATGGAGGATACATCTGTCAACTCAGGGTTTTGTCTGACAAGGTCTTGCCTGCACCAGAAAATTTAGAAGCTATATTCTGTAATCTCCACCTGCCACCCCATAAGGACACTCATGTTTTGGTATCAGAATACCTTTTTCAGTTTCATGCAAACACCTTTCTAAGTGTCATAAGCTAATCCCAAAAAAGGATGCTCTTATTTTGGGAATAAATCTGTTCCCATGGCAGTGTAACTATAATTGCCTCTTAAAATATCCTGAAAAGCCATTTTTATGTAGAAGTGGCTGATAGAGTGAGGGATGTCATTTGACTGGAAAGCTGGGGTGATTTTAAATGTCTTTTGTTTATATCAGTTGCTCTGAAGCTCTCACAAGGTTGACAAGATGTTTAAAATGCATGCTGTAGTAAAAAGCTTTGTAATATGGCGATTGCCTAGATGATGGCAATTCTTTACTAATTGAATTTTTAAAAATTAAAGGGTTTCAGAAGCTTGTGCAATATATGCATACCTTCTTAAGGTATGCTGAGAGCAATGTAGGTACAAGTCCTTATCTGAAGTAAATTTAATGTAGCCCCACTCAAAGGAGCTCTCTCATTACACAACTCTTAAACTGACTTCTGACTTCCATTTGGGAGTCCAAGTAAAAACAGACATTGTTTCATTAGTGTGGGAATAGCTAAGTGCTCCCACATTAGCATCATATGAATTTTGGACCTCTTCCTTGCATTTTTGCCATAGTCGTTGGGAGATAGGCACCTTAGATCCTTTAAATTACACATGCTAACAATTATCTATAAGTCCACAATTTTATTATCTCTTTCAACCTGGAAGGAATCACATCCTGGGTTGAGCACTACACTGAAACCTTGGATTGTGATCCATCACAGTGACATTTTAGCTTTTTAAAAGATGGCTGTCATCCAGAGTCCATGATACATAAATAGAATTTGAAGCTTACTAAATTTGTGGGAGTGATACATCAAAGAGAGTAGGATACATATTAAATCAGTTCTAGTAGCATGTATTTCACCCAACTTGAATCAAACTTCATTGGAGTGGGTATTTTCTAGAATGTGTGCCAGGAAGTAATAAATCTCTGATGCTTGGGAATTTTTTATAGGTTACTAAATCGGATGAGCTTCAAACTGGTGAAAGGTTCACATAGACAATTAATCCTTTGTCAAATGATAAATTTGAAACACAGAAAACATCATGGGTAACTAGTGCCTCCAGTGGCCCCTCAGCAACTGTGGATGTGGTGTCCCCCGCAGCCAATCTCGCCAATTGGAGGCAGGGTCCCCCTGCAGCCAGTTGCGCCAACTGGGAAGTGCAAGCAAGGCACCTGGAAGTGCCAGTGGCACTTCTCCTGGTGCCCCCACTCCCTGCCTAATGCTCGAAGTGGGGGCACTGGCGCTCCCACCAGCCCCCCCTGCCCGTCACCTAAGCAAGGAGTGCTGGCTGTGAAGGGGTGCACCAGTGCTCTCAGGGTGCATGTGCATCCCTATGCACCCCCTATGCTTTGCCACTGGAAAACATAATCCCTGACTGATTTTGATTGCTTGTGGCCGCGTCTACATGAGATGCTTTGCTGCACAGTAGCTTGTTACTACTTCGCAGTTGTATCACAAGGCATGAACTGTGGTGAGATGCTGCTGCACAGCAGTAATGTGCTATTATGCAGTAATAACAAGCTACTGCACAGTCAGCATCACCAGGAAGCCATGCAGGGATGCTACTGCGCAGTAACGCTGGTTACTGCACAGTCAGTTAGTACTTGGGTGTGCAAGTACTAAATGACTGCGCAGTAACAACTGCACAGTCAGCATCTTATGTAGATATGACCAGTGGTTGGCAAACAAATTGAACAAAGGATTGTCTACTACAAAAAAATTAAATGTATAACCGGATATGTATTGCAACCAAAAAAAATTGATGTTTATATTGCTCTTTCTTAGAACTGTTAGAATATTGTTTCCTTTAAGCAATAACAAATTTAGTACAAACAAAACTATACTAATGTAACCTTGAGGTTAAGATTTTACATGTGCACACATGAAGTAATTTGCTATCACAGTTGCCACAGCAACTGTAATTTAGACATATAGCATAGGTAGTAGGGCATGAATAGTAACACAGAATACTGCAGCATGAAGCAATATGGGATAGAGACTTGGGGTCAGAAATTTTTGAAGTCTGTTTTTTGTCTGTATATGATTAATACTTAGATTGATTCTTCTCTGTTGACATGAATGGGAATTTCACCATTGAATTGTGTAGGAGCAAGATTAGACCTCTCAAGACAACACTAATGACCTGATTCTGCAAAGACTTCTTCTTATTTTTAAATAGCTCTATTGATTTCAGCAGAACTGCTCTTAAGTTCAGAATTAAGCTCATGTACAAGCTGTTGCTAGCTCCAGGCCTTACCAGCTCTCTGGATTATTTTCCTGTTCCATGTAATGGGAACAAATCTACTTGCCTACCTCGAAGGGATGTTGTGAGGCTTGTTTTATTTAATGAAAAGCATTTAGAAGAAGTTAAGGCAAAATACTCCTGGCATTATGTTGGGGGTGAGGGGGGGTGGGAAGGGGCAGTTCCCAGCAGTGGTTAAGGTGTGGGCTCCTTTCATCTGCATTCTGGATGTCTTGTACTAACTTAAGCCTTGGGGAGTCTCCATGCTCAGATTTCTCCACCACAAAACTGGCTTCTCAGAATTTCCTAGCAGTTGTGCATATGACTAACATTTTAAAATAAAGATTTTTTTAATGCAACTATAACAAATTATTTCTGAGTAGAACCCATATGACAAAAGGTCTTAAAAGAGTGTTTTAAACTAACTCAAGATGTGGAAGTAGAGCATCAAGTGATGCTTTACAGCTACTTAGATGAATTTGTAAGGATGTAAATACAGACTTGATTAAATTTTAGTTCTGTTCTCCTAATCATGTCACAAGTTGTACATGGAACCTTAAAACATGTCAGTTTAGAGATCCTTCATATTTAAACTATATATTCCAAAAGGTTCTCTGATGCACAAACTGGCTGTAATAAAGGAAATAAAATGGCAAATTTAATTTGGTTCCATGCCCCTAACCATAGCTGGTGTGAAAAATGTATGCACTCTAGTAACAGAACAGTTGCTAAATACTGTATGATACTGACTGGACAATTCCCCAAATTAAATTGAGAAATACAATAGTAAGTTTATAGATTTTCCATATTCTGAGTTCCTTTAGCATAGCCAAGTGTGACCACCATGTTTTTTGTTGATCTCCTTTCCAAACAAGAGACTTGGATGACATTCAACTCATAGAGAGGGGCAGCACATACAGGAATTTCTTCAGTTTGGAAGCCATCTCCAGCCTCCTTTGTATCCATGCAGGTCTTGCTTGGGTTGTTTTTTTGGAAGGGGTTTATCTACCTGCAGGGTTGACCCATCCTATCCTGCGAAACCTGCAGCCACAGGGGACCCTGCAGCCAAGTGGTCCCCTGTGGCTGTGAACACTTGGGCACCCACCACTCCCTTCTCCCCCCTGCTGCTGCCACCACCACTGCCGGCTTCTGTGGGCAGTCACAACCCTTGGTCACCAATGCCTTCTCTCAGTGGGCCCCAAAACTATAATTTACAGGGAGGCCCAAAAAACTGTGGGCAGGGCCTGTCTACATGTCTTATGTGGTGCCAGTTCTGGAGGCTTTCAAACTGTGCCTTGATTCTGGGTAGCAGCACAGAGTTTCTTAAGGACCTAGTATCACAAACCTGTCTGCAGGAGATTCCCAGAACATCAATTTTCTCCCCACTGTGCTACCACCTGCCCCAAAGAACCATCCGAGTTTGCCCTGGGATAGCTTCCTATCCCAGCAAGCCTCAACTCTACTGTTCTTATATTGAACTTTGCAGATGCAAGAAATGATTCTCTGCCAGTTTCAGGTGCTCCATCCCAATCCCCTCTCCCCCTGCCCCTTGACTTCGGACTGAGAAGAAATTATAGATTCCTCCCTCTGTAGAGAGAGTTATTCCAAAGTAATGCTTGCCCACATTTTGCATAGCAATCACTAAGGAGACAAAACAACAAAATGATTTATTAAATAATAGAAAAGAATTATACCTGCAAAACAGATCACAGGTTTGGTGACAGAAAAGCAAAACAAGTAAATTTTCTTCTCATCTGGCTACCCCTTAGCCCTCCTGACAGCTCTGCCAGCATTCTTAGGGATCAGCCTTTCTGCTCATTCTACCAGTCCTGGCACCTGGGGTCACTGAACTCCCAAGGCCTCAAAGACACTGATTCCATCCTAACTACTCCCTAAAATATCTGCAACTCAGCCCCCTCGAACCCTCCCTCATCAATGTTATTTTAATTACCCATCCAGTGCCCCCCTCCCCGAAGTTTCTGACCTCCTTGGCTACCTGGCATACCTCTGGTCTGATGCGCCATTCCTCTCGGATGCCTTTGCTATAGAGGAGCTGATTTCCCTTGTCAATGCCTTGGGTATGTGCTAAATACCTCACTTGACTGTATTACAGTTACATAAAGAAAATACAGTACATGAAAATATGAAAATTATAAAGATGAGCTTAGCTTCACACTAGCCACAAATACATCTAATAAAGAGAATAGTCATGCATGCCACATGGTGAACTCCAAAGATAACTTGGTTTTGGGTGAATCCCTGAAACTTAGATTCAGACAAACATAAAGATTTGTTCATAATACTGAGATAAATACTCAAGCCATGGTAACTCAGAGATCATTTATCATCATACTAAATTTAGCAGCATTGAGCATCCACACCTGACCAACGTTGGGGAACAATTTCATTAGACTTTATTTTAGATTTACTCTGAGCACGGTTATTATGTTATATAAATAGTAGTTAACCTACTGACTTGCCTTGATGCCAGGCCCCAACTGCCCAAGGGAGTGTTTTACTGCCGTCGACTACCTACAAACTTCATCCCTAAGGGCCAGAGTTCAGTTTCCAGTTGGGCGGGTACTTTTCAAGCTCCTAGACATACAACACAGCATCTCTTTTGCCTGTCATCCACAGATATCCAGATGGGCAGACTAGGTAAGCCAATCATTTCCCAGAACAGTACTTCAGATACTGCCTCAGTTTTCAGCAGGACAACAGGGTATCTCTGCTCCCACTGGTCACATTTCTATACAGTAACATTTTATAGTTCTCTGAACAACAGACTCCCTTCTACTCTAGTTTTGGGTTCCACTCATGGTTTCACCCATGGTTTTGGAGACTTCTTAAAGTCTCTTTAGTACATAAAAAAACCTAACTGGTCCAAAGCCTCCACAAGTTCATGAGGAGCTGAAGGATCACCTTGAGACAGCTAAATACAGCTATAAAGTATACAGATTTATGATGGCTGGTTTTGCTGTTCAACATTTAATCACACAACAGTTGCTCCAAGCTCCTATTTTCACTTGTGCTTCCTTTCCTGTTTCCTGATTTTTGCCCCTAGTCCTTGGCTCATGCCCCAGCTGCTGATATTAACTTCTGCCCTTCAGCTTTTATCTTGATTCCAGAGCATTTCCCTAACTATTTGGGTCAGACTGATAACTTCCTGTTCTCTTAAGTGAGGGCATGCAAGAGACCAGAGAAGAAAGACAAAGCAAAGGCACTTATGAGAAAAGTAAGAAAAAAAGTGACAGAGTGAAGGAGATGTAGAGACATAAGAAGGGAGGGGGGAGGATCAGAATTGAGATGCTTTAAAGTTTCAATACCTCTGCAACATCTGATGTCTCTGCATATATTAACACATTGGAATGCCTCAGAGGCTAAGAAAGTTGTTGATTAAGATCCAAAACAACAATGGGTATGACAGGAAAACACATTAACCTATATCAAAGGGAGAACCCAGAGCTGATTACCTAGATTTGATGAAGCAAACAGGAGGTAATTATTTATATTCCTTTTTTATATTTATTTTCTCTTTTGTATATTCAGACATGAAATCTGTAAGTGGGTAGAAAAGTTGTACAAGATCAAAATAAACAGAAATAGAACACTCCAAACCTAGAGGAAGGGAAAAAAATATGATTGCTTAGAGGAATGTGTTGAAGAATTAATCATGTATTTATTAAAGCATTCGCTGAAGGTTTATTTAAAGAATGTACCAACCAAAAAATTACAACAGTCAAGTCTGTGCTTAGGTACTTGCATCCACATGCAGTTATCTTTCATGACAAACACAAGTATGTCCAAGGATGGGATTTTTACACAGCAGTTCCCACAGTCCTTTGCCACATTTGATTTGGCTAATAGTATCATGAGAATGTGGAAAATTTGAGTTATGTTTTATAGGTCAGATTTTGCCATTGTTACTGAGGTTAAGTAGTATCTGAGAACATCAGAATCTAGCCTTTTGGGCTAGGGACAGCAATTACACTCAAACTGATATAAGTGATTTGAAACCAGTTCAAATCTGTAACACAACAGATGTTCAGTGCATATAAGGTAGGGGTGTGCAAAGCAGGCCCTATTTGAATCAGATTTGAATTTGGGCCAAATCAGGGATGGTGATTCAATTTGCTGATTTGGATCACTGTCTCTGATTTGATTTGGCCAATCCGAATCTGAAGATTCAATGCTGATTCAGAGAATCAGTGATTTGGACACAGACACAGCTTTAAAAGCTTTTTCTTCATACCCTGAGGTAGCAGGTGTTGCTCATGGTCGCTGCGATGCTGGGGTGCATGGAATGTTGCACCAGAGTGTGGGGGTCCCTCCATGAGCTCAGTGACAAACCTGGAAGTGGACCAGAAGTACTTTCAGTCCACTTCTGGGTCTGCTAGGGAGCATTCAGGGGCCCACCCCCGGCATTCCCCTGGCTCAGTGATCGGCCATAGGGAGACCCCAGGTGCCCCCCACCCATACCCAGGAGGCTCCAGTCACTGAGCTGGGAGGGTGTGGGGGGGCTTCTGGTTCACTTCCGGGTCTGCTGCTGAGCACACTGGGGAGCCCCCCACATTCCTGTGGGACACTCCATGCACCCCAGCATCGCAGTGATCATGAGCCTCTGCTACCTAGAGGTATGCAGAAAAAACATTTAAAGCTGTCTCTATGTCCAAATCTCTGAATCTTTCCGAATCTCTCCGAATTGATTCAGAGGGTTTGGATTTGATTCAGAGAGATTAAAGGGTCCTCTGATTTGATGTGGATTTGGAGATTCAGCCGCCAAATCAGGCCAAATCTCTGCTGAATTAAATCATGGACCGAAGCCTCGTACAGCCCTAATATAAGCTGCTTTCAAAGTGGCTGAAATCGGTTTAAGATAAACTTAAATCTATGTGGTATCAGACTTAACTGATTTAGGTTAAATTGGTTTATTGAACTTATGTCCTAGATCCCCTCCAGATTCAAGTTAACTTATGGTCTCCCAGCATCCCAGGATGCTTTCCCCCTCCTGCACACCCACCCCTCCCGTTGCAGGGTGGGCAGGTTAGCATTGGCCCATACTATCTTCTCCAGCTGAACAGGGAGTCATATTCTAGTATGCCCTGGCTTCTGGCCTGGGATACTATAGGTATGTGGCTGCATTTCTGGAATCAGAAGTGAATATCTGTTCGCTTGCTTAACAGTTCAACCTATGCAGCTTTTTGACTGTCAGTCCTTAGCCCTTATGGCTTTCTTGTCCATGGTACAAAGGTAAAATTTTGATCAAGCAGCTGCAAAACTTCACCAAGCACTGAAATTGTCTTGCAATTCTGTTTGCCAAAACCCCCTATTATTCTGGGATATTTAACTTGATTAGAACTAGTGTTTAATTCAGCTCTAATTAAAACTGTAACTTGTTCGCACTGTCACAAAATTTACAAGGCAAATTATTATGTGTATCCTAGTCATTTACATAATAGGATTCTGCATTTATTTTTATTAGTTTTCAGTTTATTATACAAAATACCTGTCATGGTGCAAGCAATGAAGATTGCCAGATATTTTAATATTTCAGCTGGATTACATTACTTTCGGTAACTGAATAAATTATTGTAAACCAATAACAATCTGTTTTTTCTTTTTTTTAAACCAGAGTTTGCATGTACGTCTTATCTAGACATATTCAGAAATGAACAAATCTTTTGGTCTAAAGTCATAATGGAATAAGTAGCATTCTTGCTAGAAGTTATTTGCAGGATTAATTCCACTGTAATTCCTAGTTTTCACTGCTGATAACTTTTACAGTGATAAAAAATTATTTTGGCTTGAAATGTTGTGTAAATACTATGGTGGTAGATGCAAACAAAATACCTTGGTAGAAATGGCTCAACCATAGTTTTAACCTAAAAATGTGTAGAAAAATGTAAAGCAAATCAAACAAATTACACATCTCTTTTAAAAAGTTACGTCTCTCTCTGTGTCTTTCCTTCTCAAAAGCAGTTGTGAAGAGATTGGTTTTCTTGGGAATTGGTAATAGACTACTGAGCCTTTTGTATCAAGGCTAGCAGTTTCATTGTTGTTCAAATCAGAGCTGATGGTTACACAGCTGAGAGAATTTCTCACTGTGGAGGGTATGTACCCTGCCTTGAATGATTTGCTGTTCAGAGTACAATTCCTACCCTTGATGTACTGGCAAAAAAGGTCTTTTCAAAAAAGGCAATCTGATTCCTTATGCCCCTTTCTGGGTATTTTGAGAATATTGTTAACCCATCTAGTCATCTTCTCCAATCACCCTGACATTTCTGATTGTACTAGAATGGAGGTGACCAAAATCATAAATAATTGAAAGCATTGTCACAATGATACATTGCAGCAAACCTATAAGAGACATTATGATGCATTACATCTCTGTAGTAGAGAAACATTATGCTGTTAATATGGCTATAATCTGAAATACAGATTTAAATAAATGATGAAAATGTTAATCTGTATATACAGTAGAGAGTTTAGTTGTAAAACATTAATAGTTTGGCAATTTCAAATTTCCTTTCAAATTCCAGAATAAACAAATTCAAAGGACAGGACTTAGTGTAGCTATTCACTTTGAGGCAGAGGATTAAGTCATACGATTCCTATTATAATTAATGGAAATTGATATAGTTAACCTCTGATGAGGTATCATACTGCACTTATGTGCTTCTGAAATTATTTTATTCAGAAGTACTATAACTAGTTGGGGAGGAACACATTCTAAAATGCCCTTCTGTGAAAATAAAAATACATGGAGAATGATTTTCCTTCAGTTGAAATCTTTCAATTATTTAGGGAAAAGTAGTACAAAACCTGATCATTTCAGCTTAAAATGTTTTTGAGGGGAGGAGTTTTCAAGACTTGATTTTTTTTCCAAAGAAAATACTATTTTTCGGCCAGTTGTAAAATGGACACAATATTGGATCCAAAACCTAATGCATTTTGAACTAGAATTTGAGGCTGAACCAGGTTCCGGAATGTTAAAATTTTTCAATCTTGTCTTCTGGCATTTTGTCCTAAAGTGGCAGAAATCTTGCAAGATCAACAGTAATTTAATGTGGTTAAAATAATAGTCTGTTTAATGTGTCTCTTCTATGTCTTTTTTTTCTTTCCCTATATACTGTTTTTTAAACCCTGTAGTCTGCAAAATCTGTACAACATTTTTTTTATTTATTATATAGGTATAATTATACTGGCATTTTAAAAGTGATAAAATAGCAATCTAAACTGTGGTGTAGACACTCATATTCTAGCATGCCAGTGGCTTTGATTTAAATTAAACTCCTCCTCATGTAGTAGGCAAGGATTTTGGGGCTGATATCTTTTATTGGACTAATTGCATGGTTGGGATAGACTTAGACAAGCCTTTGGGTAATATAGTACCTTTCCTTAGGTATCTGGGAGAGAAGGCAAGAGGCAGAGTTGTAGTGAGCTCCTTCAGTGCCCAGGGAAGGGATGGGGTCACAGCTTTACTTGCCCTGGCTCTTTGCACTCCGGAGGCAGCTTCTACTGCTGCAGCTGCTGCTGTAGCAGCATGGGTTGGGCTGCGGCAGCCCAGCAGCATGAGGTGTCCCCCTTGTGCCTGTAGCAGGGACAAGCTTTCATGCCCAGTGCAAGCACCAGCTTGCCCCCGTCTATGGGTCCACCACCCGCTTCACTCACCTGCCATGCCTTTATGTAATAATAATTTCAGAAGTACATAAGTGCAGTATGATACCTCATCAGAGGTTAACTATATCAATTTCCATTAATAATAATAGGAATCGTATGACTTAATCCTCTGCCTCACAGTGAATAGCTATACTAAGGCTTGTCCTTTGTAACTGATGTAATAATTAGGCAGGAGGCTGCCCATTATACACTCTGATACTGGGGGGCTATCCACAGGTCTGTTCCATCCCTACATTGTGGCCCAAGCCTCGCAGATGGCATTTTAGGCAGCTAACTCAACCATCTTCTTTGCCCATTAGCTGTGGCCCCTTCCCTGGGACCTTTGGCTTCCCTTTAAACCCTGGCCCCATCTCAGGCCATTTGGGACCCTGAGCTTATTTGCTCTATATGGGTATCCCTTGCTGTGAAGCACCGGAGGATACTCACCTTGGCCACAGGCATAGGTCTGGCCAGAATAACACCTCCACGCTACTGTGGGAGCTCCCAGTCTGCCTCATTTTACTACCTCATCAGGTGAGGCGGATTGGAGGGAATCCGTGGCTGGGTCAACAGCTGGGGCCAAGCAGGGAACCAGGGAAGAACAGGGAAGTGAAGGGAGAAGATGGCAGGCAGGTAAGACAATTGTGATACCCAGCCTGAGACTGAAGTCCCTGGGAATGGGACAAGAGACCAATCGGGTCTCAGAGGCTCAGAAGAGCTCTCACTAAAGAAAAGAAAAAGGAGAGAGAGAGAGAGAGAGAGAGAGGAATGGACTCTCTCTTTCTGTTTGCTCTGTTTTGTTTGTGTGTGCTGATTAACCACTGCGGGCAGCCAATTAAACTGGGCACGGCAGCGACCAGAGGAAAAAAAAAAGAAAAAAGAAAACCCCATTTGCTGGTGGCGCCGCGAGTCAAGTGCCTGGGAGAAGACAGGTAAAGCCAAGGGAAGGGATAGGGAGAGAGAAGAAATGGATGCTCTCCCTCAGCTTACTTTTTTTTGCATGTGCTGATTAGCTGCCGCAGGCAGCCAATTAAGCCGGGTACGGCAGCAATCAAAAGAAAAAAACCTCAATTTACTGGTGATGCCAAGCGTCAAATGCCTTGGAGATGACAGGCAAAGCAAAGGGGGTTGTCCTAGTCCCAACAACCAGGAAGGGGACTCAACGTGCCCAATAAATCTTCCTTTTTTTTTTTTTTTGGTCTTTCTGTTGCTCTCTCTGTTTTTCACTGATGTGGAGTTCAGGGGTATGAAACAGTGGTGAGTCATGGTTGAGGCGGGGAAGTCACTACCCCTTTTCTTTTACAACCTCAAAACACTGAAGTCGTGCCAGGCAGGAATAGAGAGAGAGTGAGAGCCCCAACCAGACCGACAGGGTCACGACGCACGGGAGCAGACTGGTGAATGTCAACCAGACGCAAAGGCATGTGTCCATATCCGGTGACTACCTGGCCCTTTTGATCCCTATCTGGGTCCTGGCCTCTGCATTGACCAGTCAGGTCCCTCAGGTTGGGTCTAAGCCTCCTGCCTGCACTCAGGGATCAGGGTCCCCCATTCCTGGCTCAGGTGCTTCACAAAACATGCCTAGCCCTGGAGGATCACTCATCCCACCAGGCTCAGGTGCTTCAAGAAGCTTACCTGGCCTTCCCTGGATTAAATGGCTCAAATTATCCACCCAGAGGTGAGGACTGGGGTTAAGGCACCCCTACCCACCTTTCACGAGGGTTGTAACTGGCCTGGCATTTCCTGGGGACTCCTGCACCACTGGGCGCCCCATCAGACCACCCACTCCTAGCAGGGTGCAGTTTTAGGTCATGCCCAGGACCAGAGCCTCCTACCTACAAAATTCCCATGCAGCAGCTCAGCCAGACAATGTTTTTCATGTCACTCCCAGTAGCAAACTACTCTTGTTTATATAGGCAGCCAGAGCTCTGATATGGCTGCTCTAATGAAACACCTGCTGAATGCTTGAGCTAGCCCTTAAAGTGGCAGACAACACTGGTGCTCTGCCACAGTGCCCTGTTTACTTCACAAGATATGCTGGTAGGTGCAGGGTGCCACCTCCTGTGGCAAGGATTCCCTTGAGAGAGTGCCATTCTATGAGCCTGCCTGGCTCCAATGGGTGGGCAGCATGGGGTTACACCCATTGTGGCACACACTCCAAGGGGGAACTTTCTCGTACCCAATCATAGTTGACACCTGGGGCTGGTGCTCCCTTCCTCCCAGCCAGTGCAGACAGATTCCCCTGCAATGTAAGATTAACTGGAGGAATCCCTTATATTTGACTAATGGTGTCCACACAGAACAACTGTACAGTTATATGTCTCCTAATCCAAGTTCTGACAAGTGGAACCTTCCTTGTTTCCTCTCTCCTGCAAATGCAATCCCCTTATCTGGGCAAATCCAGATTATGTGTGGTTTCACATAAGGGTAGCAAGAGCCTTGTATGCATTATTTTTCCTCTTAGCCGTCTATAACTAGTGTACAGTCTCAGCAGTATTACAAAGGTAAATAATTTAATAGAAGAACTTGGTATTAATAAATTTGTCACATAGTTTCATCCTAATTATAGGTTTGGTAAATTGCTATTGACTGTTGTGATATTCACTTAGAAATTATTATTATTACTATAATGGGGTAATTATACCACTCCCTAGGTTATGTAATTTAGGTATAGATTACAACATGATAATTAGTGATCTACCTAAATTGGGGCAGAAGTTTGTGGTGCAACAGTGCCTTTAATTTAGCTCTTGTTGCCTTTCAGCCCAGCACAGGGTGGCCAAGAGGCAGTTAACACTGCTGCTTTTGCCTCAGCATTGGGAGCATGAATGAAGGCATGGTAAAAAAACCAAAATTAAATGTGTTGCTGTGCCATCAACTTCCACCACAATTCGGGTATATCCCTAGCTATAGTTTTATAGCCACAAAAGAATGGTCCTTTGTAGAAAAGCCCTAGAAACTTTGGCTATGTCTGCACCACTTCCCCAGTGCCCCCTGGAGTATGCCAGAGCTGGAAATGAGGCAGTGAAGTTGCTTTGGGAGCCTGAGACATAGTTAGGCAGTTTTGAAGCATGTTAGGCAGTGGTAGCAGTTGCTATTTTTGTGCCCCTTGTTCTTTCGGTTGGTACCTAGGGTTGGTGCCCATCTTGCTCTTGCCCCTGCCCTTAGTTACACAATTGCTTCGGGTACCCTTCTGTTGCTGCTCCCTATTGCTGGAGACTGATATCTTGAAAGTGTTGGCATAGGTGCCCATAGAGCAGCTGCACTTCCTCCTTTCTGGATTTTGTGTGCAGAGCAGGAGCAGATAGATGAGGTGTGCTTGAACCATGCCCTTGGAGCCCTGGGAAAGTAGTATAAACATACCGTTTGTGCATGTGTGAATGAGTGAACCTTTCCATCACTGATGAGGCCCCAAAATTTTTACTGTATAAAGTGCAGTTATATTTTTGCAAAATAATAGAAGTTAGTTTTTCTTTTTGTTTGTTTTGGGCTAATACCCAGAGCTACTCTTTTTCCTGATGGACATTTTCTTCCCATGGTCTCAAATCATCCTTCCTTCTTGTGACTGGGTGACCCAATCAGGTACCCTTTTTCCCAGTCTGGTCTTAGTCCTCCACCTCTCTCACTTGCCACACTTTGTTCGTAAAGAAATAAACAGAAAGGGAGAGGTCAACAATCATATGGTATGGGACTGGAATGTATGTATCCTGGCTTTAGCCATAAGGCTCTGCGTCCTCTACACCCTGTCCACACTACACCTGTTGGAGTTGGTAACGATGATTTACTTTGTCATTGAACTTTTTCCTCGAGCAAGCATGCAACATGCCCCAGCTCATGCACTGTAGAAATGTGGTTATCTTAACATGGATATTCCCTCTCAGAGAAGTGAAGGGTTCTGTCTAAGTCTATTACTTATGTCCTGGAAGGAATCTCAATTATCCTTAGCCAATATAGCCCCCTCCCAGTTCCCAGAGGGTGGTGGGGCATAAGATGACCCTCTCTCTCTCACAGGCTCTCCTCAGTAAAGAAGTCACCTCTTTGTTTACCCACACCTTCTTTACAGATCCAAAAAGGGACTGGGTCTGGCTCAGCTTGTCTCCTTTCTCTACAAGTCCCAGCTCAGACATACTTCTGTCTTCTTTCTAATAAAGTGACCCCTCATGGCCCAGCCACTGTTAGCCAGCTCTTGTGAAAACTCACTCACTTTTCCTTCTCTGGCTTCAGGTGCTCCTCCATGGTATGGGCTTTCTGGGTCCTCAGTTCCCCTCTGTGTCTCTGCACAGATCTCACAGAAGCCCTATGCTGTTCTGGCTCCTTCTCCCCCTTCCCAGAGGATCTGTGCCCTGGCCAGCTTTCTACCCGGCCTTCCAGGCATTCGGCCAATCAACGCTGGCTCCCAGGATGATCCACCCTGTGTGTCAGTGCACCCATCCACTTTCCCAGCGGTGTCCCCACTGTGCAGCTGTCAACTTGTAAGGTGCTGGATAACTCAGCTTTTACTGTATATATAAATAAGAGCTTATAGTCCACTGTAACCCCCAGGTGTTTCTCTGCACTATTGTATCCTGCCAAGTCATTCCCCCGTCTGTATTTGTGAATGCAATTATTCAGGACTTTGCACTTGTTCTTAATAAATTTCATCTGATCAATTCTGATCCAGTTTATCTAGGTCATTCTGGATGGTACCCTCTAGAGTATCCACAGTTGCACCCGATTTGGTGTTGTCTGCAAATTTACTAACTGTGCCCTCTGCCCCATTGTCTGAATCATTAATAAAATGTTGAACAATACTGGACCCAAGACAGACCCTTGGGGAACCCCACTCAATATCTCTTCCCAATTAGACTAAGCCATTGATGTCTACTTATTGTACACAAGTTTTGTATTCACCTTACAGTTCTTTATAGTTTAATTTTCTACATAAAGTCACACTTTTGATTTGTGTTGCAGGGGGAGGGGTATGTCCTCAAAAATATTTGTAAACTCACAAAAGATCAGATTTTGATCTGGTGCATTACTTGTAAGTGTGGATAATATCTGAGGTTCATTTAGTTATTCTGCATTTATACCAGTGTAAATGTGCTTAAAACATGGCTGTTAAGCATGGAAGGGCAGTGATTTTTTTTCAGTGTCTCACATGAGCATACATATTTATAAGAGTGCTCATTGTATCCAGCTTTGAATGTATACAAGGAAATTTGATTCTGCCGACTTTTTTACATTGAACTTTATTTTAAGAGCACTTACACTGAAGTGAATATGAATGCTTGAAAAATGAGATACTATTCAGCATAAAAGTGGCACAGTCTAGTCTTTAGAATTGTTTTGAGCTGATTGTTTTTTAAACTCTTTGTATAGATTAATCTAATACAATCAGTGGAAGAAAACATAAAAGAATATAACTTCTATTTATGCTTGTAAAGATTTTCTTCACATCACTTTATGTCACTGTATTGTCATATTGTATTTAATTAATTTGTTATAGTCTGATAACAGGGTGTGTTTGAAGAAAAGATCTCTGTGAATCTTATTATGAAAGATTTTTCTGAATTTGCATAGCCTTTGCCAAGAGTTCAGCAGGTCCATTAGGGTTACAGGTTACCTTTAAAGCATATTGAATCTGTATGTAATGCTGTCATAAAGTTAGAACAGTTTAGAGTAGTGTGGCGGAATGCCGGGCAAGCGGTTCCGGCACCGCTTAGGGGAGCCGCGGGCTTTGCGGAGCTGTGCGAGCGCGCGGCTTGTGTGGCGGGATTGAGGTAGCTTTATAGCCGCCCTCGAGGTTCGCTGAGTTGGCACAAGTAGACGACTTAGAGTAAGTTGTTAGTGTTCCTTAATCTATAAGGTGTCCGT
>NW_017728913.1:19894832-19904572 GCF_001723895.1 Crocodylus porosus | reverse complement strand
TGTTATCTAAAACATGCACAACTATGTCTTGTCACTAGCGGGCCTGGGCATGGCCAGGAGCTGGGACTCTATCCTTCATCTGGGGTGCGAGAGGAAAGTGGGGATAGACAGTGGCATGCAGCTCAGAGGAGGAGAAATCACCATGGAACTGTAGCCTCTCTCAGTCTGCAGCAGCAGGAGCCAACTAGTGCCATGGGTGGGAAGGGAAAAGTCTTGAAAAAAAACCTGATTGAAGTGAATGGAAAGGGGGAGAAATAAAGAGGCATGAAAAAAAATGTAAAAAAATAGGACCAACATTTTGCACATTTCACTGAACTGAGATTTGATCAGGGGAGAGGGGAAAGGGTGGATTAGCACTTTCCCTCAGGCAGAGCTGAGACCCAGTAGGCTTGTTACATGCTGTGGGGGGGGCGGCCGGCTTGGCGCACCGTCCCCTCCCCCTTGGGAACTGCTTCCCGTTCGCCAGGTGTCACCTCTGTACTTTGTCCGCGTCCGGCTTTCCTGCCACGACCTTGATGTTGAACGGTTCAGTTTGGATTATCCGGTGCGCGCCAGTCCAGAAGTGAGAACGTGTGTCGACTCGGGGTCCCGCGTCACTCTGGGCTCCTCCACCCCTACACCCTCGCCCGTACCACCGGGGTCTCGTGGCCGCCTATCTAGGCTGGCCGCCTCAAGATGTTTTTCCCATGCTTCCTCCTAGTGGAGGCAGATTAACTGAACAGTCCCAATCAGGGATTTCCCTTTCAGAGGGGTACTTGCTTCCTCCCCACGGCTAAGTCAGTGTCCCTTGGTGGATGCAGGGTTAATACCCCCCCTTGTCTCTTTCCTGGGGAGGCTCCTCCGCCCCAATTGGGGATCCTTAGGCAAATACCACTCCATGCTGCTGGAGCAGCAGTCCCACCGGGGTGCTCCCCTACCGCAGCTTAGCCCGGGCAGTCCTTTGCCGGGGCCAGCTGCTCCCGGCGGCGTTGAACAGTCTGCGGCTACGTGCGGCCGGCTTTCCGGGCTCACCAACTCCGCTGGGGCCTACCCTTACCCCAGAAGGTCCTGCAGCCACTGTGGGCGCCTCGCATCCACTCCTGTCGGCTCTCTCCGGCCGCTGTTTTTCCTCTCTCTCCTTCCGGTCTCGCCGCCCCACTGTCCAGGTCCAGCGCTTCCTTTATGCCGGTAATGTGGGTTCCGGCTCTTCCTTCCTCCAGGCACCTGAAAGAGGTGGGTTTCCACCCGGCGCGTTGGGCCTGTGGGCGCGGGGCTAGCCCCACTGTGTCAGGGCAGGGAGACTTGGAGCTTGCTGGCTTCTTTCCTCCCTCACACATGCATACCACAATGGGGCAGTGCTAAGACCCAGTGGGCCTGCTGTATGCTACATCAGAGTACAGCTGAGACCAGTGGGTTTGCTGTATGCACGCTACACTGGAACGGAGGTGAGACGAAGTCCGAGAATGGCTTCCATTCTCTGGTTTATTGTCTTCACAGAAGTAGGGAGTAGGACTGTTGTTGCTGTGCACACAGGGGTGCTAAAGCAAACATCAAACTGGTGATCTGTATGTGGGTGCTCAGAGTGGTCAGGGTGTACTCTTTTGGGCAGGAGAGGGTGTTGGCTTCAGGCCAGCACAACCCCCATGAACAGTAGAGTTCAGGAGGGTTGAAAATTTGCCCATAGAGACAAGAAGTGGGAAGGGCTGTGAATGGGATGCTGGAAGGATGTTAGATTATTTTATCACCCCAGACCCTACTAACAATATCCTAGAATGACTTAGGTTAAAACAGATAAAAAATAATCCTCACCTGAAGTGGCATAACTTTGAAGCATTTAGAGCAGTGGTTCTCAACCTTTTTCCTTCCGGGACCTATTTGCAAAGATCCATGGCCTGTCCTAAGCCAACCTCCAGTCCCTGGCTTCTCTGGGCCATGGTAATGTCCCCTTCACAGTGCTGCCGGAGGGGCCCCCATCTGTCCCCATCCTATTTGGGCCAGAGCACAGTGGCTGTGGTGGCTCCAGCTCATGCAGGTGATTGCAAAGTGAGTCCAACCCCGGCATGGGCTGGAGGTAGGAGGAGGAGAGGCCTGTGGCACCCCCTCTGCCCTGAGCTGGGGCTTCTGTGCTATGCCAGGCAGCCTGGTCATGGCTCATCCCCACCCCCTGAGCAGTGTCTCCTGGCTGCCCTGCTCCTGTAAGCATGGGCACCAGCCCTAGGGCCACCAGCCCAGCCATGCAGCTCTCCCCCACTGGAAGGGGCAGGCACCATCCTGCTGCTCCTCTGCCCTGCTGCAGCTTGCGACCCTTTGAAATATTCTTGCTACCCACTCTTGCGTTGTGACCCACAGGTTGAGAAATGCTGATTTAGAGGGTACTGAGCATGGGTTTACACCCTTTAATGGGAGAATGCTCCCATTTTAAGTGCCTTTATGATGTTTTAAAGGTAAATAGTAACACCACATTTAGTTAAGTACTTTTTGAGCTTTGCTAGGAAATTAACACCTCAAGATGATATTGCATCATTTAATAGGAGGAAGAGCAAAATGGGATTATAATTTTATAATCTATAACACCCACATAGTAAAAAGAAAGAGTTATGTTGTTGCTCATGTTTAATTTTTCATTAAAATATCTCAAATAAGTTTAGAGTCAAACCTCTAATGCAAAAAAACATAATGCTAAAGGGCTGAAGTGTGTTGGCAGTAAGAGCTTGATGTGCTATAACTGGCCATGGAGAATGCTATGCAGTTATGCAGATAGACTAGTGACAAATTCCCATACACAGGGGAATCACCCCCTTCTGCATTCCACTTAGCTTGAAAAAGGATACTATGCTATCTGAAAGCTTGCTAGAAACATCAATTCACCTCCAAGTTGGTCTAATAAAAGATATCAACTTGAACCAAAAGACTCTGTTTATCATGCTGTTATGCATGCATTTAGCCATGTGCATGATTAGGCCCTAAAGTAAAACCTTTCAAAAAGCAGCATTTCAAGAGTGCTGAAGCTTAACTCTCCTGCTTCAGTACATCACTAATTGTAGTGAAATGGAGTAAAAGCTGGTTTGGTCAGAATATTTTCTGTACACAATAAATTAACTCTGCAATATGGTTTCTGATTCACTAGAGTTTCAGATGAGTGAGCATCAGACTTTAAACCCACAGAAGTTTAAAGGATGATCTTCCAGCTGTGTTTAAGCCTAGTTTCCTTTGTGTGTGCACTGATTTGAACCTTTCAGATTTGGGGCATATTGAGCAGTCTTTAGAACTGAAGGCCTTGTCCTACCTGTTTTGTGCCTAGATACGTTGAGCAGCAATTGCATGTACTCCTGTATCTCTGTCCTGATTTTTCTCAGATGACAGGCAAATTCTTTTTTCTAGGGATATTCAATACATGGCCTTTCCACTAAAATGAATGTTTTATTACAGTGATAGGAATAATGGAGCAGTACTATATTGCAGGAAAAAATCAAGCAAAAGGGCTGAGCAGTCAATTTTCAGTCTTAAGTGAAGAAAATTCAGAGTATTAATTAAAGACACAAACACTTTTTACATCTATAACCATAATGAAGAAGCTTTAGATGTGTGAGAACTAAGTAATTTAACACAGATGTTAAATTAAAGAGCCAGGGCCAAAAGAAATAAAAAAAATCATAGAAGTAAAGTTGGTTGGAAGCACAATAAAAAGATTAATGAGAGATGATAGCTATAGCCACCTAATGGTATGATTAAATGTCAACTCTATTTCATTAAAATTTTGATTTCTTCAAGTAGAGGTAGTCAGTCATTTCTTAGGCTGTCACACATAATGCACTGTCTGATTTGTGCTCTTTACATCCAATTGATCTGTCTTTTGCAATATTTGTTCTTGTTCGTATACAAGGCAGATGCCAGTCAAAGCAAACGAGTGTTCTCCAGAAGAATGCTATCCTGATGGACCAATTGGATATGAGCAAAACCACTGAGTGATTTCCAGTGTAAAAAGAAAATGTAGGTCATACTATAATAAAGTCTGCTGGGGGAAAATTTAGTTTTTGTCCAGTACCTGTAATGAAAACATAATTTTGATTATCAGTCTTGAAAAGGCTATCTCACAAACAAACAGTTAATCATGAGCAAGCAATTGGCATGAGGAGCATACTTATATAGACCATGGGCTAGATCTCCAGCTTGATTCAAACAGAGATACATAAATTTATTCAAAAAGAAAATCTGGCCCACATTTTTAACCTAAAACTGATAAAAGAAATTGAAATGGCAGATTTTAATATTTTGGCTGCCTCCAGTTTTGTGAACACATTAACTGCATTTGCAGAAGTTAGTTGCCTGACGTCTCTCACACTGTCCTTACACATTGTATGGGAGACAGCTAGATGTTGCTATTTATCATTGTAGTCAGTTGTCTTTGATGGCTGGAGGCTGCATGTAGTTCTTTAATAACTGTCCTGGAGTTTTTGTTGATAAATATTGTATTTCTAACTTATCAAGATTGCAAGATGTCTATTTTACAATTGTAATGATCGTAACTGAGAGAGAGATATACATTTGAATTACAGTAGACATAACAAACATAAAACATAAGAAAATAACTTAAGTCTTAATATCCGAACAGACTGATTTGGGATTTTGGGGGGGGGGGGGTATTTTTAGGCCTTTTCCTGCTACAGTTTTATTCCATATTTGTGCTGATATAACTCTATTGATTGCAAGAGTTATAGCAAAAGTAAAACTGTAGTGTTGTAGTGGCAGGGTTGTCAACTGTCCATAAATTTATGGACACTTTGTAAATAACCAGGCTAAAAATGCTGAAGCACAGACAGAGTATAGCAGCACAACTTGATGTCCAAAAGGGAGCATAGCACCCTACAGGGAGCTCTTCTCAGGCCCTTGTAGCCCACAGGACTCTCCATAGCTCCTTCCCCAACCCCCAACCATGTGTTGATACTAGTGCTGGTGCTGTCTTCCATCTGCCTATAACACTGGTGGGTAGGAGATAGGTAGACAGTGGCCCTTCTTTTGGAGGTCTGGCCAGGATGAGGGGAGTGGAGCTTGCAGGATCATGCTGGGTAGTGAGCTGGGGTGGGGGGCAGCAGGGTTCAGGGTGCTTTCACGGGTACCACTGGGGTAGGGGCAGCAGAGTGTAAAAGCAGTCAAGTAGGGTTTCCAACCCAAGAATTATTATTATTATTTTACAGATAACCTGCAAATTTTTTACTGACAGACAAAAGTTTTTACTTTGGTTTGAACCCGGCCCTTGCTCAGGGTCTGGTAGAAGGGTTCAATTTACGTTATGTAGAGCATATATCAGTAAAAATATGCCAGTAAAAAAGGTTTGTTGTCAGTAAAAAGTTTTCAGATTGTCAGTAAAAAATTATCTTGGATTGGCCAACCTGAGCAGTCGGTGAATTAGGATCATCGCATTTTTAAAAGGACACTATATATTAAATTGTACTTACTGTCATGATTTTCACTGTAGATTCCAAATGCAGTGAAAAGAGCAAAAACCAACAGGGCAAATAGAATCATTGCCATTTCTAGTTCAGTAAATGGTGAGCCCATAAGATAGACCTTCCCAAGATCTGTTGAAAATGGAAAAGAAAAATATGCTGTAGCATTTTGTAACACCTACATCTTCCCTTAAAAATCGTAAGTAATTAGAGAATGGTACCTAAGATACTACACTTATTTTCTATTCTAAATTGTAGGATAAGAGCATAACATCCTAATATTACTGTGCATACCAATGAGGTATGTCTCCTGTTATGCACAAAGTCAGACTAGATCATCATCATAATTCATTCCAGTATTAAAATAATAATTTCTAATTTACACTCTTAAAAGAAAAAAAATAAGCAGCTAACTATAGTAAACCAGCTAATAATATTGGTAATCCAGCAGAAATTTGTGAGACTAACTTAATGAACAAATTTCACCCAAAATGTAGTCTTCAAGTTCTAACAAAACCATGACTGATGGCAAACCAAAAGGAATACCTTAAAAAGACCATATTATTGGCACAAGAACCCTTATGTGAAGCAAGGGTAGGAAGGGCAATAAGGACCCAGCATAGCTATGTCACAGGGGCACTCAGATGCCCTGTTCCTAAGAAGGGAGAAGGGCAGCTGCCAATCTTCAGGGCAGCTCAGGTGCCGGTTGCTGGGGCAACCGCACTGGTCAGGTGACCAGAAGGGGGCAGGGCTGGGCCTTTATAAACAGCTCAGGCCAAAGCCTAGGGAGTAGTTCCTCCCTGACAGGCCTAAGGTGCTCTGCTCTGCTCTGCTCTGCAGCAGAGCAGAGCAGAGCAGAGCAGCCTGACCGCCTGAGCGGCTGCAGCATGGTACGGGGTGGAGAGAACCCTCATAGGGAGGCTTGGAAGGTGAGCCATGGTGGCACAGCAATTACGTTCTAGCCAGGAGGCTTATTTTGAGTTATAGCCAGTTGGCTCATGGATTTATGTTCCCTGTTTGTTATTGTGTAATACCAGAGGACCAGGTGAGGCTGTAGGGGAAGGAGGAGGCCTCAGGGGAACTCCCCAGTAGCGTGGGGGTTCCTGGTGCCCTGTTAGGGCACAGCGAGTGGTGCCAGGGAAGGCACAGTAGTTTGGTGCCGGGGTGGTGCTGCAGTTGAGGGTGTCTTGATCCCAGCCCCGTGTGCAGGGCGATATCAGAACAGACCCCAGTGGGGTACTGGCAAAGCCCAGTGGGGCATAGGCCCAAAAAGGCAGGTCTGGGGCCAGGTAAGGCTAAGGCTGCCTGAGCCCCAATTCAGAGAAGGCCCAAGAAGGCAGGTCTGGGGCCAGGGAAGGCTAAGGCCACCTGAGCCCCAATTCAGAGAAGCCCAAGCAGGGCGGCCCGGAGCAGGCGCGTACTGAGAGACGGCCCCGGAGCGGGCGCGTACTGAGAGACAAGGCCCGGTGTGAGAGAACATTCGGGCAGAGGCCTTTTGAGAGAGCCTCTGGGGAAAGTGTATGGGCAAGATAATGTCCGGAAGATCTGCGAGGCTTGGGGCATGCTAAAGGGGAGGTTGGAGGCATGTGTAGCCCATAAGACAGGGGGTGCACCAGGTCACTCTGTACAGAGTAGGAGCCCAGACAATCCTAGCACCGTGTCCAAGGGGACAGAGAGGCAGCCTCCCATATATTACAGCAAGATGTGGCGGGCAAGAAAGAGGGTGCTGGATTGCCTACTTGGCACAGTAGGGGGCGCTAGAGAGATCACAGCCGCTCCTAGGCCCCACTCCGTGACAAAGTGGTGCATTGGCTGGGAAACTGGCTGTGCACAGGGAAGAAACCCGTGTCCCCTTTAAAAGGGGAAAATTGAACCCAAGGCTAGGCTGATAGACAGACGTTATAGAAGGGGGATTTTCCCCAGCTCGCCAGGGGGAGATGAGTAAAAATACCCATTGCCCAGAAGTCCTTAGCAAGACTGAGGCCCTGAACCAGAGAAATGAGGTCAGGGTTGTCATGGCTCAGGATGGGTTTATGGAGGGTCAGGAAAAATTCCTCTGGCAACTTAGGATTGAAGAGCTGACTGAAAGGGTAGCCCAGCTAGAGCATGACCTAGCCCTAGCAGAGGCCCAGAAGAAGGGGGCTGAGGCTAAGGTTGCAAAGCTAGAGCGGCTGGGAAAGAAAGAAAAGGGAATAAAAGAAATTAGGCGCCTGATGGCGGAGGAGGCAGAGAAAACTAGGGAACTAGAACGGCTGTTTACCCAAGAGGCCCAGAAGGGTCAAGTCAGGGAAGAAAAGCTGCAGAGGATGCAGGCCGAGATGGAGGCCTGGATGACACAGTCTCCAGAAGCCTGCGTAATTCCGGCAGGGGAACAGCAGGAGACGCAGCAGAAGTTGGAGGTAGCCAGGGGCGTGATAGCAGTCCTGCAAAAGGAAGTCCACGCCCAAGTGGACCAGATAGAAGGTCTCCATGAGGACCTGGAGAGATGGCAAGTGAGATGCTTGGGGGCCGAACGTATAGTTGATCAGCTGCAGGAAGAACTAAGTGAAAGCTGTACCCGGACAGACGAAAATAACAAGGTGATTGCGCGAGAAATGGATAAGGTAAAAACTTTTATGGTCAACCTTGAAGGGGAACTAGCAGATTACAAGAAAGAGAACAATGTGTTAAGGGTTCAAGTACAGAGTCTGAAGACAGAAAATGAACATATGAGGGAACAGGCTCAGTCTCTGGAGACTCTCCTAAAAGATGGTCAGGATAGAGAGACAAGATTAGCTGCAGACAAAGAACAGCTACAGGGGGAGAGATGAACCCTGGAGGAAAAGATACAGGGGCTGTGGGAGGCCAATGACCAGCTGGCCCTGGAAGTGCGAGAGATCAGGGAAGCTGAGGGGCTAAAAGAAATGACCCTAGTGGAGCGGGAAATGCAGACCTTAGAGATTATGAGCCCATTAAGGCAGAAACTGAGAGATCTTGAACGGCAATTAGCCAGGGAAAGGAAAGCTGTTGAGGTTGAGTTGAGCGAAAGAGAGATGCTCATGAAGGTACTACACCAAGTTGAAGCCAACGTGGAGGATGCATGGCCTAAAGTCGGGCAAGGCCTAGAGAAAAAGGGGTGTCCCATTGCAGAGAATCTGGAAGACCCTAGAGAGGGAGCTGGACCAGAACAGCCAGGGAGAAGTGCTTAGGAAAAGAGCTTCTTAACCGAGGAGGCCTTAAAGAGGGAGGCTCTGGCAGCAGCTCAGGAATATTGGGACCTCAGATGGGACCAGTGGCGGGAACATCACGCCCAAGAAATGAGACAGTTAAGATGCCAATTAAGAGAGTTATCCTTACTGCACAGTAAGGAGGAAGGAGCTGTAGGTGGGCCTGAGATGCCAGAAATAACTAGCTTAATAAAGGGAGAAGTCACAGGGGCAGACAAATGCATTCCCCCTTGGAGGGAAACCCCAAGCACAATATATAAAGGAAAGGCATCGAGAATCCCTAACCCAAGGCAGCTAAAGATAGAACTAGGCTCCGGGAACAAGGAAACAGTCCAGCCCAAGAAAGGAGATGAGCTGAGGGTCTGGGGAGGAGGAAGAAAGAGCGATCAGTTAGGAAAAGACCTCAGCTGTATGTGCATGGCCTACCCAGGAAAATCAGATGGAGGACACTAAGAAGGATCCTCGAGGCCAAAATAGGATGGGTGGCCTATGTAGAAATTTATGAGGGGCCTGGAGGGAGATCCACTGGCCAGGGGAGAGTGGAGTTCTGGAGCAAAGAAGATGCCCAGAGGGCACTGTGTTGCCAATGGGAGATCTGGGGCAAGCTCCAGGATATCCAGGATGATGGGAAGAGGCCTAGAACCCAGCAAGGTAAAGGGACAAAAGGACCCAGGAGGGTCCCAGGGCCCTCCAAGAAAGGAAACTCAGCCAGAATAGGCAGAAATTCAGCCAGTGAAGCGCACAAATTACCAAGGTTAGCTAATATGGGGAGACTACCTGTGGCGGGTAAATCCCAAGAAATCCCACACGGATTCTGGTCACCTGACCAGTGCGGTTGCCCCAGCAACTGGCACTTGAGGTACCCTGAAAATTGTTCTCCACACTTAGAAGCTTGTTGTCTGCAATGATAAGTATTGCAGGTGCCAATCACAAGGTTGACCTTTTGAACCCACTAAGGGCAGCCAGATGAATAATGTATCTGGGTCAAATGAATAGGTATCTAGGTCGCTTGAATATGTATCTAGGTCACTGGTGTAAAAATGTAATTGGCGATCAATAATTATTCACAATTGGCATGAAGTGATTGGTCACTGCTGACTATAACTAA
>NW_017728913.1:19890644-19894557 GCF_001723895.1 Crocodylus porosus | reverse complement strand
CCGCACCTAGCCTCCGGGTTAGAAACCAAGGGCTCGGCTCAGGAACCCCGTGAACCAACAGACCCCTTTAGACCGTTCTGTTTTATGCACTGTAACTGAACAAGTCAGCTATCCTGCCTACGCTGAGACCATAGGTAGCGTAAGTACAACAAACCTTTCATACAACCAATACGCTTCAAGCCGCCTGACTCCTACTCGCTGCTACTCGCCACCTGTCCAGTTATCGATCCCTTCTGCGCCAAACCGGTCGTGCTGACCCAGGCTTGCAGGTCAAGGGTACGCCGGTTATGAGGTGCAACACCCAGTAGTGTGGGGGTTCCTGGTGCCCTGTTAGGACACAGCGAGTGGTGCCAGGGAAGGCACAGTAGTTTGGCCCCAGGGTAGTGCTGCGGTTGGGGGTGTCTTGATCCCAGCCCCATGTGGGGGGTGATATTAGAACAGACCCCAGTGGGATACTGGCAAATCCCAGTGGGGCATAGGCCCAAAAAGGCAGGTCTGGGGCCAGGTAAGGCTAAGGCCGCCTGAGCCCCAATTCGGAGAAGCCTGAGCAGGGTGGCCCAGGAGTGGGTGCATGGTTGAGAGAAGGCCCCAAAGAGGGCACACGGTTGAGAGAAGGCCCCAGGAGAGGGCATGTACTGAGAGAGACTGGCCCCAGTGGGGCATTGTCTGTGTGATTGAAGGCCCGGGGAGGGCACGTACGAGAGACAAGGCCTGGTGTGAGAGAACATTTGGGCGGAGGCCTCTTGAGAGAGTCTCTGGGGAAAGTGTATGGGCAGGATAACGTCTGGAAGATCTGCGAGGCTTGGGGCGTGCTAAAGGGGAGGTTGGAGGCACGCATAGCCCATAAGACGGGGTGCACCAGGTTACTCTGTACAGAGTAGAAGCCCGGACAATCCTAGCACCGTGTCCAAGGGGACAGAGAGGCAGCCTCCCATATATTACAGCAAGATGTGGCGGGTGAGAAAGAGGGTGCTGGATTGCTTACTTGGCACGGTAGGGGGCGCTAGAGCGATCACGGCCGCTCCTAGGCCCCACTCCATGACAAGCTAACCAGCAAACTCTCTAATGAATTGAAATTCAGAAAGGAATCTTACAGAAAATGGAAACTTGGCCATATTATTAGGGTTGTGTATAAGAATATATCAGGGGCATGCGGGAAGAAAATCAGGAAGATTAAGGCATGTATCAAAATGCAGCTAGACAGGAGTATAAAAAAACAATAAAAAACATTGAACAAGTATATTACAAGCAAGATGAAGATGAAGGGGCGTGTAAGACCCTTTCTGAATGGAGAGAGCAAAATAATAATGGATGATTTGAGTTATTTAATGATTTTTTTACTTCAGTCTTAAACAAGGTCAGCTGTTAAATGGTGAATATAGTTGGCAACAAGGATAGGGAAAGAGCTACTCACCCTAGTGTAGGTAAGAACAGGTTAGAGATTACACAAAGAAGCTGTATGTTGTGATGTCCACAAGACTGGATGATTCTTCCTAGAGTACTCAAGAAATTGACAAAGTACTTGGAGAGCTGCTAGCTATTTTCTCTGAGAACTTGCGGAGGTTGGCTGAGGTTCAAGACAATAGGAAAAGCACAAATATAGTGCCTTTCTTTCTGAAAGAGGTCAAGGAGATCTTGCGTATGTATGATGCTATAATGGGTCTTATACCAAGCAAGGAAACTAAGACATGGTTGTCCTAAACTAAAGGCAAGTTTATTGAACCCTTACAGATACAATTCTAATTAAAATTGAAGTAGTAGTAGCAGTTTAAAATTGTTAGGTTTGTAGCTAGTCAAAGCAGATGCTCACCACCCTGAAATATTTCAAATGCAACTTCACAGGTTGATCAGGCTGTGAAGTCTTATCCAGGGCTCCTGGCTTCCACGTCTGATGTCAAGACAGGATCTTGGATCAGTGACAGGATCTCTTCAGGCATTCTTCAGGAATGTTCTGAAGGGTACACTCTCTCATCTCTGTTTATATACCATATAGCTTGCGTTTCTTAATATATAAAATTAACTTAAGCCTTCCTCCTAATGCATATATTAAACATCTTATTTCTGTTTGCCAAATACGGTTATTTCTAACTGGAATTTTCTATTCTGAGGTAATCTTTTCATTCTTAGATTGGGGTAGGTTTTGCTTTAAATGTTCTTCTGTTGCCCAGGTTATATTTTTTTCAATTTTATTAACCAACTTCCTGATTCATTTTAAGCTAGGGGCAGTATTTTTCCATCTTGTCCTTTCCTTGGGTACAGGTTTTGACCACAGTTCAAGCTAAGAATGCGGGTTGAGCTGATCACAATTGTCAAACCCAGGCCTGAAGGCCTCTGGGTCTCAACAATTCCCTGCTTTGGTAACTCTTCCGGGGAGGAGTTATCACATCAATTTACCTTGTCTTCACACACCTTTTTTCCTCCAATATAAAGACTCATAGTAGTGTGTCTTGTAGAAGTTAATAAAACCTCTGTGAAACCAATAAACTTGGTGATATGTCCAGACAATTAAAACAACAACAAAGATGACAATACCAGTTTGGATGCCAGTTATCATCACAGTGGAGTAAAGCATTAGATTTAGAACTCCTTGGGCAGTAGGGCTCCATCCCAGCAAAACTTCCCACTGAATGTGTCTCACCTCCCTTTTGACTTTTTCCATTATCTGCAAAACTTTTTATTATTATGTTTAATCTGTACCATGTGCTGCCATTCTAGGCAATGAGGCTGCCCCCAACAAACCCCAACCAGCAGGGGAATGAGACCTAGAAAGAGCTGAGGGTCAGCTTACCAAGCTACCAGCACTCTGAGCCCAAGATGTGGAGGTACATTTGGCATCTCCCCACCATTTTAAGAGTACACTGTCCCTGTGTGTGGAGAAGCACACACTGGACAATAAAATTAAAAGGTCCCTGGGCCCCAGCATGGCCCAGTGAGTGGTGCGAGAGGAGCAGCAGTGCAGGCTGCAATGAGCCTTCCTGCAGATCCGAGTCGAGGATCTCCAATCCTTGCTGATGCTGGTAAGGAAGCCGGCAGGTAAGCCGGCGGTGGTGACCACAGTGACAGTGGCAGGAGCAGCAGGGAGCCCCAAGCCAGAGAAGCCCAGCGAGACCCAAAGGAGCCCATAGTAGCCCCAGGGCAGAAGGGGGGCCAAGCCTATCTGCAGGCATTGGGTACATAAGCCCGAGTGGAAGCAAGACCCAGAGAGGGGAAGAGAGGGGTCACAGCTGGGGCTAAGGCACAGGTCCCGACCCTTAGGGTGCCCTAGACTTAGGGCACCAAGGGTGCTAAGGGGTACAGAGCACGGTGGGTGCTCTATTTCCTTTTGGGTGCTTCCATCTTTTTCTTTGGTTCTTTCAGTCACTTTTCTTTCTTGGGCTACACCTCACCAGGAGACACGGTGGAGGATTTGTACAGTTGGGGTCATGACAGGTGTTTTAGGGAATTGGGACAAAGCTCTCAGTGTTAGGTGAGGGTGGCCCAGACCTCAGGGAAGAGAGAGGACAGGCCCAAAGACTGAAGATCTCCAGGCCTACCCACCGGAGTCTGACCAGACATCCAGGGTGACCATTGTCATAAGGCAACATGGAGGCCCGAGAAGACATCTGAGGGGCTGACCGTGAACAAAATCAAGAGGCCCGCCTCACAAGGGTGACGCATGGCCAGGGTGTAGGGGAGGTTGGAGCCCCGTGAGCGCACGCTGAGTTGCGTGATGACCCTGGAGGCAACTCAAAAGGGGACCCCCTCCACTGAAGGGTCATTCAAAGTCATGGCAGGAAAATTAGGGGGTCTCCCGGAAGATGACTGAAGTATCCTCTGGGGTCTGCATGTGGGACCGAGGCAGACAAGATCGATTGCCAGGTGAAGGCGGCGCGGGAATGGACCATAGATTTCATAGACATTAGGGCTGGAAGGG
>NW_017728913.1:19883547-19889914 GCF_001723895.1 Crocodylus porosus | reverse complement strand
TATGGGTCCAAGGACAGAGCCTTGAGGGACTAGTGACTGCCGTCAATTACAACCCTCTGGGTTCGACCATGGAGTCAATTGGATCATGGTGGACCCAAGGCCACAATTGGTCAGTTTCGCCAAGAGGTGATCATGGGATACCAGATTGAAGGCTTTTTTGAAGTCAAGATATAAGTACATCAATCTCTTCTCCCTTGTCTAGGTGATAGGTCACCTGGTCGTAGAAGGGAGAGTGGAGGCGGGTACAATCAGATAACCATTCCCACATTTCAGCTTATTTTTAGCTCACACCTTTGGGTGCTGGCTGGCTCACATCCCTTGTTCAGTTCCAATGCAACTTCAAAACCCGATTTATTTTAAAGGCTGCACACTGGTGCCCCTGAGGAATTACATGTAAATTAATTTTTTCTGTTTTCTTTGTAAAAATAAATTTCTTGTTTTGGTAAGGAGTTTTGGTATCCTTTTCATTGAATCCTTTAAGGGACTTTCCTATATTTGCCTTCCAGAATTGGAAAGGGGAGGACTCATTACTTATTATAGGAAAGGAAGCACCTGTGTTTACTAACGCCTTGCTCAGGTGTCTCTTCCTTTCATATTGTAACAAGCATTTTACTTAGTTGTTGGAAACCCATGGATGTATTCCTTTTGTTGAATGTTCCATGGGAAATGCATTTTTAATCTGCAAAAAAAAATTAAGAAACTGCCAAGGCAGATACCTTGCTAAACATCTGGTTATTATTATTCAGGTTTTGCCCGCTTTTCAAGCCTTTGATTGTGATGTGTGGACCCATTTTAATTTGATTTCCTTTCCCTTTTGGCTGCATTTTAATTTGATATATAGTAGGAGTAGCCTTATTTACAATTCTGGCAGGTCTAGCCCTGATGGAGCACAACGCAACGTTTTTTATCTATGCGTTGTGTAAGCTTGGTACATGACCAGGTCACCAACTTTTTATTTGACCATTTTTTCAAGTGGCCGAATATGCCTGTCTGTCTGATTACATTTTACCTTTAAAGCTTGGGCATCTGCATTTTTTTCTGCCAGTCATGGCTTAGTGGGGAGTAATTTCATGGGCAGCTATTTTTTACAAAGCCCTAACAATCAAAGGCTATTTTACATTTCAATCTCTGACTTGTTGGCTTACTACTTTTCTTAGAGCTAATTGTTAAAGTGTGGTTTGCCCCTTTCACCTGTCCTGAGCTCTGGAGATTCTTGATTTTTAGATACCTGAGAAGCCTTTTTTAATTAAACTGGATTATCTTATCAGCTTTCTGTAAGCTAATCAAATTTATTTGTGCAAACCATATTTATTCAAGTGGCTCTTATTTTTGCCATTACTTACAATTAAAAATCAGGCACCCATATCAATTAATATTATTTGCCTTGGTGCCACCCCATTTTGTGTCAAATTTTAACGGACACAAACAGTTTAGCTGTTATACTTAATGGGTGTCACTGACAACAAGGATTTTGCTCTTTCCATGGGGGAGCCAAGGGTTTGCCTTGATTCTCCCCCTGGTTACTCTTTATAGCCTTCCCAATTGTATAGCTATCTTTAGATCCCTGCATAACTTCAGACAGCCTACATCCTTACAGTTCAGACAGCCTACATCCACAGTTGCCTGATAACCTGCATCTATAGTTGTGTCTGGGGAAAGACCTTGTCTAAAGGCTAAACAGATGATTTCCAGCCACAATCATCTGACAAGCTACACCCACAGCTGTGTCTTAAAAACATGTGCCTTAGATCTTCCAAAATGAAACAATCTGACCTTCATCCCTTTGCAGACCAAAAATGACTGCGCTATGTTGCTGGACCTACATCCACAGTCTGGACAATATGAGAGAATCTACATTCACAGTCCACACTTGTTACCTGGTGCCAGCATTCTCCACCAATTTGTTGCCTTCCTATGACTCTATAATGGGTCTTATACCAGGCAAGGAGACTAAGACACAGTTGTCTTAAATTTAAGTCAGGTTTACTGAACCGTAACAGATATAATTCTATTTAAAACTGAAGTAGCAGTAGAAGTTAAAAAATATTAGGTTAGTAGCTAGTCAAAGCAGATGCTGCCCCCCTCAAAATGTTGCAGATGCAACTTCACAGGTTGATTGGTCCATGAAGTCCTTAGAAAGCCTTTCAATACAGTCTCCCAAGACATTCTCATTAGTGAGTAAGGAAATACATTCTAGATTAAGCCACTGTAAGGTAGATAGATAATAAATAGGCTGGACATCATACTCAAAGGCTAGTCATCAGAGACTCAGATTTGGAAGAAGTACCAAATGGTGTCCCCCAGGGGCCTGTCCTGGGTCCAGTAATAAAGATGTTATGCATCTTTATTATTGGACCTGGGTGTTAAACATCTTTACTACTGAACCTAGGACAGAGACTATGTTGAAACCCTTTCTAAAGTCAAGGCATATCACATCCACTGCTTTTCCCACATCCATAAAGCCTGTCACCTTGTTACAAAAGGATAATAGGTTGGTTGAGCATACCTTGATTTTATACCATGTTGTTATCCTCTAGGACTAGGTTGTTAGATATCGGTTCCTTGAAGACATGCATCATAATCTTTTAAGGTATCGAGGTTAATTCCCCAGACTCTCCTTGTCCTCCTTCAGAAAGAAAGGCACTATATTTGTGCTTTTCCTATTGTCTTGGACCTCAGCCAACCTCCACAAGTTCTCAAAGAGAATAGCTAGCAGCTCTCCAAGTACTTTGTCAATTTCTTGAGTACTCTAGGAAAAATCATCCAGTCTTGTGGACTTCACAGCTTCTTTGTGTAATTTCTAACCTGTTCTTACCTACACTAGGGCTCTTTCCCTATCCTTGTTGCCAGCTGTATTCACCATCTAACAGCTGACCTTTTTTAAGACTGAAGTAAAGAGTCATTAAATAACTCCAATGTTGTCTGCATCATCCATTATTATTTTGCTCTCTCCATTCAGAAAGGGTCTTACACGTCCCTTCATCTTCATCTTGCTTGTAATATCCTTGTTCAATGTTTTTTATTTTATTTATTTATTTTTTTTACACCTCTGTCTAGCTTCATCTCAATACATGCCTTGATCTTCCTGATTTTCTCCCATGATATAGTCTTATAAACATCCCTAATGATACGGCCAAGTTTCCAGTTTTTGTGCAGGACTTGTTAAATTTCTTTGTTCATGATATGAAGATTGGCTGTCCAACTGGCAATCCATTGGCCATACCTAGCCTGTGAGGGGTTAACATATGGCCTGCAGGCTTCTGCCAAGCCATCACTTGTACCCATTTCTCCTGCAGCTGCTCTAATCTGGTCTCTGGCGCATAGACGAAGGCTGTGGAGCTTTCTCATTGCATAGCAGAAGGGGGACTTGCATTGCGCACCAAAGGGCAGTGGGGAAATTTGCTGGCCATGAGGAAGGGGTCCAATAAGCCCATGTGGCATTTAGCCCATGCAGCTTGAGGCTTGGGGTCTGAAACTGACTGTATAGTCCCCTGCTGCTTAGAAGTTAGATAGCCCTGATTTGGAGGATGGGACTCAGTGCACCATTAGCAAAACTGCAGATGGCAGAAAACTGGGTTAAGTTGCAGATGCTTTGGAAGCTGGGATTAACATTTTAAATGACCTTGATAAACTGGAAGAAGGTCCAATATTAATCAGAGGAAATTCAATAAGAGCAATTGCCAAGTCCTGCACTTAGGATTAGAATTATTTTACATGCACAAAAACAAACTGGTGGCTGTGCTTCCGTGCTGTAGAAAAGGACCTGCGGGTTATAGTGGACAATAAGCTGAATATGAACCAACAGTAAGCTCTTACAAAAAAACCCAACAGCATATGGGGTTGTATTTACAGGAGTGTCACCTTCATGTCAAGGGAAGTATTCTTTTACTTTTTTCAGCACTGGTGAGCAAGGCCTGTGAGAGAAACTTGGGACCTGGCACATCTTGGTAGTTGAGTTCCCCCTACTTCCTATTCTAGAAACAAAAAATAAAACAGAATATGGTTTTGATGGCCCTATACCCTCACACTTTCCTTCTCATAGACCCTATTTGTGAGGCCTCACAAACAGGTACTGTATTTCAGGATAGCATTGCCAAACTGGAAAGAGTCCAGATGAAGGCAACCAAAATCATTACAAGTCTAAGAAACATGACTTACAGGGAGAGGCTAGAAGAACTGGTATTATGTAATCTGAAGAAAAGAAGATTGAGTGGGGGGAGGTGGGATTTGCTAACCGTCTTCAAATACCTGAAGGGTGGTTATAAAGAAAATGGTAATAAACTATTCTTGTAGCTGCAGTGGGCGAGGCAAGAAGTGATTAGAAACCTGTGGCCTGCAGGCTGGATCCAGTCAATAGAGGCATTGGATCTGGTTCATGGAGTGTGGGATGTCAATGCTGTTAAGCAGCTGGGATGCTTTGCCTGTGCTGCACTGTGGTGGAGTGGTGGGGAGAAGCAGCAGCAGCCAAGTCCTAACATTGATCCAAGTTAGGTTATTTTAGCCTGCCTCTAGAAAACATTGCTGGTCTCTGCTGTAGGCAATTAAAAGGTGCATCTTGAGACCACTGTGCCAGGAAAGCCATAGAGGGCACATCCCCATGAGCATACACTTGCAGGGGTGTGTGTTCCTCACAGGACAAATAGCAGAGGCACATAGATTTATAGATTCATAGATGTTAGGGTCAGAAGGGATCTCAATAGATCATCAAGTCCGACCCCCTGCATAGGCAGGAAAGTGTGTTGGATTCAGATGACCCCAGCCAGATGCCTATCTAACCTCCTCTTGATGACCCTCCAGGGTAGGGGAGAACACCACCTCCCTTGGGAGCCCATTCCAGATTTTGGCCACTCTAACTGTGAAGAAGTTCTTCCTAATGTCCAGTCTAAATCTGCTCTCTGCTAGCTTATGGCCATTATTTCTTGTCAACTCCCAGAGGGGCCTTGGTGATTAGAGCCTCACCAATTCCCTTCTGTGCCCCCATGATGAATTTATAGGCAGCTGCAAGGTCCCCTCTCAACCTTCACTTGCAGAGGCTGAAAAGGTCCAGGTGCCCTAGTCTCTCCTTGTAGGGCTTGGCCTGTAAGCCCTTAACCATATGAATGGCACCTCTCTGGACCCTCTCCAGGTTATCCACATGCCTCTTAAGGTTGGTGCCCAAAACTGGACACAGTATTCCAACTGCGGTCTGACCAGTGCCCAATAGAGGGGAAGTATCACCTCCTTGGTTCTGTTTGTCATACATCTGCTGATGCATGATAAAGTGCAGTTAGCTTTGCTGATGACTTCATCACACTGATGACTCATTCATCCTGGAGTCCACTAGGACTCCTAGATCTCTTTCCACTTCCATGCTGCCGAGCACGTCATTTCCTAGGCAGTAGGTGTGCTGGACATTTTTCTTCCCTAGGTGCACCACTTTGCATTTCTCCTTGTTAAATCACATTCTGTTGTTTTCTACCCATTTGTCCAACCTGTCCAGGTCTGCCTGTAGTTGTTCCCTGCCATCCGGTGTGTCCACTTCTCCCCACAGTTTTGTATCATCTGCAAACTTGAACACAGTACACTTCTCTTCCTCGTCCAAGTCACTGATGAAGATATTGAAGAGTATTGGTCCAAGGACTGAGCCCTGAGGGACCCCACTGCCCATGTCCTTCCAGGTCAATACCTATCCGTCCATACCACTCTCTGGGTATGACCCTCTAGCCAATTTGCAACCCACTGAACTGTGTAATCATCCAAGTCACAGCCTCTTAATTTGTTCACCAGTATGGGGTGGGATACCGTATCAAAGGCCTTCCTGAAGTCTAAGTAAATGATATCTACCCCTACTCCTGCATCTAGATGTTTTGTAACCTGGTCATAAAAAGAGACTAGATTAGTCAGGCATGATCTGCCTGCTACGAACCTGTGCTGGTTTCCCCTCAGCATAGTTTTTCCTGCTAGGCTCTCACATACATGAGCCTTAATAATCTTTTCAAAGACTTTACCAAGGATGGAGATGAGACTGGCCTGTAGTTGCTTGGATCCTCCTTTCTCCCCTCCTTGAAAATAGGGACCACATTGGCCCTTTTCCAGTCCTCTGGGACCTGGCCCGTGTGCCACAAGTGCTCAAATATTCTTGCCAGTGGCTGTGCAATGACATCAGCCAGTGCCTTCAGTACCCTCGGATGGAACTCATCTGGGCGTGCCGACTTAAATGCATGCAGTCCTTCCAAGTGACTCTGCACTATCTCGGGGTCAACGCTTGGTGGTCTGGTGCCCTGCTGTTGTCTCTCTGTAACCCATTGTGAGACTTGTCTTGCCCCTTGTTTAGGAACACCAAGGCAAAGAACTCATTGAGGAGTTCAGCCTTGTCCCCCCTGTCTGT
>NW_017728913.1:19865658-19883447 GCF_001723895.1 Crocodylus porosus | reverse complement strand
TCATCCTGGAGTCCACTAGGACTCCTAGATCTCTTTCCACTTCCATGCTGCCGAGCACGTCATTTCCTAGGCAGTAGGTGTGCTGGACATTTTTCCTCCCTAGGTGCACCACTTTGCATTTCTCCTTGTTAAATCACATTCTGTTGTTTTCTACCCATTTGTCCAACCTGTCCAGGTCTGCCTGTAGTTGTTCCCTGCCATCCGGTGTGTCCACTTCTCCCCACAGTTTTGTATCATCTGCAAACTTGAACACAGTACACTTCTCTTCCTCGTCCAAGTCACTGATGAAGATATTGAAGAGTATTGGTCCAAGGACTGAGCCCTGAGGGACCCCACTGCCCATGTCCTTCCAGGTCAATACCTATCCGTCCATACCACTCTCTGGGTATGACCCTCTAGCCAATTTGCAACCCACTGAACTGTGTAATCATCCAAGTCACAGCCTCTTAATTTGTTCACCAGTATGGGGTGGGATACCGTATCAAAGGCCTTCCTGAAGTCTAAGTAAATGATATCTACCCCTACTCCTGCATCTAGATGTTTTGTAACCTGGTCATAAAAAGAGACTAGATTAGTCAGGCATGATCTGCCTGCTACGAACCTGTGCTGGTTTCCCCTCAGCATAGTTTTTCCTGCTAGGCTCTCACATACATGAGCCTTAATAATCTTTTCAAAGACTTTACCAAGGATGGAGATGAGACTGGCCTGTAGTTGCTTGGATCCTCCTTTCTCCCCTCCTTGAAAATAGGGACCACATTGGCCCTTTTCCAGTCCTCTGGGACCTGGCCCGTGTGCCACAAGTGCTCAAATATTCTTGCCAGTGGCTGTGCAATGACATCAGCCAGTGCCTTCAGTACCCTCGGATGGAACTCATCTGGGCGTGCCGACTTAAATGCATGCAGTCCTTCCAAGTGACTCTGCACTATCTCGGGGTCAACGCTTGGTGGTCTGGTGCCCTGCTGTTGTCTCTCTGTAACCCATTGTGAGACTTGTCTTGCCCCTTGTTTAGGAACACCAAGGCAAAGAACTCATTGAGGAGTTCAGCCTTGTCCCCCCTGTCTGTGACCAATTGCTTTTGCCCATTCAGTAGTGGTCTTATACCACCCTGGGTCTTCCTTTTGCTCCCTATATATCTGAAAAACAATATTTTGTTATTCTTAACTTGGGATGCCATCCTCAGCTCCATGGTAGCTTTGGCCTTTCTAACTGCCTCCCTACAACTGTAAGCTGAGGAGGCATACTCCTCTTTAGTAATTTCTCCCTGTTTCCACTGCTTATATGCCCCCCTTTTTGCCCTTAGGCTGCTCTGGATTTCTCTGTTTAGCCAAAGAAGCCTCTTGGCCCCTTCCCCCCTTTTCCCCTGCATCGGGATCGTCTCCCTCTTTGCCCGAAGGATCGCTTCCTTAGGGCATAGCCACCCTTCTTGGGCTCCCATCTCGCCAAATCTCTTATGCTGCAGTGCATCATTGACTAAATGCCTGAGCTTGCTGAAGTCAGCCTTCCTAAAGTCTAGCACTTCCACCCTACTACTTACTTTTCCCACTGTACGCCTTATGGTGAATTCTGTTATTTGGTGGTCACTGTCCCCCAGGTGACCACTGATCTGTAACTCCCCTACCATGTCATCCCCCATTGCCAGTACCAGGTCCAGTAAGACATTTCCCCATGTGGGATCATGTGCCTCCTGTGTCAGGTGGAGGTCCTGCACACAGGATAGGAACCTGCGTGAATGGTGGGAATTTGCTGTCTGCGTCTCCCACCAGATGTCAGGGTAGTTTAGGTCCCTCATGACTACTGCCTCTCTAGTCTTTATGGTCTCCGAGAGCTGCCTCAGGAGTTCCAAATTTAGTTCTTCCCTTTGGTGTGGGGATCTGTAGCAGATCCCTACCACCAAATCCCTTTCCCCTTGACCTCCATGTATCCTAACACACAATCTTTCTACTTTCTCTTCCTCCAATTCTATTTTGATAAGGGTCGATGTATAACGCTCCTTGACATACAGTGCATATTTGTGCTGCTGTTAGTGGTCCCCTGATATGCCCTTGCAAATTGCTGGGCTGGCTCCAGCAGCCTTACCTGGAGTCTTGGGGGTCTCATGATGCAGCAGTGGGGCTGAGCCGGTCACTGAGATCCTGGCAGGCAGCCAGAGTGTGGTTCTGGCCAGCCTGTTTCCCTTTCTGGTACCGCAGGTTCCCTTTCCGGTAGCTGCTGCATGTCCCATGCCGCTCCTTCTTAGTGGTATTTTTTGTTTTTTGGGGGGTTTTTTACATTAGGACCTCCCAGTGTCAAAAAACTCACCACTCTGTAAGTTAGCAGCACAGCAGACATGTGAATGTGCACCACGTGGGGTTTGTGGTGCTGCAAATTGCACATGTACACTTGTAGAGGCACACCCAGAAAATTTTGGCCTAGATCCTGTTGCAGATTTAAGGAACTCAGATTTAAATGCTGCTTATCTCCAATTTATGGGCCAACTCTCAGGATGATGGTCACATGAAAGACCTGCATTCTAGACTTGCCACAACAGAGGTATTTTATATTCACATCCTTCATTACTCAGAAGAATGCCTGAACTACTAGACAAGGCTGAGGGTATATTTCATGTTTCCTGTTGAAGCTGAGCCACTAGGCAGCCAGAAATATGAGATTCATGGGGTTGCCATTTAGCCAGTCTCCAAAGAGGAAAACGTTTCTAATCTGTCTTGTAAAGGTTAAAGCAAACATCTTATTACACAGTATGCCAAGTGGGATAACTCTGCTGCTGGTGACTGGGGTGTGTCTGCTATTACCATAGAAGCATAAAAAGGACTGGTTGAGAATAGTAGTGGCTACTGCTTCAGCAACTAGTAGTCTATCGACAACAGCTGATTTTGCAATGGAAGCAATGCTGCTTAAAGCCTTCTGTAACAGATGGAAGATAAAATGCTACCTTTGACTGTGGTGGCTACTTTGGATTTAGACAACTTTTCTAGAATAAAATCATTTTGTCACAGACTCTGAGCAGTGGTTACACAGCCTTATAAACCTGAAGTTCTAGCTTTTTCCATAGCTGTTGAGTAATGGCTGATGTTAAAGGATGGAGTATTTTTGATTAGTGAAACTTAGGGAATATTTCTGATCTTGTTCACCAGCATGGGAGCAGGCAATTATCAGTTGGAGAAGCCTGTATAAAGTGGCCTATATTTTGCTGTTGTTGTAGCAGATGGGCTCATTCACTCTTGTTAAACCTAAGGTTGGAAAAGAGATGGAGCAGAATAAAGAGATATTCAAACTTGGATAAAAAATTGGGGTGTAGTGTGTTTTCTGAATTTAGGAAAGTGTTAAGTTTGGAAGAATGCACTCTCTTGAGGATAATTGAATGGAATTAATCCCATTGCCTGTGTGACATACTATAGCAACTTAGATTTTTGGTTTACTCTATTTATCTTATAGGGTTGGCTTTTATTACATCCCATCATCTCCTCATTTCAGTGCTATTTCACTAAAAAGTGGTATGTGATAACACACATTATGGAAAGGGTGCTTCTTCCATTGAAGCTTCTTCAACTGGTTTTAATAAGAAAAACAAAGAACATATACATGAATCATAGTAACTTGTACTGGTAGAGTTTGGATGAAAAGTTCTTAAACTTTAGTTTAATCTATTTCCTCTAATAATGGTCTTTTTTCTATAATGCGTCATTACATATATGTGAAGGAGGGTGTTCTCTTCAGGGATCCACATTACTCTCATCTGTATAATTTCTAGGTGGAGCACCCATGACATCCAGTGGCAGTATGGATTAATCACAGGTATGTCATTCTCTAGGGCGGGGGGAAAGCCTTTTGGCAGGTATGCTATAAATGAGCCCTGCACCCTCCCCAAGTGCCAGTTCAATCCTTTTCCTTAACCTGATCTGCTGCTCAACTTTCTGCCTTTTTCCTTGTGATCCCTGCCCAGTTTGCTCCTCTGCCTTCTGCCCTGTCTGCCATTGCTGCCTTTCCCTTTCCCAGTCTGCTGCATGCCACTTACAGAGGCTGCCTGTAACACTTGTATTGCACATACCACAAGGTGGCCATCCCTGCTCTAGAGAGATCTTCAAGAATGCACACACTTTCTCTTTATAACTGATCACCAGTATAGTGGTATCTTCTGAGAACTGAGGTTCCGAATCTAAATCTCCAAGTGTGCCTGTGTGTGTCTGAGTAAAAGCAAAAGTATCTTGTTGCTCTGTAGCACCTCCAGATGGATGCAGACTCCAGTGGAAACAGTAAAAAGTCTGCAGCCAGGATAGTTGCTACATAACAAATCTGTGAATGCAACAGAAATAGTGTTCTGGAATACAGATTAAAAAAGCTATAGACTGCTTTAAGACAGCTGTTGTGTGTGTTGGAAGACTTATTCTTGCAAAGTATCTATTTGAGACATCTAAATTAGGGGTGCACTAATAGAGATTTTTTGGGCCGATACTGGTGGCCGATTTTTAACGAGCCGTATTGGCTGATACCGATCTAATTGCCGATATGCAGCTGGGCAGCTTGGAGAGCAGCATTCATCTGGTAAGTCTGTTGTGAAGGAAGGGAGAAGGAAAGGGGTATGGGGTGGGGGGACAGATCAAGGTCCCTTTGGTGAGAGAGAGAGTGGGACTGGGGCTGGGGCTGAGGCAGAAGCAGGGGCAGGTGCTGCACAGCCAGGGTGAAGCATGGGATGGAGCCTCAAGCAGCTTACTCAGGAAGTGCGGGGGGGGGTGGCTACCACTGCTATCTGTACCCCTGGCAAGGCATGGGGGGCTTGTGCCCCTGGACATATGCACGGGGTGAGGGCAAGCTGCCACTGCAGGCTGGAGCTGGGGGCGGCACCTAGTTCTTCCTGGCAGGGAGCTGGGCCGGGTTGCACTTGGGGTGGGCAGTGGTGGTGCTGGGAGGGAGGCTACCGGGGGGTTGCAACCACTCCAAATTTTGCCATAGCCGCCACTCCTAGCACTGCTGCAGCCTGCCTTGAGCACAGCCTGGTCCAGTCCCCCTGTTGGGAAGAGCTTGGCACTGCCCCCAGCCCCACTCCTTCTCTCACCACTGGGGCCTCAATCTGCACCCCACACCCCTTCCCTCACAACAGACTTACCAGTCAGACCCGGCTGCTCTCAACATTGCCAGGTTGCACTCCTGGCCCCCTATGTGCTGCACTGCAGCTGTGCACATGCATGGGGTATTTATTGGCAACATTATCGGCCACATCAGCCAAAAAAGCCAATTGACAATAACGTCAATTTTCCTTATATCGGTGCCGATTTGGTAAGTGACTGATGTATCAGTGCACCTCTAATCTAAACATAAAGGGGCTGTAACCTATTCAGGATTTGTCTCTGTCACATACACTGCTAAGCACATTGTCCACGCTTAATACCTAGGCATTAATAATAATGTGGGCAAAATCAGTCCGATGTTCAAAACAAGTTGCTATGAGTGTCTTTTCACACCTGCCAAAAGTTGAGAACATACAGAAATCCAAGTTAAAGCTAAGAACTGCTCCTTATACTTAAACCAAAGTGAAAGCACAAATCTGGTACGTCAAATCCACATAGTTCCGCTTTTTACCTGGGTATCAGTTCTGATGTTTCAAATGCCCTTTAAAAGACATTTTGACATTGTGTGTACCACAAAGGTCAATTAATTCAGACTATTTTGGACAATATGGAGGAATCCAAATATGAGGATTCCTCATCTTGCCTTGCTTTATAGATAGGAGCATGCAACTTAAGTGGAATATGTTTCCACGGAAGCTTCTTCAACTAGTTTTAATAAGGAAGGCAAAGAACACGTACATGAATCATAGGAACTGGTACTGGTAGAGTTTGCATGAAAGGTTTCTGTTGTCAGCCTCTAAACAGCCAATTCTAGTAAATGACTTAACTGTATAAACATTTGACTGTTAATGGCAAAGTGCAAGCAAGATCTGTATTCTGATCAAATTGGTTACCTGTACTAATAACTATTTGTTATCCTTTGAAAGACCAGTTCCACACAGCGAGCCCAGTTTATTGACTAAGATCAGGAGCCAGCAATGTTTTTCAGCGAGTAGTTGGAATAACTCAACCTGGGTCTGAGCTCCCTCTCCACGGAAACCCCCCGCTGCTGAAGGCATGGCTGGATGGGGCACAACCCCCATGCTGAGACATGTGGAGACAGGGGAACAGCCAGCTCAGAACTACCTGCTGCTTCACACCATGCTCCAGCCAGCAGCTCTGTGGCTTCCTGAGGTGTAGTGTGCCTCAGTTTGGGTGCTCTGCAGCACATTGAGATGCGGGAGCAGGCAGCCATTCCCTTTCTAGGTGCTTTGCCTGCTTTTATTATCAGGGTTGTTGTCTTTTTTCTGTGGGGAAATCCTGGTAGCAAATCAGCAACATGGCACCACAAACCACACGTGCCTGCATGTGTGGATGCAGCCAGAGAGTGCAAATGTGGGAGAAGCAATAGTAAGATGACTATGTGAAGGGCAGCATTGCTGCGTGAAGGGGCTTCCCAGCGACTGGGACAAGACAGCGAGGTTTTGTTTATTTGCTTCATTTCAAGACTCTGTTGTGGAGCAGCCTGGAAAAGACTGCTTAATGCTAGGGCTGGCTGAGCAGTTGCTCAGGGATTGAAGGCTTACCTGAAGAGGCCCAGGGGTGGCAGCCTGCCTACAGTTACCAATCCTTGATTTGTTCTGGTTGCTGCTATTTATCTGGAGCTCAGCAGATAATTTCACATCAATTTCTTATACCTAACTTCTTTATCATATACACTCTACAGCATTAGCTCATACTTGCACTAGAAATACCACTATAGCAGTTACAAATCATTCCTACTGATAGCTACTGACCATCTTAGAAACAGAAATTTAAAAATGGAAGACATACCCCATTCACATGATTCTCCACAAGAGGAAAAAAAAATATCTTACTAGACAAATTCTTAAGATGGTTAACTAACCCAAAGGTCAAATAAAATTTAACTAAGTTGTTATTTGCTTAACAAAAGTCACAAAATGTTATGGGAATTTGGTCTGTTATTTAGCATGACTAAAAAACCTTTATCTTAATAAGCACACAAAACATAATAAAAGGCATAAAAAGCAACAGAAATTGTACATGATTATATATAAGTAATGTAAACAGTAGGTTAAGCCTAATGAGACAGTTAATGGTGTCTATAGAGATATGATTTTTTTTTCATAGCTTTGTCAGAAATTTCAGGTCTCAAATCTATTATGTTAGTGGCATTTTTAATTAAACTGTAGCTTTTCTACCTGTAATTAAAAGAAGAACTTAATTAGTCAAACAAAGGTCACTGTCACGTGGGATAACAAGACCAAATTCTATATTTCTATCAGGCTTCATTAATTGAATCCCAGCTAATTCTTTACCACAGCAAAATGAGAATTTACTACTACTTACAGAATTTAAAATAAAATAAAATAACTTATTCTAGTATTGGAAATCATAGGTTCTATATTAAGAGTATTGGAATTCTGGTGGTTAACTGTGTTAGTTTGAAGTCAGACAGAAGGTTGGGCATGATAACACCTACATTTTTACGCAGAGACCTAGCATTTGACAAAGTAGATTGTTGCCCAAAGTAGCTCATTGCTTTCTGAACCTTTTAATCTCTAAGGGCATCTATACACATGCTGCAGGTTGGAGGATGAGGGAGGGAGGGCACTTTAATTAGAGTGGCTCTGAGAGCTGCTCTAATTAAAACTCCCACAGTGTCACATATATTCAGCATCCCATCCATCAAAATGGCAGCAGGGGCACTTTAGCTAAAGCTGGCTTGATGAGCTTTAGTTAAAGCATCCCCGCCACCATTTTGAAATGTGAGGATGCTGAATACACGTGATGCGGAGACTGCTGGAGCATGTTAATTAGCATGCACCAGCAGACTCAGTTACTTGAGTCTTCTCTGATGTGTGCTAATTACCATGCGTTGGAGCAGAGGTCCATCATGTGTATAGGTGCCCTAAGGTTCTACCCTGCCTTACTTTATGCCCTCTAGTTGCCCAAAAGAAGGAGAGCATACATACTTTTTCTGGCTATGAAAATGGTTAATACCAAATAATCATTCTAAATTACATCTGAAATGCTTCAAATGAAAAATAGGAAGGAAAATATTGTTAAAAGTTGTGTAACCAAAGCTGTCCCTGAAGCTCCATTTTCTAAGAGTTTTCTTAGATGTGATTTCACAAACATGTTCAAATGCCTATAACTAGATGTGGGCAAAGTATTTTCAAGGGAACGGGTTCCATTTTAAACTAGCATGCTTCAAGGGAGCACAAAGCACCAGATCCTACTCTACCTTTTGGCCTCCTAAACAGACTGTCTAAATAGACTTAGGTGCCTAAGTGTGACTATTCCACCCTGCTCACATCCCTGAAAAACTTTTAACATGACTCCTTTTGTAATGTGCTATTATTTAGGCCCTAGATCAGTGGTTCTCAACCTTTGTGGAGTCAGAGCACCCTTCCACAAGTTTTTAGAATGTGACAGTATCCCCAATCGAGTATTGCAGTTGTGTTCAACTTACCTCAGTGGTTCTCCACCACATGCCACTGTAATCAGATAGAATTGCCCTGTGTGTTTAATGCACAGCCAGAGCAATCAATCCTGCATGTCATCTCCTAGAAAGAGGAGTATGAGACGTGGAATTGTCTCATGCATCTCTGTTTCTGGGAGGAGTGTGTGTGTGTGATGGGGAGATGGTGGGTGGATGGACGGGGCAGGGCTGCAGCCCAAGCCAGCTCTCCTGCCTGCTTTAGGGTTATCAAAAAACCCTAATGCATGAGAAGTGTGTGTGTGCTGCAGTCCTATGCAGAAGGCAATTTACCTGGCTGTGCTAGTGGTGCCAGTTCACACCACACCTAGGAGGGTCTTAGCACCACTGCCCTAGGTCTTAGTCACAATAGACAACAAGGAACAGGAAGGCTTACTTTATCCATTAATATTTTTTCAGGGAGCCAAGCACAGTGGAATAGGCTTGTGCATTTAGTTGCTTAATAGATAGAGTAGGGCTGGGCATGGAGGTTTTCATCATTTTTGTTTGGGGAAAAAATTGAAATGAATAGTTTTCACTCTATTGCTTTGATAAAGTGAAAATATTTCATTACAATACAGTTAACAAAGTCCATTTAATTGGTGTTGTTTAATTCTTGAACTTGTTCTTCAAAATGAAATGGTACAATCATTCCAAATATATCTATTCCCCAGCATCTTCATTCCTTGGACAATTTCAACCTTTTATTCTGATATGGAAAACAAATTTTGACCTGTCTAAATTTTCCATTGATCAGAAATTTCATTTTGTGATGAGTTCTAACAGAAAGACTAGTTAGTCAGAAACAAGACACAGGATTTTAACTTAGTGTTGGATTAAATGGCAACTTAAATATTGTAATCAGGTACTGTGACTCAATGTTAATCATTTTTAGAATCTACTAAAATAAAGGCATTTCTCTTGATTATAATTCATCTAGAGATACTTCCTATTTTCCTGGTCTTTTTTAAGGAATAATGGATGGCCTGAAATGTAGATCTGTCAACTGTGTGTATTATAGTAAAGGCTAAGACTGGAATAAAAAGAAGAGTCTCTTTTTCCATGTGATCTCTTTGTAAAATCTTCCCTTAATCCTTCAGAGGCAAGCATGGTTGCCTCATTCATTTTTCAGACCCTGCCTCTTTACCCCCCTGCTTTGAACTGGGGATGATCATCCCTGCCACTGGCCTGGATGTGTTACCTCTCTTGCTCTTTCTCTCTCTTTAATCTTTATTATACAAAATACAAGAAAGACTAAATTGTTTGGGTGTGGGAAAGTTAAACGTTTGTGTACCTAGCTCAGCTAGCTGGGGAACATATGCATCCTGTTGGATACATACTGAATGAGTCAGTGATCTGCAGGAGCAATTATTACTTTTTCTGCTACATCTCATTAAGTGGATTATCTGAACACCCGTTCTATTTTTAGTTTTTAAAACTGCATCTTCATTTATCTGCACGAAAGAGAGGAAAAAAAGATCTGAAGATTTCTAAAATGAAAATACCAAAACATTTCTACCTTGTTTTTTGCTACTTCTCACCTGTAATAGACGTATCTTTTTGTAATAACCAACCATAAGCCCTTCTCAAAAGCAAGTTATTTACACAGTAGAATGACATTTTCTTACACAATAGCTAGATGTAATCCCAAGTAACTCCCAATTAACATGGGGCAGAGACATTTTTAGCAACTTTATATTCCCCACTAGGAAAGCACCATCTGGCATGTTTTTCTGAAAGCATGAACCTAGCATTTTGAATGTAGGTTCACAAAAAACTCTTCTAATAATGGAGAGAATTTGATTGTCAGTCACCATGAAAAAAGAACTCAAGTGGTTTATCTGAGTTTCCCCAATTGAAAGAATATCTGTCAATCAGCACTATTCGATACTGTTAGTATCGTAACAAAACAGCCCTGGCAGACAGCATTAGGCAACATTTCAGTAAAAGAATCTGGCACTTGGCGTTATCATCCTTCACCATGAGGGCTATACATTTTAAAACAGACAAAATATACTTGTGTTGGAATGATAACTGAAAAATTCATATTTGCATAGTGTCACTGTTTCTTCAACACTTAACCACATCAGAGGCTCAAAGGATTTGGGACCCAAAAGAGCCATCTGCTACCAACACAAATGCTAAGGAGCTCAACATCAGGTGGGCAAGGTTTGTTATAGGCATTTGAGTCTCAAAAAGGGAACGTCTGTTTTCAATATCACTTTGGAAAACTGGAACAACAACAACAGCTTTCAACATGTACATTATAAGCAATGCATGGTAAAAATGCAACACCCCAAATAAGGCCTCCCACAGACAAAAGTAATGATGTTTTCTCTGAAATACCCGTATTTGGGGCGATTAATTCTTCTCAGATGTTTCGGATCTTCTTTCTCAGAAAATCGTTTCACACTAAAGCTTTTAGTAATTAGTCCAGAGGGTGATTATTTGCACTAATTTGGTTGAGATTGATTTGCAAACATTGGTAGTCCTAGTAGAATCACTCAAAAGAAATCTGGATGCCTCAGTTACCAAAGTATTTGTTACAGTGGTTGTACAGAACCCTGGAGCAGTTCCACAGTAAGTACAAACTATAGAAAGAAGTCCCTTACAAACTACCGCAAGATGCAGGAGGTGGTGTGGAAAAGGGACACTGTTGCCTATGGGCCTACCCTAGCTGCCAGGCCATGTGGGAAAGCATCTTCCATAAGGACATGCAGAGAAACACAAAAACATGAATTGGCAAGTAGCCCCCCAAAAGCTCCCACCTTGAGCACAGCAGCACAGAGAGGCGAAGAGAAGCCAACCATACTGCCCCAAGGAAACCTGCCAGAGGAAGGCAGAAACAACTGACCACATCCTGTGGTACTGTTCATATGCCAAAGTGGTGTGGAGAAAAGTTTTCAAGATGGTGATAGTGGTCACAATCCTGACAAGAGAAGTGGTGCTGTTTGGGCACCTGTGCTAGCAACAGGGGACCCTGGTGGCCCACTTCGATTAATTCATCTCCTGCTTCAGAAACACCCGATGGAAGACCAGGAACCATAGAGACCTGTGTCAAAATGGAACTAAGCAAGATGCAAGGGTACTACAAAAAAGTGGTGGAAGATGTTGGGGAGGAGATGGTAGAAATCATATGGAAAAGGATGAACTGGCAAAGACTGTTCAGGGGTGGGAGCCCTGAAGAAAACAATGAAGATGAGGATGATGACAGCAGTGAAGCCAACAAGAGAGCAGATTACAATGACAGCAATGACTGAAAAGACTGGGAAATAGATGGGGATGACAGAGGAGGGATAGGGGCAAAGTTGCATCACGGTGACTGGCAAGGGTGATGGTGATGGTGATATACATGCTGCGGGACCAAGGGTGATGGTGATGGATATGCGGGACATGTGGGAGCGTTGGTATGTGGTGTAGATATTGTGATGGGAATGTCTATGGTATAATTGCAATGATGTGCTTTGGACTATCAAGTGAGCCATAGTGGCCATGGGACAGGTTAGGAAAGGTATCATGGTGTGTGTGTGTGTGTGTGTGTGTGTGTGTGTGTGTGTGTGTGTATTATTTATTTATTTGTTTGTTTGTTTATTTTTTGCAACCCCCCCAGCTGTTACTTAGAGATCGCTGTTTGTTTTATGCAATGTACAAGGGCAGTGCCTGTAATCCAAATCTGAGCTTTGACTTTACTTATCCACCTACTGTCCGAAGCAGCATACACATCCCAGCTTTGTAAAATTGCATTCTTGCTGCTTCTTTTTTGGAAAATTGCTAAAATGAAGGAGAGGCAGTACACCTGGGTTTCTATAACCACTTAAACAGCAGTTCCTTGTCATCAGAACTTAGGTCACTAGAAATTAAACTGTCAGATAAAAACCCAGGATTCTGCTGAACCAACTTTAATTTTTCTTCAGGAACATTACCCCAAATCTGAGGCATCACCTTTCATACATATTGCTTCTGTGTTATGATCAGAATAAAGCTATGCCTGCCTCTATTCTTTAAATGAGCTGTATGAGGTTAGGCTGTGCAGTGAATCAACAGTATTTTGTGGAGGATTTAGAGATTTTTTGTTCTAGTACAAGAGCAAAAGAAGAACATTTCAATATTTTCCAAAAGAAAATTCAGAAAACCATGTCCTAAACATATTACGATATTGTATTGTATAACGCAAAACAAAATAAACAGATAATTTTCCATGGGAAATTTTCCATGGGAAATTTTCCATTTCTAAAAATTCATTATTTCATATAATTCATTAGCAAAAATGAATGGATGCTAATACAATATTAGGCAAGTATGGCAGTTTCAAAGTTGTAATTAATGTTTTTCAGGTGATTATCCCTAGGAAGTGTGTGAGACAGCATATATGTGTTTTACTGATTTATGAAGTGAACTGTGAATACTCTCACATAATAATCGAAACCAAAAATCAAGTTATGAATTCACCTAATTGGCTGTGCAGGTGAAATCAAAACCAAAGTTAAAATTCTTATTTCATCTCAGACTGCAAGCAAAAGCAAAAGCAAAACCAAAACTGTGATTAAGTTTTGTTTCACTTTCAGTTCAGGAAACACAGAGTAGTGTCTCATTTCTTTTCTTGAGTTGGTGAAGTTGGAAGTGTTTGCATAAGATCTGTTAATTTTTTAGTGTTTTTGGTTTCAAGTAGTCATAATAATGCCTAATCAGAAAAAAACTAGTATGTGACATTATTATAGTGAAGTTTAAGCCACCGAAGGAAGGAAAAAAGTTAGTAGATGTAAATATTGCAGGCGGGAGTATGCTAACAATGCAACAAGAATGATGAAACATTGAATAACATGTAGAAACTGTCCTGAAAGAGCATAAGCCATATACAGAAAGCTAATACAATGAAGTGGTGGAACAACATCATCTGAGAAAAATCTACTTCAGGAATCCTATGTAAGTAAACAAATTAATTTATTAAACAACATACCTATATTGTTTTAAAACATTATAATTTTAAAACTTGTTAATGCAACTCTGGACTATTATTGATTTATTTAAAATATTTGTATCCTGCTTTTCTGCCTGTACGAAGAATCCAAAATAGCTTAGGCTTAACAACATTTTTTTTTAAGTTACATAATAGATAAATTGTTAACTATTTCAACTCAGAAGAGCAAGCTGAGTCCTCTGGCTGTTGTCAGAGGCCATACTAAACTTCCCTTTGGCTCTGCAGTCCCAGGGTAACTGAGCAGCAAGTTGAGTAGCAAAGTATTCTTTCTGGCAGGGAGTGGGGGAAGCAAGATCCCTGCCACTTCTCCTTTTCCTTCTGATGGATGAAGCCATAATTTTTTTCCCAATCAAATATTTCAGTTCAAATACTTGTGGCTACTGGGACATAAAATTAACATGGGGGTACTTTTTAGTTTTGTTTAGCAAATGTAAGACAAATAAACATGCTAAATCAGATCATGCTCTATTTAGGGCATTGGAAAATTTTCTGGAAAACCCACATCTCTGGTGAGTCCTGAGTGCAATTGCTTCAAGGCAGGGGACATGCTGCATGTCACACAGTCAGACCCTTGATGCCTGCAGAATATTTTCATTTCCTTGCTACACTTTGGAATAATCTTGTAACAAACCAGAATGAGGGTGTATAGTGGCAGTGGTCTAGGATCAGACCAGAACACAAATGTTGACACAGAATCAGAACTTCATACCATCTATACTCCCTTGCTCTGAGTAGGGAGTAGGTTACCTTCTTTTTTTGCCCCATTGTGCACAATGTCTGTTCTCTTTCTCTGTTCTGTTCTTTACTTAGGGACATGGCCAGGGTTCTTCTTGGGCCTTGCCAACTTTGTTTCAGTGGTGAATAGCAGTTGAGCAACCTTGATTATCTTCTGTACAGCCAGTCACAGTGTCACAGGGGTGGAACAGGGGAATTAGGGAGGCCTTGCTCCTTTGTAAAGACAGTATGTTCTGTAACAAGCTGGTTTTCTCAAAATCGTATTAAATAACTCAAGTGTTTCATCTGAATTGCTTTCTGTGCAACTACAGCATTCAGAAACGTGCTCCTACAGAAGCTATCCCAGCCTGAAAACACTTTCATGTGAATTTGCTTGCTAATAATGAGGCACCGAACTTGAGAGTTTCTATAATCCTGTACAACTCTCTGTAGACTACCTAAACTGTTTATAGCATGAAGTCTGATCGTCTTAAATCCCATCCAATATACCTATCAGTAGGAAAAAAGTGCAACACTGAAGTTAGACTTACCACTGGAATGCCATCAAGCAATGTGACAAACAGTGCAGCACCTGGGTTGAGAGACGGTCAGCTTGCTTCTTCTGTGTTTGTTCTGTAGAAAATAGTTGAACTCGTGAAATTCAATACTAGATGTCATATGATCCATTTCTCACATTAGGCTTTATCCAAGGTTTTACTCTTCTAGGCACAGAATGCACGCATTGTTTAATTAACCTGGGCAGCATTGCAAGCAAATACAGTCTGTATATTTTCCAAAGTAATAATAAAAATCTGTTTATCTTTTCAAAGAAACAAACTGCCTGAAATATTTTCAGTCTCTCTTTCAGGGGCATGTTGGTACAGCATTGCATTTTACTTTATTTGTCATGCTGGTGGATAGAGTTTCTCGCAGAGACTTAAGGTGAACTCTTGAATGTTAGTGAACAGGTGTAATGTGTATTCTAACAACCTGAAGTCAGGGAGAGTCAGAAATCCTACTAAATCATTTATCAGGTACTATTTAATTTGCATACGTCTTCTTTCTGTGTTGTAAATGGAGAAAGGGTTTGAAAATTGATTTGCATTTAATCCATCTAATTTCTACGAGGGTGTCCACATATTGGTGAAAGTTTGATTTTCTAGATAAACAAGTAAAACTATTTTGTCATACTAATGTTTGAGCCTAATATGTGATGGATTACATAGCCTAGAAGATGGAAGATAGATAGCAAAGTACAGACATTCCATAACCCTGAAGCAAAATTGCTCAAATCTATGTGGGTTTCTGTAAGTGGCATCGGTTAGACCGGGATTGAACATAACAGAAGTTCACTTTCATTGGGGCAGGCAGGTGTGCTGCCTCCTCTGGCCAAGCCAGCAGGTAAGGGATGATTCCATATGCTCCCCATGTGCCCCTTGGCCTCCTAGGGCTGCCAAGGAGAGCTGAGCGGCCCCATGGCAGCTGCTGCAGTCTCTCAGTTTGGGGCTGCACAGGGCTGAGACCACAGCAACTACAATCTTTCAGCCTGGGGGTTTTACACAGCCCAAGGCTGGGAGATTCAGCAGCTGTCATCTCCCAGCCCAGCACAGCGCTGAGGCTGGGAGACCTGGCAGCTGCCATCTCCTAGCCCAGAGGTTTCACACAGGCCCAAGCCTAGGAGACTGTAACAGCTTCCATCTCCTAGCCCTGAGGCTGGGAGACCGCGGTAGCTGTGATCTCCCAGCCTGGTGCAGCTACCATCTCCCAGTCCTCGGATCTCCAGCGAACAGCCCAGTTGTATTTCAGGAATCATGCTAGGCACTTGCTGCTGAGCACCTGCTGTTTCCTGGATCTCTGAAGGGTCTGATCCTTCCTTTTGCTGAATTCCCTGCCTAGTGACACTGTGTAAAGACAGAAAATTCCTGGTACACACATGCTCCCTTTGTCTGCCCCAGTGCCCCTTCCTACTTGTGGCTGACAGCTCAGAGCAGCCATGCTCAACTGAGTTTTAGAAAGTCTCCATGCAAGGGGGGGCGGTGTTGGTGGGGGAGGTGCAAAGCATTTTGGGATGATGGGGGACTGTGAGGTAACTTGAGTTGGGAAGGGGTCTGGAACAGAAGTTTAATAGACTGGTTTAACCTGAATCAGTTAAGTCTGATACTACATTCATCCAGGTCCATCTTAAATCAAGTTTGGACATTTGAAACTGGTCTATGTGCACTGAACTTATGTTCTGTTACAGGCTTAAACTGGTTTGTGATCACTTATACCAGTTTATGTATAATTACTGTCCCTAACCCTAATATCCAACATTTCATAGCATAGGCAACACATAGGGAGGGCATGGGGGGTGAGGGGTGGCACTGCGAGTGCTGGTGCCTCCCCTGAGCGAGCACTCTTGCTAGCACGGGGGCACAGACAGCTGGTGCCCCCCGCCCCCAGACTCAGGAGGCACCAGTTGTCCATGTTTCACAGGTAACTTTTTAAAGTGAGACATCACTTTAGCAGGTATGGTCTAGAATATTTAAACTACATTTAAGCCATCTGTGGATTATATCCAATATGCATATATCCTTTATCCTTATGGGGTGCAAGAGGCTAAAAGGTCACAACAGTGTAACCTTTGAAGCGTGGTTCACAATTCTCTGCATTATTCAGAATAACTATTTGCATTTCTTTTTGGTTCCTTAACATTTAGTAGTATAGATGGAGTTTATGCTGGCACTTATAGTTCAGGTCAATTGACATTTCCCATTCTAAAACACTTTTAGTTATTTTAAATTATGTTAAAATGTAACTTTTAGCCTCAGACTTCCATGCTAAGAATTGGTCTCAGGCTGATTGCCCTCATCCCTCACAAAGTTTCAACAAAAAGATTCAGCCATTCAAGAATAATATTAAGGGAAAATACATTGCTTTATCCTGTCTAGCACCATATTTGTGTACTAAAAATTAAAATGTTTAAGAGTTTCATCAAGAAACTCTATCACTTTCATACTTTGGAGAAGAGTTCTGAAATTTGAAAGAGGTATCAGCTTTTTCGTCTTTCCATGAAAATTAATCCACATTTGGAAATTAGAAATGAAGTTGAAATTAGCCTTCTGCAACAAACAAAGGAGATGGAGATGGTTAAAATAAGGAAATGAAGGCTTCAGTTGAGCAAAGTACAGTATTCCCTATTCAGGAAAGCAACTTTTAACAGGACACCATTTAAGCTTAAATCCTATTCATAGTTTCATAGTTTGTAGGGTCAGAAGGGACCTGAGCAGATCATCGAGTCCAGCCCCCGGCCATGGCAGGAAAGAGTACTAGGGTCAAATGACCCCAACAAGGTGTTCATCTAGCCTCCTCTTAAAGACCCCCAGAGTAGGAGCCAGCACCGCTTCTCTTGGAAGTTGGTTCCAGATCCTAGCTGCCCTGACCGTGAAGTAGCATGTCCTGATATCTAGCCTAAATCTACCCTCTGCCAGGTTATAGCCATTATTTCTGGTCCCTCCTGGTAGTGCTTGGGGGAACAGGGACTGCCCCAGTGCCTGCTGGTCCCCTCTGACTA